>NC_140988.1:266597501-267197501 GCF_052327205.1 Somniosus microcephalus
ACAGCGGTGCTGGAGCTTCAGGAACAGGTGCAGGAGTCTCTGGCAGGTTTTGTCTCCAGGGTCGCTGCGAGTGTGGAGCGAATGGAGGAGTCCACAGCAAACATGAGCAGAGCCTTTGTGGTGTCATTGGCACATGAACGCATCACCGTGGAAAGGATGGCTACCTCCGTGGAAAGGCTGGCTACGGCAATTAGGCAGTAAGCCGCCGGAGTGAATAGACTGACATCTCTTGAGGTGCGATGGTCAGCTATTGAACAGAGAAACCAGAGCTTCATGGAATTCCTTCTGAGTTGGACTGCCAGTGCAGATACGGGTCCCCATGGCCCCCCTGATGTGCAGCAAGGTGCTCTCTAGCCACTTGCAAGCGCTGAGGGGGACCTGACCCATGAGAGGGAAGTTGGTGGCAGACATCAAGGAAGTGGGGGCTCCTCTCCAAGCGCTCACACTTCCATGCCACTGCAGAGCCCTCGGTCAGAGCCCCACCAGAGTCCCCACCCAACTGAGATCGGCGTCTCAACCCCTGCACAGCCGCAGGAGCAGCAGACTGTTGACGAGTCCTCACAGGCTCGCAACCCCAGAGGACGCCCACCAAAGGTGTCGAGACAGGAGCAGCAAGAAGGTGAGCAAGGGGTCTCCACATCTGCTGAAGCCACAAGGGAAGCACCACGTAGGAGCATGCGTAAGAGAAATATACTGCTCAAATAGCCACAAGGGTAGTCACTTGGGTGAAATGTTGTGTTTATTTTTAAAATGCCATCAGTTGGTTATTGTAAATTAAAATTCTGATGGCAACTGTTGCAGTTGTGGTATGTGTCATTTCGCAAATGGGACTTCCACATTGAGGGCTTAGGATTACTTGCAATTGTCAGTATGGTGGTCAGATTACTAGGAATCCTTTGGTTCTTGGCCATTGTCGATGCTTTGGTAAGAAGCTGCAAGGCAAAAGTGCTTGATTGGCTAGGCTAAGCAAATCTGGCCAAGGAGAGTGCGTTCCTTGCATCCCGGGCAGCAATATTCTCACGTACTGCTGCCGCTGGTTGATGGGCCTCTGCAAGATGTTCGTTTTCGCTCTCCTCCTCCTCCTCCTCCTCCTCATGTGAAGAGGATTTGTGAGGAGCCACTTGGTCCTCAGGAATCTGCAAGCCACGATGCTGTGCCATGTTGTGAAGTGCACAGCAAACCACAGCGATCCTGGAGACCCTGGCTGCTGAGTACTGCAGGGCTCCACCTAATCTATCCAGGCATCTGAAGCGCATCTTCAGCATGCCAATGGTTTGCTCGATTATGGATCTGGTGGAAATGTGGCTGTAGTTGTAGCTCTCCTCAGCTTCGTTGGATGGGCTCCTCAACGGCATCATTAGCCATGTCTTCAGGGGATAGCCCTTGTCTCCAAGTAGCCATCTGTTAAGTTGGTCTGGCAGACTGAAGAGCGGAGGCACACTAGACTGGCGCATTATGAAGGAGTCATGGCAACTGCCAGGGTACTTGGCACAAACATGCAAAATTTCCTTATTGTGGTCACACATGAGCTGCACATTGAGGGAGTGGAAGCCCTTGCGGGTGACAAAAATACCTGGATTACGATGGGGTGCCTTAAGGGCCACATGTATGCAGTCAACGACGCCCTGCACCCTTGGAAAGCTTGCCAGATTAGCTAATCCAACCGCATGCGCCGTGACACTTGCTTGATCTTTGGAGAAATGGATGTGATTGTGCACGATGGCAAAGAGGGCATCGGTTACCTGCGTGATGCAAGTGTGTGCGGCTGCCTGGGAGATGCCGCTGATGTCTGCTGCTGATCCCTGGAATGAGCCTGAAGCAAAAAAGTTGAGTGCGGTGGTGACTTTGATGGCCACTGGTAAGGGGTGTCCACCCGCTCCTCTGGGCTCCAGTTCTTGCTGCACCATTGCGCAGATGTCACCCACTACCTCCCGTGAAAGTCAGAGCCTCCTTTGGCACTGCTGCTCACTCATGTTGAGGTAGCTCATCCTCTGTCTGTAAACCCTGTTTTGGGGATATCTCCTGAGGCGACGGGCTTCCATGTGTTGGCGCCGTCTGGCCTGTGCAGCTTCAGGTGGGTGAGCAGCAGCTTGGCGCTCCTGTTGTTGCCGCTGCTGTTGGTGCTGCTGTTGTTCATGGTTCTGCTGCTGCGCGGCTGGTCTTCGTCCGAATCTGATGTCCAGGAGGAAAGGAAATAAATGGTTCCCATGCTTCTGGTAGATGCCTCAGTTGAGGAAGCGCTCAGTCAAGGTGGCGAGAGGGGTTTCCCAGGAGGTCACACTGGAGATGGGTGTCAGGCTCCAAACTTCCACAGCTATGGTTATGCCTGCTAAAAGTTCCCCCAGACCTGAGACAACAAAGTCCTGCCACCTGCAAATGATGACTGATCAAATCTCCTATTTAATGGTGGAGCTACAGCTGATATTCAGCAATCCAATTGTGCTCCCGCCAAGTTTCACCGTCTTGTTTCAGAGGAGACGTGAATCACATGGGAAACGTGTTAAAATCGGAAAGGCCTCTCAAAATGGGATTATTGAGGCAATTTAGTGGTTGTTAAGGGCCTTAAGGGCCTATCCCGCCTCTTGGAGGCAGGACGGAGACGGGATCAGAAACCACGCATTCGGGAAAATTGCTTGGAGGTGGGATGGAGGCGGGGTCAGGCCCGCCCGCCACCTTTTGCAATTTTAACACCCCACACGCCTCCATTCCCACCTCCTCAGACCTGGCAAAATCTAGCCCTATGACTCTTGCTGCACTTCAGGGGGCCATGAGGACCCCTTTCTCCACTGGAAGTCCTACTCCAGAGGACTTCCATGAAGGTCTGGTTTCTACGCTTAATAGCTGACCATCGCTCCTCAAGAGATGCCAATCTATTCTGAACAATGACCATGTTTTCAACACTCTGGTGACTTAGCTCCTCCATGGCCATAGCCATTCTCTCCTCTACCATAGCCATTCTTTCCACGCAGGTTGTCATCCTTTCTGTGGTGATGCGTTCATGCACCAATGCAGCCACAAAGGCTCTGCTCATGTTCGCGATGGACTCCTCCATTCGCTCCACACTCACAGCGACCCTGGAGACAAAACCTGCCAGAGATCCCTGCACCCGCTCCTGGACTTCCAGCACTGCTGTTATCTTCTGTATGGACCCGGAGGCCCAGGATCGACATGCTGCTGAGTCGAGCTAGCAGAGTCCTGTGCCCTCCGACGAGGACTCTCCACTACTGTCCCTGTCTCCACCATCTGCTGATGCTCACTTTGAGCTGTGATATACCAGGTGACAACACTACTCTATCTCACGAAGGTCCAACCGAGCTGTGAGTGTCTGCGCTGGCGCTGGGTGCACTGAATTCTGCTGACACTGCGCCCTCAGAAGTTGCAGCTTCCTCTGAGGAGTCTTGAAGCTCAGGCTGTCCCTCCTGGACAGTGGGGACGGGGGCTGTCGATGGTCCTGTGGGGGAGTAAAGGAAAGAGTCAGAGATGTATTGCCAAGGTTACATGCACATTGCATATTGTAGATGATCATTAGTCCATCTGTTAGAGCTTCAGAATCATTATCAGCGACTCATGCAATGTCAATGAGAGAGATGGAAAACTATTCTGTCACCAGCTTGCTGTGATGCACCCCTCTGTCCATCCCCTACTTGCGCATCTTCCTCCACTCCTACGATCTCCAGGACCGCCTCCTCCCAGGGGGTGCGGGTGGCCCTCCTCTTGTCCTTGCTCTTTCCCTCTTATTGTGGGCTCTCTTTTCCTGCAATGAAGGACACAAGTGGAGTTTGATTGAGAATGAAGGAGTGAGTGTAGAGAATCCATAACATTGATGCTTAGAAGGAGACAAAGGGCCCTCCCTGTGTGTTGTAAGTTTTGTTATTGCATCACAGTGATAGGGAGTGTGAGGGCTGCATGGTCGAATAGTTAAGTGAATGTGACCATAGAGAGCGGCAATGGGTAAGAGTGCAGGGATGTAAGTGTCAAGTGGGATGTGGAGGAAGAGGTTGGCAAAGCAGAGTGCTGGTGAGGAGAGGCGATGGGGATTAGATTGAGGGTGATGGGAAAGTCATACTCACTTTTCCTTTGCGGAGAAGGTAATGAAACCTCTTCCTGCACTGCAGGCAGGTTCTGTGGCACATAGAGATTGAGTTGACCTCCTGGGCCACTTGCAGCCACACAGCTTTAGTCTGCTCGGGAGGCTTTTTCCTCCCTGAGGAAGGGAAGAGCACCTCCTTATTTGACCTTGCTCCCCCCACCAGAGCTTGGAGAGAGGCCTCATCGAACCTTGGAGCACACTTTGGCCTACTGCTGGACATAGTTGCTGAATGAAGCGATCACAACAATGGGCATAAAGTTTAGTCTCCAGAAGAAGCAAGGCTGCTTGCAGGCCTTAAATCCAGCAGCATTGATGATGTAATCGGAGGCAACTTTCTGTATGAAAAGACTCATTGGGCCAGAGGTTCCCACAAACTGGAAATCAAGTGCCCAATTAGGGCAAAATCGCACTTTTTTCCCACTTCACATCGGAGTCGGGGTCCTGACACGCAAACCACCTGACACGCCCCAGCCGGCCCCCAATGGCAAAATCGAGCCCATTATGTTGCTGCTAATTGTTGCAAGTTCAGTCTGAGTTTATAAAACTGACTTAAAGTTGACACTGGTACCAACCGAAAAGAGATAATGCAGCTGTATATGTTTTAACAGGAGGTATGCGGCTATGTAATAATGTGTTAATGATATAATCCTCCATTTCTCTTTCAGTGAAACCATAAGGATTGTGTCCACAGATCAAACACATTTCTTTGGTAGATTGGAGAACAGTTGCACATAAATCTGTCACATTCTGGCTCCAAAGATTAGAGGTAGTAAATGCAAATTATAGCACCTAAGGGAAACTTTAAAATCCCAATCCAGATGGTTTTTTTCTTGCAGCACATGAAAAGGCAGCTACATAGAAAATGAAACTGGACATGTTCAGGGATTGATCTGTAAAATTCTTGTCTGAAACCAATACTCTTTGTGGTAAACCACTGTATTGTATATTGCCACCTCTGGGTGGCGCTGTGTATGGAGGCATGCCTCAGCTGACTCCACCCACCACTGTGTGGGTTTCGTTCAGACTTGTTCAGTCACTCACGAAGAAGCATGGTCTCTTCTTAGCTAATAAAAGCCTTATTCATCTCTTCTTTCGACTCATCATCTCTTCTTCGACTCATCACCTTTTATGAAGTAATTGATAAGCGTATCAATTTTATTAGCTAAAAGTTAAATGGCGACACCTGAGGAGCAACAACAGCAACGGATACAGCAGACATTGCTGAGAGCCCTCAGACCACCACGCCTGGACCTCGACCCTCAAGATGTGGGTGCATCAGCCAAGTTTGAACACTGGCTGAGCTGCTTTGAATCCTTCCTCGCAATCTCACAGGTTACAGAGGAGGATCACAAACTGAAAATTTTGACCGCCCAGGTGAGCCATCAAGTATATATGCTAATCCGGGACTCTAATACATACGTGGCGGCCCTCGAGCTACTAAAAGGGCAATATACGCGCCCAGTGAACACAATTTACGCCCGACACCTCTTGGGATCCCGCAGGCAGCAACCGGGAGAATCGGTAGGGGCATTTGCACGGGCGCTACTGGCACTCTGCAGAGACTGCGATTGTAAAGCGGTAACGGCTGTGGAGCACGCGCAGGGACTCGCCTGTGATGCCTTCGTCAGGGGCCTCCAGTCAGACCACACCCGGCAGAGACTGCTAGAAAGCAAGGAACCCGACCTGAAGACGGCCATTGCCCTTGCGCTCTCGTTAGAGGAGGCCCACCGAAACCTCGAGGCATACCCCCGTAACGGCGCCGAGACATGGCAATCGAAACCGTGGGACACGGGACCGCCGCCCCCGGCACCAACCGCTGCAGCGACCCAACCGAGACAGCAGCCTCCGGTAAGAACTGCTTCGATGCCCAGTAACCAGGCCCAAAAATGCTATTTCTGTGGCCAGTTAAAACATCCCAGAGCGCACTGCCCAGCTAAGACAGCTACCTGCTCGGGCTGCGGGAAGAAAGGCCATTACGCTAACGCCTGCAAGGGGAAGCCAGCCAGCAGCGCAGCGTGCGGGCCGTGGGAGCAGCCATCTTATCCGCCATTTTGTGTACCCCCGGCCGCATGGCATCCGCCGCCATCGTATCCAACGCACTCAACCGCCATTTCGTCACCGGAACCGACCACCGTCTCGGCGGATGACTATAGTGACTCACTAAGCCACATACTGGCCTCCGTGATGCTGGATCAAGGCCACCCTCACCATCTATCCAGCTCCATGATGGATATCGCGGTAAACGGCCGCGCCACCAGTTGCCTGATCGACAGCGGGAGCACAGAGAGTTTCGTCCACCCCGACACGGTACGTAGCCACTCCCTCACGATTCTGCCAACGCACCATCGCATTTCTATGGCGTCCAAGTCCCAGTCAATGGACATCAGCGGCTACTGTGTGGTGAATATCAAAAGTTTAAACTGCTAGTCCTGCCCCGTCTTTGCGCTGCCGTCCTGCTAGGGTTGGATTTTCAGTGCCACCTTAAGAGTGTCACACTAGCATACGGTGGACCCCTCCCCCCACTCACAGTCCGCAACCAACAACTTTTAAATCGCCCGCTGCAAACCACCTGCAGCCTTTCCACATTAAAAGTCCCCCCCCCTCCCCTGTTCGCTAACCTCACCCGCGACTGTAAACCCATCGCTACCAAAAGCAGGCGGTACAGTGCTGGGGACAGAGCTTTTATCAGCTCTGAGGTGGAGCGGCTCTTGAAGGAGGGCATTATCGAAGGTAGCACTAGCCCCTGGCGAGCCCAGGTTGTAGTCGTTAAAACCACTGCAAAACGCCGCATGGTAATCGACTACAGCCAAACCATAAACCGGTACACCCAGCTGGACGCGTACCCCCTCCCTCGCATATCTGATATGGTCAATCAGATTGCGCAATACAAAGTATTCTCCACCATCGACCTTAAGTCAGCGTACCACCAGCTGCCCATCCGCCATGAGGACCGCCAGTATACTGCCTTCGAGGCAAACGGCCGCCTCTACCACTTCCTTAGGGTCCCCTTCGGCGTCACCAACGGGGTTTCGGTCTTCCAAAGGGAGATGGACCGAATGGTTGACCAGAACGCGCTGCGGGCAACCTTCCCCTATTTGGATAACGTCACCATCTGCGGCCACGACCAGCAGGACCACGACGTTAATCTAGCAAATTTCCTCCGTACGGCCCAACGGCTGAACCTAACGTACAATAAGGAAAAATGTATGTTTCACACCAAGCGCCTGGCCATCCTCGGCTGCGTGGTGGAGAACGGAGTCATCGGGCCCGACCCCGACAGAATGCGCCCCCTAATGGAGCTACCCCTTCCCCACTGCCAAAAAGCACTGAAGAGATGCCTGGGGTTTTTCTCCTACTACGCCCAGTGGGTGCCCCTCTATGCAGACAAAGCCAGGCCCCTCATCAAAGCCACCTCCTTCCCCCTGACACCAGAGGCGTGTGCAGCCTTCACTCTTATCAAGAACGATATCGCGAAGGCCGCAATGCACGCGGTGGATGAGTCCATCCCCTTCCAAGTGGAGAGCGATGCCTCCGACTTCGCCCTAGCCGCGACCCTTAACCAGGCGGGCAGACCCGTGGCCTTTTTCTCAAGGACCCTCCAGGGCCCCGAGACGAGACACTCCTCCGTCGAAAAGGAGGCCCAGGCTATTGTAGAAGCGGTGCGTCACTGGAGGCATTACCTGGCCGGGAAACGATTTACCCTGCTCACTGACCAGCGTTCAGTAGCTTTTATGTTTAATAATAAGCAGAGGGGTAAAATCAAGAACGACAAGATCTTGAGGTGGAGAATCGAACTCTCCACCTACAATTATGATATCTTGTATCGGCCAGGGAAACTCAATGAGCCCCCAGATGCCCTATCACGTGGTACATGCGCCAACGCGCAGAGTGATAGGCTGCAGTCCCTCCACAATGACCTCTGCCACCCGGGGGTCACCAGGTTTTTCCATTTTATCAAATCCCGTAACCTGCCCTACTCCATCGAGGAGGTCAGGACCATGACCAAGAGCTGCCAAATCTGCGCCGAGTGCAAACCGCACTTCTATAGGCCGGACAGAGCAAGCCTGATCAAGGCCACCCGCCCCTTCGAACGCCTGAGCGTCGATTTTAAAGGGCCCCTCCCCTCCGCTGACCGCAATGTGTACTTCCTCAACATAGTTGATGAGTACTCCCGTTTCCCCTTTGCCATCCCTTGCCCAGACATGACCAGTACCACGGTCATCAAGTGTCTGAATGACATCTTCGCTCTGTTCGGGTTCCCCAGCTATATACATAGCGACAGGGGCTCATCGTTCATGAGCGACGAACTTCGGCAGTACCTGCTAACAAGAGGTATCGCCACGAGCAGGACCACCAGTTACAACCCCCGGGGGAACGGCCAGGTGGAAAGGGAGAACGCGACGGTTTGGAAGGCAGTCCTCTTAGCACTAAAATCTAAGGGCCTTCCGACCTCCCGCTGGCAGGAGGTCCTCCCTGCAGCGCTTCACTCCATTCGGTCACTGCTTTGTACTGCCACTAATGCGACCCCTCATGAGAAAATGTTCGTTTTCCCCCGGAAGTCTACATCGGGAACCTCGCTACCGGCATGGTTGACTTCTCCTGGGCCCGTCCTACTGCGGAGGCACGTGAGGACGCATAAAACGGACCCCCTGGTCGAGCGGGTGCACCTCCTACACGCCAACCCCCAGTATGCCTGGGTGACATACCCAGACGGGCGGGAGGACACGGTCTCCATACGAGATCTCGCACCCTCGGGTACCCCTGAATTACCACCGTTATCCCCCTTACCACCGTTATCCCCCTTACCACTGTTATCCCCCACCACCCCTCCCAACCCAACCCCTGCAGACGGCATGCCAAAGCCCCAGGAATCTTCGCCAACCACCCAGACACCAGACCCGATGTCGGATGCTGCAACACCACCGCCGCCACCACGACGATCAGGACGTCAGACAAGGCCTCCTGATAGACTTAACTTGTAGTACCCTTCACCCCGCCGGACTTCACATTAAACAAGGGGTGAATGTGGTAAACCACTGTATTGTATATTGCCACCTCTGGGTGGCGCTGTGTATGGAGGCATGCCTCAGCTGACTCCACCCACCACTGTGTGGGTTTCGTTCAGACTTGTTCAGTCACTCACGAAGAAGCATGGTCTCTTCTTAGCTAATAAAAGCCTTATTCATCTCTTCTTTCGACTCATCATCTCTTCTTCGACTCATCACCTTTTATGAAGTAATTGATAAGCGTATCACTCTTTATTGAATTTAAGTTTGATAATGATTCACTTCACTAACTGTTTCAAAGGCAGAAGAATTTTAGATAAAAGGGACAAAGATAATATGCAAGACTTACTTGAAATCACACCTAATTCTTTCTGTAACTCCTGATTGAATGGGGTTTGATGTATCAAGCCTTATAATTCCTTGAAAATTAAAACATTTAAAGAAAGTAATCTATTCAGCTCCTAAAAGCAATTCATCTTTTGTATCATTAAAATAATATAACTTTAGTTTCAGACTTGGGCTTTACCTATCAAAACTTAATACTGGGGGTTTCTGACGTTCCTCATTGATCTTACATATAATGTACAGACACTCAAACAGAGTGTAAACATTTCAGTCATACTTTACAGAATCCAAGCACTGGAGCAGAAAAGAGCTAATTTGAGACTTCGATCCCAACAAACTGCACATTGTTGTCATGGTTCTCCATTTAATTAAAGCTTACAGTGAGTTAATCATCTCAGCTTCTAAAATGTGACTTTTTAGGCTTGCTGCACCTCTGGTGTCATTGGGGTAAAAGTTATTATGGCCCATTTTCATGCAACTGACAGCTTGCTTCAGTACCCCCAAACTGGGTGGCCCAACACTCAACAGAAATTGAGCTTCAGGCCTCATTGTAATAATAGTGGCGAGCTGCCGGTGCTTGTCATGCCTCCAGAGGCAGCTCGCCCATTTGTCGGGATCCAATTTGGGCTGGCTGTCTCGCTGGGCCTTAGGTAAGTTCAGGGCGGGGGCGAACAGGAGGTGGGCCAAGCACAGGCCAGCATATAAAGGAAAACATACATTTTTGGACCCTTTAAGGACCACTGGTCAGGCCGCATGTAAAGCAGGTAAAGCTGAATAGAGCAGGCTCAGCTTGCCCCACTCTACACTGCCAAATTTCCTGGACTGGTCCTGAAACGAGCATTTGAACCCTAATTTATATATTAAGGTAGCCAGCCTAATGCCAGTTTTAGGCAGGTGCCACAGATACCTAGAAAGCTGCCTTCACCATTATGGCAACTCCCATACCCCAGATGCAGATCAGGCATGGGACATTGCGCCCTGAAATAGGTCCTCATTGCCCCCATTTTATAATCAGAATACAGGCGCAATGAAGACCAATTTCCCCCCATTTCATTTCTTTCCTTCCCAGTCCTATCAGGTAGCACAGCTGCCACTCAGCAAGGTATAACATAACACATCTGGAATAAATCTTGCTTACCCAAGAAACATTGTCAGGACATATCACAAATGAATGCAGACATGTATTAAGTATCCTTTGCACTAGGGATAGTACCTTCAGTGCTGTACCACATGGGAAATCGACCAACAGCTTTGAATGTCTGTGACACATCTTTGTTGTTGGTGTGCAATAAGAATACAGAACAGCCTAAATTTTGAGCATTGAGTGAAGACAGGATTGTGATTGGTTGCGATGCGCTCCATATTTGAACAATCTGCTGTCACTCACTGTCTATGCTCACCTGTGAAGAGTGGCCACTTCGACAATGTACAAGAGTATAGTTGATGTTCATGGAACTGTATCCTAGCATCTCTCGATGAATGGGCATCTCTGTCTCTCTTTCCCTTGTCCCCATTTGTCACTCTATTTTTCCAACCTTCATAAAAGATCATGGCCGTGAAATTCGTTCTGATTGCACCGGCTGTTAAGGCTGGTTTGGAAGAAAAAATGGCGGCCACCTTGTTTCGGTGTGCAATGCTAAATTGACACATGATCTGGTATTTTGGACATTGCCGCTCTTTTTAATGCCCTCTCCAAAGCACGCACAGCAAAACGTGCGTGAAGCAGTGAGACGGACCCCCTACCGGCATTTCTTAAAGGGACACATGAAACTTTCAGGTAACAATGGGGGAAAAACTCAGTATCGTCCCGTTTGGGGCGGGGAGGGGGGTAACTTTTGAAAGCTGGGAAACTTAGCGCCAGGTGCTAATGATGCCCAGCTTTAAAAAAATTGGGTTTTAGCGCTCCAGGAAGGAAGTGGAGTGCTGAATCAAGTGCAACAGGCAGCAGGCAAGGAGGAAGTTGTGCAGCGATGCCGGATGACATCACTATCTTCGGGCACAGGAGATCACGGCGCGAGAGATTACTGCCACTACAAACTGCCAAGTGAATTTCGTGGGCAGCGGTAACCTCGCCGTGCCAGGGTGGTAAGTCATCAGCACCCCATTATCGCACTCCGGATGCGCTAACGGGAGGCGCTGACCAACCGAATTTCTTCCCCTTTAGATTTTTGCTTTTGTACTGGTTTCTTACATTTTATTGGAGTAGTGGCTTGGTGTAAGACATTGAAAAAATTGTTCATGTGTGAAGGGAGTGCAGGGAGTATTGCTGGACATTTGCACGGCCTCTGAGAACACTGCTTGCTCTCAGTCCTGGGGGCTCTAGTTGCAGTCCCCCTTGGGGTCCAGCATGACATGGAGATGGAGCAGAGGCAGCAAAGGGGACAAGCTGCTCGCAAAGGGGGGAGGAGGAGGACGAGGAGGAGGAGGAGGAAGAGGAGGAGGAAGAAGATGAAGAAGCAGAAGAGGAAAATGCAGAAGAGGAAGAAGCAGAAGAGGAAGAAGCAGAAGAGGAAGAAGCAGAAGAGGAGGAAGCGGAGGGAAGGAGGCAACCCAGACAATCCCTTTCTGGCTGGGATATTCGGGATGGAATCATCTACCTGTGGTACCAGTAACCACAACCCCAATTTCCCTTTCAACATTTGTCCCACACCTTACCTTCCCTCTGTTACTGATCATCACAGTGTCCTCTTGGCCACAATGCTAAAATAAAAGCCACTACAAAGCAAAGTTTCCAATGCATCTTTATCCATATATGCATCCAATATGAGATCAAAAAATCAACTTGTAGTGTATGTGCTTTAAGTCAGAACTACTTTTTATAGCTCCTGTATACTGTAGTACCGGCAGTAACCACACCGGTATATAAGCTGTGCGCATGCCTCTGTACCCCAGTCTAGAAATTACCCTCCTCCAGTAAAGACCTGTTATTTGTTTATGTACAACATCCGTGTAATTATTTATCCACTGAACCACGGATCTAACAGTGGTGACGAGTGTTGATGCGAATCTACCTGCAACATAAAAAAAAAAAATAGTCGAGTCCAGGAACACGGGCATCGACCGCGAGCAACCGCCCAGCAGTCAGGCAGAGATCCAACTTCGTTGGGGAGGCTGTGGAGAGCCGGGCTTGGTTCCCCAGCCACAACGAACAGTAAGAGACCGACGACAGGTCCAGAGCAGACCCTTCCCGAGCAGCGGCGGCTGGAGCCGACCGACGGCAGAGAGAGAGAGCCGGGCAGCGTCGATGGGGTAAGAAACAGGGTGAAGAGAGCAGGGCGCAGCCGGGGGTTGATCACCGAGCGGCGTCGAGGAAAAATACTGCAAACCGGAGAGAGAGAGGGTAAGAAACAGCCGGGTTCTAGACTGAGCAGCGTCGACAAATATCAAGAGAAGAACGCGCAGAGCACGGCCAGGGATCACCGGCTGATCAGGGGCCATGGGGCGAAGCAAGGGGAGACGTCATTGAGCCGCAGAGAAGCAGGGAGAGCACGGGAGGCGCCATTGAGCCGCGGAGAAGCAGGGAGAGAGCGGGAGACGCCATTTTGCAAAGCCGCAGCGGAGAAGACGGGCGAGCGCGGGAAGGAAGGAAAGTGCGGGAGATGCCATTTTGTGCCAGTGGAGAAGAAGGGGAAGCGCGGGAGGCACCATTGGGGATAGTTAACGCACAACCAAGGATGCCGAAGAGTGGCAGTATCTCTACGTTCGACAATGAAGTCGAAGATTGGGTGACATATGTGGAATGTATTGAGGTGTACTGCAGGGCGAATGAAGTGCCAGATACTAATAAAGCACTGGTTCTGTTAAATTCCATGGGTGCAAAAACTTATGGGTTACTGCGAAATCTAATAACCCCAGAGAAGCCGGTAAACAAGAATTTTGAAAGCATAGTAGAAATCCTACAGGACCACTTAAACCCCACACCACTGCTGATAGCAGAATGATTTAAGTTCCATAAAAGGAACCAACACAAAGACGAAAGCAATGCTGAGTACGTAACGGAACTGCGCAAGCTATCAAAATACTGCCAGTTTGGAGCGGGACTAGCAGATACGTTAAGGGACAAGTTTGTGTGTGGGCTACAAAGTGAAGGAACCCAGAAACGGCTTCTATCAGAAAAGAACCTTACACTGGACAAAGCTTTCAATATGGCAGTATCACACAAAGCAGCCGTAAGGGGCGCTGCAGAGATACAACGGAGACCGCAAGAATACGGCACCAACGAAATGACCTATGGAACAGGGAAGTGCTATCGCTGCGGCAGAACAACACATGACCAGAAAGATTGTTGGTTCAAGGACCAAGTGTGCAGACAGTGTGGGAAAGTAGGACATATAGCAAGAGTCTGCCGGTCTGGGAAGAAAACCAACAGTAAGAAATCTCCACAGGAGAAGTACAAAAAGGTACACCAGGTGATGGACAGTGGTTCAGACGAACAGAAAAGTGACACAGACTCCGGAAGCAAGGAGCTGAGTTGTCTGAAACTACATAATGTAACCGAAATGGAGGATCACCAGACTATCTGGGTTACACTCAAGATAGACGGAGTCCAAGTGGAAATGGAATTGGACACAGGGTCAGCTCTAACAGTCATAAATCAAAGAGACTACAAGCGGCTATTTTCACACATGCCCTTGAAAGCTACAAAGATTGTCTTGAAGACGTATACGGGGCAAAAAGTCTACCCCAAAGGAAAAATAAGGGTGATAGTGACATATAAAGGTCAGGAAATACCTAAAATGAATATATATGTATTGCCAAATGGAGGACCACCACTGTTAGGAAGTGAATGGATCCGGAAGATACAATTAGATTGGCATTCCATACAGGCACTGAAGGTTGAGGCCAAAATGGATGACGACATCACACCTGGACGACTGTCAAAAATGCTAACTGACGCAAAAGAAGTGTTCCAGGAGGGACTAGGAACACTAAAAGGAATAACAGCAACAATTAAAATAGAGGATAATGCAAGCCCAAAGTTTCTGAAGGCCAGACCAGTGCCTTATGCGATCAGACCAGCGGTTGAAGCAGAGCTGGAAGGGTTGGAACGTTCAGGAGTACTGTCCAAAGTGGACTGGGGCGAGTGGGCTACACCCATCATTCCTGTAATGAAGAGGTCGTTGAGTAATACGCCTGGCGAACCAAAGAAGGTCCGCATCTGTGGGGATTTTAAGGTGACAGTGAACCCAGTCCTTCACACGGTGCAATATCCGCTTCCACGAATTGAGGATATTTTCGCCTTGCTATCTGGTGGTAAACGCGTCACCAAAATTGATCTAGCCCAGGCGTACTTGCAAATGGAGGTAGAAGAAGCTTCGAAACATTACCTTACGATTAACACCCATAAAGGTCTCTATCAATACAACCGGCTGGTGTTTGGAGTAGCCTCGGCTCCGGCTATCTGGCAAAGGGCGATGGATCAGGTCCTGCAAGGGATTCCAGGGACCCAGTGTTATTTGGACGACATCTTGGTCACGGGCGAAAATGACGGTGATCACCTCGCTAACTTGGAGAAGGTGCTCGCCAGATTAAAGGAATATGGGCTACGAGCTAATCGCCACAAGTGCGAGTTTTTCCAGAAACAGATCTCGTATTGCGGCCACGTCATCGATGAAGAGGGGTTACACAAGTCCCCTGACAAGATTGAGGCAGTAGTTAAGTCTCCAGCACCGGAAAATGTGTCACAACTGAGGTCGTTCCTCAGACTGGTAAACTATTACCACAAGTTCTTACCAAATTTGTCTACGGTATTACACCCGCTGAACACCCTACTGCAAACACAGGTGCCATGGAAGTGGGATGACGAACGTAGACGAGCTTTCCAGAAGTGTAAAGAATTGATCACATCAAAAGAGGTGTTGGCCCATTTCAACCCAGCACTACCAATTCGTTTGGCATGTGATGCATCACCCTACGGCATTGGAGCGGTGCTGTCGCACAAATTCCCAGACAGGTTGGAGAGGCCAGTAGCCTTTGCGTCTCGGTCACTAACCTCAGCCAAGCGCAACTACACCCAGATTGACAGGGAGGCCCTCAGCCTAGTATGGGGAGTAAAAAAATTCAACCATTATCTGCATGGGCAGAAGTTCACCTTGCTGACTGACCACCAACCACTTGTCTCCATCTTTAATCCTAAGAAGGGCGTGCCAGTAATGACTGCACAGCGGTTACAAAGATGGTCCCTGTTTCTAGGGGCGAATCAATACGAAATAGAATATAAAGGCACGAAACAGCATGGGAACGCTGATGGGCTATCGCGCCTGCCACTGCCTACGGTGGAGGAAGCACCAGCAGTGGACCCTATCGAGATATTTTATTCGTCGATAATTGAACGATTGCCAGTAACAAATGCGGATATAGAGAAGGAGACCCGCAATGATCCGACGCTGTCATGGGTATATGAATTGATGGTGAGGGGATGGCCAACACATGACGACTCACTGTTGCCAGCATTCTCATCCAGAAGAGAACAGCTGTCAGTATGCCAGGGGACAGTGATGTGTGGATCCAGAGTGGTGATTCCACCCAAGTTAAGGGAGAGAGTGCTAAAGGAGCTACATGAAGGTCATCTGGGGGGAGTGAAAATGAAAAGCCTTGCTAGGGCTTATGTGTGGTGGCCGGGAATCGATCAACAAATCGAAGACCTAACTAAGAGCTGCTTAGGATGCCAGAAGGTCCAAAATGCACCACCACATGCCCCTCTACACCCATGGGAGTGGCCCTCCTCTCCATGGCAACGGGTGCACATTGATTTCAGTGGTCCATTCATGGACTCAATGTTCTTAATAGCAGTGGATGCTCATTCAAAGTGGCCTGAGGTGATAAAGATGTCTTCAACCACTACAGGGAAAATGATTGCAGTCCTATGGACCATATTTGCCAGAAACGGTTTGCCAGAGCAGATCTGCTCTGATAATGGACCACAGTTTGTGTCCGACGAGTTCCAAAAATTCATGAAAAGGAATGGGGTAAGGCATTACACATCCGCCCCGTATCATCCAGCCACCAATGGATTGGCTGAGAGGTTCGTACAAACCTTTAAGAAGGCGATAAAGGCCATGTGCGACGAGGAAATTCCACTACAGCATAAGATGAACAATTTCTTATTAGCCTACCGAAACGCGACACATGCAGTTACCAACCAGACACCGGCCATGATGTTCTTTAACCGAAGGTTGAGATCTCGTCTGGACTTGCTCAGACCAAATGTGCGAAGAAATGTTGAGGGCAAACAATTCCAGCACATCAACGAGAAGCCGACAAGGAGCTTCAATGTAGGGCATCCAGTCTTGGCCCGTGACTATCGAACAGAGAAGTGGCAACCCGGAACGATATGTACAAGGCAGGGGCCATTAATGTACACAGTGGATGTCGGGGAGAACATTGTGAGACGCCACGTCGATCAGATCTTAGCGTCACAGGAAGGCATCAACCCCATGTCTCAAGTACCTGGGGATGAACCCGACATACCGGTAGCATCTATTTCAGACCCAGTAGCAGTGGAACCCGATGAACTACCCGATGAAAAGGGGTCAGAATCGCCTCTGCACCAAGAACAAGAACCTCCGGAAAGGCGCTATCCCGAAAGGGTCGGAAGCCGTCCCAAAGACTGAATCTATAAATGGACTTTTGTTATTGAATGTACATGTAAAAATGTAATTGTTATTTGAATATTAAGGGAGTATTATTAATCTAAAAATGGAGGAATTGTAGTGTATGTGCTTTAAGTCAGAACTACTTTTTACAGCTCCTGTATACTGTAGTACCGGCAGTAACCACACCGGTATATAAGCTGTGCGCATGCCTCTGTACCCCAGTCTAGAAATTACCCTCCTCCAATAAAGACCTGTTATTTGTTTATGTACAGCATCCGTGTAATTATTTATCCACTGAACCACGGATCTAACACAACTCATCACCCTTGTGCATTCCCTTAGTGAACGGGACTTGGTGCAAGTTAGCATACGGGCAGCAGAGATTTGGATGAACTGAATTTTGTGGAGGGTGGAAGGTGGGAGGCCTGCCAACAGAGCATTGGAATAATCGTGACTGTAGGTTACAAAAGCATGGATGAGGGTTTCAGCAGATGATGGACTGAGGCAGGGGCAGTCTCTGTCCCATCCCTTCATAATTTTAAACACCACGATCAAATTGTCCCATAATCTCCACTGTTCTAACAAAAACAACCCTAGTTTTTCAAGTATTTCTTTGTATTTATATTTCCTCATTGCAGGCAGCATCCCAGTGAATCTGTACTGTATTCCCTTTATTGCCTCAACATCCTTATAGTGTGGAGCTCAAAACTTCACACATTATGCCCTCTTGTTCTGGATTCCCTCACCAGAGAAAATAGTTTCTCTGTATCTGCTCTGCCAAATCCTTGATTATTTTAAACACCTTCGATTAGATCACTCCTCAATTTAAATTATCTGTAACATGATACAAAGAGTTTGTGACACTAGAATAGGGTTGCTGCCCCTCCGATTTTCCCTCACTCTGGGGAAATGTCTAATCTCTGCACTTGACAGGGCAACAGATAGGATCTAATTCTTACTGAGGTAGATTTGCAGTGACTTAACCTATTTCCCATCGAATAATTTTTTTTAGATAAACTCCAGTCTCTGGGTTGATTAGCATTAGTTGTTAAGGGTCGCAATCAATTTTCATCATCGGCAAAGCAAACTTCAGAACTCAAGCCATCAATTACTGTCACTTCTATCCCCATTCCCTTTCTTGATTTTGGACTCAGCAAAAAATAGCAACCCTAGTTACATCACCAGAACTGTCTAAGAGTAAACATCTTACAAAACCTTTAACAGAGATAAGTCTACAGTCATACCAAGGAACAGTACACACTGTTACTGTAACCATAACAATCTAGTAGCAACAGATAGATAAAGGAGGTCTGCTATCGTGACATCCAGGCGTTATAAACTTTTAAAAGCACCGTCTAGGAGATATGACATGCACTGAATGAAATTCCTGTAATTCTAAAACAACAAGGAACCACAAAATAGCACAACGGAATCCCAGGTGTGGACCTCAGTTGGTTTTCTGACAGATCACTTATATATAGTCATATATATACTTTCCACCTAGAAACATCTCTTGCCGATTCTTTCATCAAACTCTCTGAATGGCATTTTGCCATAGTTCACTTAACTTCCCCCGAACTAAACTGCATGACAAGACATGCAAGGCTCCCCAATGACACATTGAGTAAGTGTAGCATGTGGTGTGGGGTGGGGTGGTACTATGTCACATAGACTGAATTTCTGATCTGTGCTGAGTTAGCTGCTCTCAGCCAGGGGTCATTCCTGATTCTGCAGAGACCTTCCAGCTAGAAAGCTCATGTTGGGTGATGATGGCATCATGTTTGGCTGTGGTGGTTCTTCATCTCAAAGAGGCTGCTGATTCATCGTGGATTTGGCCAGGTTCGGGCAGGAGTCTGACTAGCTCCATCCAAATCAGGCCCAGGAGTTAAAATCGCCCAGGCCTCAAGCTGTGGAGGGCCGGAGGGCTTTTTGCACACCCTGGTCCCCACATGCACTGATCCCACCCTGAGATAAAATCGCCCCCCGAAGAGCCAGTTGAGCACCAGAAGACTGTGAATGGATTTTCCCTGGGCAATAGAACAGGGCACAGAGAGATTGTGCTTATAATTTGAGTTAGACGATGCACTGGAGTGGGCTAGCACTCATATATTCAGTACATGGACAGATGTTGTACCGATTGTATCAAGTGACTTTCATCAGTCTCATTGTTTTGTGTGTTTTACCTACTGTGGAATAAAGCAGGTAATGATTCAAACCAAACTTCGCCTCACCCAGAGAGAGAGAGATTGAAGTAGTACACAAGGATAAGACATGCAGATCTGGTCCAGATTACACCCTAGAGTCCTGTTACCGTGCTAGTAGTTAACAGGCAGTAGGAGTCAACTTCCATAAAAAGTAGCTATTCAGACTGCTTAAGGGGACGACTGACACCATTGAACCCAGGAAGTTATCTATGGCAGATCCAAATGTGTAACAACCTCATCAAACTAACAGGCCTAGGAATTGGATAACACTAAAAAACAGGCTTGGGCACCACATTGCGAGATATGCCCACACCCATTCAAGGAGCGCAGGCAGCGTGTCAGCTTCGTGCGGCCTGCTAATTATAATGATTGCGCTGCTGATGAGGCACACCTCCGATTCCTAGCTAACACGAGGCACACCTCCCATTCCGAGCTAACATGAGGCACACCTCCCATGCCTAGTTAACACGAGGCACACCTCCCATTCCTAGCTAACACGAGGCACACCTCCCATTCCTAGCTAACACGAGGCACACCTCCCATTCCGAGCTAACATGAGGCACACCTCCCATGCCTAGTTAACACGAGGCACACCTCCCATTCCTAGCTAACACGAGGCACACCTCCCATTCCTAGCTAACACGAGGCACACCTCCCATTCCTAGCTAACACGAGGCACACCTCCCATTCCTAGCTAACACGAGGCACACCTCCCATTCCTAGCTAACAGGAGGCACACCTCCCATTCCTAGCTAACAGGAGGCACACCTCCCATTCCTAGCTAACATGAGGCACACCTCCCATTCCTAGCGAACATGAGGCACACCTCCCATTCCTAGCTAACACGAGGCACACCTCCCATTCCTAGCAAACATCAGGCACACCTCCCATTCCTAGCTAACAGGAGGCACACCTCCCATTCCTAGCTAACAGGAGGCACACCTCCCATTCCTAGCTAACACGAGGCACACCTCCCATTCCTAGCGAACATGAGGCACACCTTCCATTCCTAGCGAACATGAGGCACACCTCCCATTCCTAGCTAACACGAGGTACACCTCCCATTCCTAGCTAACAGGAGACACACCTCCCATTCCTAGCAAACATTCGGCACACCTTCCATTCCTAGCTAACATGAGGCACACCTCCCATTCCGAGCTAACAGGAGGCACACCTCCCATTCCTAGCTAACATAAGGCACACCTCCCATTCCAAGCTAACAGGAGGCACACCTCCCATTCCTAGCTAACACGAGGCACACCTCCTATTCCTAGCTAACAGGAGGCACACCTCCCATTCCTAGCTAACACGAGGCACACCTCCCATTCCTAGCTTCTCCTCACGTCATTGGAGGAGATGGTGCTGGCCATTCTTGGCAGAGGCATGGCTGTGCCCTTGGCCAGCAGCAGGGCAGAAAGAATACAAGATGCTGGTATCCTCATATGTTATCCACCTTCTCACATCCCACATCCCCCTCATCCCACAATATCTTCTGATTTACAAGCTGCACATGATGACACCAAACTTGGGGGTGTGGCAAACAGTGATGATGATATCAATCGACTGCAACAGGACAGAGAAAGGCTAGTAGAATGGGCAGACAAGTGGCAGATGGAATTTAGTACAGAGAAGTGTGAGGTGATGCATTTTGGCAGAAGGAACAAGGAGAGGCAATATACACTTAATGGCACAGTTTTAAAGAGTGTGCAGGGACAGAGGGACCTGGAAGTTAATGCGCATAGGTCCCTGAAGGTGGCAGGACATATTGAGAGAGTGGTTAACAAAGCATATGGGATCTTGGGCTTCATAAATAGAGGCATTGAGTAAGAAAGAAGAAAGAAAGAAAGATTTGTATTTATATAGCGCCTTTCACGACCACCGGATGTCTCAAAGCGCTTTACAACCAATGAAGTACTTTTGGAGTGGAGTCACTATTGTAATGTGGGAAAAAAGTTAGGCCACAACTGGAGTATTGCGTCCAGTTCTGGTCATCACACTTTAGGAAGGTTGTGAAGGCCCTTGGGAGGGTGCAGAGGAGATTTACCAGAATAGCTACAAGGACAGGTTGGAGAAGCTGGATTTGTTTTCATTAGAGCAAAGGTGGTTGAGGGGTGATTTGATAGAGGTGTACAAGATTATGATGGTTCCCTCACCACCTGTCGCAGACCCAGTCTGGAAGCTATGTCCTTTAGGACTCAGCCAGCTCAGTCAGTTGTGGTGCTACCGAGCCACTCTTGGTGATGGACATTGAACAAGAGGGAAAAACCTACTTGATCTCGTCCTCACCAATCTACCTGTTGCAGATGCATCTGTCCATGACAGCATTGGTGGAAGTGACCACCGCACAGTCCTTGTGGAGACGAAGTCCCGTCTTCATGTTGAGGATACCCTCCACCGTGTTGTGTGGCACTACCACCGTGCTAAATGGGACAGATTTTGAACAGATCTGGCAACTCAAAACTGGGCATCCATGAGGCGCTGTGGGCCATCAGCAGCAGCAGAATTGTATTCAACCACAATCTGTAACCTCATGGCCCGGCATATCCCTCACTCTACCATTACCATCAAGCCGGGAGATCAACCCTGGTTTAACGAAGAGTGCAGGAGAGCATGCTGGGAACAGCACCAGGCATACCGAAAAATGAGGTGTCAACCTGGTGAGGCTACAACACAGGACTACTTGCATGCCAAACAACGGAAGCAACATGCGATAGACAGAGCTAAGCGATCTCAAAACCATCGGATCAAATCAAAGCTCTGCAGTCCTGCCACATCCAGTCGTGAGTGGTGGTGGACAATTAAACAGTTAACAGAAGGAGGAGGCTCCAAAATTATCCCCATCCTCAATGATGGAGGAGCCCAGCACGTGAGTGCAAAAGACAAGGCTGAAGCATTTGCAACTATCTTCAGCCAGAAGTGCCGAGTGAATGATCCATCTCGGCCTCCTCCTGAGGTCCCCAGCATCACAGATGCCAGTCTTCAGCCCATTCAATTCACTCCACGTGATGACAAGAAACGGCTGAAGACACTGGATACTGCAAAGGCTATGGGCCCTGACAACATTCTGGCAATAGTACTGAAGACTTGTGCTCCAGAACTAGCTGCGCCCCTAGCCAAGCTGTTCTAGTACAGCTACAACACTGGCATCTACCCGGCAATGTGGAAAATTGCCCAAGTAGGTCCTGTCTACAAAAAGCAGGACAAATCCGACCCGGCCAATTACCGTCCCATCAGTCTACTCTCAATTATCAGCAAAGTGATGGAAGGTGTCGTCGACAGTGCTATCAAGCGGCACTTACTCAGCAATAACCTGCTAACTGACGCCCAGTTTGGGTTCCGCCAGGGCCACTCAGCTCCTGACCTCATTACAGCCTTGGTCCAAACATGGACAAAGGAGCTGAACTCAAGAGGTGAGGTGAGAGTGACTGCCCTTGACATCAAGGCAGCATTTGATCGAGTGTGGCATCAAGGAGCCCTAGCAAAACTGAAGTCAATGGGAATCAAGGGGAAAACTCTCCATTGGTTGGAATCATACCTAGCACAAAGGAAGTTGGCTGTGGTTGTTGGAGGTCATTCATCTCAATCACATGACATCACTGCAGGAGTTCCTCAGGGCAGTGTCCTAGGCCCAACCATCTTCAGCTGTTTCATCAATGACCTTCCTTCCATCATAAGGTCAGAAGTGGGGATGTTCGCTGATGATTGCACACTGTTCAGCACCATTCTAGACTCGTCAGATACTGACACAGTCCGTGTCCATATGCAGCAAGACCTGGACAACATTTAGACTTGGGCTGACAAGTGGCAAGTAACATTCGCACCACAGAAGTGCCAGGCAATGACCATCTCCAACAAGCGAGACTCTAACCATCTCCCCTTGACATTCAATGGCATTACCATCGCTGAATCCCCCACTATCAACATCCTGGGGGGTTACCATTGATCAGAAACTGAACTGGACCAGCCATATAAATACTGTGGCTACAAGAGCAGGCCAGAGGCTGGGAATTCTGCGACAAGTGTCTCACCTCCTGACTCCCCAAAGCCTTTCCACCATCTACAAGGCACAAGTCAGGAGTGTGATGGAATACTCTCCACTTGCCTGGATGAATGCAGCTCCAACAACACTCAAGAAGCTCGACACCATTCAGGATAAAGCAGCCCGCTTGATTGGCACTCCATCCACCACCTTCAACATGCACTCCCTCCACCACCAGCGCACTGTGGCTGCAGTGTGTACCATCTACAAGATGCACTGCAGCAACTCGCCAAAGCTCCTTCAACAGCACCTTCCAAACCCGTGACCTCTACCACTTAGAAGGACAAGGGCAGCAGACGCATGGGAACATCACCACCTACAATTTCCCCTCCAAGCCACACACCATCCTGACTTGGACCTGTATCGCCATTCCTTCACTGTCACTGGGCCAAAATCCTGGAACTCACTTCCTAACAGCATTGTGGGTGTACCTACACCATATGGACTGCAGCGGTTCAAGAAGGTGGCTCACCACCATCTTCTCAAGGGCAATTAGGGATGGGTACTAAATGCAGGCCTAGTCAGCCAGCGATGCCCACATCCCATCAATGAATAAAAAAATTTAAAAAAATTATGACGGGTTTGGAAGACTAGACGGGGAAAGGCTGTTCCCAAGAGTTGATGGTACAAGTGCTAGGGAACACAGATTTAAGGTTTTGGGCAAGAGATACAGGGGGGACGTGAGGAAAAACTTTTTAATACAGCGATGACCTGGTGATGACCTGGAATTCGCTGCTGAAGGAACTGGTGGAAGCGGAGACACGCAGGGCTAAAAATTGAGTAGCGCCCCATCTGAGGCGCTAACTTCGCCAGGGCGCTACTCTTAGCACTGCCGCTAACCTCCCGTTGAATTTCCCGGGAGGCGTGGGCGGTGCCGCACCCGGGCACTAGTTGCTTTGTGCCCCATTAACGCCCATTTAGGGCGCTAATGGGAGGTGCAAAGCAACCCAATTTTTCCCCCTCAATGTTTTCAAGGGGAGACTGGATAGACACTTGAGAGAAATAAACTTGCAGGGCTACAGGGAATGGGACTGATTGGATTGCTCTACAGAGAGCTGGCACAGACTTGATGGGCCAAATGACCTCCTTCTGTGCCATTATAACTCTATGGGGAGATTTTCTGACATCGGAGGAGGCAGGTTTGGAGGCGGGAAAAGCGGGAAAATGAGAATCAATGAGGTCGTGTTTGGAACCTGCCTCCAACCCGCCTCCGCGGGATTTTGCCGGTGCCAGTTTTGGAGGTCAGGAAACGCTCCCGCCTCCAGCTGCCCATTGCGCTATTTAACATCCTTAAATGCTCATTAAGGGCCTCTCTAAGCCTATTTCGAGAGGCCCTCGTGATTTTTCCAGCATTTCGGCGTGCTCCACGCACCTCCTGAACCATGCCAGGTAAACCTGGCGGGTTGACTCGTGGGTGGCCTCCTCACTGCTGCAGGTCTAACAAGACATCGTTTATTGCAGCAACGATTACTTGCCAGACCTTGACTTTAAAAGGTCTCTGAGCACTTTTAGAAGGCCTTCCGAAGTCGGAGTTGTTGCAGCTTGACTCAATCAACTGTGGGATCTCCTTGGAAGACCCTCTCCCCACTTACAATGAGCACTTCCCCAAAGGAGGCATCTACAAGCAGAATGGGAACCATTCATTTTCTTTTTGCATGGACCTCAGATGAGGATGAGGACCATCCAGGGCAGCAGCAGAACTAGGCAGCTCAGCAACAACATCAGCAGGAGCTCCAACCTCCTGCTCAGGCAGCTCAGCAGCAACATCAGCAGAAGCCCGAACCTCCTGCTCAGCCACCTGATGCTGCACAGGGCAGAAGGCACCAGCGCATTGAGGCACCTCGCCGCAGGAGATACCCCCGACAGAGGGTTTACAGACAAAGAATGAGCTACCTCAACATGAGTGAGCAGCAGTGCCAAAGGAGGCTGAGACTTTCACGAGAGGTTGTCCGAGAGATCTGCGGCTTGCTGCAGCAAGACCTAGTGCCCAGAGAAACGGGTGGACACCCCTTACCAGTGGCTGTCAAAGTCACCACCGCACTCAACTTCTTTGCCTCAGGCTCCTTCCAGGGATCATCAGCTGACATCAGCGGCATTGCCCAGTCGGCCACCCACAGTTGCATCACGCAAGTTACCGATGCCCTTTTTGCTAAGGCCCACAATTACATCCAGTTCACAAGGGATCAAGTAAGTGTAACCGCCCGTTCGGTTGGCTTTGCAAATATGGCAGGCATGCCAATGGTGCAGGGCATCATAGACTGCACACATGTGGCCCTTAGGGCACCCCATCACAACCCAGCTATCTTTGTCAACCGAAAGGGCTTCCACTCCCTCAACATACAGCTGGTGTGTAACCACAAGAAGGAGTTCTTGCATGTTTGCGCCAAGTTCTGTGGTAGTTGCCATGAATCTTTCATCCTGCGGCACTCTAGTGTTCCTCCGCTCTTCAATCCACCAAACCAACTTAACGGATAGCTCCTTGGCGATAAAGGCTACCCCCTGAAGAAGTGGCTAATGACGCCGATCAGGAGGCCAGCTAACGAGGCTGAAGAGCGCTACAACGCTAGCTACACATCGACCAGGTCCATCATAGAGCAAACCATTGGTTTGTTGAAGATGCGCTTCCATTGCCTTGACTGATCAGGTGGAGCCCTGCAGTATACACCATACAGGGTCTCCAGAATAGTCATGGTCTGCTGTATTCTGCACAGTATACAGCGCCATGGCTTGCAGCTTCACGATGAGCAAGCGGCTCAGTTGCAACTCTCCTCAGATGAGGATGAGGAGGAGAAGGAGGAGAGGAGGCTGAGGAGGAGGAGGAGAATCTGGAGGAGGAGGAGGAGGAGGAGGTCAGAGTGCTGGTGTATCACCCAGCAGCAGCGGCAGCATGTGAGCACATGGCTGCACGGGATGCCAGGGATGAGCTTATCATGGCCAGATTTGCATAGGTTGCCCAAGTTGGCACATGTCCTTGGCTCCATCCTAGGACATCAATGACAATGGACATAACTCCCTGGCCTCCTTTCACTCAGGCCACCAACCTGACAACGCAAGTGTGACAGTGCCTGCAATGTGGAGCTGCCTAAGGCGAAAGAACAGATGGCATAATGCCAACATTTTGGCTTCAAATCATTTTAATGCTTTCCAACAGGGATGGCATTTCATCAATGCACAGAAACAGTCTCCCAATCTGCACACAGATCTGAAGGTTATATCCCTTGCCAGCTGTACCCACACAGCCTTGGTTTCTTTGGCAGGCCTCTTCCTCCCAGATGAATGGAAGAACACCTCCATGCTAGCTGTCACACCCTCAAACAACAGTTGCAGCGCCTCATCCGAGAGCCTCGGAGAGGCCCTTGCCTTGGAATTGGACATACTGGTTTCTCAAAAGATGTTGGAGGTGGTGCAGGAAATGCAGAAATCCTGTGGAATGAGCCAAGGGAGCAAGAAGCCACAAAATCAGACTGGAAAAGTGCTGTCAACAGAGGCGAGTTTCAGTCCCAAAACTCTAATTGACCAAGGGTATCCCACACCTCTGAAATCAAGTGGCCAATCAGGGGAAAATCGCAAATTTTTGAAACCTATCGGTGGAGGCGAGTTTCAAACCCACCCAAACTGAAACCCGCCTCCATCTCGCCTCCAGTGGGAAAATCAGCCCCTGCGACTCTATGATGTAAGCATGCAGCTCTTGCTTTACCCCCCTCCGCTCACCACAACCCTAGCCTTGTGCCTCCCTCATTTCAGACACCCAAGAAATCCAGCGTGCCCAGCTAATGGGTCAACAAGAAGAGTGAAGAAGAAGAAGAAGAAGAAACACCATCACTCGATTTCACACTCCCAGCCACCAGCTCCTCGAGGTCATCCTGCAAGGCCATCTGAAGTGTCACTGAAAATCACCAGCCATGCTGCAGCCACTGGGGTAGCACTGCGTAAGAGCACTAGAACAGGCAAAGCCACACACAAAATCTGGTGTGGAACATATGTTGAAAGGGGAATTGGGATTGCATTCACTGGTACTGCAGGCAGACGATTCCATCCCAGATATCTCGGCCAGAAAGGGGCTGTCTGGGTTGCCTCCTTACTTCCGCTTCCTCCTCTTCTGCTTTTTCCTCTTCCCTCTGCGAGCAGCTTATCCCCTTTGCTGCCTCTGCTTCATCTCCATGTCAAGCTGCAGCCCAAGGGGGACTGAGAGCCCCCAGGATTGTGTGCAAGTGTTGTTCTCAGAGGCCTTCTTTTACTATCCAAAGCCTTACAGGCATCCAGCAGCACTCCATGCACACTTTAACAACTTTTTAAATGTATTGCACCATGCCACTACTCTGATAAAATGTAAAATAAAAACACTCCAAAAGCTGAAATCGAAACTTACCTGAAAGATGAGTGTGGCCCTTTAAGAAGCACTGGCAGCATCTCTGTACATCTGCTGCACGCACGTTCTTCCCTCCGTGGTTAGGAGAGGGTGTTATGGAGAACAGCAATGTCCAAAATCGTAGTCATGCGTCAATTCAGGCATTGCATGATTTGCATATTTATATGGGAGAGGTGAATGCAGGCAACAGCAGCAGTGCCGACCTCTCCAAAATGGCGGCCGCTGTGTTCCTCACTAGAAGTGGACGGAAGCAAGATGGCTGCCATTTTTTCAACAAAACTGGCCTTAATGTCCCTGAATTTCGTGGCCTAGTTCTTTGACCAAGCTTTTATTCATCTGTCCTAATATCACTTTATGTGGCTCGGTGTCAAATTTTGTTTGATAACGCTCATGTGAAGCGCCTTGGGATGTTTTACTATGTTAAAGGCGCTATATAAATGTTGTTGTAGTAGCTAGAAACTGACTCTTTCCAGTGACTGAGTGATCTAGAACGAGTATATATATATTAAAAATAATTAAATGTAAGATTTAGAATAGACAGCAGTAGAAACCTTTTTACACAGAGGGTTGTGAGGCTGTTAGTGATTGAAGCAGACCGTTCTGAAGGGTTGTGTATGAGTCTTGTGCAAGCATATTTGACATAAGTTAAAAAAAATTAAGCCCTAATTTATTCCAAATTTTCAACATGTTCAGCACCACCCCAGTCTACCTCATCACTCTCCGAATCTCAATCAACTGAACCATATGCAAACCCACTGTGGAGGGTTTCACATTATGAGCAAGTAGTGACAACATTGAAGAATAGGTTAGATCGATGGTTGAAGGAAATGGGGTTAAAGGGATATGGGAACAGAGCAGCCACATGAGTATATACACCAACATGGACTGGTTGGGGCCAATGGCCTGTTTCTGTTGTAACTTCTATGTAGTTCTATGCAAGTTCAAGCAAGAATGTAAAACATTGCAGTAACCTAGTGAAACTGATGTAGGTAAAAACTTACACAGGTATTTCTGCAGTCAGGTGAGGATAGATTAAAACCACTCAGTTATTTTTTCAGGTCTGTGCTCTCTTTTTTTTGAATGGATTTGTTCCTTCAGGCCAGTACAAATATCATACCATCAAACCCACCAAGTCAAAAAATAAGTAAGAGGATATACCATATGCAAATCATCAGCATGAAAGGTTGTCACTACTTGCTCATAATGTGAAACCTCCCACAGTGGGTTTGCACATGTTTCAGTTGATTGAGATTCGGAGGGTGATGAGCTAGACTGGCATGGTGCTGAACATGTTGAAAATTTGCCTTTAACCACACCTGACTATGAATTTAGAACAAATTAGGGCTTAATTTTTTTTAACTTATGTTAAATATGCTTGCACAAGACTAATACATAACCCTTCAGAACTATCTGGTTTGAATCCTAGCCTAGACCTTGAAGTATTTTATTTCCTATAATAATTTAAATAATTTACTATTTCACAGTAGTGAGTAGAGGAAAAAGGAGGCCTGTCCTTCCCACCCGAGTAATTTCCTTTCCCTGACCCATCAATAACTGAAAGGGTGCTTGGTCACCTGCTTGCCTCCTCCATCAAGGCCACCTACTTGTAGTCACCTTCTAGGAAGTGTGCGTGAATGGTCCTGGGAAGCTGGAAAGCCTTTTCTCCCCTTTTCTATGGGGAACTGCCAGGACTTGGCTCACTGACTTCTTACTGCAACTCTAGGACAACAACAATAAAAACAACAAATTGCATTTATATAGCACCTTCAATGTAGTAAAATGTCCCATGGTGCTTCACAGGAGCGTTATCAAACAAAATTTGACACCGAGCCACATAAGGAGCTATTAGGACAGGTTACCAAAAGTTTGGTCAAAGAGATATATTTTAAGGAGCATCTTAAAGGAGGAGAGAGATAGAGAGGCAGAGGGGTTTAGGGAGGGAATTCCAGAGCTTAGGGCCTAGGCAGTTGAAGGCACAGCTGCCAGTGGTGGAGCAATTAAAATCAGGGATGCGCAAGAGGCCAGAATTGGAGGAGTGCAGATATCTCGGAGGGTTGTAGGGCTGAAGGAGGTTACATATATAGGGAGGGGTGAGGCCACGGAGGGATTTGAAGACAAGGATGAGAATTTAAAAATTGAAGCGTGCCAGGCCTGAAGTAAGCTTCCCACAAAGATGTTGTGATCTCTGTGGCAAGAAGTTCAGCTTTTCTGACGTGTAATTGAAATCACTGCAAGTTAATGGGGAATCCCTAACATGAGCTGCTGTGACGTCAACAAGCTGTCTAAGCAGCCAATCACAATGCAGAATTCTCACAGGCAGCGAACCAGGAAGTAAGTAAGCTCCTTTGATTCTAACTTTTTTTAAATGTTAAAAGAGAGCAAAATAAAGATTGGGGCTATCGCATGGGGAAAAGGCAAACCTGAAATAAAGATGAACAAACTTTAAAACATTTTTTAAAGTTTCTTAAATATTTTAATCTTTATTAAAATGGATAAATTTGATACTCCACAAAATTAAAATGAGTTTTTCAGGGCCACAAGCTTTGTATAGCAGTCAATACGCTGTTAAAACCCCAGTTACACCTAATCCAAAAGGCTCTAACTTTTAAGGGGGTATTTAACAGCTATATTACCGCGGAAGAGCTGAAGTTTTCGTCAGTTTCCCTGATTTCACAGATTATGCTGATTGCCGGCTGTGGGGGAGGGGCGGGGGGCAGGGAGAGTCATAGCACAGGCGGTGTCAGAGCAGTGAATGACTGAGCTATTTCAGGATTTCCGTGTTAGGATGCATGTGCGCCACATCCTGAAGTTGAAGTCAGTTTCAAAAGGGTAATAACAGCGAACACTGTTTGTTTGCTGTTATTACCCACCGCAAATTCCAGGTCATAGACTTCCAGAATGAATTGGATAAGTTTTCACACAAGAGACTGTTAGCAAAAATGAAAATGCATGGACTTGGAGGCAACCTATTGACCTGGGTAGGGAATTAGTTAGAATGTCGGAGACAGAGAGTAGGGATAATGGGTATGTACTCCAATTGGCGATGTGACTAGTGGTGACCCCAGGGATCTGTACTGGGGCCTCAACTTTTCACTGTATTTATCAATGACTTAGCTGAAGGAATAGAGAGCAGGATATTCAAGTTTGCTGACGACACTAAGTTAGGTGGCACAGTAAGTAGAGTAGATGGGTGCAGAAAGTTGCAAAGGGACATTGACAGATTAAGTGAGTGGGCCAAACTATGGCAGGTGGAGTTCAGTGTGGAGAAGTGTGAGGTCATTCACTTTGGACCTAAGATAGGCCAGAGTATTTACTAAATGGTGAGAAGCTACATGAAGCAGAGAGATTTAGGGGTCCATGTACTCAAATCACTAAAAACTAATGAACAGGTACCAAAAATTATTTAAAAGGCTAATGGAATATTAGGCTTTATCTCAAGGAGGGTGGAATACAATTGGTGGAAGTTGTGCTACAGCTGTACAGAGCTCTGGTCAGACCACATCTGGATTACTGCATTCAGCTCTGGGCAGCTCACCTCAGGAAGAATATACTGGCCTTGGAGGGGGTGCTGCGTGGATTTGCCAGAATGATACCAGGGCTTCCTATGTGTACCTATGCAGCCATCAAGATACCAGAAAACCACCAGGAGCATTCAAATCAAATCAAATCAAATCAACTTTTATTGTCATTGTTAGTGCACAAGTGCAGTACAGTGAAATGTAGGCTTACGGCTCCCGAGAGTGTACATTTGGATTAAGACATTTAAACATTCAACATACATTTGGCTTGTAGTATATTAACATAACATAACCATAATAAAGTGCATTGGCAGATGTGCAGGCTTTAGAGTTTGTTTGTGGAGTTCAGTAGGATGACAGGAAAGGATTTCATTCCATTAATGTGCAGCTGGTTATTGATCATTGCCACAGAATAATGGTTCACCACCCCTGCCACCTGTCCAGAACTGCTGCAAGATCAGTTTTGACAGTTTCTTGCCATCAGATGGAAGCTGGATGTCCCTCCATGCTCTCACCTCCTCATCAAGGATCTCCACAGATGTGTCTGAGAACCTGGAGGCTTGCTTCCAATTCATCTTCGATATTCAAATGTTTTCAGTGATGCCACTGACACATTTCAGCGATGCTGTTTATAGAAAGCAGTCAGAAGATGCCCAGCTTTCAGAGTGTCCTTGCTGGCCCTTGAAAAAAGATAGCACATACCTCTTTCAGTCTCTATGGTCTTTCTGCGTACCTCTCTCAGATAATCTAATCTGAGCAAGGCTGAATGCAGGCCTAAAGGACTACTTCTTCTGGGCCAGCTTCCTAATGGGCACCCACCTGGTAGTGAAACAAGGAAATGAGGTGGAGGTTATTGTTTTGTCCCTCCCACCTCATTTGCATGTAGGCGCATGCACTTCAACTCTCCTCAGAAAATCCCCCATAAATCTCTGGGCAAAACAAAAGTGGGTGGAGACCTCGCATGATAATCTCTGTCTCTTCCTCCTCTGTTTCCCACTGGCAGGATTATTCATTTCCTTGATGCACAGCAGAGGATAATTGGCTCCAATCACTTGTGTTTTATTGTTGTTGTAAGAATTACCTTTTTAAATGTTACATTTTTTTCTGGGTGATATTTCCATTATGTGTGATTAATTGCACTTTCCTTTGGCCTGGATCAGAGTTACTTTTTCCAAGTAAAATAAAAGATGCTTTGTTTTGGAGACCTTATCCAACATTTCATTCAGTGTCATAAACAAAAGTTAAGCTGTGTCATTCATTGTGTATGATTCATATTATCATCACGCAGTACCATAAAGAGTGTTATATTTTCTCTGGCATAGGTGCAAAGATTGACTCTTTCTCTCCATATGTCATTAGCAAGGGTAACTATCTGTAGAAAGTTAAAATTGCTTAAAGAGTTGCTGCCAAATTTATGTAAGCTTATTAATATCAAGGAAAAAAAATAGGCTGGATGCACAATTTATTGTTCAGTTTTATTGAATACACTGTTAAATGTAGAAGTAAAGTAGTCAAGGAAGCCAATCTGTGACTGGAACAATAACTCATTATTGATCAACCAGACTCCATTACTTTTCACATAGGAATCAACAAATTAGGCTCTGTGTTGCACAGGATAGAGTTCAATATTTCACAAAACACATTTAGAATTTTGTGAAAACAAAAGGTTAAGAAGAAATATCATGGGTATTTATACAGCATCATAATTATGAAAATAAAAGATCTCAGGATTATTCACCTTTTCTCCCGATTAAGTGTCATACTTTTTTTTCATTTGCAATATGGAAGACTGATGTCCATCGTACAGCTGACAAAGAAACTGGGGGTAATTTTCACCTTCACTTGGGCAGTAAACTGGTGGAGCAGATGGCCCGCCTGTTATAGCACCTGCCCAATTTTCATTTCCATCGCCAGTATTCTGCCAATTCAGTCAAATTAACCCCTGAGACTTGAAATAACAGCTGCTGCAAGGTTGCCAGGTTGAAGGATTCACCAGGGCTTAGTGCTTACCATGACTGGGTTGCACAGAGGCAAGCAGATGCTGCTGACGCAACAAACTTCCTACTGACAGAACCTCCGTTCACGAGGTAGGTGTATATCAATGCTGTGGTCAGCACTCACACAATTTATGCTGAGATGTGTTGCTCATGAGCAATACTTGGTACCTGCTATCCACCTGGCGAGGGCTCAAACGCATGTTTGGCAGTTGTCTAATAAACAATTAGTGACACTGCTCCTTGGAGAGGGAGGTAAATGGCATCTCTGTGGGACCAAGCTGGCTTCAAGATAACATGCCTGATGATGGCAGATTGGACCTGTCAACTCCTCATAACTGTACCCGCTCAACTGTAACTGTTTTTCTCCACATGAGCCACCTAGTCTAAACCCACTCTCTTGCTTGGCCCCAACATCTTTTAATATTCCTTTTTAAAGTAGCTATGTCATTTGTTTTTAAAATAATTCATGGACTTTGCTTCAGAAACAGGATGTGGCAGAGAATTGCATATTCTAACGATTCTTTGTGTAAAGGAGTTTTCTTAACTTCTCCTTTAATTCTTTTTCTAATTATCTTTAGTTTGTGCCCACTCATTACCATTTTTCCATCCAGTGGAAATATGGATGTCTATCTTATCATAACCCTTCATAACCCTGAAGACCTCTGTTAGCTCATCCATTAAGTTTCTTAGTGCCAATAAAAAAAACCTTAATTATCAAATCTCCCTTCATAACTGTAACCGCTCATCGCTGGGAACATCCAGTGAACCTATGCTGCACCTTTTCCATTACTTTCCTATCCATTCTACATTAGGGGGCCTAAACCTGTACACCAGGCTTCCACTGCAGCCTAACTGAGGTCTTGTAAAAGTTCAACAATACTTCCTTGCTTTTGGATTCTAAGGAACAGATTTTCCTCTTTTGTGCTTATGTGTAAAAGAGGAAATGAGTGAACTGAACATTAAGCAGGCTCCGTTATGTGTGCACGAAGCACTCCACCAGATTTTCCTCTATGTACGCCACTTAGCTGATTACAAAGAGGGATAATCTTCCACTATGTTTCCAGATACAAAACCATGGATTCCATTTGCCTTTTTTAAGACTTTATTTACTTGCATTGTCATGTTTAATGGCCTGTCCATATACCCACCAAGATCCCTCTGCTCTAATTCATTTGAAATCTTACCATTTAGGGTATGTTCCTTACTTCACATTTCTCTACATTGAACTACATCTGCCACCTATCTGGCCATCCTGCTAGCCTCTCTCTGCTCTAGTTCTGTCTTTCATAATGTTCAATTTGCTATATCCTCCAATTTGATGTCATCAGCAAATTTAGATATTGACCCTGAATTTCCTCAGACTTTCTGCACTCCTCCTCCTAGCCCCACAAGAATAATTTTGGCTTACCGTTTTGGGGCCTCTTCCTCTTCTCTATCAGGTTTTACTAAGCGGAACATCAATGGCGCATGGTCCGTCCAGTAGGCTGTTAAAATTGCTTTGGGGTCCTGTGTGCGTTGTAGGACCCCAATTTGCATAGATTAATGAGGCTACCATCTGATTCAGGCAATTGATGGGCAATCCAGGTAAAATGGCAGTGGAGCAGGAATGAGGCGGTAACTTGACCATCTGTTCATGTCTCGTTTCCATCGGGTGGAGGGAGTTAAAATATCCCCCTATAAAATTTGTCTATAAATGTCACCTTTGATTTCATTTCCATTATCATAATTTACTTCCACTACTGTGACTGATCTCTTGTTATTCCTCAATCAATCCAAAAGGGATTCTGTTTGTACCACATTTTTATTAAAATCCAATCCTTTCTCTCTAGTGCTATGATATTGGTCCCAAACTTCCCTGTGGCCATTTTTCACGATGTTGCGCTATCTAGCCACAACCTCTACCTGCTGATCCATTCCAATGCAGACCCTGCCATAATTACTGGGACCAGCTCATTTCCATCCCCACTGGCATTGACTAAGTGCCTGTGTAACATGGGAGTACTATGCTGCGGGAGCAGGGATGGGATTGAATATTTAAAGTGCAGCCTTTACAAAGCCTAAAATAGCTTAAGATTTCAGTAGCATTCTGTGGGAGCAGCTGGTAAGTAGAACATTTTATGCAAGATTGAAATGACTGTAAGGTACTTATAATAGCTGGCACATGAGATTTTGTGGCACTTTTAAAAAATGTTTTCCACTGGAGGAACAGACAGAGAAATTCAAAGAAAGAAGCAGTGCACTGGAAGGAGACAGAAAAAAGGAGAACAAAATTTTACTGAGGTCGGCCTACAGACACTCCTGAATAAAAAGCACTTAAGGAGAGAAAGATTGTTGGGTGCCCATGGGAGGAAACATCAGAAAAGTGGCTCATGTGCTATGTGGAGGGAGGTGGCAGTTGTAATGATATCAGCAAATAGTGATGGTATTTGCCTGTTTGATTATGATGCCTTACCAGCATATTTGCCTGTTTGATTATTTATGCCTTACCAGCAGAGGGCATGTGAGAGAGGCAGAGTTTAGTTTTAGTTTCGTTTTAGATGGATCTCTAAGATGGTGTCTCCTGTAATGATGTTAACTGAGTTGAGCAAACTTTAGATTAAAAGACATTCTCTTTCATGAATGTATCGTCATTGAACCCACATACAAACCAATACATGGTGTCAGAAGTCAGAAGTGATTGAAAGAGATGAAGAGGAAAAATCTGAAGTTAAATCAGCTCTCCACATATTAGCAAGCCAAAAGAGAACATCATTACTTACCATTGGAAATAGCTAACGAAGTGAAAAAATGGTAGGATTACACCCACCGGTGAAGCTTCAGTTGACAGGTAATGTAGCTGAAAATTGGAGGAGGTTCAAACAACGTTTGGAGTTGTATTTAGCAGCAATCAGAGCTGACGAGAAAAGTGATAAAATGAAAGCGTCAGTGTTCTTACATGTCGTGGGTGATGAAGCGCTGGAGGTGTATAATAACTTCACATTCGCTGCTGATGGAGACAAAATGAAGCTGGATAAAATAATGGAACAGTTTGAGGCCTACTGCATACCTAAACGTAACGTGACATTTGAGAGGCATAGATTTTTCACATGTGTACAGAAAACGGGAGAGACTATTGATCAGTATGTGACTGAACTGAGAAACAGAAGCAAATCGTGTGAATTTGGGGGACTGACAGACTCGCTGATAAAAGACAGACTGGTGTGTGGTATTCCAGATAATGGTCTAAGGGAAAGACTGCTAAGAGAGCAAAATCTAGACCTGGGAAAAGCCATAGCACTGTGTAGGGCTACAGAGACTGTGAAGTTGCAGGCAAAAGAGCTGTTCAGTGACAGTAGCTGCAACGTGGATGCAATGAGAATGAACGGACACAAACCGTTTAACAAAAAGAGCGCCAATGTGAAAAAAGAGGCGTGGCCAGCGAACAAAAATGAAAGGGGCAATCGAAAGCCATGTAGTCGATGCGGTACACAGCATCCACCAAAAAAGTGTCCAGCATATGGTAAAACATGCAATAGTTGCAACAAAAACAACCATTATGCCCGTTGCTGCAAGAACCAAGCGCAACAAAGCAAGGTCCATGCAGTAGATGAAAGCGAGATAGAAGAGTTCTATGTAGATGTTGTGTCTGAAAACAAAAAAGAAAAAAGAGACTGGATGTTGACACTAAAAGTGAATGACACACACATTCCATTTAAATTGGATACTGTAGCACAAGTTAATGTGATATAAGAGACTGACTTTAAGAAAATTAGACCCAGACCAAAGATACATGGAATAAAAGTGAAAGTGACAGGATACTCAGGTACTGATATACCAGTGAAAGGAAGATGCATTGTCAAAGTGACACACAAGGACAGAGAGCACACGCTAGCGTTAATCGTGGTGCCAAAGGATGTGCAAGCCATACTAGGTTTAATAGCCTGTGAGAGACTGAACCTGGTAAAGAGAGTCCTCGTTGTGGAAAGCGAAGGAGAGACAGTCTATGATGAACTCATGAAAGAGTACAACTACCTATTTCAGGGTCTAGGCTGCCTTCCAGGAGAACACACGATCAGAGTAAATAAAAGTATGCCAACGGTCATACATCCATGCAGAAAAGTTCCGTTTGCTCTTCAAAAGCAACTGAAGGCAGAGTTGGACAGGATGGAAAGCCTGAACGTGATTCAGAAGATAGATGAGCCAACTGAGTGGGTGAGTTCCCTCGTCGTTGTGGACAAAAAGAATGGAAAGCTCAGAATTTGCCTGGATCCAAGAGATCTAAACAGAGCAATAAAGAGAGAGCACTTCAAGCTTCCTACACATGAGGAAATCATGTCACAGTTTGCAAATGCAAAGTATTTCAGCAAGTTAGATACATCATCAGGATTTTGGCAGATGAAACTGGATGAGGCAAGTTCAAGACTGTGCACGTTCAACAGTCCATTTGGCAGATACAGATTCCTAAGGTTACCATTTGGCATTGCCTCAGCTCCTGAAGTGTATCACAAAACTATCCATATGACCTATGAGTACCTGGAGGGAGTTGATACGTCAATGGATGACATCATATTATGGGGAACCACGAGAACTGAGCATGACGAGAGACTGAAAAAAATGCTGGAAGCAACAAGGAAAACAAACCTGAAGCTGAATAGAGAGAAATGCCAGCTCGGGGTGACAGAACTGACATTCGTGGGAGATATCCTTAGCAGTGAGGACATCAGACCAGATCCCAGAAAGGTGTCCGCCATTGAGAATATGCCAAAGCCACAATGCAAAAAGGACGTGCAGAGGTTTAATGGAATGATCAACTACATGGGTAAATTCATATCCAACCTCTCAGAAAAGATGGCGCCACTGAGAAGACTAACTGAAAAGAACATAGAATGGGAATGGAATCACGAGCATGAGAAATCATGGAGCGATCTAAAGAAACTGCTCACAGAGGAACCAGTTCTGAGGTTTTATGACCCAGCGAGACCCATCAAGATATCATCAGATGCATCACAGAGTGGGCTTGGTGCCGTTCTTCTGCAAAAATATGACTACTGGCAACCTATTGCATATGCATCGCGCTCAATGACAGACGTGGAGACGCGATATGCTCAAATAGAAAAGGAGCTGCTCAGCATCACATACGCCTGTGAAAGATTTCACCAGTTTGTGTCAGGACAAGCAATCAGTGTAGAGACTGACCATAAGCCCTTGATTGCATTGTTCCAAAAGCCACTAAATAGCTGTCCGCTTAGTATACAAAGAATGATGATCAAGCTGCAACGCTATACACTGAATGTTGCGTACACACCGGGTAAGCTGATGTATACAGCAGACACGTTGTCCAGAGCTGTTGACCCAAGAGAGCCCGCAAACACCAAAATGGATGAAAAAGTGAACGCCTACGTGGACATGATCACAAGTGCACTGCCCATAGCAGATGCAAAAATGGAGCTCATAAAGACTGAGACAAACAAAGATGAAACAATGAGACGACTGAGGAAAAGCATCTTGGACGGATGGCCCAACATGAAGCAAGACTGCTCACCTGACATGGCAGAGTACTGGAACTGCAGGGCAGAACTATCAGTGGTCGAAGACATCATCTACAAAGGAAGTAAAATAGTTATCCCAAAGAGTCTGAGAAAAGAGATGCTAAAAAGGATCCATGGAGGACATCTGGGAATCGAAAAGTGTAAGAAAAGAGCACGAGAGGTGATGTACTGGCCACGAATCAACCAAGATGTGACAAATGAGGTGTCAAACTGCACAATATGCCTGAAATCCTGAAATATCAAGCAAGCAATCCTGTAGAACCACTAAAGCCACACCCAGCGCCAGACAGACCTTACCAGAAGGTAGGCGCTGACCTATTCGTATGTCAAGGGAAGGACTATCTTGTAGTCACGGACTATTACTCCCTGTATCCAGAGGTTTGTAGACTGTACACCACCACTGCAGATGCTGTGATAAGATGTATGAAAGCCATATTCTCCAGACATGGCGTGGCAAGCGAGGTCTTCACAGACAACGGACCCCAGTTTTACAATGCAAGTTTCCGACACTTTGCCAAAGAGTGGGACTTTGTCCACACAACGTCAAGTCCTCACTTTCCACAGTCCAATGGACTAGTGGAAAAATCGGTCCAGACAGTGAAAAGACTGATGTACAAGGCAAAAGACGGTGGAACTGACTTCTACCAGAGCATGCTTGTATACCGCACAACGCCGCTCGAGTGTGGTATGTCACCAGCCCAACTCCTTATGGGACGTCTGCTAAGGTCAAACCTACCCATCCCGGAGAACCTCCTGAAAACAAAAGAGGGGGAGAAAGTGAGGAAGTTCAAAGAACAACAGAAAGAAAAGCAAAAGTACTACTATGACAGAGGAACACAAAACCTACCTGAACTCCACACTGGTGACCAAGTAAGGTTCAAAGACAAAACAAACATATGGACTCAGAAGGGAACTGCCCTGAGTGAAGTACAACCAAGATCATACACCATTCAGACAGATGAGGGTGCTGTTCTGAGAAGAAATCGTTGGGATCTTCTCATGGGACTAGCCACAGCAGGTCAAAAGACTGATACTGTTGAACAACCTGATCACACAGCAGGTCAAAAGACTGGTACTGTTGAACAACCTGATCACACAGCTGAGAAATCATCATCTGAGGCAACAACTCAGATTCAAGGACAATCAATCAGAAAATCCTCAAGATGCATGAAGCCTCCTGAGAGACTCATTGAGCAAGTTTAGGGACTCTTGTTATAGAAGGAAGTAATGTTATCTTATTCTCTCTTCAAGTTCTAGTGTATTTTCATATTTCATGCGAACACACAAAACAAGGTTAACTAACTTTGATCATGATAATGATAATGTAAGTTCATTAAGTGTTACAGTTAAAATGCAGAGTAATACAAAGAAAACATGTTGTTAGATAAAAGTAAAATACTTTTGTTTTAAGAAAGGGAGATGTAATGATATCAGCAAATAGTGATGGTATTTGCCTGTTTGATTATGATGCCTTACCAGCATATTTGCCTGTTTGATTATTTATGCCTTACCAGCAGAGGGCATGTGAGTGAGGCAGAGTTTAGTTTTAGTTTCGTTTTAGATGGATCTCTAAGATGGTGTCTCCTGTAATGCTGTTAACTGAGTTGAACAAACTTTAGATTAAAAGACATTCTCTTTCATGAATGTGTCATCATTGAACCTACATGCAAACCAATACAGCAGTGGCATTGAGTACCAGTCTCTGACCCCAGAACTACAAAGTTGTGCTGGAAGAAGTTCAATAACCTCATTTGGTAACATACTGGCTGTTGCCTTTTCTTTCTCAGGCACTGTGTACACAAATATACTGTTCACCTTCCAAAACTGCACAAATGACCCTTCACAATGTACTACGGTTAAGGGCTTCACTAATTTTGTATCTTATGTGCTGCCAACATCCTTAACAGGGTTTACTTGCGTGGAGAACCTTAAAATCCCTTCCTCCACTGTAACAAGGTGCTACCAATTAATCTATGACATCAGCTGTCTGGTGGCACCGGGAAGAGTTGCCTCACATGCCAGCCTTAACCTAAATTATGTGATCTTGTTACAGAAGAAACTTGAAAACAATACCTGTGAAAGGCAAGGGGCCAGAAGGAGCATGCCATACATTAGAGAGTTGACCCTCTATGAGGAACAGACAATAGTATTGGTGGGGATACACTTCAGTCTGGCCATGGGAGAGGTTGGTGCTTGCAGATTACTGGATGCAGACCCATACAATCATCAAGGTGGCGGCGGCGTATAAAGGGAGCCCGAGGCACAAGTAGGCCCCACAGCAGCAGCGGCGGCGGCAGTGTGGACCTAGGAGGAGCGGCGAGGTGGCGGCGGCAGTGCGGACCTGGGAGGAGCAGCACGGTGGCAGTGGCAGTGCGGACCTGGGAGGAGCGGCGGCAGCAGCGGTACCAACTCAGCACCTGCAAAATTTTCAGAGTGGCATCAGAAGTCAAAAGTCCAGATTCAGATTCAGATTCAGATTCAGATTAGATTTATTTGCCATATGTAACAAGTACAATAGAATGCTTGTTCCCATAGGGATGCGTCAGCTATACAAACAGCGCCGCGTTCAGAGTCAATACAATGGCTTCCCGTGGCAGTGGGAGCCCGATGTCCCTCAGCCGCTCCGTGCTCCTCTTCACCGCGGCCTCCTCCTCACTGTTGCCGGCTCCACGTGTGGTGGCCTGCTTCTCCCGCTCTGGCCACCATGCCCGGCTCCCCTCCTCCCATCCGGACTGCGAGTTACCTGAAATGGAGCTGCCAGCCGACGTGCTGCAGCGTGTCGTGAGTCTGCTGCTGCTGCTCGTTGAGCTGCGCTCCTCTGCCCGACTCGCCGAACACATCGTCGGGATGTGAATGCTCCAATGCGGCCCCCTCTTCACCGTCGCCGGCTCCACGCTCCACGGCCCGGGGCCTACTTCTCTCTCTTCATGGGTCAGCACAAGGGGAGGGAGCTGATTGGTGAGTAGCTGGTAAGTGCTCATACTTGGCTTTCTTAAAGTTTTAAGCTAATTCCAGCTAGGTTAGTAAATAGTCTGTTAAGTAGAGGTATGGCAGGGCAGCCCACACCCGTGGAATGCACATGCTGTGCCATGTGGGAAGTCCTGGACACCTCCCGTGGTCTGGAAGACCACATGTGCGGGAAATGTCGCCAGCTACAGCAGCTCGGGCACCGGGTTACGGAGCTTGAGCGGCGGCTGCAGTCACTGCTGTGCATCTGCGAGGCTGAGAGCTACGTGGATAGCACGTTTCGGGAGGTGGTCACCCCACAGCTTAAGAATGAGCAGGCAGAGAGGGAATGCGTGACCACCAGACAGAAGAGGATGACCAGGCAGGTAGTGTAGGAATCCCATGAGCCCATTTTGCTCACCAACCAGTATTCGGTGCTGAGTACTGGTGAGGGTGATGGGTCCGCTGGGGAGTGCAGCCAGAGCCAAGTCCACAGCACCATGGAAGGCTCAGCTGCATGCGGGGGGGGGGGGGGGGAGGGGGCGGGGAGAAGAGGAGAGGGAGAGCAATAATGATAGGGGATTCAATAGTTAGGGGAGCAGACAGGTGTTTCTGCGGCCGCAGGCGTGACTCCAGGATGGTATGTTGCCTCCCTGGTTCCAGGGTCAAGGATGTCACTGAATGGCTGCAGAACATTCTGAGGGGGGAGGGTGAACAGCCAGAGGTCATGGTCCATATCAGTACCAGCGACATAGGTAGAAAGAGGGAGGATGTCCTGCAGGCAGAGTTTAGGGAGCTAGGAAAGAGGTTAAAACGCAGGACCTCAAAGGTCCGGATTACTACCAGTGCCACGTGCTAGTGAGTACAGAAATAGGAAGATAAAGCAGATGAATGCATGGCTGGAGAGATGGTGTAGGAGGGAGAGCTTCAGATTCCTGAGGAATTGGAACCATTTCTGGGGGAGGTGGGACCTCTACAAGCCAGATGGGTTGCACCTCAACAGGAATGGGACCTATATCCTCGCGAGGGGTTTGCTAGTGCTGTTGGGGAGGGTTTAAACTAGCTTGGCAGGGGGATGGGAACCTGAGGGTAGAATCAGAAGGGAGAAAAGCTAAGCTGGAAATAGATGATAGGGGTTCAGGCAAAGGGGTATTTAGGAAGGCAAAGAGAAAGGAGAAGGCAATAGTGCAGGGCATCGACAGGGGTAATGTTAAGTCTGTGTGTTATATTACGAATTACTACACAGACCACAAGAGTAAACTTTAACAGGACTTTACTATTCGAAGGTCAGGGCGGAACTGCCCAATAAATCCTTACACAGCACTTATATACCGGTGTGGTCACCACCGGTATTACAGTATACAGCAGCCAAGATAAAGTAGTGCAACCCTTAAAATAGTTCTCTTAAAGGTGGAACGTTACATACACTACAATCCTCCCTTTTTAGGTTAACAGTAAATATTCCCATTAAACATAACATCATAACATATATACACAACTTCATGTAAAAACAGTTCACAGATTCAGTCTCTCTGGAGGCTTCCTGACTCGGTCCAGATAACGCCTCGGTGGTGTAGTAGTTTTCGGTGGTGTAGTAGGTTCTTCTGGCAAGGTTGATTCGGCTTGAATGCCAGTGTCAGGTTCATCTGATTCCAGTATTACCGGATCGGAGGTAGATACTATGGGTATCTCTGCTTCAACATTAGGCGTATAGAGTTGTGGAGTAGGTTGGCCCTTTTCGGATGACTCTATGATCTGGTCAACATGGCGCCTTATTATGCTTTCACCAATGTCCACGGTATACATCAGCGGTCCTAGTCGTTTGCAAATAGTTCCAGGCTGCCATTTCTCGGTACGGTAGTCCCGGGCCAAAACTTGTTGACCTATCTGGAAGGTTCTAGTTGGCCTTTCATTCATGCTTGAAATTGCCGGTTCTCTACGTCCCTTCTGATGTTTGGCTTGATCAAATCCAGCCGGCATCTTAGTCTTCTATTGAAAAACATCATGGCGGGAGTTTGGTTTGTGACCGCATGTGTTGCATTCCTGTACGCCAACAAGAAGTTATCTACCTTATGTTGTAGATTTATGTCTTCATTGTCCATGGCCTTTATGGCCTTCTTGAAGGTCTGAACAAACCTTTCAGCTAATCCATTGGTGGCGGGATGGTATGGGGCGGACGTGTAGTGCTTAACCCCATTGTTTTTTAAGAACTTCCTGAATTCTTCGGACACAAATTGCGGTCCATTATCAGAACAGATCTGTTCCGGCAGCCCATTCCTGGCAAATATGGTCCTTAATACTGTGATGGTTTTTTCCGTGGTGGTGGAGGACATCTTTATTACCTCCGGCCACTTGGAGTGAGCATCCACCGCAATTAAAAACATTGAGTCCATAAATGGACCAGCAAAGTCGATATGTACCCTTTGCCATGGAGATGAGGGCCACTCCCATGGATGCAGAGGAGCTTGTGGTGGGGCGTTTTGCACCTTCTGGCATCCTAGACAGCTCTTGGTCATTTCTTCGATGTCTCCATCGATACCTGGCCACCACACAAACGCTCTGGCTAGGTTCTTCATTTTCACTCCACCCAGATGCCCCTCGTGAAGCTCCTGTAGCACTTTATGCTGGAGTTTGGGTGGAATCACCACTCTGGATCCACACATCAAAGTTCCTCGGCACACTGACAGCTGTTCTCTTCTTTGCGAAAATGCTGGCAACATTGGTTCGCCATGTGCTGGCCATCCCTTCACCGTTAAATCGTAGACTCGTGAGAGAGTCGGGTCATGTCTTGTTTCCTTTTCGATCGTAGAATTTGTTACTAGTAGACATTCCACTATGGTTGAGTGGAACATCTCCACTGGGTCCACAGTAGGCGCCTCTTCTACCGTTGGCAACGGTAGGCGCGATAACCCGTCAGCATTCCCATGCTGTTTTGATCCTTTGTATTCGATGTCATATTGATGTGCCCCTAGGAAATTGGACCACCTCTGTAGCCTTTGCGCTGTCATAATGGAAACGGCCTTTTTAGGGTTGAATATGGATACCAACGGCTGGTGGTCTGTCAGCAGTGTAAACTTCTTGCCCTGCAGGTAATGATTGAATTTCTTTACTCCCCACACAAGGCTGAGAGCCTCCCTATCTATCTGAGCATAATTGCGCTCAGCGGAGGTCAATGATCTGGATGCAAATGCGACTGGCCTTTCCGAGCCATTTGGCAACTTGTGTGAGAGCACTGCTCCAATACCATAAGGGGAAGCATCACAAGCTAGACGAATAGATAGCGTTGGGTTGAAGTGAGCCAACACTTCCTCAGAGGTGATCAATGCCTTGCTTTTGCGAAAGGCCTTCTTACAGTCTTCGCTCTACTTCCATGGTACTTCTTTCCGCAACAGAGCATTCAGCGGGTGCAGCACCGTGGATAGATTTGGCAGAAACTTATGGTAATAGTTAATCAACCCCAAAAACGACCTCAACTGGGATACATTTTCCGGAGCGGGGGCCTTCACAACAGCTTCGATCTTGTCAGGTGACTTGTGCAGTCCCTCCTGGTCAATGACATGACCACAGTACGAGATCCGTTTCTGGAAGAACTCACATTTCTGACGATTAACTCGAAGGCCATATTCCTTCAACCTGGTGAGCACCAGTTTCAAATTTGCGAGGTGTTCCTCCTCGTCCTCTCCTGTAATCAGGATATCGTCCAAGTAACACTGAGTGCTTGGAATTCCCTGTAAGACCTGCTCCATGGCCCTCTGCCAAATTGCTGGAGCCGAAGCCACTCCAAAAACCAATCTATTATATCGATACAAGCCTCTGTGCGTGTTGATTGTGAGATACTAGCGCGACTCTTCCTCAACTTCCATCTGTAAGTACGCTTGCACCAGGTCTATCTTGGTGAAGTGTTTCCCACCCGACAATGAAGCAAAGATATCCTCAATCCGCGGAAGCGGATATTGCACCGTGTGCAGCACCGGATTAACTGTGATCTTGAAGTCTCCGCAGATGCGGACCTTTCCCGGTTCCCCTGGCTTGTTACTCGATGAATGCTTCATGACGGGAACAATGGGCGTGGCCCACTCACTCCAGTCCACCTTAGACAGTACCCCTGAACATTCAAGCCCTTCCAGTTCAGCCTCCACAGCAGGTTGTATCGCATAAGGTACCGATCTGGCTTTGAAAAATTTTGGGTTTGCATGTTCTGCAATCTTGATTTTTGCCTTAATTCCTCTTAGTGTCCCCAGTCCCTGCTGGAATACCTCTTTAGCCTCATCCAATATTCTGGATAATCGTTCAGGTTTGACATCTTTCTTTCCGGAATCTACCGTTATTGCGTTTAGGGAGTGCCAGTCCATATTTATTTTCCTGATCCACTCCCGTCCCAGAAGTGGTGGACCTCCCTCAGGTAGTACATATAAGTCCATTCCTTGGTGTTCTTTGCCCTTGTGTATCACCTTGACTTTTATCTTTCCGATGGGGTATACTTTTTGCCCCGTGTATGTCTGCAATACTATCTTCGTGTCCCGTAGGGGAATATGTTTGAATAACTTTTTGTAATCTTGCTTATTCATGACCATCAACGCCGATCCGGTGTCCAATTCCATCTTCACTTGGACTTCTGCAATCTGCAGTGTGACCCAGGTAGTTTGTCAGTCAGTTTCCTTACTCACATTGTGAATTCTCAGACTACCCAGTTCCTTGCTGTTGGAGTCTGAGTCTGAATTCTGTTCATCCGAACTCTTCACAGCCACCTTATGTACCTTTCTGTACTTTTTCTGCGGTGACTTTTTGTTGCTGGTCTTCTTTCCTGACCGGCATACTTTAGCTATGTGACCAAGCTTGCCACATTTTCTACATTCCTGGTTTTTAAACCAGCATTGATTCTGATCATGTGTTGCCTTCCCACAACGATAACATTTCATTGTACCCGAAGCCATTTGATCTACGCTGAGTACCGCTGTCTTCAGCTGCATTTCCGCAGTGCCTCTCGCTGCGGCTTCGTGCGATGCTGCAATAGTGACAGCCTTATCAAGTGTAAGATCATTCTCTTCGAGTAGTCGCTTTTGTGTTCCTTCCTTCGACAACCCACACACGAACTTGTCTCTCAGTGCCTCTGTCAGATTTTCCCCAAACTGACAGTATTTCGCTAGCCTACGCAGTTCAACCAAGTACTCCGCGTTGCTTTCCTCTTTCAGTTGCGTTCTCACATAAAATTTAAATCGTTCCGCTAACATCAGCGGTGTGGGGTTCAAATGATCCTTCAGGACAGCAACAATATTAGCGAAAGTCTGATCCGCCGGTTTAGCTGGTGATAGAAGATGCTTCAATAGCCCGTATGTCTTCGCACCCATTGAGTTTAGTAAGGTTAGTGCTTTATCATCATTTGATATTTCATTTGCCTTACAATATACCTCTATGCGTTCTACATACGTGGCCCAATCTTCCACCTCGGGACCGAAATCATTGGTGTTACCACGCTTAGGCATCTTCGCAATCTTTTTGAGAAACAACAACGAAATTTTTCTTTAACATTTTTTTCAAAAATGGCGGTTTCCCGCGCTTGTCTCTTCTCCGCCTCCGATAATGGTGGTTTCCCACGCTCGCACGGTCTCCCTCGCTCGCTCGGTCTCATTCTCCCTTGCTCTCTCGGTCTCTTCTCTCTCCCGCTCGCTCAGTCTCACTCGCTCGCTCGGCTCTGTCTCTCCCGCTCGCTCGGGCTCTGTCTCTCCCGCTGGCTGTAACGGCGATTGCCGTATTGTTGCGATCGCCCTCCCCAGCGGTTTCCAATCGCGCCTCCCAGCCCCTCTTGCAGTCCGGTCCTTTCCCCCCCGGCTGCGGCTGAGTTCTCCGCGGTTTTTTAAAAATTATTTTCTCCCGCGCAAGCGGTTCTTGGTCGCTGCGCCTCGCGGCCTCGGTAGCTGCCCGGCCTCTTTTCTTTTTACCGGTCGCGGTCGAGCTTGCTCTCGACGCTGCTGCGTCTCCCAGCCCGCTTGCAGCCCGGTCTCTCACACCGGCTGCGTTTGCCTGCACCGCGGCTTCCGTGCCTTACGCTGCCCAGTCTCAGCGCCTCTGGTCCCGACTTCTGTCCGGCTCTTTTCCCCCCGGCCGTGGTCGAGTTCTCCGCCCTTATATCCTCCGTTTTTCCCTCCCCTACTTCACAGTCAACGTGACCGACTCGCTGTTCGTCGCTGATCGGCTTACCCACCACCGTGATAGAAGGGATGATCCTGCCTGTTGCTGATGGAAGGCTTCGTGTTAGAGTTATTCCGTTGCTCTGCAGACCCGAGTCTTCTCTCAGCAGAATGACGAGGGCGGATGCCTCCTCTCGACGCCCGTTAAACTGCCTTGGATAGTCTCTGCCGCAGGGTAAGATCGTCTTCGTCGCCACTGTTAAGTCTGTGTGTTATATTACGAATTACTACACAGACCACAAGAGTAAACTTTAACAGGACTTTACTATTCGAAGGTCAGGGCGGAACTGCCCAATAAATCCTTACACAGCACTTATATACCGGTGTGGTCACCACCAGTATTACAGTATACAGCAGCCAAGATAAAGTAGTGCAACCCTTAAAATAGTCCTCTTAAAGGTGGAACGTTACATACACTACAGGTAACAATGACCAGAATGTATCAGGAAGGGGCAGAGCGTACAAGCATAAGAGTGCACCAGAAAATAGAGTCAGAGTAAGGAAAAATAATAAGATAAAATTAAAGGCGCTTTATCTGAATGCACGCAGCATTCATAATAAGATAGATGAGTTGACAGCACAAATGGAAATAAATGGGTATGATCTGTTGCCATTATGGAGATGTGGTTGCAAGGTGACCAAGGCTGGGAATTGAATATTCAGGGGTATTTGACATTTTGGAAGGATAGGCAGAAAGAAAAAGGAGATGGGGGAGGTTTGTTAATAAAGGATGAGATCACTGCAGTGGTGAGGAATGATATTGGCTCAGAAGCTCAAGATGTAGAATCAGTTTGGGTGAAGATAAGAAATAGTAAAGGAAAGAAGTCAGTGGTGGGCGTAGTATATAGGCCCCCTAACAGTAGCTATACTCTATGACAGAGTATAAATCAAGAAATAATGGGGGCTTGTAAGAAAGGTACTGCAATAATCATGGGTGATTTTAATCATCATATAGATTGGACAAATCAAATTGGCAAGGGTAGCCTTGAGGACAAGTTCATAGACTGTATTCGGGATGGTTTCTTAGAGCAATGCGTTGAGGAACCAACCAGGGAGCAGGCTATTTTAGATCTGGTAATGTGTAATGAGACAGGATTAATTAATGATCTCATGGTAAAGGATCCCCTGGGAAAGAGTGATCATAGCATGGTAGAATTTCAAATTCAGTTTGAGGGTGAGAAACTTGGGTCTGAAACTAGTGTCCTAAACTTAAATAAAGGCAATTACAAAGGTATGAGGATAGAGTTGGCTAAAGCGGACTGGGAAAATAGATTAAAGGGTATGACAGTAGATCAGCAGTGACAGACATTTAAGGAGATATTTCATAAATCTCAGCAAAGGTATATTCCAGTGAGAAAGAAAGGCTCTATGAGAAGGATGCACCATCCATGGCTAACTAAGGAAGTTAAGGATGGTATCAAATTGAAAGAAAAGGCATACAATGTTGCAAAGATTAGTGGTAGGCCAGAGGATTGGGACATTTTTAGAAACCAACAAAGGATGACTAAAAAAATTATAAAGAGGGAGAAGATAGAGTATGAGAGTAAACTCGCAAATAATATAAAAACAGACAGTAAACGCTTCTACAGGTATATAAAAAGGAAGAGAGTAACGAAAGTAAACGTTGGTCCCTTAGAGGATGAGACTGGGGAATTAATAATGGGAAATAGAGAAATGGCAGAGTCTCTAAACAATTATTTTGGATCGGTCTTCATGGTAGAAGACACTAAAAACATTCCAATAGTAATAGATAATCAAGGGGCTGTAGGGAGGGAGGAACTTAAAACAATCTCTATCACTAGAGAAAAAGTACTAGGCAAACTAATGGGGCTAAAGGGTGATAAGTTCTCAGGATCTGATGGCCTACATCCTAGGGTCTTAAAAGAAGTGGCTGCAGAGATAGTGGATGCGTTGGTTGTAATCTACCAAAATTCCCTGGATTCTGGAGAGGTCCCAGCGGATAGGAAAACCACAAATGTAACGGCACTATTCAAGAAAGGAGGGAGACAGAAAACAGGAAACTATCGGCCAGTTAGCCTAACATCTGTCATTGGGAAAATGATGGAATCCATTATTAAGGAGGAAATGGCAGGACATTTAGAAAATCATAAGACAATCAAGCAGAGTTAACATGGTTTTATGAAAGGGAAATCATGTTTGACAAATTTGCTAGAGTTCTTTGAGGATGTAACAAACAGGGTGGATAAAGGGGAACCAGTAGATGTAGTGTATTTAGATTTCCAAAAGGCATTCGATAAGGTGCCACATAAAAGGTTACTGGACAAGATAAGAGCGCATGGGTTTGGGGGTAATATATTGGCCAACTAACAGAAAACAGAGAGTCGGGATAAATGGGTCATTTTCCGGTTGGCAATCAGTAACTAGTGGGGTGTCACAGGGATCAGTGCTGGGGCCTCAACTATTTACAATCTATATTAATGACTTGGATGAAGGGACCGAGTGTACTGTAGCCAAATTTGCTGATGATACAAAGATAGGTGGGAAAGCAAGTTGTGAGGAGGACACAAGAGTCTGCAAAGGGATATAGATAGGTTAAGTGAGTGGGCAAAAATTTGGCAGATGGAGTATAATGTGGGAAAATGTGAGGTTATCCACTTTGGAAGGAAGAATGAAAAAGCAAATTATTATTTAAATGGAGTGAGACTACAAAATGCTGCGGTACAAAGGGATCTGGGGGTCCTAGTACCTGAAACACAAAAGTTAGCATGCAGGTACAGCAAGTAATTAGGAAGGCTAATGGAATGTTGGCCTTTATTGCAAGGGTTACGGAGTATAAATGTAGGGAAGTTTTGATGCAACTTTACAGGGCGCTGGTGAGACCGCACCTGGAGTACTGCATACAGTTTTGGTCTCCATATTTAAGAATATACTTGCATTGGAGGCAGTGTAGAGAAGGTTCACTAGGCTGATTCCTGGGATGAAGGGGTTGACGTATGACTAAAGGTTGAGCAGGTTGGGCCTATACTCATTGGAGTTTAGAAGACTGAGAGGTGATCTTATTGAAACATATACGATTTTGAGTGGGATTGACAGGGTGGATGCTGAGAGGATGTTTCCCCTCGTGGGGATATTTAGAACTAGGGAGCATAGTCTCAGAATAAGGGGTCGCCATTTTAAGATGGAGATGAGGAGAAATTTCTTCTCTCAGAGGGCCGTGAATCTTTGGAATTCTCTACCCCAGAGAGCCGTGGAGGCGGAGCCATTGAATATATTCAAGGTGGAGATTGACAGACATTTGAACTACAAGGGAGTCAAGGGGTATGGGGAGCGGGAAAATGGTGTTGAGGCCAAGATTGGATCAGGCATGATCTTATTGAATGGCGGAGCAGGCTCGAGGGGCCAATTGGCCGACTCCTGCTCCTATTTCTTATGTTCTTATGTTCTTAAGGCATCTCTGTGAAGCAGCAGAAGCTTCCTCATCCTTCACTGTCTCCTTCATCTCAACTGCCTATATTCATGCATTTTTAACTTATGCCTTTCTTTTCTGCTGATATATTACAGCAAGAGCAGGCAGAGGGTGAGGAAGAAGATGATGATGAGGAAGAGAAGCACGATGAAAGACTATGGCCAGAATTTTCTCATTGCCGACCATGCAGGTTTGGGGGCGGGTCAGCAGTAAAGATCCCAGAAATAGGGAGCACATCGGGAACCCGCCGTCATCCTGCCCCCTCGCACAGTTAACTCGGGCGGCTTTGAAGGCGTGACACGGACCCGATCGGCAGAGGCGGGTGATCTCATTGAAATCATTAACTTCCTGTTGAGAGGCCCTTAACAGTGAAGTTAACAGCTGCTTTTGCGTTTAACTTCAGGAGCACGGGATTCACGGAGGTCGGGTAGCTCGCCTGTGAAGGAAGCTCAGTGACCATTGATGAGTTCACTCATTAACAGCTGGGAAAAGCACATAAATACTCCTACATTACACCTCATTACTTGCCTCATGGAAAGGCTCTTGTTCATTCCATTTTGTCCACAGATTTAGGTGTCTGCAGTTTGCAGGTCATTTCTGCATCCTCGGAAGCCACTCTCACCACATTGCTACTCACTATCACAACATTGAGGGATTGGCCCTCTGATCGCCACTTTACCTGCCATCTACTACATCAGCATGGGTGCTGCTTATACTGTCTCACCTTGGTCCTCAGAATTGGAACAAGGTGAGCCCCAGCACCAACAACACCAGCCGCACCAGCAGCAACAACACCAGCAGCAGCAACCACAACAGCAGCCTTTTCCTCAACGACCTGATGCTCCACAGGAAGGGGGGTGGGGGGGGGGGGCACCACAGGGCTGCAGCGTGCCGGAGGCGATACCACCAACACAGGGTATACAGGCAGAGGATGAGCTTCCTGGACATGACTGAGCAGCAGTGCTTCACGAGGCTCAGACTATCGCGCCAGGTCATTGCAGACATTTGTAGCTTGTTGGACCAAAACCTGCTGTCCAGGGGACCTGGTGGACACGCCTTACCAATGGCTGTCAAAGACACCACCTCAACTTCTTCACCTCAGGCTCCTTCCAGGGGTGTGCAGCAGACATTTGCAGGATCTTGCAGTGGCCCACCCACAGATGCATCACCCAGGTGACCAATGCCATGTTTCACAAGTCAGCCAATTATATCAACTTTGCCACTGATGAAGCCAGTGTTACTGAGTGGACACTCGGCTTTGCGGTCCTGGCTGACTTCCCACAGGTGCAGGGCATCATTGACTGCACACATGTGGCCATGAAAGCACCCCCACATCACCCAGGAGTGTTTGTGAACTGCAAGGGCTTCCACTCCCTCAATGTGCAGCTCGTTTGCAACCATAAAAAGATAATCATGCATGTGTGCGCCAGATTCCCAGGCAGCTGTCATGATTCTTTTGTGTTGCACCAGTCCACCCTCCCTCAGCTCTTCACACCTCCAAACAGACTTACTGGCTGGCTGCTTGGAGACAAGGGCTATCCACTGAAGACATGGCTCATGACACCCTTGAGGACGCCAAGTACTGAGGCCAAGGAGCGATATAATGAGAGCCACATGTCCACCTGATGTGTCATAGAGCAAGCAATTGGCATGTTGAAGATGCACTTCAGATGCCTTGACAGATCTGAAGGAGCCCTTCAGTACACTCCAGCCAGGGTCTCCAGAATCATTGCCGTCTGCTGCGTGCTGCACAACTTAGTGCAGCAGCGAGGATTGGAGCTGCAGGAAGAGCATGGAGCACAGCACACAGCCTCTTCAGAGGAGGAGGAGGAGGAAGATGAGGAGGAGGAGGAGGAGGAGGAACCTGAGGTGGAGATGGCACCAGCAGTGGTGCACATTGCTGCCCAGGAGGCCCGGGATGGCTTCATCATGGCCAGATTTACTTAACCTGCTCCAATGCAGCCATATGGCTGCCACATGCTGTACTAAGATCTCCTCCCCCCACCCCTGCCCCCAACAACACCATAAAGCATCCTTACAATGACCAAGCCATTCCTTTCAACCAAAGTTCCAGTGCTCAAGGTTAATTAATGTCTCACCATTCACTCCAAGTGACAAAACCACTTCCAAGGTTTGAGGCAAAAATGGACAAGACCATTTATGTGTGTCAACAAAATAACTGAAACTTACCACTAACATTTTTTAATACACACATGTGCATACCCTTGTGCATCTACTTTTGTGCCATTTTTCTTTTCCGAGTGCTTCTACGAAGTGCAACCCCTGTGGCTTCAGCAGAGGCAGTTGCAGGCAGCTCACTTCCCTGCTGCGACTCATCAGACACTTTTGGCGGACGTCCTCTGGGTTTTGGAGCCTGTGAGGGCCCTGCCAAAGTCTGCTCCTCCTGCAACTGTGCAGGGACAGACTCGGCTATCGAGATCCAAGGCAGCATGTGGGGCTCTGACTTAGGCGAAGGCAACGGGGGAGAAGTGTGAGCGCTTTGAGAAGAGCCCCCACTTCCATGTCCCCTCTCACTATCATCCCTCTCATGGGCTGTAGTGATCAATAGCATGTCATTCTATAGTGGACACTAGGTGGAGCCGTAGAGCTGTATATAGCTGTATGTATAAGACTACACTACCCAGCTATATATTGTATTAAGACTACATTACCCATGAGACTAGGCTACCCACAAGGCAGCAGTCAAGATGGAAGCCTCTACAAGATACTGTACAAGTCCACATGTGCTCAATAAAAGTAGCTAGCAAAAGCTAGCTGTGTTCATAATAAGAATGTCTATTTATTAATGAACATAACATGGTACCAGGGTGGTGAAGATCTGCTGAAAATTGTGAAAAGCGACATGGAGAATTTGAAGCCACCAGAGCGTTTGAATCTCACAGAAAAAATCGACTACAGCTGGCAGACTTTTAAACAGCAATTCGAACTCTACATTGCAGCCATCGGATTCGGTACGAAGCCAGACGCAAGGAAGGTAGCATTGCTGCTTACGGTTGCAGGCCCACAGGCGATAGAGGTATTTAATACATTTGTATTTAATCCAGCGGAGAACAGAGACAAATTAGACGATGTGCTACAGAAATTTGATGCACATTGTTCTCCCAAAAAGAATGAGACGTATGAAAGATACATCATCCGTTCTCGGGCACAGCAACAAAATGAGACTTTTGATAGCTTTATAACTGATCTGAAACTGAAAGCACAGACATGTAATTTCTCTGAGCTCAAAGCATCCATGATTCGTGACCAGATTGTGTTTGGTATTCATGATAAAAAAGTCAGGGAACGTCTGTTGAGAGAAACCGAACTAAATTTGGAAAATGCGGTGAAAATATGCCAAGCCAGCGAGCTAGCTCGAAAGCACGTGCAGACTTAAAGTGAAATCAATAATGAAAAGCAATCGGAGGATGAAATTTTTAATTGTAAACGCTGTGGTTACAAACACCAGTTAAGACAATGCCCAGCGTTTGGAAAAATGTGCACAAAGTGTAATGGAAAGAATCACTTTGCCAAACAATGCTTTTCAAAAGTACAAACTAAGAAAGGGCAACGAGTTAATGTAATTGAGGACACTGATTTAAGTGAGACATTTTTTGTAGGAATGGTGTCATGTGACAATATCAAAAAGGATACAGAAAATGTGCAGCCCTCAGAAATAGACAATGCTGAACATAAAGTTAATGCAGTAAAAGAGGACAAATGGATGATCCCACTGCAGGTAAATGGAGCATTAGTTACCTTGAAACTAGACACTGGGGCAAAAGCAAACTTAATCAGTATGAGTGACATTAACAATATGAAAGAAAAGCCCAAAATACAGAAAAAGTCAGTACTACTGAAGGACTATAATGGACAGAAAATAGATAGCTTAGGTGTATGCAGACTTAAAGTGACAGTCAAAGACAAGTGCATCATCTCATGTTTTCTGTTGTGGCTGAAAGGCTTGATTCACTACTGGGTGACAAAGCTTGTGAGGACTTAGAACTGGTCAAAAGAGTCTACCGTATAAACTGTGCCATAAGCAGACCAGATGACTCGGTGGATTCTGTAGTGAATAATTTCCAGGGTGTGTTCAAAGGATTTGGAGTTCTACCATTCACTTACAAGATCCAGCTAAAGCAGGATGCTCAGCCAGTGGTACATGCTCCACGAAGAGTTCCAGCACCCCTGTGTGACCGGCTCAAGAATGAACTGGACAGAATGACCACACTAGGAGTCATCAGTAAAGTCGAAGAGCCAACAGACTGGGTTAACTCCATGGTATGTGTAAAGAAAAAGAACAATGATCTAAGAATATGCATGGATCCAAAGGACTTAAATGCAAACATAAAACATGAACACTACCAGATTCCCAAGCGAGAAGAAATCACCAGTGAAATGTCAGGTGCCAGATACTTTACAAAGCTCGATGCCTCACAAGGATTTTGGCAACTAAAACTGGATGAAGAGAGCACCAAATACTGTACCTTCAACACACCATTTGGCAGGTATTGTTTCCTCAGAATGCCTTTCGGGATAATATCTGCATCTGAAATCTTTCATAGAGCGATGGAACACATAATTGAAGGTCTGGAAGGAGTTCGGGTCTATGTTGATGACATCATCATCTGGGGCTCCACGCTGAAAGAACACAATGAGAGACTGACTAAAGTGCTACAGAGCATACGCCGGAATGGACTGAAGCTCAACAAAGCCAAGTGTCAGTTTGGCGTCCAGGAAGTCACTTTCCTAGGAGATAATCTATCTGGTAAAGGAATAGAGCCAGATATGGAAAAAGTAAACGCCATACTCAAAATGCCCCGACCCACTGACAAAAAAGGAGTGCTACGCATCATGGGGAAGATAAACTTCATTGGAAAGTTCATTCCTAACTTATCAGCCAAGACAGCCTGTCTGCGAGACCTGCTACATAAAACAAATGAGTTCGCATGGACAGAAAGACATGAACAAGAGTGGATAAACCTCAAAACAGTGCTGACAACCACACCTGTACTCACCTTCTTTGACCCAACCAAAAGAATCAAAGTGTCAACGGATGCATCAAAAGATGGCCTAGGTGCGGTCTTGCTACAAGCAGAGGGTGAAGATTGGAAGCCTGTTGCCTATGACTCCAGGTCTATGACTGATACTGAGTGTCGATATGCCCAGATTGAAAAGGAATGTCTAGGCTTGGTAGTTGGACTAGAAAAGTTTCATGGCTACATATATGGACTTCCCACCTTCACAGTTGAGACAGACCACAGCCCTCTGATTGCCATCATTAAAAAAAACCTGAATGAGATGTCTCCAAGGATTCAACGACTCATGATGAAGCTGCAAAGATATGACTTTGAACTGATCTACACACCAGGCAAATACATAGTGTTAGCAGATGCACTATCCCGAGCACCCACAATGAGTCATGGGAGCTCTACTGAAGAAGACGTGGATGTTCATGTGAGTATGGTCACTGCTGCGCTGCCCGTGTCAGACACAAAATCAAAGCAAATAGCAGGAGAAACAGTAAAAGATACAGTATTACAAACAGTAATAGAGAACATTCATCATGGTTGGCCAAAAGGTTCCTGTCCAAAATATTTTCACATAAGGTCAGAATTGAGTGTCGCAAGTGGACTATTACTAAAACAGAACAGAATAGTCATTCCACAGGCTCTACGTCAAGACATGCTCAAAAGGATTCATGAGGGACACCTCGGAATTGAAAAATGCAAAAGGAGAGCAAGAGACACTGTTTATTGGCCTGGCATAAATAAAGACATTGAGAACATGATAGGCAAATGTGAGACATGTCAGAAACACCAAAACAAACAAGCAAAGGAACCAATGATAGTAGCTGACATATCAACAGCAGCATGGCAAAAGTTTGGTATGGACCTTTTTCATTTAAATGGTAAAGACTACCTAATAGTGATTGACTACTATTCTAACTATCCTGAGATGGCGCTGTTCTCAAGCACCACAGCAAGCAGTGTCATAATGCATGTGAAATCCATCTTCGCCAGACATGGAATTCCCAGGATTGCCATTAGCGACAATGGTCCGTGCTTCAACTGTAAGGAGTGGCAACAGTTTGCAGCACATTATGACTTTCAGCACATCACATCCAGTCCTTTGTATGCTCAGTCAAATGGTAAGGCAGAGAAAGGTGTTCAAGTTCTCAAGCAGCTACTGAAGAAAGTGACAGAAAGCAAGTCTGATCCTTATCTCGCCCTGCTGAGCTACCGAGCCTCGCCTTTAGACTGTGGTTCTTCACCTGCTGAACTACTAATGGGTCGCAAGTTGCGCACCACGCTACCCTGCTGTGCAAAAGAACAGCAAAGTGAGGAACTGAGACAGAGACTTCAACTGTTAAAGCTGAAACAGAAATCATACTATGACAAGTCATCCAAAACTCTAAAACCATTGACAAGGGATGATGTTGTCAGGATTGAGGATCCAGATGCATGGAACAGGAAAGCTACAGTTCTTGAGGAAGTAGGACCAAGGTCATACACTGTGAGAACTGAGGAAGGACAGATTCTCAGGAGGAACCGCCGTTCCCTCCTAAAAACACAAGAAACTATTCAAGACCAGATTGATGACAATGCCGCAACTGCATCTTGTCATTCACCGCCAGAACAATCTCATGAAGACACATCAGACTTACCCGTGTTGAGAAGATCCACACGTGAAGTAAAAGAGCCTGATAGACTTAATCTTTGAGTACAATGTAAAGCTTTGAAAATGTGTTGACTGTTTTGAAAATGTTTATGTTTATAGAGCACTAACAAAAGTGTTACTGATATTATCTTTATTGTTTTCTTGAAAGTTGATTGATATTGATTTTGTTAAACCTCAAAGAAAGGGGGATGTAGTGATCAATAGCATGTCATTCTATAGTGGACACTAGGTGGAGCCGTAGAGCTGTATATAGCTGTATGTATAAGACTACACTACCCAGCTATATATTATATTAAGACTACATTACCCATGAGGCTAGGCTACCCACAAGGCAGCAGTCAAGATGGAAGCCTCTACAAGATGCTGTACAAGTCCACATGTGCTCAATAAAAGCGTCTAGCAAAAGCTAGCTGTGTTCATAATAAGAATGTCAATTTATTAATGAACATAACATGGGCCACCTGCACTTCCCTGCTAGCAAGGAGCTGGAGAGCACTTTGCTGCACAGCAGTGGGACAATGAAGGCCGAAGTCTACATTTACATCCCTCCTTGAGAGGAGGTCTGTGAGCATCTGCCATCTGCTGTCCACAGCTAGCACGTGCTCATGTGACTGGCATATTTGCTGCTCCATGCAGGTGGCCATCCTTTCCATGGCGCAGCACATTGTCACCATCGCCTGCGAGATGGTGGTGCTCATGTTGGAGATGGACTCCTCCACTCTCTGCACATTTGCAGACATCGCGGCTGGAAAAGCTCCCAGAGCCTCCCGCAATTGTTGCTGCCCCTCCAGGATCACCCTCTTTCTGGATGGCCCCCCGAGGCTCAGCGTCTGCACGCAGCTGAGCAGAGCTTGGAGCGACCTGCGCCCTCTGGCGAGGAGTCTCCACTGCTGTCCCAGTCAACAGACAGACAGACAGATAGACAGACAGACAGACAGATAGATAACTATTTTGATTTAACATCTTGCCCCAGTTATACATTTATATACAAACTCAAACGTTATTGAATCAAATTGAATATTTCCTGTCAGTTTCAGCACTTATAATGGCTTTGAATGTTTAAATCAATTAGGTTATTTTTCTTTGGTCAAAACTAACTTGAACTGTTAGTCATATTGTGATAAGCCGATAACACTAACAATAATGTTACTGCATGCTGCAATAAGCAAGCAGCACAATGCAATCTTAAAACAATGTGAAAAGTGATGTAAGCCCAACAAACTTAATGTTAAATCACTTCTCTCAATTCTCAGGCTCTATTTTAAGGGCAATTGTGTTTTTCAGAGCAAGACTGCTTCGCAGAATTGTGTTCACTGTTTCAGCATTGGGTTTCCTGCTGAAGGGAGAGGGATAAATTGAAAGTTTATTACCTTTAATTCCCCAGTGAGTTGTGATCATAAAACTGGGAAGTGTGCGTCGATGTAAAACCTAGATAGTTTTATATGTTTTTATATTTTACTCAGTGTTGCCCATTTTATTTAATCATCATCAGTGCCAGCAAGTGTCCGGACCCTCCTACGACTGACTGAGCCATGGAATCCCCTATGATTACGAATCACAATTATATTTGTTACTACATTGACAGAAGGTTTACATACTGTATAAACAGGTTTTGTTTTCAAACACTGGTCTTGTGTGGATTGTTTGGAATAACAGCTTTAAGAACATAAGTGCAGCATCTCTTTTTGTCTGCCACATGCGGGTAAATGGCATCACAATTGGGAGTCTCAAAACCAGGCCACCGAAAATTTAAAATCAAAATAGAAAATGCTGGAAATACACAATGGGATGAAAATCCCATGAAGCACCTTAGGATATTTTACCATGCTGAAGGCATTATGGGAATGCAAGTTGCTGTTGGTGATGCGCACGATCCTCCTTGTGCTGAGCTCCTGTTACCTGCTCTCCACCTTGTGAGCAGATAACTTGACCCTAAAGAGACCCTCCTTACAGAAGCAGAAATGTAAGGAAGTGGGAATGAATAGGATGACTTCAGTCTTGCTGACGTCAAAGAAGGTTCTTACTCATTCATGACTTAATTTTCCAACTTTGAACTGCCAGTAGGAAGCCTCATCCACCAGCACCACATATCAGAGGTATGCGGCCAATGAATGGTTAGAAGATCATGTACAACAGGTGCCCGAATTTTCAATATGTGCTGTGTGTGGGTGAGGCTTCCCTAGATGGGTACCCTTTGTCTACCAATGATGTCAATGACGGCCTCTTCCATTGGTGCCAGTGTCTGTAGAGTAGCAAGAATGCCTCCAGTCCTCACACTCACCCTCCTGTTATGTGCCAGCTTCTGCCGAAAGAAGAGTGGAAGGGGGTTAGTATGTGTCCTGTTTAAGGGTTTTCAAGATATATGAGGCAGCTTAGCAAAGTGTGCAGGATGATGGGGAAAAACAAGTGAGGACTAGACGGGGAAGTTAATGTGAGGGTAGTATCACGTTTTGAGGGTGTGAGTGCAGGCTGAAAGGAGGAACAGTAATCTGTTCTGTGCTGACTTGAGGAGAGTATTGGGAAGTTGGGAAGGGAAGGGTTGATGGTGCTGGGTCTGAAGTAGGGCCCAGCAGGGCTGTGTAGAAAGTAACAGAGATGTGAAGGACAAAGGGAGTCTTACCTTGGCCATCCTGGACAGATCAGTGATTCTTATGCTGCACTGCAGCCAGGTCCTGGGGTCGATGCTGGTGATAGTTACATTCTCTGCCACCTCTCTGCATGCTCTCAGCAGCCATTGCCCATCGGAGAAAAAGAGGATCTCCTTCTTCCTGCTCACTTAGTCAGTGAGCACCTCCACCACTGTATCTGAGAACCTGGGGGCCCTGGATGAAGCCATGCAGCCTGCTGCACCACAATATCACTGTCCACTATCTGCCACTTAAAAGAACTCTTCCCCTTTTAGGGACTGCAGGCTGCCTTTAAGTAGCGGCCACCCCTGGCAGATATCCTGATCTCCCAATCACCAGCTGCCTATAGGGAGCACGTTTTGCGATAGCAGATCACTGATTTAATTTAAATAAGGCCCAGCCATAAAAAATGGAACTGGCCCCATGCTGATTCCTTTGGGCAGGCAGAGTGCATGCCTTGCCCACTGCCTGCCTGATTAATGCTGTATATGAAAAATGGACTGTACTTCTGTATCTAATCCCTATTGTCTAGACAGAAGCATGTCTGTATAATGCAGCAGTGTAGTGAGCTCCATTCATTGATCTGTATTATTGGAATTGAATTAGTATTGGGAACTTTAGTCATTGACCTGCATTATTGGGAATGGGTTTAGTGTTGTAATGAGCTTCATTTATTAAATTGTGTTTATGGGACTGTGTTTATTTTCTTAATGGTGAGAGACCAAGAACTGTAGAGGAGGATAGGGATCTAGGGGTCCAGTTACACAAATCACTAAAACCTAATGCACAGTTACGAAACGTAATCAAAAAGGCTACTGGAATGTTGGGCTTTATCTCAAGGAATAGAAAGGAGGATGTAGTTACCCTTGGTCAGACCCCATCTGGAACACAGCATTCAGTTTTGGGCACCGCAACTCAGGAAGGGTATATTGGCCTTGGAAGGGATGCAGCGCAGATTCACCAGAATGATACCGGAGCTAAAAGAGTTAAATTATGAGGACAGGTTGCATGAACTTGGCTTGTATTCACTTGAGTTTAAACAGCTGAGGAGTGATCCAATTGAGATGTTTAAAATGATAAAGGGATTTGATCGGGTAGACGCAGAGAAACTTTCCTCTGGTGGGGCAATCCGGAAACGGGGGCACAATTTTAAAATTATAGCTGGGCCAGTCAGGTGTAAAATCAGAAAGCATCTTTCAGCACAAAATACTGGAAATCTGGAATTATCTGCTCCAACAGGGGGAAAAATTTGGTTGCTTTGCGCCTCCCGTTGGGGGTGCTAATGGGTGCAAAGCAACTAGCGCCGCTAACGCCTCCCGCGAAATTCAGTGGGAGGTTAGTGTTGTGTCCGTGTATAATAAGACACAGACTGCGGAGAACGGTACAACAGGTGTTTACTCAACATGGCTCACAGTGGAACTGATCTGTACAGATTACTACTCAGGGCTATATACAGGTGTGGTCACTGCTGGTACTGCAGTATACATGAGCTGTAAAAGATAGTTCCCCACTTAAAGGTATATACATTACAATTCCTCCCCTTTTAGATTAACAGTACCATAACACTCATTTAACAATTAAATATCAAACTAATTACAATTAACACTTTTAACATGCAACATTAGCTGAAAATAGTCTATTTATATATTCAGTCTTTGGGGAGGCTTCCTGATCCTTTCTGGATAGCGCCTTTCCCGAGTGTCTTGCTCTTGGTGCGGAGGCGATTCTGGCCCCCTGTCGTCGGTTGGTTCATCAGCTTCCGATGCCACTGTTTCTGGGGTAGATGCGACTTGTACGTCGGGTTCATCACCAGGTACGCATGAGCGAGGCATGGGGTTGACTTGTTCCTGTGACTCTAGGATCTGGTCAGCATGGCGTCTCACGATGCTCTCCCCAACGTCCACTGTGTACATTAGTGGGCCCTGCCGTGTGCATATCGTTCCTGGCTGCCATTTTTCTGTTCGGTAGTCGCGGGCCAAGACTGGTTGCCCTACATTGAAGCTCCTTGTTGGCTTCTCATGGATGTGCTGGAATTGCTTACTCTCAACATCTCTTCGTACGTTTGGTCTGAGCAAATCCAGGCGAGATCTTAACCTTCAGTTAAAGAACATCATGGCTGGGGCCTGGTTGGTGACTGCATGTGTCGCATTCCGGTAGGCGAACAGGAAATTGTCCACCTTGTGCTGCAGCAGAATGTTGTCATTGTACATAGCCTTTATTGCCTTCTTAAAGGTTTGTACGAACCTCTCAGCCAATCCATTTGTGGCTGGATGATATGGGGCGGATGTGTAATGCCTTACCCCATTCTTTTTCAAGAACCTCCGGAACTCTTCGGACACAAACTGTGGTCCGTTGTCAGAGCAAATCTGTTCTGGCAAGCCATTCCTGGCAAAAATGGTCCGTAGGACTGCAATCGTTTTCTCCGTGGTGATTGAGGATATTTTGATGACCTCAGGCCATTTCGAGTGCGCATCCATGGCTATTAAAAACATTGGCCTAGAAATTCAGTTGGCTGCGCCAGGCGTTAGCGCCTTAGGAGGAGCAGATCTCGAGCGCTAGGCACTTAGCGCCCGGGCGCAGCGCGATCTGCGCCTCGCCCCAACTTCAGTAGACATTTAGCGCCAGCGCAAAGTCTTTGCGCGCGCTCAGCTGCGCGCGCAGATCATGACGTCATTTCGTCGTGCAACGCCCTTTGTGCGCCCGGAACCGGAACTTCACTCGCGCCGCCCCATTGTGCGCTGGGCGGCCCTAACGACTGTGAAGTGGAACGGTACACAGCCGAGGCGGGCCGCGGGGAGCGCAAATTAAAGGGCACTTACCCTGCACTATAAAGGGCAGCCATTTTGCAGCATTCACTCTTGTGCAACGGATTTTTGGAGAGAGACCAAGGAAGAGAGCTTACTGCTTTGGCCCAACACTAGGCCAGGTCTTTTTGGCTTCAGGCCAGAGCTGTGCAATTCTCTTTGCCTTCATTGAGATCGCAGTGTTTGCCAGCGTATTATGGGGGCTGCATTGGGTGCCAACGCTGAGTTTCAACCTTATGTCGGAAGGGCTTACAGACGCCGTGAGAGAGTGGCAGCCCTGGCTAGATGCAGAGGGGGCAACAGGCGTCGCCAAGTGAGGCCTTACCCACCCAGGGTATACCGCCAGCAGTTCTCCTATCTCAACATGTCTGCCGCGCAGTGTGTTAGGAGGCTGCGATTCAGAAGGGAGGTGGTTGCAGACATCTGCCAGCTGCTTCAGAGAGATCTGCGTCCACAGCTGATGCGCAGGACGTCTCTGTCGGTGGCAGTGAAGGTGACGGTGGCTCTCAACTTCTATGCCACCGGCTCCTTCCAATCCGCTGCTGGGGACATCGCTAACATCTCCCAGTTCGCCGTGCATTGCTGCATCCGCCAGGTGACCAATGCCCTTTTCAGAAGGAGACGTCGATTCATCTCCTTCCCCATGACCCTGGACAAGCAGCAGCAGCGTGCAGTGGGATTTGCAAGAATAGCGGGCTTCCCCATGGTGCAGGGCGCCATTGACTGCACGCATGTGGCTTTGCGGGCACCTCTGGAGCATGCCGAGGATTACCACAACCGGAAGGGCTACCATTCCCTCAACGTACAGCTGGTGTGTGACCACAGGCAGCGCATCCTAGCTGTCAATGCCCGCTTTCCAGGCAGCAGCCACGATGCCTTTATCCTGCGACAGACAACTGTGGCTGACATGTTCCAGGTACAGCCTCACCCAAGAGGATGGCTTATCGGGGACAAAGGCTATCCTTTGTGCACCTGGCTCATGACCCCGCTCCGCGCACCCACGACCCCTGCTGAAGAGGCATACAACGAGAGCCATCAAGCGACCAGGAACCTCATCGAACAAACAATCGGCGTCCTGAAGCAACGGTTCCGCTGTCTGGATCGCTCCGGGGGAGCCCTCCAGTATTCGCAGGAGCGAGTCTCCCAATTCGTCGTCGTTTGCTGCATGCTGCACAACCTGGCTATCCGCAGGACTCAGGCACTGCCACCTCACGTTGGACCACCACCTCAGGAGGAGGAGCAGGAGGAGCATGAGGAGGAGGAGGACGAGGAGTACCAGCCCAGGAGGGAGGCACAAGGTCCAAGGGCCGCCCGTCGGCGGCTTATTGAACGTCACTTCTAGGCCGCCTGTCAGGGAATGGCTTGTGCCAATGAAAGAACATGATTGCAGCCGCTCCGCAAGCCCTCAGCCGGTTAAGGCAACAAACACTTCAAAGATCAAACATGGACAATGTGAATAAATAAAATGGTTTATTGTACAAACTCAGGGCCCTTCCCACATGAAAACCAAGAACACACGAAACCCCCAAAAAACACTCACACACATGACTCACTCCCACAACCTGGGGAGGATTAACAAAAGATGTCAACAAAAATGGCCTCATCCTCGGCCTTCAAAAAACAAACATACCAAAAAACACAACATTTGGACACACCCTCTACTTTGTGTCCCGCGAGGGCGATGCCTTCTGCAAACTTTGCCGGCCCCTGGACGCCCTGCTGCTCCTCCTCAAAGTGAGGCCAGTGGCTGCTGCAAGGCTGGGGGACGGCTCCTGAGGGGCACATGTCGTGACGGCAGATGCCCTTGGGGGTCGGCCTAGACGAGGTCTGGCCCTCGAGGGGCCGGCTGGTGAATGCTGCAGCTGTGGCTGGCCAGCATCAGTCGCTGCAGCAGCTCGTGGCAGCTCCACTGGGGGAGTGGCAGTGGCGGCTGGAGCAATGGGGGCAAGCTGGCGGATGGCAGGCGCTCGCTGGTCGCCTGAGACACTGGCACTCGGCCGGGCCAGCACTGCAGCATGCGCAGCAATCTGCCGAGGGACAGACCGCTGTGCTGCTGCAGCGCGCCGGGTGCCCTGGCGATGCCAGGCTGACACAGCGAGTGTGGCAGCAGTGAGTGCCCGTGTTGCCCTGTTCTGTGACCGCATCAGAGCAGCCAGTGACTGCACGGCACCGCTGATCACCTGGCCAGTCGCTGCCACAGAGGCCCCGAATTCGGTGACACTCCGAGACAGGGACTGCATGGCCTCAGGCATCCGTCCCACTACCCCCATGAGCTCCGTGTGCCGGCGCTCCGAGTCCGCGGACATGTCCTCGAGGCGGCGCATCTCCTCGGCATTGACCGTCCCCGGACTGGAGGCCGGACTCTCCCTCTGGGGAGAAGGCCGCCGAACTGGCCGACCCTTCCTGCGTTGCTGGACGCCGCTGGGCCCAGCAATTGGACTCCCCTCCAACCCTTCCCCCACGCTCCCCTCCAGGGAAGACGTCTCCCCTACAGTGGCATGGCTTGCCGCGGCTGAGGGCTCCCCTGATGGGCTGCCTTCCTCTTGCTCCTTCTCCTCCTCCTCTTCTGAGGGGCTGTCACTGGCAACTTCAGGGACGTCCTCCTCACCATCTGAAAGCAGGAAGGCACAAGAGTAGCTTTAGAGTGAGGAGAGGGCGTCAGCGAGGGATGCATGAGTGGTGGCATTCAGCGCATTGGTCGGACAGTGGCAAAGGATGTAGATCTGATGCGCAAGTGGGACGAGAGAGGTCCAAAAAATGATGTCCTTACCATTGGTGCCCAGAATAGGGTCGGCATCGCCAGATGCAACGGGGCCAATCACCCGGGCACCCATGATGCGCTCCACGCGCTGTTGCAGCTCGGTGAGCGGCTGGATCTGGGGTCCGCCTCCCCCGGTCACAGTCCGGCTCCTCTTATTATTGGCCAGCTTGGCCTGCAAGAGAAAGGACGGCCTCTAAGTACAGTGTGTAGCCCTGATCTTGTGTGCACTGCCTCCCATGGTCGAATAGCCTGGCCAGTCTGTAGCCCTGATCTTGTGTGCACTGCCTCCCATGGTCGAATAGCCTGGCCAGTCTGTAGCCCTGATCTTGTGTGCACTGCCTCCCATGGTCGAATAGTCTGGCCAGTGTGTTAAGTGTACAATGTGCAATTGATGTTCATGACTGACCCATAGCTGCTGCATGAGGGCTGGCCATTAGGGCTTTCAGGTCCCTTTGCCCATAATGTGAGGTGCACATGCAAGGATGAGGAGAACACTGGAAAGGGTACTCACCCTGACAATCCTGGCGAGGTCATTTAGTTTCTTGCGGCATTGTACCGCGCTCCTGGGGACCTCACTGTTCGATGTCACCCTGGTGGCGACATGCCTCCAGGCTCTCCGGTAGACACGGGTCGGCGGCTTCCTCCCATTGTCTGGGAACAAAATATGGCGTCTCTTCTCCACAGCGCTACCAGCACCCTCAGATCAAGCTCTGAGAAGCGCTGCGCTCGTTCACGGGTCTTCTCCATACTTTGAGGCGCTATATGGGTCCAGCAGCAGTGTTCAGGCCTAGCTGGAGGGCTCCAGTGTGCAGGGCGTGGCAGCAGACCAAGTCGACCCTTCCCCCTTAAGAGGTGGCCGGCGCCAGGGTGTCTGCTGTCAATCAAGAAATGGCCGCACCTGCGCTGCGCCCGGCCTCGGCGGTATCGCTCAGCACCTCCGGCTTAGCGCCTAAAGAGAGCCGTACATCGCCAGTTTTAGCGCTCGTGCAAACTCTTAAGGCGAAGCTAATGAATATCGGCGAAGTGGCCTCGAATTTGCGCCGGGCGCAAACTTTAGTGGCCGCCCGACTTTACCGCCCCAAAAGTGGCTATAATGAATTTCTAGGCCATTGAGTCCATGAATGGACCAGCGATATCAATATGCACCCGTTGCCATGGAGATGAGGGCCACTCCCATGGGTGTAGAGGGGCCTGTGGTGGTGCAGTTTGGACTTTCTGGCATCCTGAGCAGCTCTTTGTCAGGTCCTCGATTTGTTTATCGATTTCCGGCCACCACACATAAGCCCTGGCTAGGCTTTTCATTTTTACCCCTCCCAGATGACCCTCATGAAGCTCATTGAGCACTCTATCCCTTAACTTGGGTGGAATTACCACTCGGGATCCACACATCAAGGTCCCCCGGCACACTGACAGCTGTTCTCTCCTTGTCGAGAATGCTGGCAACAGTGAGTCGCCATGTGCTGGCCATCCCTTCACCGTCAAATCATATGCCCGAGACAGTGTCGGGTCATTTCGGGTTTCCTTTTTGATACAAGTGTTAGTTACCGGTAGGTATTCAACTATAGTCGAATGGAATATTTCGACAGGATCCACTGCTGGTGCTTCCTCCGCAGTAGGCAGTGGCAGGCGTGATAGCCCATCAGCATTTCCAGGCTGTTTCATGCCCTTATATTCAATCTCATAGTGGTGCGCCCCTAGAAAAAGTGACCATCTTTGTAGTCGTTGCGCAGTCATCACTGGAACGCCCTTCTTCGGATTAAAAATGGAGACAAGAGGCTGGTGATCAGTCAGCAAGGTGAATTTCTGCCCGTGCAGATAGTGATTGAACTTTTTCACTCCCCACACTAGGCTAAGGGCCTCCCTGTCAATCTGGGCGTAGTTACGCTCGGCTGAGGCTAGTGATCGTGACGCAAAGGCTATTGGCCTCTCTGATCCGTCTGAGAATTTGTGCGACAGCACCGCTCCAATGCCGTAGGGTGACGCATCACATGCCAACCGAATTGGTAATGCTGGGTTGTAATGGGCCAATACCTCTTTCGATGTGATTAGTGTTTTGCTCTTCTGGAAAGCTCATCTACATTCGTCACTCCACTTCCATGGCACCCCAGTTTGCAGTAGGGTGTTCAGTGGGTGTAGTATTGTAGACAAATTTGGCAAGAACTTATGGTAGTAGTTTACCAGCCCGTGGAACGACCTCAGTTGTGACACATTTTCTGGTGCTGGAGCCTTGACTACTGCCTCAATCTTCTCTGGGGACTTATGTAACCCCTCTTTATCGATAACATGGCCACAATACGAGATCTGTTTTCTAAAAAACTCGCATTTGGGGTGGTTAGCTCGGAGCCCATATTCCTGCAATCTAGTGAGCACCTGCTCCAGGTTGGCGAGGTGATCACTGTCATTTTCGCCCATGACCAGGATGTCGTCCAAATAACACTGAGTCCCTGGGATCCCTTGCAGGACCTGTTCCATTGCCCTCTGCCAAATAGCCGGAGCTGATGCTACCCCGAATACCAGCCGGTTGTATTGGTAGAGACCTTTATGGGTGTTGATTGTGAGGTATTTTTTTGATGCTTCTTCCACCTCCATTTGCAGATACGCCTGGGCCAGATCAATCTTAGTGAAGCATTTCCCTCCAGATAGCGAGGCGAAAATATCTTCAATCCGCAGAAGTGGATATTGTACGGTGTGAAGGACCGGGTTCACTGTTACCTTAAAGTCCCCACAGATGCGAACCTTCCTTGGTTCTCCAGGCGTCGACTTTTTCATCACAGGGACGATGGGTGTAGCCCACTCGCTCCAGTCTACCTTGGACAGTACACCTGAATGTTCCAGACTCTCCAGCTCTGCTTCGACGGCTGGACGGATCGCATAAGGTACCGGTCTGGCCTTAAAAAATTTTGGGCTTGCGTTTTCTTCAATTTTAATCGTCGCTGTCATGCCTTTTAATGTTTCGAGTCCTTGCTGGAACACTTCTTGTGCGTCAGTTAGCATTTTTGACAGTCGTCCAGGTGTGACGTCCTCATCCTTTTTGTCAGTCACAGTCAGTGCCTGTATGGAATGCCAATCCAGTTGTATTTTCCGGATCCATTCATGTCCCAGTAATGGTGGTCCTCCATCTTGCAATACATACAGGTCTAGTTTTGGTGTTTCCTTACCGTTATATATAACGGTCACCCTTATTTTTCCTTTGGGGTAGACTTTTTGCCCCGTGTACATCTTCAAAATAATTTTTGTTTCTCTCAAGGGTATGTGTGAGAATAGCCGCTCGTAGTCCCGTCGGTTTATGACTGTTAGGGCTGATTCTGTGTCCAATTCCATCTTTACCTGGACTCCTGCTATCTTGAGAGTGACCCAAATGGTTCGGTGATCCTCCATTGTGATCATAGAAACATAGAAACATAGAGATAGGAACAGGAGTAGGCCATTCGGCCCTTTGAGCCTGCTCCGCCATTCAATGAGATCATGGCTGATCTTCGTCTGAGATCATAGCTGATCTTACCAGTTCAGTACCCCGTCCCCGCCTTTTCTCCGTAACCCTTAATCCCCTTAGCCTTCAGAAATATATCCAATTCTCTCTTGAAAATATTTATTGAATTAGCCTTCACAGCCCTCTGTGGCAGGGAATTCCACAGGCTCACCACTCTTTGAGTGAAGAAATTCTTCCTCATCTCTGTTTTAAATGATTTGCCCGCTATTTTTAGACTGTGGCCCCTGGTTCTGTGCTCCCCGGCCATTGGAAACATTCTCTCTGAATTCAGCCTGTCCAGGCCTGCCATAATTTTATATGTTTCGATGAGATCCCCTCTCAATCTTCTAAACTCCAGTGAGTACAAGCCCAAACTATTTAATCTCTCTTCGTAGGTCATTCCCACCATTCCAGGTATCAGCCTGGTGAATCGCCGTTGCACTCTTTCCATGGCAAGAACATCCTTCCGCAGATGGGGCGACCAAAACTGTACACAATACTCCAGATGCGGTCTCACCAGCACCTTGTACAGCTGTAGTAAGGTATCCCTATTCCTATACTCGAACCCCCTTGATATGAAGGCCAACATACCATTTGCCTTCTTGATCGCCTGTTGCACCTGCATGCTCTCCTTCAGTGACTGGTGCACAAGAACACCCAGGTCCCTCTGCACTTCCCCATCTCCCAATCTATTGCCATTTAGATAATAATCTACCCTCCTGTTTTTACCCCCAAAGTGGATAACCTCGCATTTATCCACATTATAGTGCATCTGCCACGTATCTGCCCATTCCCCCAACCTGTCCAAATCGCACTGTAGCCTCCTGACATCCTCATCAGAGCCCACCCCTCCTCCTAGTTTAGTGTCGTCAGCGAATTTGGAAATATTGCATCCAATTCCCTGATCCAGATCATTTATATATATTGTGAACAGCTGGGGTCCCAGGACAGATCCTTGCGGCACCCCGCTGGTCACTGCCTGCCACTCCGAAAACGAGCCGTTTATTCCAACTCTCTGTTTTCTATCCGCCAGCCAGTTCTCTATCCACGTTAATACTTTGCCCCCAATCCCATGAGCCTTAATTTTGCATGATAATCTTTTGTGTGGAACCTTATCGAAGGCTTTCTGGAAGTCAAGGTACACCACATCCACTGGCTCTCCCCCATCTATTTTACCAGTTACTTCCTCAAAAAATTCCAGCAGATTAGTCAAACACGATTTACCCTTTGTAAATCCATGTTGACTCTGTCCGATCCTTTCCCCATTTGTCAAGTGCTCCGCTATTTTATCCTTAATAATGGACTCTAGCATTTTGCCCACAACCGATGTAAGGCTTACTGGTCTATACATTCTGTATTTTCAGACAACTCAGTTCCCTACTTTTGGAGTCGTTATCACTCTTTTGTTCGTCTGAACTATTCTCCGTCATCTTATGTACCTTCTTGTACTTTTCTTTGATAGGTTTCTTATTGCTGGTTTTCTTTCCCGACCTGCAGACTCGTGCTATGTGTCCTACTTTTCCACACTGTCTGCACACTTTGTCTTTGAACCAGCAATCATTCTGGTCGTGTGTTGTTCTGCCGCAGCCATAGCACTTCTCTGTTCCATATGACATTTCGTTGGTGCCATATTCTTGCGGTCTCTGTTGTATCTCTGCAGCGCCTCGTGCTGCTGCTTCATATGATACCGCAATGCTGAAAGCTTTTTCCAGCGTAAGGTCCTTTTCAGATAAAAGCCGTTTCTGGGTTCCTTCACTTTGAAGCCCACACACAAACTTGTCCCTTAAGGTATCTGCCGGTCCCGCTCCAAACTGGCAGTGTTTCGATAGTTTGCGCAGTTCTGTTAAATAATTAGCATTACTTTCATCCTTATGCTGGTTCCGTTTGTGAAACTTGAATCTTTCTGCTATCAGCAGCGGTGTGGAGTTTAAATGTTCCTTTAGTATCGTTACTATGTCTTCAAAACTCTTTTCCATTGGCTTCGTTGGGGTTACTAGATTTCGTAATAAACCATACGTCTTTGCACCCATTAAATTTAACAATACCGACGCTTTCTTGTCATCTGACACCTCATTTGCCTTGCAGTACACCTCTATTCGTTCGACATATGTAGTACAATCTTCGACTTCATTGTCAAATGCGGTGATACTGCCACTCTTCGGCATTTTGGGTGTGGTTTAAAATGGCGTCTCCCAATGGCTTAAAATGGCGTCTCCCGTGCTTTCCTTTTCCCCCCGCTGCTGCCAACGCCGCTCCCGGCGGTTCTCGTGGCAATGGCGGCGCCCTGTAGGTTTTGCGCGCTTCTCCTGCGCTGCTGCCAACGCCGCTCTCGGCGGTCCTCGTGGCAATGGCGGCGCCTCGCGGGTTTCTGCGCGTCTCTCTCTCCCTCTCTCCAACGCTGCTCAGCCCCTGAACACCGGCTGTGCCCTCTGCGCTCTGCCCTCTCTCTCTCTCCCCCGTCGATGCTGCTCGGCCCTTTGCTGTGCCGCTCGGTCGGGCTCTAGCCCGCCGCTGTCCGGGAAGGGTCAGCGCACTACCTGTTGCCAGCCCGTTTCGCTGGACCACCTCGACTGGCTCTCGACAGCCTCCCCCGCAATTCTCAAGTCTCAGCTGGATGACTGGGTGGTTGCCCGTGGTCGAAGCCCGAGTCTCTGGCCTTGACCTCCAATCCACTGATCTCCAGGAACGAATCCCCGGGAGGTGATGTAGAGTTGCAGGTAGGTTCGAACTTGCCTCGTTGTCAATGTTGTGTCCGTGTATAATAAGACACAGACTGCGGAGAACGGTACAACAGGTGTTTACTCAACGTGGCTCACAGTGGAACTGATCTGTACAGATTACCTCAGGGCTATATACAGGTGTGGTCACTGCCGGTACTGCAGTATACATGAGCTGTAAAAGATAGTTCCCCGCTTAAAGTTATATCCATTACAGTTAGCGCCGGTGGTAGCCGGTAGCACCCCACGGCACTGCGCATCCGCCGATGACGTCATCGCCATGCGCAGTGCCTGCTCATGCCTCGCTCGCGCCCCAGCTGCAAACTTGGCTCGTGCCCCCTGACCTACCACCAGATGCTATGTCCAACATGGTCAGGGGGGCCTTTTTGAGCCGGGGCGGCCATGATTTTTTAGGGCCACTGCCAGCACCTGCCCCCTCTGGCCACTGGCTGCGGTGTGCCGGCCGCGATCCGTCAGAGTGCCGGGCTCTTTTGCCGGCACCCTGCTCCCCGGTAGTCCAGCAGGGCCCCGGTGCGTGCTGCGCTAGGCCCCTCCTCTTTAATCAGGGGCGGGAGGCCCGCAGTACCGCGGCGCTACGTACCGGCATGCGTGTCGCTGCTACACGTAGCGGCGCGATACTCAATGGGAGTGCACCGAGAGGGAGGGGGAGCGCCTCCTGCTTGGGGCGCTACCATTGAATTTCGGGGCACTAAAAGTAGCACCCCAGCGAAGTTATCGCCCCAAAGTGGGTGTGAGCCAATTTCCTCCCCCCCCCATGTTGTGTCAATTTAAATTTTCACGGCTGAGATCGACAGATTTTTGTTAGGTAAGGGTATCAAGGGATATGGATCAAAGATGAGTAAATGGAGCTGAGGCACAGATCAGTCATGATCTAATTCAATGGCAGAACAGGAATGATGGGCTGACTGGCCTACTCTTGTTCCCATGTTCCTATGTTTAGTGTAGGGAGCTTCATTCATTGGTTTGCACTATTCAGATTGTGCTTGAACTTGAGCTTTGTTTTATATTAGCTTAATATTAGAGCTGTCAAAGCAAAAACCAGAAAAGCCCTTATTAATACTGATATCTACCAGATAATTAAGGTCAGCAAAGGACTTTGCCTATTCATTGAGCTTAATCTGAAGAAAGAGACTCATTTGAGACAGGACCAGACATACAAAGAGATCCTTTTATTTGTGCAAGCCCATCAACAATTGGATGAAAACCTTAGGTTAATCTTTTTCTACTGGCATCCCAGGTTTAAAAAGTGTGTTTAATTTTTTTTTAGAAAGGTCAATGTAGCAAAATCCATTTTCCCACAGCCCAATCCGCAAACTCTTTCTGTGGAGCTCAGTATCACTGGCAAGCCACAGGCTTCTCCGTATGACACGCTATTCTTAGTAAACTGAAGTATTTCAAGAGCTGGGAAGTTCCCCTTCTCTGCTGCACAGTCACTCGAGATGTTCTAAAAACAAATAAGGAACAAAATAATTTCTTTCCTTTCCATTTACATCATGGTCAGGTTGTTCCAACTGAAGTATGATGTGAAATGGAAATTTTATTAGCACGTTAATATGATAAGTTTCTGTCGAGGCTGTGATTTTTAGGGAAATTTTGATGTAACAACTTGTGGCTTTATGCACCAATCCATTGAAAATGCCATTGTTGTGAGTATACAGTAAGTGAGCTGATTGATTAAAGGTCACTTGCACTCTCTTAATACCACATCCTTATAATGGAGCTCTATCGTTATGAGGACAATCAGCTCTATGTTTCTATAGGGTACTGAATTTGGATGATCAGCCATGATCTCATTGAATGGCGGAGCGGGCTCAAGAGGTCAAATGGCCTTCTCCTGCCCATATCTTCTATGTTTCTAAGCTAGCCAAGGCAATTCATGTCTTCCTCAACTGCTTGCTTTTGAATTTTTTTCGGCTTACACGCAGTCATATTACAGTAATAATGTTATTTAAACTTCAACGCTGCTCAACTTTAACTGTACTATTAACCACAACTACTAAAATAAATACTAAAGTAATAGTTGTATTTAATTGTATTCACTTCCAAGTGGCCATAAGTCACGGGTGTCCCTTGACAGTAGGGGTTGCATTTTCCTGCTCCTGCTCCTACATGGTTAGGGCGGGGCTTATGCCAGCTACCCCGGCCATGCAATGACCCCGGCCCACTTTCCTGGGTCGAGGGTCATTACATATTCATGGCCGATTTCCGGCAGGATTTCCATCAGCAAGCAGGAGCTCACCTGTGGTCCCCAAGGAAGATAAGTGTAGTGTCATAGAGTCATAGGGCAGGATTTTCATTGGGCCGTGGAGGCAGGATTGGAGGCGTGTGGGGGGTTAAAATCCCGAAATCGGGGGGCACGAACCCATCCCACCCCCAACCCGCCTCCATGCCAGTTTCAAAGGAGGCGGGTACCCCACCTGCACTGCGACCCGCCTCCCCGAGGCGGGAAGGGGATTATTGCCAATTAACTGCCTGTTAACAGACAGTTAACAGGTAGTTTTTAGCCTAATCCCTATTTTCATTCTTGAAGTGTGGGATTCCCGACAGCTCCAAACCACGCCAATTAGTGAGGTGGACCATCGGGCTGAAGGGCTTGGAGGGGGCGAGATGTCCGGTGTTCAGGTGAGTGATGGGTGCATGAGTGCAGAGGTAAGTGTGTTTGGTGTGTTTAAAGTGTTTAAAGAAGTTTTACTTACCTTTACAGCCTTCCTTCCTTCAGGTCTCGGGAGTCCCTCATCTCACTGACACAGAAAGCAGAATGGCCGCGATCTGTCAAAAATTGCAGCATTCAGCTTTCTGTTCCGGAGAGAACTCTAAATCATCCTGGAAGGAATTAACTTAGAGTACAGATTGTCAGTGTTTGACAGCTTCAAACAGCTTCAAACAGCTGTCAAATGCTGATATTTCATCTGTCAAAAGGTCTTGACAGATGAAATATCAATCTGCGACATCACTTGTTGCCGGGTGGCCCTTAATTGGCCTGCTGAGCCCGCTGGGCGGGGTCAACAAGGTCAATCAAGTCAAAATCACGTGGGTTGGCTACAACTCGATGGAGGCGGGACTACAACCCTGAAAGTTGTAGTCCCGCCTCCTACCTGCCTCCTCAATGAAAATCCAGCCCACAGATTCATAGGGCTCGATTTTGCCAGTCCCGAGGAGGTGGGTTTGGAGGCTTGTGAGTTGTTAAAATTGCCAAAACTGGCAGGCATGCCCGTTCCCGCCTCCATCCCGCCTCCGAGCAATATTCCCAAGTGCGTGTTTTCTGACCCGCTTTCCATCCCGCCGCCAAGAGGCGGGATAGGCCCTTAAGACCCTTAACAACCACTTAATTGCCTCTATAATCCCATTTTGAGAGGCCTTTCCGATTTTACCACATTTCCCCCATCCTGCACACCTCCTCTGGAACACGCCAGGTAATTGATATGCCTATCAATTAGTCCAATAAAAGGCGACGAGTTAAGAACGTAACTGAAGGTTTTTATTGGCTAAATAACAGAGCCCACCCTCGTGGGTGATCCGATCCAACAGGGAGGAATACTAGCCAGTCAGCTACCTTTATACCTGGGCAGGTAATGGGCGGAGTCGGAGGTGGTCAGCCCAGGTATAACAGTGCGACAAGAGGCGACCTCGTGTAGTGATGTGACAGTGAGAACAGTGAGAACAATATACAGTGATAACTATAACAGTGGTTTACCACATTCACCCCTTGTTTAGATTAGAGTCCGGCGGGGTGAAGTGTATTACCAGCTCTGGTATGTCAGTCTGTCCGGAGGCTTCGTTAGCCTCTCCGATCGTCGCAGCGGCGGTGTTACATTATCCGGTGTTAAAGCTGGTGTCTGCGTAGTCGGCAAAGGCTCGTGGGGTTCCGGCATGCCGTCTACCTCGGCTGGACTCGGGGGGTTGGGAGGGGGGGGTGAGGGTGCGAGGTCTCGTAAGGAGACAGTGTCCTCCCGTCCGTCTGGGTAAGCCACATAGGCGTACTGGGGGTTGGCGTGCAGGAGGTTCACCTTCTCGACCAGGGGGTCCGTTTTATGGGCCCTCACGTGCTTTCGCAGCAAGACGGGTCCCGGAGAGGTCAGCCAGGTTGGTAGGGTGGTTCCCGTAGTCGACTTCCTGGGGAAGACAAACATTCGAGCATGGGGGGTGGTGTTAATGGCAGTGCAAAGTAGTGACCGGATGGAGTGCAGCGCAATCGGGAGGACCTCTTGCCAGCGGGAGGTTGGGAGGCCCTTAGACTTTAAGGCTAAGAGGGTGGCCTTCCATACCGTCGCGTTCTCTCTTTCCACCTGGCCGTTCCCTCGGGGGTTGTAGCTGGTGGTCCTGCTTGCTGCAATACCCCTCTCCAATAGGAACTGACGGAGTTCCTCGCTCATGAAGGAGGCGCCCCGGTCACTATGTATATAGTTCGGGAACCCGAACAAGGCGAAGAGTTTGTTCAGGCATTTAATGACCGTGTTACTGGTCATGTCTGGGCAGGGGAAGGCAAAGGGGAAACGGGAGTACTCATCAACGATGTTGAGGAAGTACACATTACGGTCGGATGACGGTAGGGGCCCCTTGAAGTCGATGCTCAGACGCTCGAAGGGGCGGGTGGCCTTGATCAGGCTTGCTCTGTCCGGCTTATAGAAGTGCGGTTTGCACTCAGCACAGATCTGGCAGTTCCTGGTCATGGTCCTGACCTCCTCGATGGAGTATGGCAGGTTGCGGGCCTTAATGAAATGGTAGAGTCTGGTGACTCCGGGGTGGCAGAGGTCATTGTGGAGGGTCTGAAGTCTATCACTTTGCGCGCTGGCGCATGTAATGCGTGAAAGAGCATCAGGGGGGTCGTTCAGTTTACCGGGCCGGTACAAGATCTCATAATCATAGGTGGAAAGCTCGATTCTCCACCTCAAGATTTTGTCGTTCTTGATCTTGCCCCTCAGCTTGTTATTAAACATGAAGGCAACCGAGCGTTGGTCGGTGAGGAGGGTAAATTGTTTGCCTGCCAAGTAGTGCCTCCAGCGCCGTACTGCCTCCACAATTGCCTGGGCTTCCTTCTCGACCGACGAGTGTCGGGTCTCGGGGCCCTGTAGGGTCCTTGAGAAGAAGGCTACCGGCCTACCCTCCTGGTTAAGGGTAGCGGCTAGGGCGAAGTCGGATGCATCGCTCTCCACTTGGAAGGGGATTGACTCATCCACTGCGTGCATTGTGGCCTTGGCTATGTCTCCCTTAATGAGGGAGAAGGCCGCGCACGCCTCTTCCGTGAGGGGGAAGGATGTGGTTTTCAGGAGGGGTCTGGCTTTGTCCGCATAATTGGGTACCCATTGGGCATAGTAGGCGAAAAGCCCCAGGGTTCTCCTAAGTGCTTTTGGACAGTGGGGGAGGGGTAGCTCCATGAGGGGGCGCATTCTTTCGGGGTCGGGGCCGATGACTCCGTTCTCTACTACACAGCCAAGGATGGCAAGGCGCGCTGTGTTAAACACGCATTTCTCCTTATTGTAGGTGAGGTTCAGCCGTTGGGCCGTACGGAGGAATTTCTCCAGATTCACGTCATGGTCCTGCCGGTTGCGGCCGCAGATGGTGACGTTATCGAGATAGGGGAAAGTGGCCTGTAGTCCGTTCTGGTCAACCATCCGGTCCATCTCCCGTTGGAAAACCGAGACCCCGTTGGTGACACCAAAGGGGACCCTAAGGAATTGGTAGAGGCGGCCATTCGCCTCGAAGGCGGTGTACTGGCTGTCCTCCGGGCTGATGGGGAGTTGGTGGTAGGCCGACTTGAGGTCGATGGTCGAGAATACGCGGTATTGTGCAATCTCATTGACCATGTCCGATATGCGGGGGAGGGGGTATGCGTCCAGCTGGGTGTATCTGTTTATGGTCTGGCTGTAGTCGATAACCAGGCGATTTTTGTCGCCGGTCTTGACTACCACCACCTGGGCACGCCAGGGGCTGCTGCTCCCCTCAATAATGCCCTCTTTCAGGAGTCGCTGCACCTCAGAGCTAATGAAGGCTCTGTCCCCAGCGCTGTACCGCCTGCTCTTAGTAACGACAGGTTTGCAGTCGGGGGTGAGGTTAGCGAACAGGGAAGGTGGCGGTACCTTGAGGGTGGATAGGCTGCAGGTGTTACGCGGTGGGCGGTTTAACTTTCGCTGGTTGTCGACTGTGAGTGGGGGGAGGGGTCCACCGTATGCTAGGGTTACACTTTGGAGGTGGGATTGGAAGTCCAGCCCTAGTATGACGGCAGCGCACAGCTGGGGGAGTACGAGGAGTTTAAAATTTTTATACTCTGTCCCTTTAACCGACAATGTCACGACACAGTAGCCGCTGATGTCTGTGGCGTGCGACCTCGATGCCATCGAGATGCGGCTGCGCGTTGGCAGGACGGGGAGGGAGTAGTGGCTCACCGTGTCTGGGTGGATGAAGCTCTCCGTGCTTCCGCTGTCGAACAGGCAGGTCGTGGCGTGGCCGTTGACTTTGATGTCCATCATTGAGCTGGCCAGGTGGTGCGGGCGGGCTTGATCCAGGGTCACGGAAGCTAGGGTGTAGATGAGCGCGTCGTTGTCATGACAAGATGGCGGCGAAGATGGCGGCCCCCGTAGTTCACATGAGGCTCTGTTTAAATCGTTTGCCCCGCACAAAGATGGCCGCCCCTGCTGTTCCCATGAGGCTCTGCAGGCTTCGGCTGCCCCGCACAAAGATGGCCGCCCCTGGTTTTCCCATGAGGCTCTGCAGGCTTCGGCTGCCCCGCACAAAGATGGCCGCCCCTGGTTTTCCCATGAGGCTCTGCAGGCTTCGGCTGCCCCGCACAAAGATGGCCGCCCCCAGGGTTCGCATGAAGCACTGCTGGCTTCTGAGGATTTGCTTCTGCAGGCCTTAGAGAAGTGGCCTTTCTTGAGGCAGGTTTTGCAGGTCGAGTTTTTGGCTGGGCAGCGCGACCTCGGATGCTTCTCCTGGCCGCAAAAGAAGCAGCCAGCGGCCCGATCGGGGTTGCCTGATGTCGGGGCCGGTACCGGGGCTAGCGGGCCCGGTCGGATCCGTGATGCAGACGCTGAGGTAGGTCCCGGGGGCAGCGCTGTGAAGGGTGGTGGGGTGGGGGTCGGGCCCGAGTCCCAGGGTCGCGAATAGTACCTGGCAAACGCTTCCTGGTCTTGCTGGGTGGCCTCTAGGGTGAGGGCGAGGGCTTCGGCCTTGTCCAGGTCTATGTCCTTAGCTTCAAGCAGTCTTTGCCGTGTGTAGTCGGAACGTAGGCCTCTCACCAAGGCGTCGCGGACATTGTCTTCCATGTTCGCAGTAGCCGTCACCGCTTTAAAGTCACAGTTCCTGCCGAGTTGTCTCAGCGCTCGTGAAAATTCAGCTATCGATTCTCCTGGCTGTTGCTGGCGAGATCTTAAGAGATGCCTAGTGTACATGTAGTTTACCGGGCTCCGGTACTGCTGTTTCAGTAGGTTGATGGCGTCGTCGTACGTAGTCATGTCCTGGATGAGTGTATATACTCTCGGGCTCGCTTGGGCTTTCAGGACTCTTAGTTTGGATCTCTGAGGGACGACGGCTTCCTCCAGGTACGATTCGAAGCAGTCCAGCCAGTGTTTGAAGTCGTTGGCTGAGTTTGGTGCCTGTGGGTTTAGATCCAGGTATGGTGGTTTCAAGGCTTGCAGCCAAGCCGGCTGGTGTGGCCCGTTGTCTGGAGGCTGCTGTTGCTGTGCTGCTGGGTGAGCTCCTTGCTGTTGCTGTTCATTATCAGACATCTTTAAAATTTAGCCAATAAAATTGATATGCCTATCAATTAGTCCAATAAAAGGCGACGAGTTAAGAACGTAACTGAAGGTTTTTATTGGCTAAATAACAGAGCCCACCCTCGTGGGTGATCCGATCCAACAGGGAGGAATACTAGCCAGTCAGCTACCTTTATACCTGGGCAGGTAATGGGCGGAGTCGGAGGTGGTCAGCCCAGGTATAACAGTGTGACAAGAGGCGACCTCGTGTAGTGATGTGACAGTGAGAACAGTGAGAACAATATACAGTGATAACTATAACAGTGGTTTACCACAGTAATCCTGGCAGCCTCACAAGTGGATTGCTTACGAACAGCTGCAGCTCCACCATTAAAAAGGAGTTTTCACCGATGATCATTTGCAGGTGGCAGAACTTTGTTGTTTCAGGTCTGGGGGAACTTTTAGCAGGCATACTCAGTGTTGTGGAAGTTTGGAGCCTGACACCCATCTCCAGTGTGTCCTTCTGGAAAACCCCTCTCCCCACCTTGACTAAGCGCTTCCTCAACTGAGGCATATACGAGAAGCATGGCGACCATTTAATTCCTTTCCTCCTGGACATCAGATTCGGATGAAGACTAGCCGCGGCAGCAGCAGAACCATAAGCAACAGCAGCACCAACAGCAGGAACATCAACAGGAGCGCCAAGCTGCTAGTCACCCAACTGAAGATGCACAGGCCAGAAGGCGCCAGAGCACCACCGTATTGCTGCCTGAGATTCAAGGGACGCACTCATCCTGGCCAGATTTGCTTAGCCTGCACAATCAAACACTTTAGTCTCGCTCCTTCTTACCAGATCATCGACAATGGAGGAGAACCTACGGTATCCTATCACTCTGACCACCATTCTGATAATCGCAAGGCGCCCTAAGCCCTCAATGTGAAAGTCCCATTTGCGAAATGACACAGGCCACAACTTCAACAGTTTGCCATCAAAACACACTTTATAATACAATCACAATGATGGCTGGTCCAAAAGCAAAACAACACAGCCCCCAACCGACTACCCTTGTGACTACTTGTGTTTTATCTTCCTCTTATGCGAGTTCCTACATGGTGCTTCCCCTGTGGCTTCAGCAGATGTGGAGGCCCCTTGCTCGCTCTCTTGCTGTTCCTGTCTCGACGCCTTTGGCGGGCGTCCTCTGGGGTGGCGAACCTGTGCAGGCTCACCAACAGTCTGCTGCTCCTACGGCTGTGCAGGAGCTGAGGCGCCCATCTCATTTGGGTGAGGACTCTGGTGGGGCTCTGACTGAGGGCTTTGCTGTGGCATAGTCGTCTGAGCGCTTGGAGAGGAGCCCCGACTTCCTTGTTGTCTGCCACCAACATCCCTCTCATGGGTCAGCCCCACTTCAGAGGTAGCAAGTGGCCTGACAGCACCTTGCTGCACTGCAGGGGAGCCACGAGGACCCAGTTCTGCACTGGAAGTCCTACTCCAGAGGATTTGCATGAAGGTCTGCTTTGTTTGCCCAATAGCTGACCATCGCTCCTCAAGAGATGTCATTCTATTCTGAACAATGACCATGTTTTCAATACCCTTGCGACTAAGCTCCTCCATGGACCATGGAAGGAGTGAGTGTAGTGAATGCATAGCATAGATGCTTAGAATGATACAAAGGACCCTTCCTGTGTGTTGTAAGTAGTTGTTGTCATGGCATCACAGTGATAGGAAGTGTGAGGGCTGCATGGTCAAATAGTTAAGTGAATGTGACCATAGAGAGAGAGGGAATGGGTAAGGGTGCAGGGATGTAAGTGTCAAGTGGGATGTGGAGGAAGAGGTAGGCATGCAGAGTGCTGGTGAGGAGAGGCGATGGGGATCAGATTGAGGGTGATGGGAAAGTCATACTCACTTTTCCGGTGTGGAGAAGGTCATGAAACCTCTTCCTGCATTGCAGCCAGGTTCTGCGGGTCATTGAACTGGAGTTGACAACCTGGGCCACTTGTAGCCACATAGCCTTTGTCTGTTGGGGTGGCTTTTTTCTCCCTGAGGAAGGGAACAGCACCTCCTTATTACAGCTGGCTCCGTACACCAGAGCTTGGAGGGAGGGCTCATCAAACCGAGGAGCACACTTTTGCTTGATCGTTGACATTTTCCACAATTCAACTCCTTCATATAAATTGCAGAGCCTTTGCAGTCTCCAGAAGAATCAAGGCTGCTTGCAGGCCTTAAATCCAACAGCATTGATGAAGTCATCGGAGGCGACTTTCTGTATGAAAAGACTAATTGGGCCAGTGGTTCCCACATGCAGGAAATCAATTGGCCAATTAGGGGAAAATCGCACTTTTTCAACACTTCACTTAGGAGTCGGGGTCCTGACACGATTTCCACCTGACACGCCCCAGCCCGCCCACACTGATAAAATCCAGCCCATAGAGTTATACAGCACGGAAAGAGGCCCTTCGGCCCATCGTGTCCGCACCGGCCATCAAGCCCTATCTATTCTAATCCCATTTTCCAGCACTTGGTCCGTAGCCTTGTATGCTATGGCGTTTCAAGTGCTCATCTAAATGCTTCTTGAATGTTGTGAGGGTTCCTGCCTCTACCACCCTTTCAGGCAGTGAGTTCCAGATTCCAACCACCCTCTGGGTGAAATACTTTTTCCTCAAATCCCCTCTAAACCTCCTGCCCCTTACCTTGAAACTATGCCCCCTGGTTATTGACCCCTCTACTAAGGGGAAAAGTTCCTTTCTATCTACCCTATCTATGCCCCTCATAATTTTGTACACCTCAATCAGGTCCCCCCTCAGCCTTCTCTACTGTAAGGAAAACAACCCCAGCCTGTCCAGTCTCTCTTCATAGCTGAAGCGCTCCAGCCCAGGTAACATCCTGGTGAAGCTCCTCTGCATCCGCTCCAATGCAATCACATCCTTCCTATAGTGTGGCGACCAGAACTGCACACAGTATTCCAGCTGTGGCCTAACTAGTGTTTTGTACAGTTCCATCATAACCTCCCTGCTCCCTGCAGCAGGACTGCCATTGCAGCATCAGAATTCAGCTTAGATTACTTAAAGGGGCCACAGGACCCTGAAGAATGGACTAAGTCAACCACTAAATATTTCGGCTGAGCCTGGAGCTTTCAGCGGGTAAGGTGAGTTGGAGGGAGTGAAGGCTATTACAAGGCCCTCTTTCCTCATCTCCAGCATTTGGAATCATTGCCATTGCTGCCTTGAGTCTATCACTATGGTTCACAGAACGGAAGGGGTGATCAACATCTACCAATGAGGTGGTGAGACAACACACTTTTCCTCTGCTATGCTGCCCAATTTTAGGAATATCCAGCCCTAAGTGTCAGAAAGTTATGCAACAGTGGGCCATCACAAACAAGTCCAATCCTGTACTCCTCAAACATTCTCACACAACCACTTTCATCAAGTCAATTGATAGCGACCAGAAGAAGGAACTCTGGCCACTCCAATTGGGTGCTCCTGATGAGGACTGGTGCTTGCAGGAAGAGTTAGCAAGGAAATCGCAGGCTCTTCTCAACTAGCATTCCAAGCTGGCAGTTCTCTTCGGTGGGGGCGGGTGTGGGGGCTGAGGGCTGGCCAATTGGAGATACAGCCCTTCCATTCAACACCTTGGGAGTGAATTTCTGCTGGGGCTTATCAGAACGGCAGAAGAGCAACAGAAACCCCAGAAAAACAACATAAGCATAATCTACTCCATTTTTCTAGGGTTACTCCAGCTCTTCCACTAAGACAGACGAGCGGGAAAATCCTCGCGGAACTACACCTCCTAATTAACCACAGGTTTCAGCATCAATCACAATGTTCCAAAAAAGATGAATAGAAAAAACGTATTCTTTATGTTCAAACAGCTTGGCCTGTGCCATCTGGAATTGGCTGTGTTGAGTCTGTGTTTTCAAATGTAGTTATGCTGAATAACAGGACACAGACTACAGAAATAATTAAACAGGTCTTTAGTGATTGAGGGTCAGGGCTGAACTGGGATACACTTTGCTCCGCAGGGTTTATATACCGGTGTGGTCACCACCGGTACTACAATGTACAGGAGCCATCAAAAAGTAGTCCATCACCTTAAGGTATCCTCTTAAGGTGGTACAGGTTACATACACTACAATTCCTCCCCTTTTAGCTTAACAGTGTACACCCCAAATTAAACATTTCATGGATAACATATATACAATTTTCACACAAAACTGTTCAAAGATTCAGTCTCTGAGGAGGCCTCCTGATCCGGGCCGGATAACGCCTTTCAGGGGTCTCTGGTTCTCGTTGCTGGGATGACTCATCCATTTGATCTCCTATGGATTGAACATCATCATGTACGTTCGAGTCTGAGGTAGATGCTACAGGCTCAATAACTTCTTCAACTGGTGTCTCTGCCGCAGACATGGGGTCGACCCTTGTTCTCGATTCCACAAGTTGGTCAGCATGACGTCGTATTACGTTCTCTCCAACGTCTACCGTGTACATCAAGGGTCCTTGTCGGGCACGAATTGTTCCGGATTGCCATTTATCATCCCTATAGTCCCTGGCCAACACTGGTTGTCCTATTTTGAAACTACGAGTGGCCTTGTTATTTACATGCTGGAATTGCTTGTTTTCGACTTCCCTTCGCACATTGGGTTTTAACAAATCCAACCGGGACCGCAACCTCCTGTTATAGAACATTATGGCAGGGCTTTGATTTGTCACTGCATGCGTGGCGTTTCGATACGCCATCAGGAAATTGTCCCCCTTGTGTTGTAGTGGAATATGGTCTTCGCTCATGGCCTTTATCGCCTTTTTGAACGTTTGTACAAATCTCTCAGCCAACCCATTTGTAGCCGGATGATATGGGGCAGATGTATAGTGTTTCACCCCATTCTTTTTCATGAATTTCTGGAATTCTTCTGACACGAACTGTGGTCCGTTGTCTGAACATATTTGTTCCGGCAACCCATTCCTTGCAAATATGGTTCTTAGAACTGCGATCGTCTTCTCAGAGGTAGTGGTCGACATCTTAATCACTTCTGGCCATTTAGAATGTGCCTCTACTGCTATCAAAAACATGGAATCCATGAATGGACCTGCAAAGTCGATATGCACACGTTGCCATGGGGTTGAAGGCCATTTCCACGGATGCAGCGGTGCAATTGGAGGTGCATTTTGAACTTTCTGGCACCCTGAGCAGCTTTTAGTCAGATCCTCTATTTGTTTGTCGATACCTGGCCACCACACATAAGCCCTAGCAAGGCTTTTCATCTTGACTCCCCCCAGATGACCTTCATGCAGTTCCTTCAGAACTCTCTCCCTTAATTTAGGAGGAATAATCACCCTTGTTCCATACATCAATGTTCCTTGACATACGGACAGCTGTTCTCGTCTGGCTGAGAATGCTGGTAACAGTGGTTCGCCATGTGCTGGCCATCCCTTCACTGTCAAGTCGTAGACCCGAGACAGTGTCGGGTCATTTCAGGTCTCATTAAAGTGAGCCAACACCTCCTTAGAGGTGATCAGTGCCTTGCTCTTTTGAAAAGCCCGCTTACAATCATCGCTCCACTTCCATGGTATTCCCATTTGCAAAAGAGTGTTTAGCGGGTGTAACACCGTGGATAAATTTGGAAGAAACTTGTGGTAATAGTTAACCAACCCAAGGAACGACCTCAACTGGGATACATTTTCCAGTGCAGGAGCTTTCACAACAGCTTCGATCTTGTCAGGTGACTTATGGAGCCCCTCCTGGTCAATGACGTGGCCGCAGTACAAGATTCACTTTTGAAAGAATTCACATTTCTGGCAATTAACTCTGAGCCCATATTCTTTCAATCTGGTGAGCACCTGCTCCAAATTCGCGAGGTGATCCTTATCGTCATCTCCTGTAATCAGGATGTCATCCAGGTAGCATTGTGTGCCTGGAATTCCCTGCAATACCTGCTCCATGGCCCTTTGCCAAATCGCTGGAGCCGATGCCACTCCAAAAACCAGTCTATTATACCGATATAAGCCCTTATGTGTGTTGATCGTGAGATAATGGCGTGACGCTTCATCAACTTCCATCTGTAGGTACGCCTGCGCCAGGTCTATCTTGGTGAAGTGTTTCCCGCCAGACAGCGAAGCGACGATATCTTCAATCCGCAGAAGCGGATATTGCACCGTGTGAAAAACCGGATTAACAGTGATCTTGAAATCGCCACAGATGCGAACCTTCCCAGGTTCCCCCGGCTTGTTGCTCAACGAATGCTTCATGACAGGAACAATGGGTGTGGCCCACTCGCTCCAGTCCACCTTGGACAGTACCGCTGAACATTCTAGCCCTTCCAGCTCTGCTTCCACAGCAGGTCGTATCGCATAAGGTACCGGACTGGCATTGAAAAATTTTGGGTTTGCATGTTCTTCAACTTTGATGTTTGCCGTAATTCCTTTCAGTGTTCCCAGGCCCTGTTGGAACACCTCCTTAGCATCATCTAATATTTTGGACAGTCGTTTAGGTTTGACGTTGTCCTCCTTACAGGCATCTACAGTCAGTGCTTGTATGGAATGCCAGTCCACATTTATTCTCCGGATCCATTCCCGTCCCAGTAGTGGCGGACCTCCATCAGGTAACACATACAAGTCCATTTTCTGACTTTCTTTACCATTGTAGACCACATTTACTTTTATCTTTCCTTTGGGGTATACTATTTGCCCCGTGTATGTTTTCAATACAATCTCCGTATCCCTCAGGGGAATGTGCGAGAATAACCTTTTGTAATCTTGCTTATTCATGACCGTTAATGCCGATCCAGTGTCCAATTCCATCTTCACTTGGACTCCTGCTATCCGAAGCATAACCCAGATAGTCTGGTGGTCTGCTGTGTTACCCACATTATGTATTTTTAGACAACCCAGTTCCTTACTGCTGGAGTCTGAATCCATCTTCTGTTCATCCGAACTGTTCTCTGTCACCTTGTGTACTTTTTTGTACTTCTCCTGCGGTGACTTTTTGCTGCTGGTCTTCTTTCCTGACCGGCATACTCTCGCTATGTGACCAAGTTTGCCACATTGCCTGCATTCTTTATCTTTGAACCAGCACTGGTTCTGGTCATGCGTTGTCCTTCCGCAACGATAGCACTTTACTGCGCCCAATGCCATTTCATTGGTGCTGAATTCCAATGGCCTTTGCTGTATCTCTGCAGCGCCTCGTGCTGCTGCCTCGTGCGATGCTGCAATGCTGGAAGCTTTGTCCAGCGTAAGGTCCTTTTCCTCTAGCAGTCGCTTCTGGGTTCCTTCCCTTAGGAGCCCACACACAAACTTATCTTTCAGTGCGTCTGCTAGTCCTGTACCGAACTGACAGTACTTTGATAACTTGCGCAGTTCAGTTAGGAATTCAGCGTTGCTTTCTTCTTTAAGTTGAATTCTTTTGTAGAATTTAAATCGTTCCGCTATCAGCAGCGGCGTGGGGTTTAAATGCTCTTGCAGGATAGTAACAATATCCGCGAAACTCTTTCCTACCAGTTTATCTGGTGTTACAAGGTTCCTTAATACCCGTACGTCTTCGCACCCATCGAGTTTAATAGGGTTAGTGCTTTCTTATCCTCCGGTACCTCATTTGTTGTACAGTAAACTTCGATGCGTTCCACATAAGTGGCCCAATCTTCCACATCATTATCAAAAGCAGTGATGTTACCCGTTTTTGGCATCCTTGTTGAGTTGCCTTTCCTTTGGATATGATTATTACTTTATTTTATTTTTTTTCAAAATGGCGGCTTCCCGCGCTTGGCGGCTTTTCCCGCGCTTGTCTTCTTCCCCCGCCAACTCAAAATGGCGATCCCGCGCTGTTGCCGTTCACGCCTCCCAGCGGTCCTTTATTTTCCCCTACGCTGCTGCTCTTGTTCCCCACCGCTCCCGCGGTCCTTGTGGTCATAAACGCTTTTCTGGCTGCTGCGCGTCTCTGCCCCGATTGCAGTCCAGCCCCTGAGACCGGCTGCGGTCGTGTTCTCCGCCCTTTTTGTCGTTTCCCTCCCCCTTCTCTTACTGACAACTCAGCCGACTTCCCCCCCGTGCCGCTCGATCGGGCTTACCCGCCGCTGTCGTCGAAGGGATGTTCACTGATGTTTGACTTCGTGGCCAGAAACCAACCCGGGTTCCTGATGGCCTCCCGTGCGATGCAGTGCCCAGCAGGATGTTGAGGGTGGATGTCCTTGTTCGACGCCCGTTTCAGAGGACGAAGCTTCCTTTGATGCAACTGCCGCTAGGTAAGATCAGACTCGTCGCCACTGTTGAGTCTGTGTTTTCAAATGTAGTTATGCTGAATAACAGGACACAGACTACAGAAATAATTAAACAGGTCTTTAGTGATTGAGGGTCCTCTTTTTGTTTGAACCCAAAAAACCCAATTAGACTGTAAATAAACAAAAGTTCAACTAAATCTTAACAAATCAAATTAAAATTTGGTTTTCCGAGTTGATGATGCACTCCAGTCCCCGCGGCGCCCACCAGTTGCGGAAATACTCAAGCGCACCGGCGGACACCGCGTGCTCCATCTCCAGGGCCACCCAGGCGCGAACATGGCCGCGGAAGAGAGGCAGGCAATCCGGCTGGACGACCCCTTCGACCGCCCGCTGCCTGGACCAATTGATTGCTCTTTTAGCCAGGCCCAGGAGCAGGCCCACAAGGAGGTCCTCCAGCCTGTCCACTCCCCTCCGCACCGGGTGACTGTGGATCAAGAGCGTGGGACTGAAGTGCAACCAAAAATCGAGGAGCAGCCCCTTCAAGTAGTGAAAGAGGGGCTGCAACCTCTCACACTCCATATAAACGTGAAACACGGACTCCTCCAGGCCGCAAAAAATGCAGGCGGCCTGGGAGTCTGTGAACCTACTTAAAACCTTATTGCACGGGACCGCTCCGTGCAACACCCTCCAGGCCAAGCCCCCAATGGAACAAGGGAGGACTCCCGCGTAGAGAGCCCTCCATTGGGGACCTCCGCCGCCGCCAGTCGGCAAGACGCAACGCCAAGGCGTGTCCGGACGGCAGACGAAGATGGCAAAGTGGAGAGTGTGCAGGAGCAGCCCGTACAGGAAACCCCTCTGCGTGGAATGAGAAGGCACGGAGGGTATTTCCTCGAGACGGCTCAAGTTGTGAGGCGCCGGCTCCCGAGGGGAGTTTCGGGGCCGGGCGCCGATGAGAAATTCCGTCCGAACGGGGGTAAGCTCGGACGGGATCGCCCCACGTGCTTGAGCCGCCTCGATAAACCTAGTGGAGTCGGGGCCCAGTGCCGCTTTCACCGATTCGATGGCTTCGGCCGCGAGCCGGACGTTGGCCCAGGACAGGCGCCACGCCAGCTCCTCCGGCGCCATCCAGCCCGCTCCTCCACCATCGAGCAGGTCCCCGACTCTGGTCACTCCACCAGGCACAGCCCTGCCCTCCGCCAGCCACCTGAACCCGCGTTCGTGGAGGGGCGGATTCCTGAGCAGCGGCTCCCAAAGGAGAGCCGCCGCTCCAACGGGGGAGGGCTCCACCTGGAAGCGACGTAGTTCCAAACCCATAGTAGTTCCTGGTAGAAGACAGGCAGCTCCCGCAGGTCGGCACGCCTGCCGCCCACTTTCACAAACAGGAGCTGCGTGTCGTAATTGAGGCCGTGCAGCTGGCGGAAGAAAAACGTCGCCAGCGCACACCATCTCGGAGGATTCTCGACGTACAGGTATCTCTGCAGCGTCTGAAGATGGAAAGTTGCAGCCTGGGTGCGAAGGCACACCAGCGCCTGACCGCCCTCCCTAAGCGGGAGACACAGAACCGCGGCAGAGACCCAGTGCTTCCTTTTGTCCCAGAAGAAGTCGATGAGCTTCTTCTGCATCTTGGCGACAAACGCAGGGGGAGGGATCAAAGTGACCGACCGGTACCACAACATGGCGGCCACCAGCTGGTTTATGACCAGCGCTCGACCCCTGTAGGACAACACTCGGAGCAGTCCTGTCCAGCGTCCTAGGCGAGCGGTGACTTTGGCCTCCAGCTCTTGCCAGTTCGCTGGCCAGGCGTCCTCGGCAGGGCTAAGGTAGACTCCCAAATAGAGGAGGTGCGTGGTGCTCCAGGCGAAAGGCCTGAACTCCTCCGGCAGGGAGTCCACCCGCCACTGACCCACCAGGAGTCCGGAACATTTCTCCCAGTTGATCTTGGCGGAGGATGCGTCCGAGTAAATCTGCTGGCATTCCCGCATCCTCCGCAAGTCAGCGGGATCCGTGACCGTGAGGAGCACGTCATCAGCATAAGCCGAGAGGACCACCTCCACACCCGGCCCTTGCAGAGCCAGTCCCGTCAACCTCTTCCGCAAGAGGCGCAGGAATGGCTCCACGCAAATGGCGTATAACTGACCGGACGTGGGGCACCCCTGATGCACCCCCCTCCCGAAGCGAAGGGGCGCCGTCAAGGACCCATTAACTTTAATCAGACACTCTGCGGCGGCGTACAGAAGTCAGATCCGGGCGACGAAATGTGTCCCGAACCCGAATGCGCGCAGAGTCCCGAAGAGATACTCGTGATCCACCCTGTCGAACGCCTTCTCCTGATCCAGGGAGAGGAAGGCGACCGACAGACCAGCCCTCTGGGAGTGGTGGATCAAGTCCTGGACCAGATGGATGTTATCGTGGATGGTCCGGCCCGGGACCGTGTAGGACTGGTCGAGGTGGATCATGTGGGCCAGCACGGTGCCAAGGCGAGCAGACATGGCCCTGGCAAAGATTTTATAGTCCGTGCTGAGGAGGGAGACCGTGCGCTAGTTCTTAAGGAGGCGGAGGTCGCCCTTCTTAGGCAGCAGGACAATGACCGCCCTGCGCCAAGAGAGGGGCATCTCCCCGGTCGCCAAACGTTCCCCCAGGACCCGCGCGTAGTCACCCCCCAAGACGTCCCAGAACGTCCTGTGGAACTCCACGGTCAGCCCATCCAGCCCCGGGGACTTTCCCCTGGAGAGCTGGCGGAGGGTGCCGGTCAGCTCCACCAGGCTTAGCGGAGCGTCCAATTTTTCAGCGCCCTCCGGACTGACCTTCGGCAGGTCCTCCCACAAAACTCTTCGCGCATCCTCGCTGGACGGATCCGGAGAGAACAGAGCCCCGTAATAGGCGTGGGTCTCCGCGCTGATTCCCTCCGGATCCGAGTCCAGAGATCCGTCGTCGGCCAGCAGCCCCAAGAGCTGCTTACGGACTCCCCGTCTTTTTTCCAGCGAGTAGAAGAAGGGGAGCCGCGGTCCAGGTCCCGCAGGAGCTGGATCCTCGACCTCACGTACGCGCCTCGGGACCCGACGAGCTGCAGGTCCTTCAGCGCGCCCTTCTTCTCTTCATACACCTTCTGCAGGGCCGGGTCCCCGACGACTTGACCGAGACGGGACTCCAGGTCGAGCACCTCCTTCTCCAACCGCCCGACCCGGGTCTCCCGCCTCTTGGTCGACCCCTTCGCGTACTCCTGACAGAAGAGATGGACGTGGGGCTTGCCCACGTCCCACCACAGCCTCAAGGAGGGGAAGCCCCCCTGCTTCCTTCTCCAGTCGGCCCAGAACCGACTAAATGAATCCCGGAACGGCGCGTCCTCCAGCAGCAGGTTGTTAAAGTGCCAGTACGCGGACCCCCCCCGCGTGCGCAGCGGAACGAGCTCCGCCCACACCAGGTAGTGGTCCGTGCATGGCACCGGCCGCATGGAAGCCGCCGGAACCCAGGAGACGTACGCCCGGCAAATGTAGAGGCGGTCGATTCTGGACCCTCCTCCTCCGGACCTCACGCTAGTGAAGGCGCTGGAGTCGGGATGAAGATTTCGCCAGACGTCCACCAAGTCGAAGGACCCGACCAGGTCCCTCAACTTCTCCATCGCCGCCGGGCATTGCGGGGGACCCGGACGGTCCCTCGCCTCGAGGGTGCAGTTAAAATCCCCCCCGAGGATGACGCACTCGCCCACGTCGATGGAGCCCAGAAGAGCGGACACTTCTTGAAAGAAGCGCACTTGCTGCGCACCGGCCTGAGGGGCGTACACGTTCACTAGATGGAGCAGCATGCCCCCCAGGCGAACAGTGTCCTGGAGCAAGCGGCCCGGCACGTGCTCCTTGACCCCCAAGATCTCCGGCTGAAAATGCGGGGCCAGCAAGATAGCCACCCCGCTGGAATTGTTGGAGAGGTGACTCATGCTGACCCCTCCTTGCCACTCCAGGAGCCATGTGGCTTCGTCTCCCGGAACGGTGTGGGTTTCTTGCAGGAAGCACATCGCATACTTCCCGTTCCGAAGGACCGAGAAGTTATTGAATCTGCGGCGCGCCTCCCTGCTGCCGTTGATGTTGAGGCTGGCTATGGTTATCTTCATGTCAGAAGCATAGTGCAACCTCTACCTACACCTAACGGGGGGAGGAAGCGCAGACGCTGGTCAGTCGCCACTTCCTCAGCAGCCCAGTGAGAAATGCTCTGAGCCGACGCAGCTCAAGCGGGTTCACACCCTCGTCCGCGCCCATGATCTTAACGGCGGCGCGGACAGATACGATGAGCAGCGCCAGCTCCGACCACCTGTCGAGGGCCAGCCGGACCTTATTGCACCGACCCAAGTACGTGGCCATAAAATCCCGGACTTCCCTTACGGGAATGAGGGGAGACTCGGCAAGGGGCACGAGGTCATCCATCGCCTCGTCGGCGCTGGAGTCCGAATCGTCCTCCGTGCCCATCACCGACTCCCCATCCTCCTCCAGGGGGTCATCACCAGCGGCTGACCCGTCTGCCGCGCAATGCGCAGCGAACGGCTCGGCTGCACCAGCCAGCCCCACCTCCGCCCGGATCCCACCCCCAGGATCGGCGGCAGAGGATTCCTCCCTGGGCTCCTCTAGGGGTGCTGGGCCAGAATACGGCGGCGATTCAGAGCTCCCCTCCACCCCAGACGCCGGAACAACCGGAGAAACCGGGGAGAGAACAATTCCCAGCTCCTCCAGTACGTCCGGCACCAGAGACGCAGCCAGGGGGCCATCCTCCTCCCCGCCACCAACCTCCGACCCAGCGGATGGGGTGTTTTGAATAAAAACCTCTACCAGGTCGAGCAGCCCCTGGGAGCTGTCCGGGTTGCATTGGGCGAGCTCATTATCCCCGAGCTCGCCCGACCCAGACCCCAGGCCGCCCGACCCGGCGAGGGGTAACGGCACCGATAGAATGTCAATTTCATTTTCCGCCGCGGGTTGTTCCGCGAGCCCCCCCACGGGCAGGGTCTCGTCCCCATCCCCGGGAGGCACGCGCCGGACAGACACATCTGCCTCAGCCTCCCGAGGGACAGGCGATCCCTGCCGATCGCTGGTGATGATGGCAGCGGGGGGGGGGCGCAGTACCCGCGGCGGGCGACGACTCCCCCTGCTCCGAGGGACATTCCTCCTCCTGGTCCTCCTCCTCTTCCAGGGGGTCGCACCTTCTTCTTAGCACGGAGGGAGCGAGGGAGACCTCCATGTCTGCAAAGGCCTCCTCCTCAGCTCCCTCCGGCGGAGCAGATTTGTCGGGTTCCTCGGGCCCGTGCCCGGCCGCAGGTATTGGCGTTACCGCTGCGGCGGTTGCGGCCACAGGCTCGGGCACGAGGCCCCTCCCGCTCGCGTCTGCCCCGATTAACTCCGCGAGGAGCGCGGGTGTAAGGGGCGCAAGGGGCAAGGGCTGGCCATCCATGGGGGGACCTGCCCTAAGGTGTTTATTTTTTCACCGCGCCTTCTTTCCGGCCGGACATGCTCCCGCCCCCCTGCCAGAGGCCTTGGTGGCATCGGCCCTCGACGTCAACCGCACATCAGACGTTCTCGACGCGCGGGCAGATCTGGGGGGAGGAGCGGCGGCGGCGCCAGCCTTGGCCGCACGAGATGATCCGGCGGCCTTGGAGGCGGGGTAATTTTTCCTGATGTGCCCCACCTCCTTGCAGGCATGGCACCGCACACCGTCCGACGTCCAAAAGACGCGATAGGCGGTCCCCTAGTGGATAAACAGCTGGCGCCAGAAGGAGAAGACGTGGTGAAGGCTGGCCTCCCGGAAGCCGAGCGGGATGGGTGTGATCCCCGACCTCACCTCCCCAAGTTGACGTAAATGGGGAAGGAGGAGCTCACCAGGAACATAGGGCGGGACGTTGGAAATGACAATCCTCTGCGCGGTGGCCTCGAGAGGATCCACCGGCAGGAAGGTCCCGCCCATGGTGAGCCCCTTGGCGACGGCCAGGGACACCGCCCGCTCCGACCCCAGGAAGAACACAGCCTTCCCATACATTTTTGAGGCCGCGACGATGGCTGAGGGGCCGACAACCACAGCCATGGCTTTAACGCAGGCCTCAATGGTCATAGTGGGGTGAGTGTCGCTCTTCACCCCAAGCTTTTTTGTTATTAATCTGAATGGTGACGGGGCAGCAGAAGCAGCGGGAGCAGCTGTGGCTGTGGCTGCCACTCCTGCATAAGTCCTGGCTTGCCCCGCCACCGGCGAAGATGCAGTCTCCATTCTGGGGTGCTTTTATAAGGGCTACACACACCCCAAGTCACAGGCCTGAAGGTTTTAATGGCCTCAGGTATTTTTTTTGTCCTCTATTGAGCAGAGGGAGCTGATGAAAATGAAGACACACCTCTCCCCTTATTGATTTAAATTGGGAGAGGGGCCTTCTCCCCTCTGCTCAATAGGCAATTAATAAAAAAGAGATGAAAAATGAGGTGCCTCAGAGAAATAGGCAGAGACAGACAAAGAGAGAGAGAGAGGGGGGTGGGAAGGAGGGAGGCCGCAAGGGCAGTGTTGCCACTCAGGATGGTGGGTGGGTGTTGGCAGGGGTGCACTCTCCGATGGGATTTAAAAGTCTTTGGTGGTGGTGGTCTTCTGGCAGGGGGAGAAGATGTCTTCACCTGGGAAAACTGGAGATGCCCAGGCTCAGTCCTGCAGCAAGTCTTAACGATGCAATTAATGGAATTAAATTAAAGACTTCACCTAGGCAGCTCCAGCTCGCCCAGGCCAGGCAATAGAAAGGGGTGCTTATTAGTGGTGTGCGTGGCCTAACTTTTAACAAGAGACACACACACACACACTACACCCCTTGATGATCCGGCCTTGTTTCTCCTTTTCTCCCCCCACCTAAAATACAAAGTCTTTGGGAGAGTGCCCCAAATAACACCCATCTGTAGATGTTCAGAAGAGATGATTTTGTTCTTCCCTCCTTCCAAACAGTTGGTGGTTGTTGATTGTATCTCTCCCCTCTCTCCCTCTCCTGAAGTGGAGGCCAATTTGGGGAGGCAGTAATGGAAAGGCCTCTCCCCTGGTTGGTGTTGTTGCTGGCCTCCTTTCTCCTTCTCCTCCTCTGTCCTATCTCTCCAGGCACCTCAGTTGCTATGATGATGGTGGAGGAGGTGGAGGTGGTGGTCTATCGTTCTCCTCCTCTTCCTGGTCAGGACACCACCACTTTCCACTCTCCACTCTCTTGGTTTGGCTGCTCCTTCTCCTCCTGCTGACTGAGACAGCTGCAGAGCCAGAAATGCACTGAAGACTCTTAGTGATTGAGGGTCCTCTTTTTGTTTGAACCCAAAAAACCCAATTAGACTGTAAATAAACAAAAGTTCAACTAAATCTTAACAAATCAAATTAAAATTTGGTTATCCGAATTGATGATGCACCCCAGTCCCCGCGGCACCCACCGGTCGCGGAAATACTCAAGCGCACCGGTGGACACCACGTGCTCCATCTCCAGGGCCACCCGGGCGCGAACATGTCCGCGGAAGAGAGGCAGGCAATCCGGCTGGACGACCCCCTCGACCGCCCGCTGCCTGGACCAATTGATTGCTCTTTTAGCCAGGCCCAGGAGCAGGCCCACAAGGAGGTCCTCCAGCCTGTCCGCTCCCCTCCACACCGGGTGACCGTAGATCAAGAGCATGGGACTGAAGTGCAACCAAAAATCGAGGAGCAGCCCCTTCAAGTAGTGAAAGAGGGGCTGCAACCTCTCACACTCCATATAAACATGAAACACGGACTCCTCCAGGCCGCAAAAAATGCAGGCGGCCTGGGAGTCCGTGAACCTACTTAAAACCTTATTGCACGGGACTGCTCCGTGCAACACCCTCCAGGCCAAGTCCCCGATGGAACAAGGGAGGACTCCCGCATAGAGAGCCCTCCATTGGGGACCTCCACCACCGCCAGTCGGCATGACGCCACGCCAAGACGTGTCCAGACGGCAGACGAAGATGGCAAAGTGGAGAGTGTGCAGGAGCAGCCCGCTCCGCCTGGAAGCGATGTAGTTCCAAACCCATAGTAGTTCCTGGTAGAAGACAGGCAGCTCCCGCAGGTCGGCACGCCTGCCACTCACTTTCACAAACAGGAGCTGCGTGTCGTAATTGAGGCCATGCAGCTGGCGGAAGAAAAACTTCGCCAGCGCACACCATCTCGGAGGATTCTCGACGTACAGGTATCTCTGCAGCGTCTGAAGACGGAAAGTCGCAGCCTGGGTGCGAAGGCACACCAGCGCCTGACCGCCCTCCCTAAGCGGGAGACACAGAACCGCGGCAGAGACCCAGTGCTTCCTTTTGTCCCAGAAGAAGTCGATGAGCTTCTTCTGCATCTTGGCGACAAACGCAGGGGGAGGGATCAAAGTGACCAACCGGTACCACAACATGGCGGCCACCAGCTGGTTTATGACCAGCACTCGACCCCTGTAGGACAACACTCGGAGCAGTCCTGTCCAGCGTCCTAGGCGAGCGGTGACTTTGGCCTCCAGCTCTTGCCAGTTCGCCGGCCAGGCGTCCTTGGCAGGGTTAAGGTAGACTCCCAAATAGAGGAGGTGCGTGGTGCTCCAGGCGAAAGGCCTGAACTCCTCCGGCAGGGAGTCCACCCGCCACTGACCCACCAGGAGTCCGGAACATTTCTCCCAGCTGATCTTGGCGGAGGATGCGTCCGAGTAAATCTGCTGGCATTCCCGCATCCTCCGCAAGTCAGCGGGATCCGTGACCGTGAAGAGCACGTCATCGGCATAAGCCGAGAGGACCACCTCCACGCCCGGACCTTGCAGAGCCAGTCCCGTCAACCTCTTCCGCAAGAGGCGCAGGAATGGCTCCACGCAAATGGCGTATAACTGACCGGACATGGGGCATCCCTGACGCACCCCCCTCCCAAAGCGAAGGGGCGCTGTCAGGGACCCGTTAACTTTAATCAGACACTCTGCGGCGGCGTACAGAAGTCGGATCCGGGCGACGAAATGCGTCCCGAACCCGAATGCGCGCAGAGTCCCGAAGAGATACTCGTGATCCACCCTGTCGAACGCCTTCTCCTGATCCAGGGAGAGGAAGGCGACCGACAGACCAGCCCTCTGGGAGTGGTGGACCAGGTCCCGGACCAGATGGATGTTATCGTTGATGGTCTGGCCCGGGACCGTGTAGGACTGGTCGGGGTGGATCATGTGGGCCAGCACGGTACCAAGGTGAGCAGACATGGCCCTGGCAATGATTTTATAGTCCGTGCTGAGGAGGGAGACCGGGCGCCAGTTCTTAAGGAGGCGGAGATCGCCCTTCTTAGGCAGCAGGACAATGACCGCCCTGCGCCAAGAGAGGGGCATCTCCCCGGTCGCCAAACTTTCCCCCAGGACCCGCGCGTAGTCGCCCCCCAAGACGTCCCAGAACGTCCTGTGGAACTCCACGGTCAGCCCATCCAGCCCCGGGGACTTTCCCCTGGAGAGCTGGCGGAGGGTGCCGGTCAGCTCCGCCAGGCTTAGCGGAGCGTCCAATTTTTCAGCGCCCTCCGGACTGACCTTCGGCAGGTCCTCCCACAAAACTCTTCGCGCATCCTCGCTGGACGGATCCATAGAGAACAGAGCCCTGTAGTAGGTGCGGGTCTCCGTGCTGATTCCCTCCGGATCCGAGACCAGAGATCCGTCGTCGGCCAGCAGCCCCAAGAGCTGCTTACGAACTCCCCGTCTTTTTTCCAGCGAGTAGAAGAAGGGGAGCCGCGGTCCAGGTCCCGCAGGAGCTGGATCCGCGACCTCACGTACGCACCTCGGGACCCGACGAGCTGCAGGTCCTTCAGCGCGCCCTTCTTCTCTTCGTACTCCTTCCGCAGGGCCGGGTCCCCGACGACTTGACCGAGACGGGACTCCAGGTCGAGCACCTCCTTCTCCAACCGCCCGGCCCGGGCCTCCCACCTCTTGGTCGACCCCTTCGCGTACTCCTGACAGAAGAGACAGATGTGAGCCTTGCCCACGTCCCACCACAGCCTCAAGGAGGGGAAGCCCCCCTGCTTCCTTCTCCAGTCGGCCCAGAACCGACTAAATGAATCCCGGAACCGCGCGTCCTCCAGCAGCAGGTTGTTAAAGTGCCAGTACGCGGACGCCCCCCACGTGCGCAGCAGAACGAGCTCCGCCCACACCAGGTGGTGGTCCGTGCATGGCACCGGCTGCATGGAAGCCGCCGGAACACAGGAGACGTACGCCCGGGAAATGTAGAGGCGGTCGATTCTGGACCCTCCTCCTCCAGACCTCACGCTAGTGAAGGCGCTGGAGTCGGGATGAAGATTTCGCCAGACGTCCACCAAGTCGAAGGACCCGACCAGGTCCCTCAACTTCTCCAACGCCGCCGGGCATTGCGGGGGACCCGGACGGTCCCTCGCCTCGAGGGTGCAGTTAAAATCCCCCCCGAGGATGACGCACTCGCCCACGTCGATGGAGCCCAGAAGAGCAGACACTTCTTGAAAGAAGCGCACTTGCTGCGCACCGGCCTGAGGGGCGTACACATTCACTAGATGGAGCGGCACACCCCTCAGGCGAACAGTGACCTGGAGCAAGCGGCCCGGCACATGCTCCTTGACCCCCAAGATCTCCGGCTGAAAATGCGGGGCCAGCAAGATAGCCACCCCGCTGGAATTGTTGGAGAGGTGACTCATGCTGACCCCTCCTTGCCACTCCAGGAGCCACGTGGCTTCGTCTCCCGGAACGGTGTGGGTCTCTTGCAGGAAGCACACCGCATACTTCCCGTCCCGAAGGACCGAGAAGTTATTGAATCTGCGGCGCGCCTCCCTGCTGCCGTTGATGTTGAGGCTGGCTATGGTTATCTTCATGTCAGAAGCATAGTGCAACATCTACCTACACCTAACGGGGGGAGGAAGCGCAGCCGCTGGTCAGCCGCCACTTCCTCAGCAGCCCAGTGAGAAACGTTCTGAGCTGACGCAGCTCGAGCGGGTTCACACCCTCGTCCGCGCCCATGATCTTAACGGTGGCGCGGACGGATACGATGAGCAGCGCCAGCTCCGACCGCCTGTCGAGGGCCAGCCGGACCTTATTGCGCCGACCCAGGCACGTGGCCATAAAATCCCGGAGTTCCCTTACGGGAATGAGGGGAGACTCGGCAAGGGGCACGAGGTCATCTGTAGCCTCATCGGCGCTGGAGTCCGAATCGTCCTCCGTGCCCATCACCGAGTCCCCATCCTCCTCCAGGGGTGTCGTCACCAGCGGCCGACCCGCCCGCCGCGCAGTGCTCAGCGAACAGCTCGGCCGCACCAGCCAGCCCCGCCTCTGCCCGGATCCCACCCCCAGGATCGGCGGCAGAGGATTCCTCACTGGGCTCCTCTAGGGGTGCTGGGCCAGAAGACGGCGACGGTTCAGAGCTCCCCTCCGCCCCAGACGCCGGAACGACTGGAGAAACCGGGGAGAGAACAATTCCCAGCTCCTCCAGTACGTCCGGCACCAGAGACGCAGCCAGGGGGCCATCCTCCTCCCCGCCACCAACCTCCGACCCAGCGGATGGGGTGTTTTGAATAAAAACCTCTACCAGGTCGAGCAGCCCCTGGGAGATGTCCGGGTCGCATTGGGCCTAGAAATTCAGTGTAGCCACTTTTGGGGTGGTAAAGTCGGGCGGCCGCTGAAGTTTGCGCCCGGCGCAAAGTCGAGGCCACTTCGCCGATATTCAGTAGCATCGCCCTAAGAGGTTGCTGCTGCGCTAAAACTGGCGATGCACGACTATCTTTAGGCGCTAAGCCGGCGGTGCTGAGTGATACCGCCGAGGCCGGCCGCAGCGCAGGTGCGGTGATTTTTTGATTGACGGCAGACACGCTGGCCCTGGCCAGCTCTTAAAGGGGGAAGTGCCGATTTGTTTGCCTGCAACGCCCTGGACACTGCAGCCCTCCACCAAGGCCTGAGCACTGCTGCTGCAACTCTTTACCGCCCAGGACGATGCAGAAGGCCCGGGAGAGAGCGCAGCGCTTCAGCGAAGGTGACCTGAGGCTGCTGGTTAGCTCAGTGGAGCGAAGACCGCAAATCCTGGAGGGATGTCTCCAACAGGGTGACATCCAACAGTGTGGTTGCCAGGAATCCTGTACAATGCAGGAAGAAGTTCAACGACCTCACTCGGATTGTCAGGGTGAGTACCCTTTCCAGTGTCCTCCTCATCCTTGCATGTGCACCTCACATTATGGACAAAGGGACCTGAAAGCCCAAATGGCCAGCCCTCATCCAGCAGCTATGGGACTGGCATGAACATCAATTGCACATTCTGCACTTTACACACTGTCCTAGCTATTCGACCATGGGAGGCAGTGCAGACAAGATCAGGGCTACACACCGTACTTAGAGGCCGTCCTTTCTCTTGCAGGCAAAGCTGGCTAACAACAAGCATAGCCAGATTGCGACCGGGGGAGGCCGACCTCAGCTCCAAGAGCTCACCGACCTCGACCAGCGCGTGGAGCGCATTATGGGAGTCCGGGTGATTGGCCCCGTTGCCACTGTAGATGCCGACCCTGTTCTGGGCACCAATGGTAAGGACATCACCTTTTGGACCTCTCTCGTTCCACTTGCGCATCAGATCAACATCCTTTGCCACTGTCCGACCAATGCGGTGAATGGCACCACTCATGCCTCCCTCTCTGACGCCCTGTCCTCACTCTAAAGCTACTCTTGTGCCTTCCTGCTTTCAGATGGTGACTCGCCAGGTGAGGAGGAGGTCCCTCAAGCTGCCAGTGTCAGCCCCTCAGAAGAGGAGGAGGAGGCAGAGGAAGCCGGCCCATCAGTGGCACCCTCAGCCGCGCCAGCCCATGGCGATGTAGGGGACATGGCTTCCCTGGAGGGGAGCCTGGGGGAAGGGTCGGAGGAGAGTCAAGTTCCGGGGCCCAGCGGCCTGCAGCAACGCGGGAGGGGTGGGGAAGCTCAGCGGCCTTCTCCCCAGAGGGTGAGTGCAGCCTCCAGTCCTGCGACGGTCAGCGCAGAGGAGGTGCACCTCCTAGAGGAGATGGCCGTCGACTCTGAGCGTAGGCACACTGAGCTCATGGTGGTAGTGGCACGGATGCCTGACTCCATAGAGTCACTGGCTAAGAGTGTCCAGGAATTCGGGGCAGCACAGGCCAGGAGTCTGCAGGAATTCGGGGCAGCTCAGGCAGCTAGTATCCAAATGCTCAGTCGTGCCGTCCAGCCACTGGCTGGTCTCATGCAGTCACAGACCAGGGCAACACGGGCACTAACTGCTGCCACACTCGCTGCGTCAGGCAGGCATCGCCAGGGCACCTGCCGTGCTGCAGCAGCACAGCGGTCTGTCCTTCAGCAGATTGCTGCGCATGCTGCAGTGCTGGCCCGGGCGAGTGCCACTGTATCAGGCGACCAGCGAGCGCCTGCGATCAGCCAGCTTGCCCCCATTCCTGCAGCCGCCACTGCCACTCCACCAGTGCAGCTGCCACAAGCTGCTGGACAGACTGATGCCGCCCAGCCACAGCTGCAGCAGTCACCAGCCGGCCCCTCGAGGGCCAGAGCTCGTGCAGGCCGACCCCCAAGGGCATCTGCCGTCACGCCATGTGCCCCTCAGGAGCCTTCCCCCAGCCTTGCTGCAGCCACTGGGCTCACATTGAGGAGGAGCAGCAGGGCGGCCAGGGGCCACACAAAGATGCGGAAGGCATCGCCCTCGCGGGGCTAAAAGTAGAATGCGTGGGCAGTTGTGTTTGTTTGTTATGAAGGCCGAGGATGTTGTGTTTGGTTTTTATGAAGGCCGAAAATGTTATGTTTGTTTTTTATGAAGGCCGAGGATCACGGTCATTTTTGTTTCACTGTTTTGATCATCCTCTCCAGGTTGTGGGAGCCAGTTATTTGTCTGACTGTTTTTTGGGGGGTTTTTCTGTTGTTTGTCATGCGGGAAGGGGACAGAGTTTGTGAAATAAACAATTTTCTTTATTCAGATTGTCCATGCTTGAACTTTGAAGTTTTTGTTGCCTTGACCGGCTGAGGGCTTGCGGAGCGGCTCCATTCATCTTCTTTCATTGGCACAAGCCATTCCCTGAGAGGGGGCCTAGAACCTACATTCAATAAGCCGCCGACGGGCGGCCCTTGGACCTTGTGCCTCCCTCCTGTGCTGGTCCTCCTCCTCCTGCTCCTCCTGCTCCTCCTCCTGAGGTGGTGCTCCAATCTGTGGTGGCAGTGCCTGAGTCCTGCGGATAGCCAGGTTGTGCAGCATGCAGCAAACGACCACGAAATGGGAGACTCGCTCCGGAGAATACTGCAGGGCTCCGCCGGAATGATCCAGGCAGCGGAACCGTTGCTTCAGGACGCCGATTGTTTGTTCGATGATGTTCCTGGTCGCTTGATGGCTCTCGTTGTATGCCTCTTCAGCAGGGGCCCTGGGCGCGCGGAGCGGGGTCATGAGCCAGGTACACAACGGATAGCCTTTGTCCCCGATAAGCCATCCTCGTGGCTGAGGCTGTGCCTGGAACATGTCAGCCACAGTAGTCTGTCGCAGGATGAAGGCATCGTGGCTGCTGCCTGGAAAGCGGGCTTTGACAGCTAGGATGAGCTGCCTGTGGTCACACACCAGCTGCACGTTCAGCGAATGGTAGCCCTTCCGGTTGCGGTAATCCTCGGCATTCTCCACAGGTGCCCGCAAAGCCACATGCGTGCAGTCAATGGCGCCCTGCACCATGGGGAAGCCCGCTATTCTTCCAAATCCCATTGCACGCTGTTGCTGCTTGTCCAGGGTCATGGGGAAGGAGATGAACTGACGTCTCCTTCTGAAAAGGGCATTGGTCACCTGGCAGATGCAGCAATGCACGGCGAACTGGGAGATGTTGGCAATGTCCCCTGCAGCGGATTGGAAGGAGCCGGTGGCATAGAAGTTGAGAGCCACCGTCACCTTCACTGCCACCGACAGAGACGTCCTGCACCTCAGCTGTGGCTGCAGATCTCTCTGAAGCAGCTGGCAGATCTCTGTGACCACCTCCCTTCGGAATCGCAGCCTCCTAACACACTGCTCGTCAGACATGTTGAGATAGGAGAACTGCTGGCAGTATACCCTGGATGGGTAAGGCCTCCCTTGCCGACGCCTGTTGCCCCCTCTCCGTCTAGCCAGGGCTGCCACTCTCTCACGGTGTCTGTGAGCCCTTTGGATGTAATTGTGAAAGCCAGCGTTGACACCCATTGCAGCCCCCATAATATGCTGGCAAACACTGAGATATCAATGAAGGCAAAGACAATTGCAAAGCTGTGGCCTGAAGCCAGAAGTACCTGTCCTAGTGTTGGGCCAAAGCAGTAAGCTCTCTACCTTGGTCTCTCTCCAAAGATCCGTTTCACAAGAATGAGTGCTGCAAAATGGCAGCCTTTTATAGTGCAGGGGAAGTGCCCTTTAATTTGCGCTCCCCGTGGCCCGCATCGGCTGAGCACCGTTCCACTCAACAGTCGCTAGGGCCGCCCGGCGCACAATGGGCCGGCGCGACTGAAGATCCGGTTGGGGGCGCACAAAGGGCGTTGCACGAGGAAATGACGTCATGATCTGCGCGCGCAGCTGAGCGCGCGCAAAGACTTTGCGCCGGCGCTAAATGTCTACTGAAGTTGGGGCGAGGCGCAGATCGCACTGCGCCCGGGCGCTAAGCACCTAGCGCTCGACATCTACTCCTCCTAAGGCGCTAACGGCTGGCGCAACCAACTGAATTTCTAGCCCAAAGTCTTTGGGAGAGTGCCCCAAATAACACCCACCTGTAGATGTTCAGAAGAGATGATTTTGTTCTTCCCTCCTTCCAAACAGTTGGTGGTTGTTGGTTGTTTCTCTCCCCTCTCTCCCTCTCCTGAAGTGGAGGCCAATTTGGGGAGGCAGTAATGGAAAGGCCTCTCCCCTGGTTGGTGTTGTTGCTGGCCTCCTTTTTTCTCCTCCTCCTCTGTCCTATCTCTCCAGGCACCTCAGTTGCTGTGATGATGGTGGAGGAGGTGGAGGTGGTGCTCTATCGTTCTCCTCCTCTTCCTGGTCAGGAGACCACCACTTTCCACTCTCCACTCTCTTGGTTTGGCTGCTCCTTCTCCTCCTGCTGACTGAAACAGCCAGAAATGCACTGAAGACTCTTAGTGATTGAGGCTCAGGGCTGAACTGGGATACACTTTGCTCCGCAGGGTTTATATACCGGTGTGGTCACCACCGGTACTACAATGTACAGGAGCCATCAAAAAGTAATCCATCACCTTAAGGTATCCTCTTAAGGTGGTACAGGTTACATACACTACAGGCTGGAATGGAACCTATAAGTTGTCTTTTATCTGTACTAACTGATGATTGAAATCTGATTTGAATTTGTGCCACATACGTGCTAGTGAATGACCATTATGTACAAGAGAAAGCCCAGCCACCTTTCCTTAACCTTCACTGGCATTACCATCACCGAGTCCCCCACCATCAACAATCTGGGGTCACCATTGACCAGAAGCTGAACTGGACCAGCCACATCAACACTGTGGCTAAAAAAGCAGAGCAGAAATTGGGTACTCTGTGGCAAGTGGCTCACCTCCTGATGCCTCAAAGCCTCTCCACCCAACTCAGTAGCGTAATGGAATACTCACCCGGATGGGTGCGGTGACAATGACAGTAAAGAAGCTCGAAACCAATCAGGACGGAGCAGTTCGCTTGATTGGTCCCCTGTCACTGGATTCAGTTTCCATCCCCTCCACCACTGGCGCACTGTGGCTTCCGTATGTACGGTCAAAGAATGCACTGCATCAACATCCTTTCATCATTTTAAACACTCCTTTTTTGTTTATTTGTTCATGGGATGTGGGCATCACTGGCAGGGCCAGCATTTATTGCCCATCCCTAATTGCCCTTGTGTTGGTGAGCAATGTTCCCCCTAATTTTTGTTTGGCTGGGTGGCCCATTCACAGTTTTGGGCATGAAAAAGCCGGTCTTGGGCTGTGCGGGACCGGCAAACAGCTGTGTGGCCACGCAGCTTATAGGGAGTTGGTGGTGAGTCGCCTTCTTGAACCGCAGCAGTCCGTGTGGTGAAGGTACTCCCATAGTGCAGGTAGGGAGAGAGTTCCACAATTTTGACCCAGCGACGATGAATGAATGGCAATATATTTCCAAGTCAGGATGGTGTGTGACTTGGCGAGGAACCTGGAGGTGGTGGTGTTCCCATGTGCCTGCTGCCCTTGTCCTTCTAGGTGGTAGAGGTCGCGGGTTTGGGAGGTGCTGCCGAAGAAGCCTTGGCGAGTTGCTGCAGTGCATGTTGTAGATGGTGCACACTGCAGCCACGGTGCACCAGTGATGGAGGGAGTGAATGTTTAAGGTGGTGGATGGGGAGCCAATCAAGTGGGCTGTTTTGTCGTGTCAAGCTTCTTAAATGTTGTTGGAGCTGCACTCATCCAGGCAAGTGGAGAGTGTTCCATCACACTCTTGACTTGGTGAGAAGGTTATTGGTAAGTAAGTGCCAATTGATAGCACTGTTGATGACACCTTCCATCAATTTGCTGATGATTGAGAGTAGATTGATGGTGCGGTAATTGGCCAGATTGGATTTGTCCTGCTTTTTGTGAACAGGACATACCTGGGCAATTTTCCACATTGTCGGGCAGATGTCAGTGTTGTAGTTGTACTGGAATAGCTTGGCTAGAGGCACGGCTAGTTCTGGAGCACCAGTCTTCAGAACGACAGCTGAGTGGCAGGCAGTGACTAGTGGGGTACCGCAGGGATCGGTGCTAGGACCCCAGCTATTCACAATATATATTAATGATCTAGACAAGGGAACTAGATGTAATATCTCCAAGTTTGCAGGTGACACAAAGCTGGGTGGGCGTGTGTGCTGTGAGGAGGATGCAGAGAAACTCCAGTATGATTTGGACAGGTTGGGTGATTGGGCAGATGTATGGCAGATGCAGTATAATGTGGATAAATGCGAGGTTATCCACTTTGGTGGCAAAAAAGGAAGGCAGATTATTATCTGAACGGCAATAGATTGGGAGAAGGGGAAGTGCAACGAGACCTGGGTGTCCTTGTGCACCAGTTGCTGAAGGTAAGCATGCAGGTTTGTTCCTAGGGACAGGGTCACTGGCAAGGCTTGGAAGCTAAGCAGAGCCAGGCCTGGTTAGTACTTGGAGTGGGTGACCATCAGGGTAAGACCAGGTGCAGAAGGTCACGGAAGGAGCCCCGAGAAGGGGCGGTTGGTGAGAAGGTCACGGAAGGAGGAGCGGCTGGTGAGCAGGCCCGGGCGTTGGGCTGAAGATTGTCGGACAGGAGGAATGGTGGCAATGGAATGGCGGCACGCAGCGGCTTTGCTTCTCCCAGTCATGGGAGCTTGCACGATCGCATTTCGTTGTTCATGTACTTGTGCAATGACAATAAAGTTGAATTATTATTAAAGGTGCAGCAGGTGGTTAAGAAGGCAAATGGTATGTTGGCCTTCATAGCGAGAGGATTCGAGTACAGGAGCAAGGGTGTCTTGCTGCAGTTGTACAGGGCCTTGGTGAGACCACACCTTAAGTATTGTGTGCAGTTTTGGTCACCTTATCTGAGGAAGGATGTTCTTGCCATGGAGGGAGTGCAGCGAAGATTCACCAGACTGATACCTGGGATGGCAGGAATGACGTATGAAGAGAGATTTGGTCGATTAGGATTATATTCACTAGAGTTTAGAAGAATGAGAGGGGATGTCATTGAAACTTATAAAATTCTAACAGGACATAGTAACATAACATAGAGATAGGAACAGGAGTAGGCCATTCGGCCCTTCGAGCCTGCTCCGCCATTCAATGAGATCATGGCTGATCCTCGTCTGAGATCATAGCTGATCTTACCAGTTCAGTACCCCGTCCCCGCCTTTTCTCCGTAACCCTTAATCCCCTTAGCCTTCAGAAATATATCCAATTCTCTCTTGAAAATATTTATTGAATTAGCCTTCACAGCCCTCTGTGGCAGGGAATTCCACAGGCTCACCACTCTTTGAGTGAAGAAATTCTTCCTCATCTCTGTTTTAAATGATTTGCCCGCTATTTTTAGACTGTGGCCCCTGGTTCTGTGCTCCCTGGCCATTGGAAACATTCTCTCTGAATTCAGCCTGTCCAGGCCTGCCATAATTTTATATGTTTCGATGAGATCCCCTCTCAATCTTCTAAACTCCAGTGAGTACAAGCCCAAACTATTTAATCTCTCTTCGTAGGTCATTCCCGCCATTCCAGGTATCAGCCTGGTGAATCGCCGTTGCACTCTTTCCATGGCAAGAACATCCTTCCGCAGATGGGGTGACCAAAACTGTACACAATACTCCAGATGCGGTCTCACCAGCACCTTGTACAGCTGTAGTAAGGTATCCCTATTCCTATACTCGAACCCCCTTGATATGAAGGCCAACATACCATTTGCCTTCTTAATCGCCTGTTGCACCTGCATGCTCTCCTTCAGTGACTGGTGCACAAGAACACCCAGGTCCCTCTGCACTTCCCCATCTCCCAATCTATTGCCATTTAGATAATAATCTACCCTCCTGTTTTTACCCCCAAAGTGGATAACCTCGCATTTATCCACATTATAGTGCATCTGCCACGTATCCGCCCATTCCCCCAACCTGTCCAAATCGCACTGTAGCCTCCTGACATCCTCATCAGAGCCCACCCCTCCTCCTAGTTTAGTGTCGTCAGCGAATTTGGAAATATTGCATCCAATTCCCTGATCCAGATCATTTATATATATTGTGAACAGCTGGGGTCCCAGGACAGATCCTTGCGGCACCCCGCTGGTCACTGCCTGCCACTCTGAAAACGAGCCGTTTATTCCAACTCTCTGTTTTCTATCCGCCAGCCAGTTCTCTATCCACGTTAATACTTTGCCCCCAATCCCATGAGCCTTAATTTTGCATGACAATCTTTTGTGTGGAACCTTATCGAAGGCTTTCTGGAAGTCAAGGTACACCACATCCACTGGCTCTCCCCCATCTATTTTACCAGTTACTTCCTCAAAAAATTCCAGCAGATTAGTCAAACACGATTTACCCTTTGTAAATCCATGTTGACTCTGTCCGATCCTTTCCCCATTTGTCAAGTGCTCCGCTATTTTATCCTTAATAATGGACTCTAGCATTTTGCCCACAACCGATGTAAGGCTTACTGGTCTATAATTCCCTGCTTTCTCTCTACCCCCCTTTTTAAATATTGGGGTAACATTAGCTACCCTCCAATCCACGGGTACTGTTCCCGAGTCAATGGAGTTCCGGAAGATGATCCTTAGAGCATCTGCTATCTCCAGGGCCACCTCCTTAAGTACCCTAGGATGTAGTTTATCAGGCCCCGGGGATTTGTCGGCCTTCAGTCCCCTCAACTTACCCAACACCATATCCCTAGAGATACTAATTTCTGTCAGCTCCTCCCTCTCATTAGTCCCTATGTTTGCCGATATTCCTGGGAGGTTATTTGTGTCCTCCTTTGTGAATACAGAACCAAAGTATGAGTTTAATTGGTCTGCCATTTCCTTATTCTCCATTATATATTCTCCCGAATCGGACTGCAGGGGACCGACTTGGGATTTTACCAGTCTTTTCCTCCTGATATACCGATAAAAGCTTTTGCAGTCTGTCTTTATTTTTGCTGCAAGTTTACTTTCGTATTCTATTTTCCCCTTCCTGATTAATCCCTTTGTCCTCTTCTGCTGTATCCTGTACTGCCCCCAATCTTCCGGTCTGGTGCTTTTTTTTGCCAGTTGATATGCCCTTTTTTTTGATTTTATGCTGTCCCTAATTTCCCTCGTTATCCACGGTTGAGTCACCTTTTTAGGTTTATTTTTATGCCAAACCGGTATAAACATGTTCTGGAATTCTTCCATTCTATCTTTGAATGCTTGCCATTGTCTATCCACTGTCAATCCCCCCAGAAACACCACCCAATCAATCTTACCCAATTCCCGTCTCATACCCTCGTAATTCCCTTTATTTAAGTTCTGGACCTCAGTCTCTGATTCAATTTCCTCACTCTCCATCTCGACTGAGAGCTCGATCATATTATGATCGCTCTGACCCAAGGGGCCTCGTACAAGAAGATTGGTGATAAGTCCCTTCTCATTGCACAATACCCAGTCTAAAATGGCCTGATCTCGAGTCGGCTCCTCGACATATTGGTCCAGATAACCGTCCCGAAAACATTCCAGGAATTCCTCCTCCTCAGAATTTTTACTAATTTGGGTAGTCCAATCAATATGTAAATTAAAGTCACCCATGATGACAGCTGTGCTCTTATCGCACGCTTCTCTAATTTCCCTTTTTATGCCTTCCCTCACCTCCATATTACTATTTGGAGGCCTATATATCACACCCACTAACGTTTTTCTCCCCTTGCTATTTCTCATTTCTACCCATACAGATTCCGTTTCATCCGAGTTAATATCCTTCCTTTCCATTGCATTAATCCCCTCCTTTACCAGCAATGCTACCCCACCTCCCCTACCTTTTTGCCGATCCTTCCTAAATATTGTATATCCCTGGATGTTAAGTTCCCAGCCTTGCCCACCCTGCAGCCACGTTTCTGTAATCCCAATCAAATCATACTTGTTTACCTCTATTTCCACAACTAATTCATCCACCTTGTTCCTAGACAGACTAGATGCAGGGAGGATGTTCCCGATGGCGGGGGAGTACAGAACCAGGGGTCACTGTAGTGTATGTACCTTTAAGGGGAGAACTACTTTTTACAGCTCCTGTATACTGTAGTACCGGCAGTGACCACACCTGTATATAAACCCTGAGTAGGGATCTGTACTGTTAGTTTTTGGAGTGACCCTCAGCCAGTAAACACCTGTTGATTGTTCCTCTGCAGTCTCTGTCTATTTGTTGAAGGACACCATACATCAAGATTCACGGATTTAACATTGGCGACGAGTCGATTCGAACCTACCTGCAACTCTGTAGAAGAAGGCCGATTCCAAGGGCACAAGCGTCGACCATCCAGCGGAGACTCCAGCGAGACGGGCTAGCAGCAGGTACGGCGCAGACCCTTCCCGGACGGCGGTGGCTGAAGCCAACCGACGGCACAGGGGAAGGCCGAGCAGCGTCGACGGGGTAAGAGAGAGGGTAAAGCGCACAGGGCGCAGCCGGGGTTGAAGACCGAGCGACGTCAACAAGAGAGGCGTGCAGGAAAACGCGCAGAGCGCGGCCGGTGTTCGAGGGCTGAGCAGCGTCCGCGGGGGAAGAAAGGAAAGCGCGGGAGACGCCATTTGAGCTGCAGCGGAGAAGAAGGGAGCGCGCGGGAGACGCCATTTTTCAACCGCAGCGGAGAAGAAGGGAGAGCGCAGGAGACGCCATTTTTGAGCCGCAGCGGAGAAGAAGGGAGAGCGTGGGAGACGCCATTTTTAGCCAGTCTAACCACACCCAGGGATGCCGAAGAGTGGCAGTGTCACAGCGTTCGACAATGAAGTTGAAGATTGGGCGACATATGTAGAATGCATAGAAGTGTACTGCAAGGCGAATGAAGTGCCAGATGCCAGGAAAGCACTGGTATTGTTGAATTCCATGGGTGCAAAAACATATGGCTTACTGCGAAACCTAGTAACCCCAGAGAAGCCAGTGGAAAAGGATTTTGAAAGCATAGTGGCAATCCTACAGGAGCACTTAAACCCCACACCGCTGCTGATAGCAGAAAGATTTAAGTTTCACAAAAGGAACCAGCATAAAGATGAAAGTAATGCTGAGTATTTAACGGAACTGCGCAAGCTATCGAAACACTGCCAGTTTGGAACAGGACTAGCAGATACTTTAAGGGACAAGTTTGTGTGTGGGCTTCAAAGTGAAGGAACCCAGAAACGGCTTCTATCAGAAAAGGATCTTATGCTGGACAAGGCTTTCAGCATGGCAGTATCACATGAAGCAGCCACACGGGGCGCTGCAGAGATACAACGGAGACCGCAAGAATATGGCACAAATGAAATGTCATATGGAGCAGTGAAGTGTTATCGCTGCGGCAGAACAACACACGACCATAAAGATTGTTAGTTCAAGGACCAAGTGTGCAGACAGTGTGGAAAAGTAGGACACATAGCAAGAGTCTGCAGGTCGGGAAAGAAAACCAGCAGCAAGAAATCTCCACAGGAGAAGTACAAGAAGGTACATAAGGTGACGGAGAGTAGTTCAGACGAACAGAAGAGTGATGCAGACTCCGGAAGCAAGGAGCTGGGTTGTCTGAAACTACATAATGTAATCAAAATGGAAGATCACCAAACTATCTGGGTCACGCTCAAGATAGACGGAGTCCAAGTGAAAATGGAATTAGACACAGGATCAGCCCTAACAGTCATAAACTGAAGGGACGACAAGCGGCTATTCTCACATATACCCTTGAGAGATACAGAGATTGTCTTGAAGACGTACATGGGCAAAAAGTCTACCCCAAAGGAAAAATAAGGGTGAACGTTATATACAACGGCAAGGAAACACGCAAAATGGACCTATATGTATTGCCAGATGGAGGACCACCACTACTAGGACATGAATGGATCCGGAAGATACAGCTAGATTGGCATTCCATACAAGCACTGACTGTAGATGCCAAAAAGGATGACGACGTCACACCTGGACGACTGTCAAAAATGCTAACTGACGCACAAGAAGCGTTCCAGGAGGGACTCGGAACACTAAAAGGCATAACAGCAATGATCAAAATAGAGGAAAATGCAAGCCCAAAGTTTTTTAAGGCCAGACCGGTGCCTTATGCGATCCACCCAGCCGTCGAAGCAGAGCTGGAAGGTTTGGAACGTTCTGGAGTACTGTCCAAAGTGGACTGGAGCGAGTGGGCTACACCCATCGTTCCTGTAATGAAGAGGTCGTTGAGTAATACGCCTGGGGAACCAAAGAAGGTTCGCATCTGTGGGGACTTTAAGGTGACAGTGAACCCAGTCCTTCACACGGTACAATATCCGCTTCCGCGGATTGAAGATATTTTCGCCTCGCTATCTGGAGGAAAACGCTTCACTAAGATTGATCTGGTCCAGGAGGTAGAAGAAGCCTCGAAACAGTACCTCACGATCAACACTCATAAAGCTCTCTACCAATACAACCGGCTGGTGTTCGGGGTAGCATCAGCTCCGGCTATTTGGCAAAGGGCAATGGATCAAGTCCTGCAAGGGATTCCAGGGACCCAGTGTTATTTGGACGACATCCTGGTCATGGGCGAAAATGACAGTGATCACCTCGCCAACCTGGAGCAGGTGCTCACTAGATTGAAGGAATATGGGCGCCGAGCTAATCGCCACAAATGCGAGTTTTTCCAGAAGCAGATCTCGTATTGTGGCCACGTTATTGATGAAGAGGGGTTACATAAGTCCCCTGAAAAGATTGAGGCAGTAGTCAAGGCTCCAGCACCGGAAAATGTGTCACAACTGAGGTCGTTCCTCAGGCTGGTGAACTACTACCATAAGTTCTTGCCGAATTTGTCTACAGTACTGCACCCACTGAACACCCTACTGCAAACGGGGGTACCATGGAAGTGGAATGACGAATGTAAACGAGCTTTCCAGAAGTGCAAAGAATCGATCACATCAAAAGAGGTGTTGGCTCATTTCAACCCAGCACTATCAATTCGGTTGGCGTGTGATGCATCACCCTATGGCATTGGAGCGGTGCTGTCACACAAATTCCCGGACGGCTCGGAGAGGCCAGTAGCATTTGCGTCTCGGTCACTAGCCTCAGCCGAGCGTAACTACGCCCAGAGCGTAACTACGCCCAGATTGACAGGGAGGCCCTCAGTCTAGTGTGGGGAGTGAAAAAGTTCAACCACTATCTGCACGGGCAGAAGTTCACCTTGCTGACTGACCACCAACCACTTGTCTCCATCTTTAATCCAAAGAAGGGCTTTCCAGTGATGACTGCGCAACGGCTACAAAGATGGTCCCTTTTTCTAGGGGCGAACCAATATGAAATAGAGTATAAGGGCACGAAACAGCATGGAAACGCTGATGGGCTATCACGCCTGCCACTGCCTACTGCGGAGGAAGCACCAGCAGTGGACCCTGTCGAAATATTTCATTCGACTATAATTGAACGCTTGCCAGTAACTAACGCGGATATAGAGAAGGAGACCCGAAATGACCCGACATTGTCTCAGGTATATGACTTGACGGTGAAGGGATGGCCAACACATGGCGACTCACTGTTGCCAGCATTCTCATCCAGAAGAGAACAGCTGTCAGTATGCCAGGGGACCTTGATGTGTGGATCCCGACTGGTAATTCCACCCAAGTTAAGGGAGAGAGTGCTCAATGAGCTTCACGAAGGCCATCTGGGAGGGGTGAAAATGAAAAGCCTTGCTAGGGCTTATGTGTGGTGGCCGGGGATCGATCAGCAAATCGAGGACCTGACAAAGAGCTGCTCAGGATGCCAGAAGATCCAAAATGCACCACCACATGCCCCTCTACACCCATGGGAGTGGCCCTCCTCTCCATGGCAACGGGTGCATATTGATTTTGCTGGTCCATTCATGGACTCAATGTTTTTAATAGCCGTGGATGCGCACTCGAAATGGCCTGAGGTGATCAAAATGTCCTCCACCACCACGGAGAAAACGATTGCAGTCCTACAGGCCATATTTGCCAGGAAGGGCTTGCCAGAGCAGATTTGCTCTGATTACGGACCACAGTTTGTGTCCGAAGAGTTTCGGAAATTTATGAAACGAATTGGGTAAGGCATTACACATCCGCCCCGTATCATCCAGCCACAAATGGATTGGCTGAGAGGTTCGTACAAACCTTTAAAAAGGCGGTAAGGCCCATGTGCGATGACGACATTCCACTGCAGCATAAGTTGGACAATTTCCTGTTAGCCTACAGAAAAGCGACACATGCAGTCACCAACCAGACCCCGGCCATGATGTTCTTTGACTGAAGGTTGAGATCTCGTCTGGATTTGCTCAGACCAAATGTACGAAGAGATGTTGAGAGTAAGCAATTCCAGCACATCAATGAGAAGCCGACAAGGAGCTTCAATGTAGGGCAACCAGTCTTGGCCCGCGACGACCGAACAGAGAAATGGCAACCAGGAACGATATGCACACGGCAGGGGCCAGTAATGTACACATTGGATGTTGGGGAGAACATTGTGAGACGCCATGTCGACCAGATCCTAGAGTCACAGGAACGAGTCAACCCCATGTCTCGCGTACCTGGTGATGAACCAGACACACAGCTAGCATCTACCCCAGAAACAGTAGCATCGGAAGCTGATGAACCAACCGACGACAGGGGGCCAGAATCGCCTCCGCACCAAGAGCAAGACACTCAGGAAAGGCGCTATCCAGAAAGGATCAGGAAGCCACCCCAAAGACTGAATGTATAAATGGACTATTTTCAGTTAATGTTGCATGTTAAAAGTGTTAATTGTTAAATGAATGGTATTGTACTGTTAATCTAAAAGGGGAGGAATTGTAGTGTATGTACCTATAAGGTGGGAACTACTTTTTACAGCTCCTGTATACTGTAGTACCAGCAGTGACCACACCTGTATATAAACCCTGAGTTGGGATCTGTACTGTTCGTTTTTGGAGTGACCCTCATCCAGTAAACACCTGTTGATTGTTCCTCTGCAGTCTCTGTCTATTTGTTGAAGGACACCATACATCAAGATTCACGGATTTAACAGTCACAGTCTAAGGATAAGGGCCATTTAGGACTGAGATGAGGAGGAATTTCTTCACCCAGAGAGTGGTGAACCTGTGGAATTCTCTACCACAAAAGGCAGTTGAGGCCAACTTATTAAATATATTCAAGAAGGAGTTAGATATATTTCTTAAGGCTAAAGGGATCAAGGGATATGGGGAGAAGGCAGGGACAGGGTACTGAATTTGGATGATCAGCCATGATCTCATTAAATGGTGGAACAGGCTCGAGGGTCCGAATGGCCTACTCCTGCTCCTATCTTCTATGTTTCTATGTTGTCGGGGCTCATAGCCTTTGTTGTATCCAGCGTGCTCAGCCATTTCTTGATATCATGTGGAGTGAATTGAATTGGCTGAAGACTGACTTCTGTGATGGTGGGGACCTCAGGAGGAGGCCGAGATAGATCATTCACTCGGCACTTCTGTCTGAGATGGTTGCAAACACTTCATCCTTCTCTTTTGTTATGTTGACCCGTAATCTGCGTTGGTTTACATCCACTATGAACCATTTAAAACTGGTCAAAATCATTTTACTGAGAACCCTTACAATCTGCAGAAGGATAAGACTACCATTCTTATCAGTGGGAGCAGATTGAAACCCAGCTTTGAGAATTAAAATGGCCGCCTTATTGAATTATTACATTATAGAACAAAAGAACAGAGGGACAGAAGAACAGAAGAAATAGGAGCAGGAGTAGGCCATTTGGCCCTTCGATCTTGCTCCGCCATTCAATAAGATCATGGCTGGTCTTCTCTACCTCATCTCCACTTTCCTGCACTATCCCCATATCCTTTGATTCCCTGGTATCCAAAAATCTATCGATCTCTGTCTTGAATATACCCAACAACTGAGCATCCACCGCCCTCTGGGGTAGAGAATTCCAAAGATTCACCACCCTCTGAGTGAAGAAGTTTCTCCTCACCTCAGTCCTAAATGGCCGACACCTTATTCTGAGACTGTGATCTCTAGTTCTAGACTCCCCAGCCAGGGGAAACACCCACCCAGCATCTACCCTCTCAAGCCCTGTAATCATTTTATATGTTTCAATGAGATCACCTCTCATTCCTCTGAACTTTAGAGAGTTTAGGTCTAGTCTACTCAATCTCTCCTCATAGGACAATCCCCCCATCCCAGGAATCAGCCTAGTGAACCTTTGTTGCACTCCCTCTATGGCAAGTATGTCCTTCCTTAGGTACTCCAGGTGTGGCCTCGCCAATATAATCACAGTAAGACTTCTTTACTCTTATACTCCAATCCTTTTGTAATAAAGGCTAGTCTAAAGAACAATAGGAAAGTGGGATATATATATATAAAAAAATAGGAAAGTGGGAGTGATTAAAGGCTAATCTAAAGAGAGGTCTTAGTTGACTTTATAAACCATGTGGTCAAAGCTCAAATGTTTTATATACTGCATTAGAATTCCAAGATCAAATTACTGTCAATCAAAAACCCTGAAATGACTTCCTGGTATCTGTTGTAGATGAGGACGTTATTCTGGTTAGGCAAGTCCCCAATACTCAATTGTTTGGCAATGAAACTGACATTAGACAATGAAGAAAATATCCATCTGGGCTCCCATGGGCCAGTAGCAGGAATCCTCCATTCAGCTATTTTTTAAAGATTTACATTTTTACCCTTTGTGTTGAATTATATAATTTAAAACAGCGGAGTTAAAATGGCGGCAGGCGTGAACACGTCGGGAAGAAGGTGGGAATTGTCCAGTTGCCTTTTTAAGCACCCACCTTGTTCCTGGTATGTAGGCATTGTTAAAATTGGGTCTATTTTTTTTCCATGGAACAGTCTGATTATGATAAATGATTAGTAATATATGGCATCAACTCATATCATGCTGAATCCATGGACTCAATTAGGAGGCAAGACAAATGATGTGACAAAATTAAAAGGTAGTAATGTGTTGATAGCATATAAGGGGCACAATATTCTGTGTTTGCTGATAATAGTGAAATTGTAAATATGATAATCATGCATGCATTTACAAACAGCAGCAATCTTCACCCATAGATCTTAACCCTTTCTCTCCAGCCCTACAGAGTCCTGTTAGTATCTGGTATGAATTTGGACACAGCATTAGATTGGTTCTCCTACTAAAGCCCAGGTACAGCTTTAGCAACATGACCCTATTGGTAGTGTAAGAAAACCAGAAGGGATTTAAAATATCTGAAGATACGCTGATTGTTTTATTTATCAATATTCAATAAGCTTTATTAATGTTACAATTGGTACTCCTTTATTGTGGAATCATCACACGTCAGAACCAAAGAACAGAACCAAAAATGGAATAAAACCACTTCCTATAAATATTATTCAAAACAGTACGCAGGAATGATCCCAGATTAACTGGTCAATCGTCTAATTGCTGTTTGTGAAATCTAGCAGTGTGCAGAATGGCAGCTGCATTTGTTTACTGCATTTCAAAGTAATGTGTTGTGCATAAAATACTTTGAGGTACTTCTGAGAGACATGGTAAGAATTTATATAAACGCAGAGCCCCTCCCCCCACCCCGCGACAGTAGAGCCTGTCACTCTGTTCTTAATTCAGAGACATTGATAAGTGTACAGATATTTCCCTTCATTGCTTTTGGGATCATGGGACGAATCATGGAATCATAGAATAGAGTCATAGAATGGTTACAGCATGGAAGAAGGTCATTTGGCCTGTCGAGCCCGTGCCAGCTCTCTGCAAGAGCACCTCAGCTAGTCCCACTCCCCCGTCCTTTCCCCGTAGACCTGAAAATGTTTTTCTTTCAGATACTTATCCAATTCCCTTTTGAAAGCTGTGATTGAGTCTGCCTCCACCACCATTTCAGGCAGTGCGTTCCAGATCCTAACCACTCACTGAGTAAAAACGTTTTTTCTTATGTCGCCTTTGGTTCTTCTGCCAATCACCTTGAATCTGTGTCCTCTGGTTCTTGACCCTTCGGCCAATGGGAACAGTTTCTCTCTATCTACTCTGTTCAGACCCCTCATGATTTTGAACACCTCTATCAAATCTCTTCTCAATCTTCTCTGCTCTAAGGAGAACAACCCCAGCTTCTCCAGTCTATCCCTGGAACCATTCTTATAAATCTTTTCTGCACCCTCTCTAAGGCCTTCACATTCTTCCTAAAGTGTGGTGCCCAGAATTGGACACAATACTCCAGTTGAGGCAGAACCAGTGTTTTATCCAGGTTCATCATAATTTCCACGCTTTTGTATTCTATACTTCTAATCATGAAGCCCGGGATCCCATAAACTTTTTTAACTGCTTTCTCAGCCTGCCCTGTCACCTTCAACAATTTGTGCACATATACCCCCAGCTCTCTCTGTTCCTGCACCCCCTTTAGGATTGTACCCTTTAGTTTATATGTCCTCTCCTCATTCTTTCTACCAAAATGTATCACTTCGCACTTTTCTGCATTAAATTTCATCTGCCACGTGTCTACCCAATCCACCAGCCTGTCTATGCCCTCTTGAATTCTATCACTATCCACCTCACTTGTTCAGTATATTTCCAAGTTTTGGGTCATCTGCAAGTTTTGAAATTTTGCCCTGTACACCTACATCCAAGTCATTAAAATATATCAACAAAAGCATTGGTCCTAGTACCGACCCCTGGGGAACACCACTGTATACCTTCCTCCAGTCCGAAAAACAACCGTTCACCACTACTCTGTTTCCTGTCACTTAGCCAATTTCATATCCATGCTGTCACTGTTCCTTTTATTCCATGGGCTTCAACTTTGCTGGCAGATGAATATACTTTGCCCTTAGAACATCAGAGCCCTGAAATTGCAGGGGATGCGGGATGCGGGGGGCACTACCAATCTCCTACCATAACTCCAGTGGATGACTGGCGGATGCCACAGTGAAACAGTGTAAATGACTGAACACGAAATTATGGTGGTCAACCAGGAGAACCCCCACGGAATTTCAGGACATCAATATGTGGCTTCTGTGAATGGTTTAGTGGGCATTTTAAATTGTTCTGGGGAAGCTTAAAAGGTCATGAAAATAAGTCCAAAATGACTAACTCTATCTCCAAGAGGACTTTTCTGATTCTCAGCCCCCTATCATGTGAAAGTGTTAGTCACTGTTTTAGTTTAATCACTCTTCTGAGGCAAGTGCTCGTATCCGAGAAACAAACTCCATTGGAAATGTTTAGAGGAATTGAAAATCCTGCATCGACGGTCACATTCTCCAGAAAAGCACAGAAGCCATAGATCCTTTCTAATAGCATTGAAGCCAAGGTCGTAGGTAACTGAAATGAGCAATCGCCTCATTCAGCACAACAGCAGAACAAGGACAAGATTTTATTGATTTGCTCTGAAATAACTTAACTGCTTCACTTTCTGCGCCAGAAGAGATCAAAATGACTTGTGTATATTTCAATGGCCCAGAAATTCGGGTGGGGGGCTTCCCGCGGGTGCAAGCCCCCGACCTGCACTTACCTACCGCGCCGGCCGTTGAGCTGTGGGCCCGTGTGGGATTCCGATCCTGGGCCTCCTCCAACTGCCGGCGCACAGTGCTTGCGTATCCCAGGGGCGCAGGTCGTTCGATGCGTCCCCTGGGATCACATGGGCCATGGAGAGCCAATGGTAGCAGGGAATGCTTCATTCATAAGTTTGACAGGAAGACCTGTCAAACCTATAAATACTATAAGCCCCAAAACATCACTAAATCTTCAAATAAATTTTTTAAAAACATCACATTTTTAAAATAAACTATAAATTACATGAAATAACTATTTTAAACAATAATTTAAATTTTTGAAAAAATAATTACATTTTCTAACAGGGCTAAAAATAAACTTATCCTTTCTTTAAAGTATGCACGAAACTGGCACTTCCATTGGGCTTACGGGTGAGTACCCCATGCGTTCTCACCCGTGGAGACCCAAATTTCTGGGCCAATATATTTAGTTAGCCATTGTTGTGTCTTAGCTATGAATAGACTAGACAAAGTTGTGTCCTAAAGTCTCACAATTGTTTAAAGGGTTATTTATGACAAATTAACATTGGTTATTCCTCAGGTGGAGTATTTTTTTTATTCATTCATTCGTGGGATGTGGGTGTTGCTGGCAAGGCCAGCATTTATTGCCCATCCCGAGTTGTCCTTGAGAAGGTGGTGGTGAGCCGCCTTCTTGAACCGCTGTAGTCCGTGTGGTGAAGGTACTCCCACAGTGCTGTTAGGGAGGGAGTTCCAGGATTTTGACCCAGCAATGATGAAGGATCGGCGATATACTTCTAAGTCAGGATGGTGTGTGACTTGGAGGGGAACTTGGAGGTGATGGTGTTCCCATGCGCCTGCTGCCCTTGTCCTTCTACGTGGTAAACTTCGTGGGTTTGAGAAGTGCTGTCAAAGTAGCCTTGGCGAGTTGCTGCAGTGCATCTTGTAGATGGTACACACTGCAGCCACGGTGCACCGGTGGTGGAGGGAGTGAATGTTTAAGGTGGTGGATGGGGGTCCAATCAAGCAGGTTGCTTTGTCCTGGGTGGTGTTGAGCTTCTTGACTGTTGTTGGAGCTGCATTCATCCAGGCAAGTGGAGAAGATTCCATCATACACCTGGCTTGTGCCTTGTAGATGGTCGAAATGTTTTGGGGAGTCAGGAGGTGAGACACTCACCGCAGAATACCTCGCCTCTGACCTGCTCTTGTGGTCACAGTATTTATGTGGCTGGTCCAGTTAAGTTTCTGGTCAATGGTGACACCCAGGATATTGATGGTGGGGGATTCAGCGATGGTGATACTGTTGAATGTCAAGAGGAGATGGTTTGACTCTCTCTTGTTGGAGATAGCCATTGCCTGGAATTTGTGCGACGCGAATGTTACCTGCCACTTACCAGCCCAAGCCTGAATGTTGTCCAAGTCTTGCTGCATGCGGGCATGGACTGCTTCATTATCTGAGGAACTGAACACTGTGCAATCATCACCAAATATCCCCACTTCTAACATTATGATGCAGGGAAGGTCATTAATGAAGCAGCTGAAGATGGTTTTGAATGCTTCACTGGTTGGAGTTATAGCTAACACAAAGGAACATGGTTGTGGTGGTTGAAGGCCAATCATCACTGTAATGTGCTCAATCAAACACGGACACGGGATGTATTCCTTCAGCCATCAACAGGAGGCTTCTTTATTCCTTTCCTTTCTCTGTTTACTCTCTGTCGCCCCCCACCGGGGCGGAGGGTAACTATCACCACATCTCCCTTTCTAAACAGACTTTGAATACTATTCCTTTACTATTAACATTTCAAATGACCTTCTTTCAAATCATTACTTTTTTACTGTGCTTAAGAAATAACAAACCCTAACAAACATAACGGCCTAGAAATTCAGTATAGCCACTTTTGGGGCGGTAAAGTTGGGCGGGCGCTAAAGTTAGCGCCTGCCGGAAAGTGGAGGAATCTTCGCCGATATTCAGTAGCTTTGGCCAAGGAGTTTGGGCGAGCGCTGAAACTGGCGTTGCACCCCTATCTTTAGGTGCTAAGCCGGCGGTGCGGACTGATAACGCCGAGGCCGGGCGCAGCGCAGGTGCGGTCATGTTTTGATTGACAGCAGACACCCTGACGCCGGCCAGCTCTTAAAGGTGGAAGGGTCGACTTGGTCTGCTGCCACGCCCTGGATACTGCAGCCCTCCAGCTAGGCCTGAACACTGCTGCTGGACCCAAATAGCACCTGAAGCCATGCAGAAGGCCCGTGAACGAGCGCAGCGCTTCTCAGAGCATGCTTTGAGGGTGCTGCTTAGGGGTTTGGAGAAGAGAAGAGATATCTTGTGCCCGGACAGTGGCAAGAAGGCTCCCAAGAGGCTGTACAGGAGAGCCTAGAGGGAAATCGCCCAGAGGGTCACAGCCAACAGCGATGTCCCCAGGACTGGTGACCAATGCCGCAAGAAGTTCAACGACCTCACTCGGTTGGTCAGGGTGAGTACCCTTTCCAGTGTCCTCCTCATCCTTGCATGTGCACCTCACATTATGGGCAAAGGGACCTCAAAGGCCTAATGACCAGCCCTCCTCCAGCAGCTATGGCACTGGCATGATCATCAGTAGCACTTTCTGCACTTGACACACTGGCCAAGCTATTCGACCATGGGAGGCAGTGCACACAACAACAGGGCACCACACTGTACTTAGAGGCCGTCCTTTCTCTTGCAGGCCAAGCTGGCGCAGAATCTGAAGAGCCGGACTGTCACCGGGGGAGGCCGTGTCCAGTTCCAGGAGCTCAGTGGCCTGGAGGAGCGCGTGGCTCGACTCATGCGTGCCCGGGTTATTGGCCCCATTGCTATTGGAGATGCCGACCCTGTGCTGGGCCCCAATGGTAAGGACATGACCATTTGGACCTCTCTCGTTCCCCTTGCGCTTCAGATCTACATCCTTTGCCACTGTCCCACCAATGCGCATAATGCCACCACTCATGCCTCCCTCGCTGACGCCCTGTCCTCACTCTAAAGCTACTCTTGCGCCTTCCTGCTTTCAGCTGGTGAGGAGGAGGTCCCTGAAGCCGCGAGTGTCAGTCCCTCGGAAGAGGAGGATGACGAGGACCAAGAGGAAGGCGGCACATCGGGGGAACCCTCATCCGCGCCAGGGGATGGCAATGGAGGGGACACGTCTTGCCTGGAGGAGAGCCAGGGGGAAGTGTTGCAGGGGGGTGTAGCTCCTGTGCCCAGTGGCGTGCAGCCACGCGGGAAGGGTCGGGCAGCACAGCTGCCTTCTCCCCAGAGGGTGGAAGTGTTGCAGGGGAGGGCAGTTGCTGGGCCCAGTGGCGTCCAGCCACGCGGGAAGGGTCGGCCAGCTCGGTGGCCTTCTCCCCAGAGGGAGAGTCCGGCCTCCAGTCCGGAGATGGTCCTCGCCCAGGAGGTGCGCCTCCTTGATCAAATGTCTGCGGATTCGGAGCGGCGCCACACCGAGTTCATGGGGGTTGTGGGACAGTTGCCTCAGGCCATTGAGTCCCTGGCTCATAGTGTGGCCGATTTTGGGGACTCACAGGCCAGGGGTGTCGAACAACTCGCGGCAGCACAGGACGCGAGTCGAGAGTTCATGAGTGGTGCCGTGCAGACACTGGCTGGTCTGATGCGGGCACAGACCAGGGCAGTACGGGCACTCACTTCTGCCACACTCGCTGTGTCACGGACGCATCGCCAGGGCACCCGCCGCGCTGCTGCAGCACAGCGGTCTGGCCTTCACCAGATTGCTGCGCTTGCTGCAGTGCCAGCCCGGCCGAGTGCCAGTGTCTCTGGCGACCAGCGAGCGCCTGGCATCAGCCAGCTTGCCCCCATTGCTGCAGCCACCACTGCCACTCCCCCAGCAAAGCTGCGACGAGCTGCTGGAGAGACTGATGCTGCCCAGCCACAGCTGCAGCAGTCAGCAGCCGGCCCCTCCAGGGCCGGACCTCGTCTAGGCCGACCCCCAAGGGCATCTGCCGTCACGCTTTGTGCCCCTCAGGAGCCTTCCCCCAGCCTTGCAACACCCACAGGGCCCAGGTTGAGGCGGAGCAGCAGGTCGGGCAGGGGCCGGAGAAGCCTGCACAAGGACTCGCCCTCTCGGCACACCAAGTAGAGTGTGTTGCCAAATGTTTTTTTAGATGGGGGTGTTTGTGTTCTGTATGGGGGGGGTTTATTTTGGTAAGGCCGAAGATGATGGCAAATGTTTTTTTAGATGGGGGTGTTTGTGTTCTGTATGGGGGGGTTTGTCTTGGTAAGGCCGAGGATGAAGGCCAATTGGATGGACAAGTTTTGTTATTCCTCCCCAGGTTGTGGGAGTGAGATATGTTTTTGACTGTTTTTTGGGGGTGTTGTCTGTTTTTGTGTTTCATGTGGGAAGGGCCCTGAGTTTGTTAAATAAAGCTTTTTATTTATTCAGCTTGTCCATGTGTCATGTTTCAAGTGGTTGTTGCGTTAACCGGCTGAGGGCTTGCGGAGCGGCTGCATTCAGGTGCGTTCATTGCCACAAGCCATTCCCTGAGAGGGGGCCTAGAAGTGTCATTCAATAAGCCGCCGGCGGATGGCCCTTGGACCTTGTGGCTCCCTCCTGGGCTGGTACTCCTCCTCCTCCTCCTCCTCCTCCTCATGGTCCTCCTGCTCGTCCTCCTGAGGTGGTGGTCCAACGTGAGGTGGCAGTGCCTGAGTCCTGCGGATAGCCAGGTTGTGCAGCATGCAGCAAACGACGACGAACTGGGAGACTCTATCCGGCGAATACTGTAGAGATCCGCCGGAACAATCCAGGCAGCGGAACCGTTGCTTGAGGACGCCAATCGTTTGCTCTATGATGTTCCTTGTGGCTTGATGGCTTTCGTTGTATGCCTCCTCAGCAGGGGTCCTGGGCGCGCGGAGCGGGGTCATGAGCCATGTACACAAAGGGTAGCCCTTGTCCCCGATAAGCCATCCCCTTGGGGGAGGCTGTGCCTGGAACATGTCAGCCACAGTAGTCTGGCGCAGGATAAATGCATCGTGGCTGCTTCCTGGAAAGCGGGCATTGACAGCTAGGATGCGCTGCCTGTGGTCACACACCAGCTGTACATTGAGGGAATGGTAGCCCTTCCGGTTGCGGTAATCCTCGGCATTGTCGATAGGTGCCCGCATAGCCACATGCGTGCAGTCAATGGCGCCCTGCACCATGGGGAAGTCGGCGATCCTGGCAAACCCGACTGCACGCTGCTCCTGCCTCTCTAGGGTCATGGAGAAGGAGATGAATTGGTGTCTCCTTGCGAAAAGGGCATCGGTGACCTGCCGGATGCAGCGATGCACGGTGAACTGGGAGATGTTCGCTATGTCCCCAGCAGCGGCTTGGAAGGAGCCGCTTGCATAAAAGTTCAGAGCCACCGTGACCTTCACTTCCACCGACAGAGACATCCTGCACATCAGCTGTGGACGCAGATCTCTGTGAAGCAGCTGGCAGATCTCTGCAACCACCTCCCTTCTGAAGCGCAGCCTCTTCACACAATGCGCGGCAGTCATGGTGAGATAGGACACCTGCTGCCGGTATTCCCTGAGTGGGTAAGGCCTACGTTGCCGACGCCTGATGGCCCCTCTGCGTCTAGGCATGGCTGCCCCTCTCACACAGCGTCTGCGAGCCCTTCGCACATAATGCTGGAACTGGGGGTTGGAACCCCATGCAGCCCCCATAATATACTTGCAAACAGTGAAATCGCAATGAGTCAAATTTCCAAGCTCTGGCCAGAAGCCAAAAATACCTCTCCTATGTTGTCCCAAATCAGTAAGGTCTGTTCCTTGGTCTCTGTCCAGAAATCCAAAGCACTAAAGTCATTGCAGCAAAATGGCTAGCCTTTATAGTCCAGTCTGAGTGCCCTTTAATTAGCGCTCCCCGAGGCCCGCAGGGCCTCTGCTGCGTTCCACTTCACAGTTCTTAACAGCGCCACGCCCACATTGGGCGGGCGCCACTGAAGTTCCGGTTTGGGGCGCACAAACAGCGTTGCACGACGAAATGACGTCATAAGCTGCGCGCGCAGCTGAGCGGGCGCAAACACTTTGCGCCGGCGCTAAATGTCAACTGAAGTTGGGCGTAGGCGCAGATCAGCCTGCGCCCGGGCGCTAAGTGCCTAGCGCTCAAAATCTACTCCTCTTATGGCGCTAACGGCTGGCGAACGCAACTGAATTTCTAGGCCAATATTTCTAATGCACAATGTATCTTCTTTTTTTTTTAGAGAAACACGAATAATGCAAGCAGAGTAAGCTTGGAGGGACAAGGTGACTGCCTGAACCCTCCACCAAGTACCTCGGGTATTATTCTGACCCAATGAGTTGTCTTGGTTCTTAAGCTATTCATGTTGCAAAGTCTTGGAGGTATGAAGGAGGATTGCGGACCCTTTCAGGGAATCGTCTGGAACCCGATGGAGGTGGGGTATCCCCTGTGGGTGGAGGAGATGGAGGTGGGGTGTCCCCTGTGGGTGGAGGAGTTCCAGGACCCGCATCCCCATTGTAGTCATCGGGAATGGAAGGCTCATCAGCAGCGTCTGGGGGCTGCTGGGTAAGTGCGAGGTGTCTGCGGTTCCTGCGAACAATCTGGCCCTGGATATCAACCAGATACGATCTTGGGGTGTTGGCCTGTCCTTGCACAATGCCTCTTTTGCGGGAGTCACGAATCCACACATAGTCACCTGGAAGGAGTGGACACAAGGACTTAGCTCTGTGGCGACTGTTAAAGTTGGCCTGTTGTCTTAGTTTAGATTGTTTGTCCTTGTCTGTAAAATTCTGGAGGTTGGGCCAGCCTGGGGTCAGGAGTAATGGCATAGTTGGCACGGTTGTACGAAGTTTTCTGCCTTGTAGCAACTCAGCAGGGCTGAATCCGCTAGAAAGAGGTGTGGAACGGTATGCAAGGAGTGCCCGGTATGGGTCAGGTGACTTTTTAAAAAGCTGTTTGGCTGTCTGGACAGCGCGCTCGGCAGCCCCATTGCTTTGAGGATACAGAGGACTGGATGTGACATGGGTGAAGTCCCAGCTGTCGGCAAATGAGTGAAAGGTGTCCGAGGCAAATTGGGGGCCATTATCTGTTCAGACCAGCAGGGGGACCCCTAGGCGGGCAAAGCAGGATTTCATACATTCAACGACTGCATGTGAGGTGGTGGAAAGGAGCTTGATAACTTCAATGAACTTAGAGAAGTAGTCAAACATTACCAGGTAAGTTGAGTTATCCAAATGAAATAGATCAGCCCCAACCTTCTGCCATGGGCCCTCAGGGGTGTCATCTGGAATCAGTGGCTCTGGTGGTTGTTGTCTCATTTGGGCGCAGCTTGGGCATTGTTGTACTTTACGTTGTAGTTGACCGCTTAATCCAGGCCACCAGACAGAACACCTGGCTCGTGCTCTGCATTTTGTGATCCCTTGATGGCCATCATGCAGTTTGTCCAGAATGTCTTTCTGCATTGATGCTGGAATGACCAACCGGCACCCTTGTAGCAGCAATCCATGTGCAATAGTGAGGTCACCTGAAATGGCCGCGTAAGGCCTAAGGGCGTTGTCAAGTTTCGCATGACCTGGCCAGCCCTCACGGCAGTATGCGAAGACCTGACGAAGTAGTTCATCTGTTTCATGTTCTTGACGGAGTGCAGCCAGGCGTTTCTCGGTAATGGGCAGTGCAGTGAGTATTGAGTGTACATAATTCTCTATGCACTGCACCTCAGGGGAATCATCCACCGGCGGCTGGTAGGGAGCCCTGGAGAGGACGTCGGCAGTTGCTAGGCTCTTCCCTGGCACATGTGATATAGTGAAGTGAAAGTGCATGAGTCGCATCCAAAGGCGCTGAATGCGGGGGGACAACTCGTCCAGGTTTTTAGATCCCAATAGTGTAAGGAGGGGCTTGTGATCTGTTTCGACCTGGAATGTCATGCCTATTAGGAAGTCTCTATAGCGCTCACACGCCCATGTAATGGCCAGGGCCTCTTTTTCAATCTGCGCATAACGCTGCTCTGTTTTTGAAAAGGCTCGTGAAGCATAGGCTACAGGGCGCCAGTCAGTGTCAGGTCTCTTTTGTAAAAGGACTGCACCCAAGCCAAATGCTGAGGCATCAGCTGACACTTCAGTGAGTGCATTGGGGTCATACAGTGCAAGGCCTGGCGGGGTGGTTAGCTCCATCTTTATCTCGGTGAAACCTTGGGACTGCTGGGGTCCCCAATACCATGAGGTCTGCCTGTTGAGGAGATCCTGGAGTGGCTTGGTTTTATCGGCTAGATGGGGTATGTATTTGCCCAAGTGATTGACCAGGCCCATGAAGCGGCGTATTTCAGATACATTCCTTGGCGCGGCCATGTGTGCGAGGGCCTTGACTTTGTCAGGATCTGCTCTGACCTGGCCGAGAAATTTCACCTGCGTTTTGGCGAATTCACATTTGGAGTGAAGAGTAAGTCCAGCTTGCTGTAGTTTACTGAGAATTGCAAAAGGGCAGCACGGTGGCATAGTGGTTAGCACTGTTGCCTCACAGCGCCAGGGACCCGGGTTCGAATCCGGCCTCGGGCGACTGTCTGTGTGGAGTTTGCACATTCTCCCCGTGTTTGCGTGGGTTTTCTCCGGGTGCTCCGGTTTCCTCCCACAGTCCAAAGATGTGCGGGTTAGGTTGATTGGCTATGATAAAATTGACCCTTAGTGTTAGGGGGATTAAATACGTGGGGTTATGGGGATCGGGTGGGATATGTGTCGGTGCAGGCTCGATGGGCCGAAATGGCCTCTATCTGCACTGTGGGGTTTCTGTGAAAAGTCGCTGATCATGCTGTTCTTGGGTTGTGCCAAACACCAACACATCATCCATTTGGCATCAAGTCCCTCAAGGAGGCGGGGCATGCGGCGCTGGAAATGCTCAGGGGTGGAGGATATTCCAAAGGGCAGTCTGTGGAAACAGTAACGTCCGAATGGCGTGATGAACGTGGTGAGACGTTTTGACTCCTCTGACAAGGGTATTTGCCAGAAACCAGATTGAGCGTCAAGCTTTGTAAAAACCTTTGCATCTTTCAACTGCCCCAGAGTGTGTTCTACGCAGGGTAAGAGATGCAGCTCTCTACAGACACTTTCATTGAGTTTTGTTAGGTCTACGCAGATTCTGATTTTTCCGTTGGGTTTTGGGACTATAACCATTCCGGAGCACCAGGCTGTGGGTTCCTCAACTCTTGCAATTATCCCCAGTTGCTCCATGTGGGTGAGTTCCTCCTTAACTTTGGACATGAGGGGGAGCGAGACACGTCGGGGTGTAGAGAGAGCAAAAGGTTTAGCATCCGGCTTGAGGCGAATGTGATATTCCTCTTGCAGTAGCCCAATGCCTTGAAACAGTCTGGGGAACCGCTGTCTGACCTCCCGTTCGAGGTCCGTAGATACTGTCTCTGCTACTTGTGGGTCCAACCTGGACACCAAACGCAGGGAAATGATGGCGGGGCGACCGAGGAGCGCTGTTCGTAGACCGCGTACCACATACACGTCCTGTTTTGTAGACCGTGAACCACGGGTCAGGGTAGCTGAAAATTTTCCCCTGACATTCAACGGGACTTGACCAGGCCCCTGAAGAATCTTAGTGGTGCTCTGAAGAGCCTCTTGACCTAGGTCGTTGTAGAGGCACGCCGGGATGACGGTGACATCAGCCCCTGTATCGATTTTGAATTCAGTCATGTGACCACACAGGCTTAGGGTGATGGTCTACGGCTGGTCCTGCCCATCTCCAATTGACCCCAGTAACGTTTTCTCATTGTCGTCGCCCTCTGATATTTCAGCAACCGCAGGTGTGGATCGGCAAACTGCAGCAAAATGTCCCTTTTTCTGGCAATTCCTGCAGCTAACATCTTTGGCTGGACAGATTTGTCTATTGTGTGTACTCCGGCCACACCATCTGCAACTCCGCTTTTGTGGTTGGAAATGTGTTCCAGTTTGAGTTCCAGTGCGAGGCCTCTGTACATATTCATGTGAGTCAGTTTGTCTTGATTTGGTAGAAAAATGTTTTTGGGGGCTGATTGTCGGGGGGCACTTATGGTTTCAATGGACTCCTCCTCCTCATTACTATCTTTCTGAAGCATTGCTTGCTGTTTCTTTATTGCTTCGCTTTGGAAAACCTGTGTTTTTGCTTTGTCAACTGTGAGGTCTGGAACCATCTGTAATTTTTCAGAGAGTTTAAGGTCCCTTAGTCCAACAACCAATCTGTCACGAATTAGTTCATCCCGCATAGCTCCATATTCACAGTGTTCTATGAGCTCATATAGTGTTTTGATGAAGCTATCACCCGATTCCCCTCTCTCCTGCACGCGCCTATGGAATCTTGCGCGTTCGAATATCAAATTCCTCCGCGGGATGAAATGATTAGACAACTTCGTTTTAACTGTGTCATAGCTTTTCAGTTGATCAGCTGTAATATTCCTGCATCGGACGATCGCTTCAGCCTCCGCTCCCATGGAATATAATAGCGTGTTGACCTATTTTTCCTGTGACTGTTTATCAAGGCCTGAAGCCTGTCTGAAGCGTTCAAATCTGCTGAGCCACAACGGCCACTCTTCCGGCCGTGTAAAATCAAATTCGGAGGGGGGAGAAATCTGAAAGAATGCGGGACTTTGAGTGGCCATGATAGTAAGCAACGTGGGGTAAGTACACTTTTTGTTTTTCTCAGTCTCTCTTGTTTATCTCCGTACACCCATATCGTAAACTTTCACTCACCGGGAGCTGACTGGTTTCACCGGGAAAGTTAGTTCCATTGACGTGGACAGTCTTTAACCTGGGTATTTCGGGTACTTGCCACTTCTGTCACCATGTAATGTGCTCAATCAAACACGGCCACGGGATGTATTCCTTCAGCCATCAACACGAGGCTTCTTTATTCCTTTCCTTTCTCTGTTTCCTCTCCGTCGCCCCCTACCGGGGCGGAGGGTAACTATCACCACAATCACAGCCCCAGGACATCGCTTTAGGAGTTCCTCAGGGCAATGTCCTAGGCCCAATTATCTTCAGTTGCTTCATCAATGACCTTCCCTCCATCATAGGTTCAGAAATGGGGATGTTCATTGATGATTGCACATTGGTCAGTTCCATTCGCAACTCCTCAGATAATGAAGCAGTCTGTGCCACATGCAGCAAGACCTGGACGACATTCAAGCTTGGGCTGATAAGTGGCAAGTAATATTCGCTCCACGCAAGTGCCAGGCAATGACCATCTCCAACAAGAGAGTCTAACCACAGCCCTTTGATATTCAACGGCATTACCATCACTGAATCATGTGTACCATCTACAAGATGCACTGCAGCAACTCGCCAACAGTTCTTCGGCAGCACCTCTCAAACCCGCAACCTCTTCCACCTAGAAGGACAAGGGCAGCAGGCACATGGGAACACCACTACCTCCAAGTTCCCCTCCAAGTTCCCCTCCAAGTCACACACCATCCTAACTTGGAAATATATTGCTGTTCCTTCATCATTGCTGGGTCAAAATCCTGGAACTCCCTCCCTAACAGCACTGTGGGAGTAGCTTCACCACATGGATTGCAGCAGTTCAAAAAGGCAGCTCACCACCACCTTCTCAAGGGCAATTAGGGATGGGCAATAAATGCTGGCCTTGCCAGCAACGTCCACATCCCGCGAACAAATTAAAGAAGGCAATGGTTTCATTTCACACAATTGTTTTGCATTTTACTCTGTAATTGAAGGGAGGATATGTTAACAGGGATGAGGGACTTCAGTTATGAGGAGAGGTTGGAAAAGTTTGGACTGTTCTGCTTGAAGCAGAGAAGGTTAAGAGTTGACCTAATAGAGGTCTTCAAGATGATGAGAGATTTTGATAGAATATATAGAAAAAGGCTGTTCCTTCTGGAAAGTGGGCCAATAACCAGAAGCCATAGAAGTAAAATCATTGGCAAAAGATCTAGAGGGGAGATGAGGAGAAACTCTTTCACTCAGAGAGTTGTCGGGATCTGGAACGCTCTAACTGAAAAGTTGGTGGAAGCTGATTCCATAAATAATTTTAAAAGTGAGTTGGTCCGGTACTTGAGGATGAGGAACATACAGGGTTATGGACAAAAGCAGGGGTGCAGTGAGACTAAGCATGACTGCTCTTTCAAAGAGCCGTTACAGGCACGGCGGGCAGAATGGCCTCCTTCTGTGCTGTAAGTTTCTATGAAACCAGGATCTCATTATTCTTTTCTTTCTAATTATGAGGAGGTCAGTGTTACTCAACATTATTATCAGACTAATCTCTATGCAACTGTTGTGAACAGATTCATGATTCACCATCACAAAAGTATTCACCCTAACTGATAAAACTACAAGCAATGGCACGACCTAATGTTACTGCTATTTTTCAGACTTCCATTATTTCAATATGATTTACGTGAAAAGAAATTACAGCAAGTATCATTGTACTTCCATTTCAGGGACCTGGTGATATGATAGTGGAAGTTTTCCTGTAGTACGTATAGTCTACATTGTTATCCATTCAATTCATGTGACATGAATGCACTGACATGAGGCAATGGTTTCATTTCACACAATTGTTTCCCATTTTTTTGTGTAATTGAAGGGAGGGGGAAGTTAGGAGTTCCTGTTTCGTCAAATTCTCAACTCTGTAATACACAAACATTTGCAGTAGATCAAATTAGGATAAACCTAGTCTTATTCTCAACATGCTGCATTATAAGATAGTTACATTTCAAAATGGTAGGAGTGACAGTTATTTCAGTGTTTTCTGGAGATTTGCCTGTTCGGGAATAATTGATCAAAGCTGACAAACAATTTTTTCCCCCAATTTTTGAATTTGTTTAGCTTGCACTTCTGTTAGCACGGGAAAGAAAACAGCAGAAGAAATTCTTTCAACTGAATTTTCTACCTATGATAGATGGAAAGGAACGGCTTGGGCACAGCTCAGAAGGAGAAAGGTAAATGGGATCTTCGCTGAGCTGAGTCAGGTTGCAATTTCTGACACCAGAAACCTTTGCAGTGTTGGAAAGAAAAACAATTCCAGTAATGGGTAACCTTTCAACTTATCCGCAACAACAGAGCGACTGAATTTCCCGTATGGTATATATCTAGGACACCAAATAATCCCATCAAAAAGAAATCAATACATTGATAGCATCCCACTGTTAGTCAGTGCTTTGCTATTTTTGGACCATCCGGGATGAAACTAAAGAAAAAAAGCAAAGGTGGAAAAAAACATGACTATCAGTTTAATTATTCAGCTGCTGTTTATTAACTATTCAAATAAATGTAAAACATTGCAACCATAAGCAGCTCTGCTGCCATGAAGGAAAGCTCAAAGATACATTTAAAACAAGCAAGTCTTCAGGGGTATGAGCCACTGATCGTGATTGTTCTTTATTGTCGGTTGTGTGGTGAGAGAAAATAATTTCACAGTTCATCATATATTACATGTAGGACCAGTTTAGGTAGGAGTGTGTTATAAGCTATAACTGTTTTTAAGACACTGTAATGAGAGTGAAGCTTAGGCAGCTTCTGGATTCATTAGACCTCTTAGATTTTTTACTCCTAAATACCTTTCTATTTTTAGATACAGACAATTCTCTTTCAATGTTGAGCTTTTCTGTTAAGTTTTTAACTTTTGTCATCGATTTTTTCAGTGCTGCCACCATTATGCTGATTTTTTGCTAGGCTACATATATATTAATCCTACATAGATCAAATAAAATAATATACAAGCCAATCGAGGTGTTCCCATATTGGTGGGTTGAATATACATTGTGCTCTACAAAGGAATATAAGCAGCTGTTGTATTCTGCTTATGCTCCAGTCCATTAGAAGCATCAGGCTTTCATATCTTCAACACAATATATCCATATTCAATTATTGTAACAACTGATGTTACATAAATTAACTAAAGGATAATGAGTTGTACGCTAATGACATTTTACGGAAGCTGCCATGGATTGAAAGTAAAAGCTTCATTAAAGCTTAATCTTTTTGTCTTAACGTTTTGAGGATTACAGCAGCAATTCTACATCTTTAAACATTTTCTTATCTATAAGCAGACATTGAAAATAGAGAAATGGAAACAGGGTATTTCACTAGATGAGTTGGCTGTACCACAGATCATCTCACGCAACCCAATACACCCCCAGATCCTGTGTTTAAAGGTCAGTCATCCCCTTTGTTCTAAATCACCTGGCTCCACTCTCATCTACAAATGGCCTCAGAGAACTTACGTAGCAATTGAACCACCAGACTACACCACAACAGTAAAAAACATATTTAGAACAAAAGTTCACTGTTTTATATACATATGATAAGTAATAATAAACTGCTTTTGTAGTTTATGAATCCTCAACTGCTAGATTGGATTACAAAAATCACAAAGAAAAGAAAGAAAGTCTTGCATTTAATAACACCTTTCATGACCTCGGGAAATCCCAAAGCGCTTTACAGCCAATGAAGTACTTTTGAAGTGCAGTCACTGTTGTAATGTAGTACAGATGAGTGAGGCCAATCAGCCCAGCTATCTCAGTATTCCATAGAAGCCTATAGTTCTCCAGTCACAGCATCGAATTGTCTTTTGAATGATTTCAGAATGATCTTTCCCTCCACTCCCAATTCACATATTAATCACTCTTTGGATGAAGAAGTGCTTTCTCACACCAGTGCTGAACTTGCATTGTACCAGTTTGTAGCTATGTCCCTTGGTCTTGTAGTTTGGGTTTCATTTGAACTAGTTTGGGTTTCATTTGAAATATTAACCTTTCAATTTCACTTATTAAGCCCCGATTTTAATGGGAGTGCAGCATCGGTTCACGTGAGCCCCGAAGCGGGTGGCGCTCCCGGAAGCGAGATTGACTTTGAAATCCGGCCGATTTTAATGGCCGGACCTCATATTTATGCCACTTGCCGACCAAAATGTTCGGGAAATTGGCAGGTAGCATCTGCCCGACTGTTAAAACCGTGCCAGTTGGAGGCAGCCACTGGGGGCAAGAGGGAATGATACCCGGAACTAAGACAAGTGGATAGGTGGGGCGGGATCCCGGTTGGGGGGGGTGCTGTGGGGGGAGGTATATCCTGGAGCAAGGGAGGCCCAAGATTTCCATGTGGGGATGTGGGGCCCGGAGCAATCCTGCTGGCTCATTCAGAAACTAAAAATGTATAAAACTTACCTAAATGGGCCTCTGACTCTGGCTGCACTTGCAGGCTTGGCCTAGCGGGAAAACCAACACTACTTCCCCGCACAGGCCTCAGGTTCAAATCGCAGATCAGACCCCAATGACTTCATTGGAGCCTGATCTGCATATTTAAAGAGACCCCGCTGGCTTGAGGCAGGTATCCTTGCTGTCTGTGATTTAAAATTACAGTCGGTCAGATCGGGGCGGGAAAGCAGTGGGTAAGTGAAGTTAAAATCGAGGTCTTAGCAACTTATATAAAACAAAAACAGAAGAAGCTAGAAATATATAACAGATCAATCAGCATTTGTAAAGAGAAAAGACGTTAATGTTTCAGGTATAAATCTTTATCAGCACTGAAAGCAGAAAGGTTTCTTTCGAAATGTGAACTTGTCTTTTCTCTCTACTGATGCTGGCGGGCCTGCTCTGTATTTCCACTATTCTCTGCTTTTGTTTCAGATGTAACTTTTTCTAACCTTACCACATAACTCCCGCCCTTGACACTAGGGATCTGCCTTGTAGCCCTACTTTGCACTGTGTCCAGGGCTCGTGCCTTAACTGAAAATCACTTGCAGCTATCCATTACCCTTACATTTCTGGAGATGTATGTTGTACATCCATCTTTTGGATGCGACGTTAAACCGAGGCCCCGTCTGCTCTCTCAGGTGGATGTAAAAGATCCCAAGTCACTATTTCGAAGAAGAGCAGGGGAGTTATCCCCGATGTCCTGGCTAATATTTATCCCTCACTCAACATCACTAAAGACAGATTATCTGGTCATTATCACATTGCTGTTTGTGGGAGCTTGCTGTGCACAAATTGACTGCCGCATTTCCCACATTACAACAGTGACTACACTTCAAAAAGTACTTCATTGGCTGTAAAGTGCTTTGAGACGTCCAGTGATTGTGAAAGGCGCTATAGAAATGCAAGTTTTTCTTTCATTCAGCAGTGGAAATGTATGCATATGTTCATAATATCAAGGGCAGGTTGAATTGAGCAGAAACATTGTGATTAGTATGGAAGAACTGGGAAATGATGACATCATGATCAGAGTTTGGATGCACTTTATTCCAGCTCTGGTAGTCACTGAACACCAGCAGTGAGCAGCAAACACGTCATCCCTTTGTAGCACAATGCTGTCAATTTTCATGAACTGAGCTTGTACCAGTGCATTTCCTCAACCTATTCTTTCTTTTTTGAGTTTTTATAAATTATTTTGCCTAAGCAATGCGCAAATATAAAATCAAAAAAGCAGACCAAAATAAAAACTGTGACACCCAGTAATATTCTGATATGAAATCCTGCTGTGCCACATGGCATTAATTCCCAGAGTGCTGAATTTCTCTGGCATTTTACACAGCAGGAAGCTGTTTTTCAGCATCTCTCGGTACAGTTCCAAAGCTGAATAATTCAAGAAAGCTGGGATTAAAGAACATAGTGTGCTGCATAAACTGAACAGCCTTGGTCCAAACATGGATAAAGCAGCTGCATTCCAGAGGTGAGGTGAGTGTGACTGCCCTTGACATCAAGGCAGCATTTGACCGACTGTGGCATCAAGGAGCCCTAGTAAAACTGAAGTCAATGGGAATCGGGGGGAAAACACTCCACTGGCTGGAGTCAGATGGTTGTGGTGGTTGAAGGTCAATCATCTCAGTCCCAGGACATCGCTGCAGGAGTTCCTCAGGGCAGTGTCCTAGGCCCAACCATCTTCAGCGGCTTCATCAATGACCTTCCCTCCAACATAAGGTCAGAAATGGGGATGTTCGCTGATGACTGTACAGTGTTCAGCATCATTCACAACTCCTCAGATAATGAAGCAGTCCATGCCCGCATGCAACAAGACCTGGACGACGTTCAGGCTTGGGCTGATAAGTGGCAGGTAATATTCGCACCACAGAAGTGCCAGGCAATGACTATCTCCAACAAGCGAGAGTCTAACCACCTCCCCTTGGCATTCAATGGTATTACCACTGCCAAATTCCCCACCATCAGCATCCTGGGGGGTCACCATTGACCAGAAACTGAACTGGACCAGCCACATAAATACTGTGGCAACAAGAGCAGGTCAGAGGCTAGGTATTCTGTGGCGAGTGTCTCACCTCCTGACTCCCAGAGCCTTTCCACCATCTACAAGGCACAAGCAAGGAGTGTGATGGAATACCCTCCACTTGCCTGGATGAGTGCAGCTCCAACAACACTCAAGAAGCTCGACACCATCCAGAACAAAGCAGCCCGCTTGATTGGCACCCCATCCACCACCTTAAACATTCACTCCCTCCACCACCGGCATACCGTGGCTGCAGTGTGCACCATCTACAAGACACACTGCAGCAACTCGCCAAGGCTTCTTCAGCAGCACCTCCCAAACCCGCGACCTCTTCCACCTATAAGGGCAAGGGCAGCAGGCGCATGGAAACACCACCACCTCCAAGTCACACACCATCCTGACCTGTGGGAGTACCTTCACCACATGGACTGCAACGGTTCAAGAAGGCAGCTCACCACCACCTTCTCAAGGGCAATTAGGCATGGGTAATAAATGCTGGCCTTGCTAGTGACGCCCACATCCCAGGAACAAATTTTTAAAAAGCACTGCCGTCTCTTTCACCTCACCCAGTCAATCTCAAAGTTGTAGCTGTCACTCTCCAGTCATCCAGCACACATCCACAAACAATAGAGCCCTGTAATTCATTTCTAGGGCCTCTTCATTTTTCTCCCTCACCTCCTCAGGAACCTAGGATGTATCATGTTATGCCCTGATACTTTGTCTTCATTTAGCTTAACTAACTTATCTAAATTGTCCTAGATCCATCATAATATCGATTATTTCACTCTCAACCACTTCAAGATTTACCTCTTCTTTGATATCCTTCCCATTACTAAAAACCGATACAAAATACTTAATAAATAACTCTGCCATTTTTTGATTGTCACCTACAAATTGATAATCCTCTTCTCTTAGGTGACCCACCTTATTTTTAACAATTCTCTTTTTACTGATATACTTGTAAAATTCTTTATTGTTCCTTTTGATGTTTTTTGAAATGTTTTCCTCATACACCCTTTTCCTTATCCTATTCTTAAACACTTACCTTATTTTCTCATATTCTCCTTTAGATTTTTTAAATTCTCATTATTACTGTCCTCTTGGCTCTCTTCTTCAATTTCAATTAATTTCTAATCTTATTTATCCATTGCATTCAAAAACTACTTGTAGTTTTGCTTTTAATGGAGTACACTTTAGCTGTACTTTTGGAATCACTTTATTTAAAAAACAAATCTCACTGTTGCACTACAGTCATGTGTGCCAGTTTTTCCTTCCACCTCATCTTAGCAAACTTATTTTTCATCTTTCCAAAATCTGCCCTAATCCAATCCGATATTTTAGTTTTTGTACTAACTTCTTCCCTTTCTAGTTGGATTTTAAACCTTATCATATTGTAATCACTACTCCCATGGTGCTCATCCATATTTAGCTCATCTACCTGATCCATTTCATTGCTCATAACCAGATCTAGCTTTCACCCTTGTAGGCTTACTAATATACTGCTTGAGGAAGGTATACATATTAGGAATTCTATTTCCCTTTCCCAAATGCACCCTCTCTGTCCTAATCAATGAGATGGAAATTGGTTAGTGCCTGACAACGGGCGTGAAATGGGTAGCGCAATTGGATCGTGCACCCGAAGAGGTCAACCCGAGGATCTCCCAAAATTGGTCTTTGGGCCTTATATCTTAATAATTGAGGTGAGCTGTTGGGACCTGTCAGGCCTCCAGAGGCAACTGGCCACACCACGTGGGACCAATTTGGTCCTCCTGCATTGCCAGCAGCCATCAGGTAAGTCCTGGGAGGAGGGGTAGAAGAATGGGAGGGCGCCAATCGCAGGACAGCAACATCCCGCAGTATCAATGTGGAGGGAGGGTGAGCGCTCCTCTTCCTCCTGCCGCCACATTGAGGTCGGTATAAAAAACTTAGCTGACTGTTTCTTCACTGGCCTTTAAGGACCGCGAGTTGGGCCACTGTAGATCTGGAACAACTGGTCGGAGCTTTTGCAGTCTTTCCCCCATTTATAACTGGTCACCTATTTCTTCTTTCTCTATTAACTGATCCTGATTGGTTGTATTTCTCTAGCCCCTCTCCTTCTTAGTTTAATTAACTCATCACTTCCCTATTTAACCATTTTGCCAGTACATTACCAATGTGCTTGGTCAGATATAGCCCATCCATGTGGAACAGCTCCCATCTGTCCCAGAACTGATGCCAATGTCCAACAAAGTGGAATCCCTCTTCCTAACATCACACCATTGGCTATGCATTGATTTCCTAATCTTCCTGTCCTTTCTTATTCCTGTGCATGGCTACAGAAGTGTTCCTGAGATTACTACCTGCGAAATCCTGCTCCTAAAATTGTTTCCTAATCTCCTAAATTTATTTTCCAGGATTTCTGCACCTCCCTCATTGGCTCCCATTTGGAACACGATGACTGGTTGCTTTCCCTCCCCTTGCACAATCTTTTTCAGTCTATGTGATGTATCCCTTACCCTAACATCTGGGAGGCAACAAAGCATCTGGAACTGTAAGTCTCGACTGCAAAAGATCATGTCAGCCCCTCTGACTATTGAATCCTCTATCACTACTGCACTTCTAGCTGTGTTGCTAAGCTCCCCTCCTAGAACCATCTTTTGTTTATTGATGCCATTGAGTATTTATTTCATGCCTTTACCCCGTGTCCTCATTTTCTTCACAAGATGCTGAAGCTTCAAATCAGTTTGACAGCATAAGTTGCTCTAGGTGCTCCTGTTCTAATCTTTCCTTCCTGCCTTTCCCTGCCCCTCGAATAGTCACCCATCTTTCCTCCTCCACTGCCTGCTCAGCAATTCTCATCAGTGTGACTACCCTCTCAAACTCACACTCCAAGAACTTCTCTCTCTCCCTGATGTATTAAATTGTCTCCATCTCCTTCTCAAGTTCTGAGATTTTGAGCTCGAGCAGTGTGAGTTGGTGACACTTCCCACAGAAGTCAACACCTGGTGCTCGAAACTCCCACATCTTGCAGGAATGACGCATCATTTCCAATGCTGAGTTTTTAGGTTTAGGTTGTTCTACTTTAAAGTTTACATTGCTTGAGTATGATATCAGCTAGTCTTCACCTTGGACTTAATGCCTCTTCTATATCAGTTTTAAGGTTACGAAAATAAACCAAGACTAATGTGGGGGAAAATGGAGAGGATTTCCTTGTTATATATTTTTATGATAATGTGTGGTCATAATATAAAAAAGATGAACAAATGTCAGTGAATCTTTTGCTGAAGTGGTGTATGGATGATAAAATGGAGAGCTGAAAAGATTAAAAGGCTCATATTACTCATCACTGTGGATGATGTCAGTAAAATCAGCAGGATCAGCAGGCGCACTATCCTGTTCTTATATACAAGTGAGTCCTAGAGACCGGATCAACTGTGACTTCTGGTGATTGCTGGGTAAGAAGAGAACTAGTGCACCACAGTGGAGGGATTGAGAATGCAGCAGGAAACAGCTCCAAACTGCCAGCAAAGGCATCTCCATAAGCAGCACAAGACTCTGAGACAACTTGATTCTATTAAAGGTACTGCAAATGGAAGAGATTTCTGCCCACACTTTGGCCGGTTAGATAAAATAACATGGCAAAGCACCAAAATCCTGTGAGAATGTCTCATGTCGGTGGAAATGTGTAAGAGCACTTGCATAAGAACAACTGTTCTAATGAGAAATACACAGAACAGAACACAGAACACAGAAACCCCACAGTGCAGATAGAGGCCATTTCGGCCCATCGAGCCTGCACCGACACATATCCCACCCGATCCCCGTAACCACTTCACCAACACATATCCCACCCTATCTCCGTAACCCCACACATTTTAATCCCCCTAACACTAAGGGTCAATTTATCATAGCCAATCAACCTAACCCGCACATCTTTGGACTGTGGGAGGAAACCGGACCACCCGGAGGAAACCCACGCAAACACAGGGAGAATGTGCAAACTCCACACAGACAGTCGCCCGAGGCCGGATTCGAACCCGGGTCCCTGGCGCTGTGAGGCAACAGTGCTAACCACTATGCCACCGTGCTGCATAACTGATATTTGAGAAAACAGTTGCTTATTCTGCATTATTCTTACTGGGTAATACTGATCAACAAAGTAAGAAAATATGCTTCACGTGTCTTCACATACCTGGACTGACTGAAGACAGGGAAAGGTGGGGGAGGGGAGGAAAGGGTGGAATCCTATTGGCATCCTGGCATTTTACCTGAAACATGACTCACAAGTCGTGATTTCTTCCCCCTCACTGAAGCTCCCCACCTGACAATGCTGTCCATCACCACCACTACTGAAATCGCCATGGCGGTGGTGCAGCCCTAATAACCAAATCAGATCATGGTCTCTCCCCCTACTTTTTCACACAAAGTGTAGTGAAATCTGGAACTCTCTCCCCAAAAAGGCTGTGGTTGCTTGGGGGGGGGGGGCAATTTTCATGACTGAGATTGATAGATTTTTTTTAGGTAAGGGTATCAAGGGATATGGAGCAAAGGTGGGTAAATGGAGTTGAGGTACAGACCAGCCATGATCTAATTGAATGGTGGAAGAGGCTCGAGGGGCTGACTGGTCTACTCCTGTTCCTGTGCTCCTATGTACCCACCACTATGCAGTCATATATGACGACTTATTAGAATTACAGTCCACCATGGAGTGGATGGCAGCATTACGGGCTTACAGTTTTATATGACAGAGGCCCTTTGCACATTGGGAGTATCTCTCATGAATGTTCATACTGCCGGTATGCAGGCTTTAGACTTTAACGTAAAGCAAACTCTCTTGTCTGCATCAACATGCTGAGGTATCCGATTCTAAAAGCCCGCACATAGTGCTCCATTACGCTCATTGCTGTGGAGAAAACTGCAGTCATGCAGGACAATGGACATAATGAGAAAGCACCAAGTAGCAACGTCATGGTTGGAGGAGGCATGGTTAAGGCTGCTGTCTCCCAAGGTTACAGCACATCCAACCCATCCCCTCTGTTCAAATGATAGAAGATGTGCTGGAAACCAGCCAGTGCAGCATTGGATGTGATGCAGCAAGTTGCAAGATCATCTCACAACTCAATACTAGGGAGTACAAAGCAACCTCAATCCCAAGAGGCTCTGGCAGCCACCTGACTCATTCCTTCTACAAGGGTAAGCACCTAGGAGCATTAGGTTAGGCTTTGAATGATGAACAGCATATATTGTTATCAAAAGAAAGCATTGGGTCAAAAAATACTAAACACACATACACATGTAATACCCACTGGAAATGTTATGTACGCTAAGTATGGTTATCAATCTTTAACTTAGACACTGTATTATCATTGTTATAAATCCCTGGGTTAAAGTTGCCCATGTGAAGGTACGGCAAGAACTTTTAAGGACACAATGTGACTAAGAGCAGACTTTCCATAATTCTGCACCAGTATCAACTGTTGCAGACAGTGAGGCTGCGCAGTCTCCAGGCAGAAACCCCAGGAGGAAGGGGTGGAGTCGGGTTTTTCGAGCGGGAAACGCGAGCGACTGGAAGAAAAGAGGGCAGGAGCTCTGAAAAGAGGGCTCAGGAGGCAAATGGCTGCCGCATCCCGTCCCGGGCTTCCAAACTCGGCCGCCGCCCTTCATATTAGTAGCTCTGCATCCAGAACTCAAAGTGGGATTCAGTGATCGTGAAGAGAATTCAACGAAGGGGTTCGGAGTCATAAGTCTTGCAGACATTATACATACCATGAGCTCCAACTTAAGCGTGCCAACGAAAGAGTGCACTCGAATTTGGACACAGGGACAGATTCTCCTTTGAATCCATATAAATGGAGAATGTATGTTTATTATGTCTAGATTCATTCTAATGTATGCAAATGTCTAATTTAGGTCATTGACCCGTAATCTTCTTATACTGTCTGACGTTAAAACTATAAAGTAAGATAATTAGAATTAAGCCATTGTAGTAGTGATCTCCTTACTGGACTATAGAATACTGTCTACAACAGAGACCACATCTCACATATATCTAGAGAACCGTGAAGGGGTTACACACAGATCAACTGTAGTGAAATATTTGCTTTGTTCACTTCAAGGTTAATTCATAGAAATTTACAGCACAGAAGGAGGCCATTCAGCCCATTGTGCCTGTGCTAGCTCTTTGAAAGAGCAGTTGTGCTTAGTCCCACATCCCTGCTTTTTGTCCATAATCCAGTAAGTTCCTCATCCTCAAGTATCTGTCCAACTCCCTTTTAAACTTATTTATGGAATCAGCTTCCACCACCTTTTCAGTTAGAGCGTTCCAGATCCCGACAACTCTCTGAGTGAAAGAGTTTCTCCTCATCTCCCCTCTAGATCTTTTTCCAATGATTTTGAATCTATGACCTCTAGTTATTGACCCACTTGCCAGAGGGAATAATTTTTCTCTATCTACTCTATCAAAACCTTGAATCATCTTGAAAACCTCTACTAGGTCACTTCTTAACTTTCCCTGTTCCAAGGAGATCAGTCCTAACATTTCCAATCTCTCCTCATACTGAAGTCCCTCACTCTTGGTAACATCCTGGTAAACCTCCTTTGTATCCTTTCCACGGCCTTTACATCTTTCCTAAAGTGTGGTGCCTGAATTGTCCACAGTACTCCAGCTGAGGCCTAACCAGTGATTTATAAAGTTCTAGTTTTATAATTCAATGATCCTACATACCCAGGCTGGTAGTCCTATCTCCAATCCATGCTCTCATCGGGTGTGGCTCCTCTTTATCATTGAGGTATCATTGAAATGACCCTTTTATTTCAACTTCGCCCAAGAAATTTCTTTCTGCTGATACAGAATAAGGTGTGAATAAATCCAAGGATAAGCTTCTATAGTAGCTGAGGTAGTGTAGGAGAGAATGTTGGGGATGATGCATTGGGCCATTACATAGTGCACAAGTTAATAGGAGGGTTAACAAACTGGGCAGTGAATATCTCATTCAGAAGAGCCTGGTGCAAAAATATTTCTGCAGTGACATCCTCTAAGCTATTGTCAGTTGCTCTGAAAATCAATGGGGGGTAGCAAGTGATGGGATGCACCTATTGGAACCTTCCAACAGCTGTCTACGCTAGATCATGCAAGGTCAGGGGAAGGTTCCCTCTTTAGCATATTAATGCTGGGCACCTGCGCCTCTCGGGGCACATTTCGGGAACCTGCCAGCTGTGAGAGGGTGGGAATCCCATTCAAGGGTGCCTGATCAGTTGGGGATGTCAGAGCTCCTCCAGAAACATGTTTACAGAGACCCAATGGCCCACTTTATAAAGTGACTAGAAAAACTTGGGAAAACATCAAAATCTGATGAGGTCTAGGCTACAACCCAGACACACCAGCCAACAGACCTGTACATCTGTTTTATCAGGCGCTCAGCAGTCAAACCAACAGTCAGCCAAAAGGTATGTTCCAAATGTTGTTTACTTACCTTAATGTGGAGCCAGGAGAATTAGGAGTGCTCCTCCTGGCTCCACATTAAAATCACAGGCCACTGCCAGCCACCGCTCGCCCACATTCCCAGGCTCTCCTGACTGTCCAAGCTGGCCGAATTTGCTGCCCCTAAGTGACCGGCGAGCTGCCTCTGGACTGGTGCCCGCAGCTTGCCAGTACTATCTTAATGAGGCCAGTGGATCAATTTACTGTGGACCTGCCACCAGCCTCATTAAGCACATGGAACGTGCGCTGCACCTGGATCGGCCCCAATTCGGGCAAGATCCCAATCCCAATCTCTATTCCATGTTGGAAAGTGCACATGTGCAAGTAGAATGAGGACAGGATCAGACTCGGATGTTCTGACGAAGGTTCATCGACCTGAAACGTTAACTCTATTTCTCTCTCCACAGATGCTACCTGACCTGCTGAGTATTTCCAGCATTTTCTGTTTTTATTTCAGCTGTGTTGGACTCCAGGACCAAACAGCTTGCTGATACCCACAGCCTCAGCTCACACATGAAGAATGGCCATTTGGGAGAGATAGCAGAGGACAACGTGTAAACCCAGCAAGAGTCAGTACCTCAGAAGTGGAGGGAAAAACAATTGGGGGAAAAAAAGAAAGAGGATTTTATAAGGTAAAATGATCCATCAAAGCTTGTTTGTGCTTATGCAGGAACAAGGCTGACGTGACTCTGGAACAAAACTGTTTTTTCAAGTGAGTGGGTGTATTTTGTAACAGAGTGTGAACCTATTGGGAACAAAATAACCAAGTTTAAGATACAGGACTTTTAGATATCCAGGGACAAAAATAATAATTCAGGTACAGGGGGTCCTCACTGTCAATAAAGTTTGATAAATGATTCTGCGTCCTTATTATATTTTTTTAAATTTTCCCAAGCACAGAGATCAGTTTTACCTGACACCAGTATCAAGTTAATCTCACTAAGTGTTTGCAAACTTGAAGCCTGGCTCTTGAAAAATAGTAGATTGTGAATTTCTTGGCAAAAGTAAACAGCAAAGTTTTTGTGGGAACAGGAAACAGTGGATGATATATAGTGTTAGACCGTGATCAGAAAAAGCCTCTTCCTGATAGGAAATGGCTTGAAGATTAACACAAGTCACATGGCTGCAACTGGCCCAAAGCTGATCCAAGCTGAGTCCCCTCCTGCTGAATGTGTGGTCATATTCCAGCGATTTAACAGCACCAGGCTTTTGGCTTACTCTTCCTCCTTTCTAAGAGTTATCTTGAGTTGCATATTTTACTACTTAGCGGTGACACTTGCAAGCAGTGATGATATTATGCAGCAACGGATTCCACTGAACTTGTGTATCCTCCAGTGGGTAACAACATCACTAATGTTGTTTATGGCGGCACTGCTGCACAAATCATGCAGTAAAGAAAACCAAGCCATCGCTCACTAACGTTTATCTTATATTCACTCAAGATTAGAGAAACAAAGCATATTTTATTTGTGGCTGGATCTTAGGTTTGACGTAAGCTTTCAAAGAAAAATATTGAAACAAAAGCTAACTGTCATTAACAATGTGCAGGTTTGTTTTGTCTTTCCAATGTTGTCTTATCTTCAAAGCCAGCCCTAATGCCTCCTCCAACATCTTCTGAATGCTGGATACTTGGGCCCAATAGACAGCCCATGTGCCCAATGTTCTTTCAGTGCAAATGGCATTAATCTCAATGGGGACCATCATCCCTCATTTGCATTTTGTTAGTATGTCTAATGCATTCATTAGTTGCTTTCATCCACTCTCTTCTTTTCTTCATATGGTAGTAACAAAGCAAATCAGAGGTCGATATCCAGGCCAAAGCTTCCGGTGTAACAGTGTGGATATCTTGTAGGCTGCCTGCAAACTTCCTCTGAGGGCAGTGCTCAATGATGTGCTCCAGGGTCTGATCAGGCGCTTCACAGTTGCATGATGGGGATGCTTTAATCTTCCATCTATGGAGAAGGTGGCAGCATCGACCATGACCGGTTCTGAGACGGTTGATGGTTGTCCACTGTTTATGAAGAAGGTCTGATCCTTCGGGTCGTACTGTGGGATCCTCTATAACAAATCCATTCCGTATGTCACAGTTCTTCCAAGCATTTCGCCATCGGTCATCAAAGCTGAGGGGAGATCGTTGAAGGGCTTCGGAGATGGTCCAAAATGGCCTTCTAGATTTGAGATGGGTCGGTGATGGCTTGCAAACATCGCACCACCACACGTACGCCGCAAATATGCAGTCTCCAGAGAAGTCTCCAGTACACCAGCAAAGACATGCCAATCCAGGCCGACTTAAACAACCTTTCATCCACTATGTACCAAGATCTGCCAAAAATTCAGCAAAGGGTGGTGGAAAGTCTAGCCCTGTAAATCAGTGACTTTGATTACTATTAATGGCTCATTTAACTATATAGTTAATTTTATCCACTTATCTTATCCTTCACTTCTTTTTAAATCTCAATATACAGAGGAAAATGGCAGTGAAGATGAACAAGATTATAGGGCAGCAGGAGGTAAGTTGTAGGAATTGTGTGCAGCAGTTCTGGGGAGTGGCTTGTGAGTTGACAGTGTTGGAGGGTGATTCTGGGCTCTGAAGCCAGGGTTCATGGGTGAGGAGCATTAACGGGCACGAGGGTCTGGGAGGCAGATTGAGGGATGTGGGAGCACTGGGAGGGGTGGTTAGGATCTGGCAATACTGGGAAGGGGGCACCAGGGCCTGGTCGAGGTGGGAGGGATTGTTGGGATATAGCAGCATTATGGAAGTCCTCATGTCAGAAAGAGTGTCAGAAGGAGTCATCGGGTGCAGGAGCACTGGGCTTATGCTTAGTGTGATAATGGCAAATGAGTGGATTTGAGATGTGGCAGCACTGGGATGGCAATGGCAGTACACGCAAGCATTAGGGAGGGTATTTCTGGGTTGTGATTCCAGCCCGCAGCCAGACCCTGAGACCCAACCTTATCTTGAACTTGAGGTTTGAGGGTCTGAGGCGGCTGTGCTGCAGTCACAAAAAATCAACAATTATTTTAGAGGAAAAGAATCTTTTAAACACTTCAAAATTGCTTAAGTTTTGTATTGCCGCTGACTTTAAGTATGACTTACATTTACTAAAAAAGAGAGGAAGATTTATTGCCCAACTGCATCCTGAGGTCCGGCTAATGCTATTATATTGCATAGGTCATATTTTGTGTCTTCCTGCCTCTACAGGTTAAAGAGCAGATTTTTGACACAACATCAAGCACGTACATCTTGGGTACACGTTTGCAATGTCACGTGCTTTGTAACCATGTCAAATCCTTCTCAATCACACATTTGCACCATAAATCCTCGGTGTGTAATTTCCTTAGTTATAGCTTCTGTTTCCTGGTGAGGAAGAGCTGGTGACGCTGATCACCAACCACGCTCCTTTACACTGCAGTGTGTTCACAACCTAATGTCCTTGTGACCTGAGTTAGAAAATGTCATCTCCCGAAAGGGTGATGGGCCTGGGCTGAGGTCCCAGCTGCACAGGAAGTGGTGGCAACATCCTTGCTTATTACAATCTGGGCAGTAGGAAATAAATAAAAAAGGAAGTGTGACAGGATATTCCACGTAGGAAGCTGGATGGATACACTGTCAATCTATCAGATAACAAACTTATCACCAGACGTAACACGTCATCGTGTGTCCAATAATTCTATAGGGATGGTGTGAGGCACAGCAGAACAGCCCAAAATCAATCACTTCGTAAACCACTGCTATTCCGGAGGTTTTCCAATGTCAACTTAACACCCACTAAATTACACAGAACACAGCAGGGCTTTGAAAGGAAATTTCAAAGTTCTGCATTTGTGTTTCTACTTAACACGTTCCTAGCTATCAATTTCCGAGTGTTATTTTGTTCCCAAAACATTGTCAATGGAGACATTTTTTTAGACTTTAAAACATATCTGTAGACCAATAGTGGGCATTTACAGAAAATGCAAATCTTGAAAGTGGTGAAAGTGATCATATATTTCAAATGTTTTCAGCCTCTACTCCAGCAATAATAATTCTGTAATAAGAAACATGGTATACTGCAGCCTATTAGTGCATCAATCCATTGTGCCATGGGGCAGATTTCCTCTGGCTGCGATGTACTAGCAACATTTTGAACGTAACAAGAAGATTCCCCATGTTCATTATTTCCAGGTATGCATAAAAATGGTCTGAAACAGCAAGGAGCAGAATTTCCGTGGGGGCTTTCCCGATTGTCTGCTGTAACTTCGGCAAAAGATTGGTGAAAATCTCGGAGAAATGGCAAAATCGGCTGTTTATGACATTTCTCTGGGGTTTCCACCGATCAGGAGAACCCTCGCACAAATGATACCCTCATGTTTATAATTTTATTAGAAAAAACTATCAGAGGAGACTTTCACACTGTATTTAACGTGTGAATCGACTCCCGGAGAGACTAGTGGAGGCAAAAACACTGGAATAATTTATGGAACAATTGGATGCTACAGTGTGGAACATTAGGATCTCCCTGGATGGATAAATTAAGATGGGCCGAACGGCCTTCCTTATCCGTGATTATCTTGTGGTCACGTGCCGAAAATTTCCGGAATTGTCTGCCGTAACATCAGCAGAAGCCCAGCGGAAGCCCCCAAGAATGCTATGCCGTAACTTTGGGGTTTCCGCCAATCTACTGCCGAAGTTTCAGTGGGCGATTGTGAGAATGCCAGCAGAACTTGTACTACCTTGTGTTTACAATGTCACATATGCATTGTGACCAGAGGGAATCTTTCTCTCATAAGATTAAAATCTTGATCGTGCCACCCAGAGGAGGCATCGTGCAGAGGCCAGGCACGGCATCCTAAACAGAGAGGAAAAAACTCAGAGGGCCAGTCACCTGAGGCACTCTCTCACAGATCACTGTGGTGAACTCAAAACTGAGATTGTCAGAAGCTTTGGGAATAGAGCACCTGTTTGCAACGTTAGCCCAAGTAGTATATCTGTGTGGCATTTGGGAGTCCAGAAAAGGAGCAAGACAATTAGTATTATAGCAAAAGAAAATTGTTTTAAAAGTAATATCTGCACTTGGCTCTGTTAAAAAAATGTAGCTCATTCCAATGGTAGGTAATCTTACAAATATGTAACACTATAAAAATCATATTAAAAATGTTTGAAATAAAGGTATGTACCTGTTTTAAGGACTTGAGTCACCAGCATTCCTGATTATATTAATAAGACTAATTTCACTTGCGGAATCACACCCAGCCAGTTATTGGATTTATTGACCCCAAAAGTCTGTGGGAGCAGCAACATGCAAGTTCCACGATGTGCCCGCCGCAAATCTCCTCCACTGACCCCGCTGGAATATATAGGGTCAGGGGTAGGATCACTCATTTCATTATAAATGGCTGCCATTCATGCCACTAGTGATGAATCTTGAGCACCTGCCATTTGGGAAATGCTAGAACTCTTGGAGCAAGGGTGAATGGTCCGGTGGGTGGGGGGGGGTGGCGGGGGGAGCTGCCAAAGCCCACCTGGAAACAAACACCCTTTTTGTGGCCCTTTAGAAGGAGTCCAATAAACTGGTCAAAAAATGTTGCTGTTCTTTGAAAGTCCAGGCCAAGTCCCAGGCCTGAACCCCCAGGGCCCCACATACCCGATCTGCTTTCTCTGGACCGCTAGCCGATTCCCAAGCTAGGGATGAGGAAACTCCCAGCCTGGGTATCCCCACCACTGGTCATGCCCTATCTGATGGTGTTGCCCTTGTTTCAGGTGGGAAGAGGAAACTTGTAGGAATGTCGTGGATTAATTTCCACACCTTCCTGCGCATGCCTGTCGGTTTACAGTGGGACTACGCCAGAGAGCTGGCATTTTTGGCCACATTATTTGTAAATCAACATATTCAGTTCTCACCACATTTCATCTTATGATTTCTGACTACTTACCATACATACTCATGTAAAAGGCAACCCACATACAAGGCAACCTACTTTCTAGCCAAAAATCCTTTTGAACCAATCTACGATACACATATAAGATGCAACAACAACAACAACTTGTATTTATATAGTATTTCTATAACTTGTATTTATGAAAACAAGGATGAGAATTTTGAAATCGAGGCATTGCTTAACCGGGTGCCAATGTAAGTCAGCAACCACAGGGGTGATGGTGTGAAGGAATTCTACCATATAACCTTTTTAGAAAAATACACCGTATAACCTTTTTAGAAAAATACACCATATATCCTTTTTAGAAAAATACACTATCTTATGAAAGAATTCTGGCCTTGTTGAGATAAGACAGTGGTTGACCATGAAGAGTACCTTATAAATTCTTTAAAACATGACAAACTGGGTTTGGGAATTTAGAAACCTAACTATGAAATAGTTATGAAAGAATTCTGGTTATTGAAACAGGACAAGTTGTTGACCCTGAATAAGTAACCTTATTAAAACAGAAGAATGGGTAGCCCCGAATGGGTAACCTTATTAAAACAGAACAATGGTCAACCCTGGATAAATGATCTTGATTAAACCTCTTAAGGATGATACATGAGGTAATGGATGTAGTGTATGTACCTTTAAGAGCCCCTGTGTACTGTAATACCGGTAGTGACCACTCGGGTATATAAGCCTGTATAGTGTCTTGTATCTTTTAGTTCACCTCCAGACTTTGTTCAGTAAACACCTGTTAAACCAACTCCTGCATTCCGTGTCTCCATTAATACACGGATACAACAGTGGTTATGAATTGGAAACGGACTTACCTGCAATTCGGCAGCACCTCAAGGAGATCGATTCCTCAGACGAAGGTCGAAGAAAAAAAAAACTGTGGTTTCACCAGCTAGCCGGGCTGGTGGCAGGTACTGCACTAATCCTTCCTGGGCGGCGGGCTGGGGCTCGATCGGGTGGCTCTGCAGCGGGGCCGAGCAGCGAGTCGGAAGGCGGAGGCAAACAGAGATGGAGGGTGGAGCAGTCGGGAGACTGCCGGCGCTGCAAAGCAGGTCGGCGTTCGGACCAAGCAGAGGGAGGGAAAAATCCCAGAGAGTCCGGCGGGAACGAGTCTCCAACTATTAAAAATATCTGTGTAAATAAAAACCGCGGAGAACAGCGTTGTCAGCAGCGGCAGCGGCGGGAAAACGCGGGAGGCGCCATTTTTTCTCAGCAGGGAAGAAAGGAAAGCGCGGGAGGCGCCATTTTTGATTTTCAGGATGCCTAAGACTGGCAATATTACTGCTTTCGATAGTAATATAGAGGATTGGACCACATATGTGGAAAGAGTGGAGGTATATTGCACAGCGAATGAAGTAGAGGATGATAAAAAGGCATCGGTACTTCTAAATCTGATGGGCGCAAGGACATACGGGCTGTTACGAAACTTAATCACTCCAGCCAAACCGATGGACAAGAATTTTAAGGAGATTGTTGATACCCTACAGGAGCACTTAAACCCAACACCGCTGCTCATAGCGGAACGATTCAAATTCTTCAGGAGGAATCAGCACAAGAATGAAAGTAACGCTGATTGCCTCACCGAATTAAGAAAGCTGTCAAAGCACTGCCAATTCGGGGCAGGACTGGCAGATTCTCTACGAGGCAAATTCGTCTGCGGTCTCCTAAGTGAAGGAACACAGAAAAGGCTACTTTCTGAGAAAGATTTGACACTGGACAAGGCTTTCAGTGTAGCTGTATCATACGAAGCAGCAGCAAGAGGAGCTGCAGAGATACAGCAAAAGCCACAGGACTTCGGCACCCATGAAATGACACGGGGTTTCGAGAGATGTTATCGCTGCGGCAGATCCACCCATGACCAGAGGGACTGCTGGTTCAAGGACAAAGTATGCAGGCAATGCGGAAAGATGGGACACATTGCACGTGTATGCCGATCTGGAAACAAAAAATCCACTGACAGAAAAAAAATCGATAAGGAAAAGTACAGAAAGGTACAAATGATGACGGACAGTAGCTCCGAAGACCAGAAGAGTGATAGCGACTCCGGAAACAAAAGACTAAGCTGTCTCAAATTACATAATGTAATTGCCAAAGAAGATTACCAGACCATTTGGGTTACCCTCACGATAGCGGGGTCCCCAGTTAAAATGGAGCTAGATACAGGATCAGCTCTGACCGTCATAAGTCGACGGGATTACGAGCGGCTATTTCCGCATATACCTTTGAAAGACACATCCATTATCTTGAAGACATATACGGGGCAGAAAGTATACCCCAGAGGGAAAATAAGGGTGCCTGTTGTATACAACGGCAAGGAAATACAGAAGTTGTAATTATACGTTCTGCAAGATGGTGGTCCACCGCTGTTGGGACGTGAATGGATCAGGAAGATACGTTTAGACTGGCACTCCATTCAGGCACTGACGGTGACCAGTAAAAAAAAAAATGATGATGACGTCATACCTGAACGATTAAAAGACATTTTGGCCAACGCCAAAGAAGTGTTTCAACAGGAATTAGGAACCTTGAAAGGCGTCACCGCCTCAATAAAAGTGGAAGATGCGGCAATTCCCAAGTTTTTTAAGGCAAGGCCGGTGCCATACGCAATTCGCCCAGCAGTCGAGGCAGAGCTGGAGAATTTGGAAAAGGCAGGCGTGTTATCCAAGGTAGATTGGAGTGAGTGGGCAACACCCATCGTACCGGTCATGAAGAAAACGTTGAATAATGATAAATCTGAAGAACAGAGAAAAATTCGCATCTGTGGAGACGTCAAGGTGACTGTAAACCCGGTCCTTCACACAGTACAGTATCCTCTTCCAAGGATAGAAGATATTTTCGCCTCACTATCCGGAGGGAAACGTTTCACCAAAATTGACTTGGCACAGGCATATCTACAGATGGAGGTTGAAGAGGCCTCTAAAAAGTATCTCACGATAAACACACACAAAGGCCTGTACCAGTACAATCGACTGGTTTTCGGAGTAGCATCAGCTCCAGCTATCTGGCAAAGAGCTATGGAGCAAGTCCTCCAAGGGATTCCGGGGACTCAATGCTACCTAGACGACATCCTTGTAACAGGAGAAAACGACAATGAGCACCTTGCCAATTTGGAGCAGGTGCTCACTAGACTGAGAAAACGGGGCCTACGAGCAAATCGCCCCAAGTGCGAATTTTTCCAGAAACAAATATCATATTGTGGCCATATAATTAACGAAGAAGGGTTGCATAAGTCACCTGAAAAAATTGAAGCGGTCATAAAAGCCCCAGCACCTGAAAATGTCTCACAATTAAGGTCGTTCCTGGGATTGATAAATTACTATCATAAATTTTTACCGAACTTGTCAACTGTTCTGCACCCTCTTAACGCACTGCTACAAACGGGAGTAATTTGGAAATGGAGCGAAGACTGTAAACATGCCTTCCATAAATGCAAAGGCTTGATCACGTCCAAGGAAGTGTTAGCTCATTACAACCCATCACTGCCAATCAGACTGGCGTGCGATGCATCCCCTTATGGCGTAGGAGCGGTATTATCGCATAGATTCCCTGATGGCTCGGAGCGGCCGATAGCTTTTGCGTCACGCTCATTGAACTCAGCTGAGCGTAACTATGCCCAGATTGACAGGGAAGCACTCAGCCTGGTGTGGGGAGTGAAGAAATTCAACCATTACCTACACGGACAAAAATTTACCTTGTTGACTGACCATCAACCCCTCGTCTCCATATTCAACCCTAAAAAGGGCGTTCCCATTATGACAGCGCAAAGGCTACAGAGGTGGTCCCTTTTCCTAGAATACAAAGGATCAAAACAGCATGGGAATGCTGACGGTTTATCGCACCTACCGTTGCCAATGGTAGAAGAGGCACCTACAGTGGACCCAGTGGAGATGTTCCACTCAACCATAGTGGAATGTCTACCAGTAACAAATTCTACCATTGAAAAGGAAACGAGAAATGACCCGACTCTCTCACGAGTCTACGATTTAACGGTGAAGGGATGGCCAGCACATGGCGAACCACTGTTGCCAGCATTCTCGCAAAGAAGAGAACAGCTGTCAGTGTGCCGAGGAACCTTGATGTGTGGATCCAGAGTGGTGATTCCACCCAAACTCCAGGATAAAGTGCTAAAGGAGTTTCATGAGGGGCATCTGGGTGGAGCGAAAATGAAGAACCTAGCCAGAGCGTTTGTGTGGTGGCCAGGTATCGATGGAGACATCGAAGAAATGACCAAGAGCTGTCTAGGATGCCAGAAGGTCCAAAACGCCCCACCACAAGCCCCTCTACATCCATGGGAGTGGCCCTCATCTCCATGGCAAAGGGTACATATCGACTTTGCTGGTCCATTTATGGACTCAATGTTCTTAATCGCGGTTGATGCACACTCCAAGTGGCCGGAGGTAATAAAGATGTCCTCCACCACCACGGAAAAAACCATCACAGTATTAAGGACCATATTTGCCAGGAATGGGCTGCCGGAACAGATCTGTTCGGATAATGGACCGCAATTTGTGTCCGAAGAATTCAGGAAGTTCTTAAAAAACAATGGGGTTAAGCACTACACGTCTGCCCCATACCATCCCGCCACCAATGGATTGGCTGAAAGGTTTGTCCAGACCTTCAAGAAGGCCATAAAGGCCATGGGTAATGAAGACATAAATCTACAACATAAGGTAGATAACTTCTTGTTTGCGTACAGGAATGCAACACATGTGGTTACAAACCAAACTCCCGCCATGATGTTTTTCAATAGAAGACTAAGATGCCGGCTGGATTTGATCAAGCCAAACATCAGAAGGGACGTAGAGAACCGACAATTTCAAGGCATGAATGAAAGGCCAACTAGAACCTTCCAGATAGGTCAACAAGTTTTGGCCCGGGACTACCGTACCGAGAAATGGCAGCCTGGAACTATTTGCACACGACTAGGACCTCTGATGTATACCGTGGACATTGGAGAAAGCATAATAAGGCGCCATGCTGACCAGATCATAGAGTCATCCGAAAAGGGACAACCTACACCACAACTCTATACGCCTAATGATGAAGCAGAGATACCCATAGTATTTACCTCCAATCCGGTGATACTGGAACCAGATGAACCCGACACTGGCATTCAAGCCGAATCGACCTTGCCAAAAGAACCTACTACACCACCGAAAACTACTACACCACCGAGGCGTTATCCGGACCAAGTCAGGAAGCCTCCAGAGAGACTGACTTATAATTGATTAACTGCAGCAAATGTGTAGATTATTGTTCTTGTAAACATGTTAATTAATGATTACTTAAAATGTTATGTACTAATTATCTAAAAGGGGAGGAATTGTAGTGTATGTACCTTTAAGAGCCCCTGTGTATTGTAATACCGGTAGTGACCACTCGGGTATATAAGCCTGTATAGTGGCTTGTATCTTTTAGTTCACCTCCAGACTTTGTTCAGTAAACACCTGTTAAACCAACTCCTGCATTCCGTGTCTCCATTAATACACGGATACAACAATGGACATCTGCAACTATTGCTGATGTGACAGTAAGAATTGCAGAGGTCAACTAAAAGTTGATTCGTGATAATTAACTTGGATCAATGGAAACCTTATGAAATACAACTGAAAAAGGGTATAAATATTGGAGTCTCGAATGAGATATCAGACTCGCTTTAATCGGGCAAGGCAATTCTCAACTACAGAGCGGCTCTGTAGTCTTCCACTCTTTGTACCTCGAGGATTGAAGGTAATTTAATAATTGATGGATATCCTGTATAGAAAATTTTAAGAACTGTAATACTGTAGCGAAGTTAAGATTTTAAAAAGTAAGCTTCTCTGTTAAAAATAAGATTGTATTTTTTCTCTTTTTAGAACTGTTAACGTGCAATTGACTGATTCGCCAACTGTAAATTGCAGGTCGGTTCTTTTAATAAATCTGTATATATTTTTTTAGAATTGTCTCACATAAGTCTTCTGTATCAATAACTCGCGAACCCAATCTCTGTACACTCGTTGGTGAAGAGGTACATTACTGAGGGGAGATCTTCGGACTCTTATAATATCCGGGATGTTACAGTCTGGCTAAACTTATTAAAAGTGCTACCTGAAGGACGGTAACATTCTCGGGTTGCTCCTTTCCTTTAGGGAGAGATAGACTGGACCTTTAGACCCAGTTAACATCTTTAGGATTCGGCTACCTCAACCTTTAGTTGAAAGTGTGTATCTGAGAAATATGCCTGATCTGGGATTGTCCCAAAGGGGCTAGGACTAGTAACTATCCTTTAAATAGGTGAATGGGACTTGGTGCGAGTTAGGACAGCTTGTATTTATATTTAATGTAGAAGACGACCAGGCCAAGTGATTGGGCTCCATATTGTGAGCTCCAGTATCATGCACCACAATGAATCGTGGATAAGAGGAGAACTTACTTTCAATCCATAGGCAGTGATTTAAGTTTCTATTGCAAAAGCAAAATAATACAGAGGCTAGAAATCTGAATTAAAAACAGAAAATGCTGGAAACACTCAGCAGGGCAGGCAGCATCTGCGTAGAGAGAAACAGAGTTAACGTTTCAGGTCGATTACCTTTTCTCAGAGCCAGAGAAAAGGTGGGCAGGAAAATAACAAAAGGGAAAAGTCTGTAATAGGGTGGGGGGCAGGAGTTATTAAATGGCAAAAGGGATGATCACTTCTCCTTCTTAAGCAGTCCCTCGGAACCGAGGATGACTTGCTTCCACATTAAAAATGAGTTCGCAGGTGACTGATGAGTCCAATGCGGGACCTACAGACTCTGTCACAGGTGGGGCAGACGGTGGTTGAAGGGACGGGTGGGTGGGGTGCTTGGGTTGACGTGCGCTCCTTGCGCTGCCTGCGCTTGGCTTCCGCTTGCTCCCGGTGAAGAGACTCGAGGTGTTCGGCGCCTTCCCGGATGCTTCTCCTCCACTTTGTGCGGTCTTGGGCCAGGAATTCCCAGGTGTCAATGGTGATGTTACACTTTTTCAAGGAGGCTTTGAGGGTGTCCTTGAAGTGTTTCCTCTGCCCACCTGGGGCTCTCTTGCCGTGCCGGAGCTCCGAGTAGAGCGCTTGTTTTGGGAGCCTCATATCGGGCATGCGGACAATGTGACCTGTCCATCAGAGCTGATTGAGCGTGGTCAAAGCTTCAATGCTGGGGATGTTGGCCTGAGCAAGAACACTGATGTTGGTGCACCTATCCTGCCAATGGATTTGCAGGATCTTGCAGAGGCAGCGTTGGTGGTATCTCTCCAGTGCTTTGAGGTGCCTGCTGTACATGGTCCATGTCTCTGAGGCATACAGCAGGGCAGGTGTCACTACTGCTCTGTAGACCATGAGCTTAGTGCCGGGTTTGAGGTCCTGGTCTTCAAACACTCTCTTCCTCAGGCGACCGAAGGCTGCACTGGCACAATGAAGGTGGTGTTGGACTTCGTCGTCAACATCTGCCCTTGTTGACAGTAGGCTCCCGAGGTATGGAAAGTGGTCCACGTTGTCCAAGGCCTTGTCGTGGATTTTGATAATCGGGGGGCAGTACTGTGTGGCGGGGGCAGGTTGGTAGAGGACCTTTGTCTTACGGATGTTTAGTGTAAGGCCCATGCTCTCGTACGCTTCGGTGAAGGTATTGACGATGGTTTGGAGTTCGATCTCCAAGTGAGCGCAGACGCAAGCGTCGTCTGCATGCTGTAATTCAACGACAGAGGATGGGATGACCTTGGATCTGGACTGGAGGCGACGGTGGTTGAGTAGTTTCCCGTTTGTTCTGTAAATTAGCTCCACTCCAGTGGGGAGCTTACTGAGGGTGAGATGGAGCATTGCAGCAAGGAAGATTGAGAAGAGCATTGGTGCGATGACACAGCCTTGTTTGACCCCGGTTGGTACGTGAATTGGGTCTGTGGTGGAACCATTGGTCATGATCACGGCTTGCATGTCATCGTGAAGCAGGCGGAGGATGGTGACAAACTTTTGAGGGCAGTTGAATTTGAGGACGACACTCCATAATCCCTAACGGTTGACAGTGTCGAAGGCCTTTGTGAGATCAAAGAAAGCCATGTACAGCGGTTGGCGCTGTTCCCTGCATTTCTCTTGTAATTGACATGCGGTGATGATCATGTCCATTGTGCCCCTTAGTGGGCGGAATCCGCATTGCAACTCTGGGAGGAGCTCTTCGGCCACTGGGAGAAGGCGATTGAGGAGGATTCTTGCGATGACTTTCCCTGTGGCAGGCAGCAGGGAAACTCCTCTGTAATTACCGCAATCAGACTTGTCACCTTTCTTGAAGATGGTAACAATTACGGCGTCTCTGAGATCCCCTGGCATGCTCTCCTCCTTCTAGATAAGAGAAATGAGTTCATGAATTCGCGCCAGTAGTGCTTCTCCGCCATGCTTTAGTGCCTCGATGGGAATTCCATCTGCTCCTGAGGCCTTGTTGTTCTTCAGTTGTCGGATGGCCTTTTCAACCTCATGCCGGGCTGGGGTTGTGCTGAGATGGTGGAGGGTAGCATGCTGTGGGATGGAGTTGAGGACACTCACGTCGATGACAGAGTCACGGTTAAGGAGATCTTCGAAGTGCTCCTTCCAGCGGGCACTGACTGCCTCTCTGTCCTTGATGAGTACCTCTCCGTTCTTGGCCCGCAGTGGGGTAGGGCCTTGGGTGCTTGGGCCATAGATGGTCTTAACTGCGCTAAAGAATCCACGCACGTCGTGGTTGTTGGCTAGCTGCTGGATCTCCTGCGCTTTCTCCACCCACCATCTGTTATTTAGGTCGCGAGTATTTTGTTGGACCTCGGCCTTCAGGCTTCTGTAGAGCTGCTTTCTTGCTCTCGAGTTCTGTTGCTGTTTCCAGATCAGGATTGCCTTGCGCTTGCAGCTTATTAGCTCCTGGATCTCCTGGTCGTTCTCGTCGAACCAGTCTTGGTGTTTCCTGGTCGAGTGACCGAGCGTCTCTTCACAGGTGCTGATTATGGAGGCCTTGAGTGCAGACCAGGTGCTGTGGGCACTCTGTGTCTCTGCATCGCTGGGAGTCGTCAGGTTGTTTGTGAGGCGTAGGCTGAATAGGGCTTTCTTAGCGGGGTCTTTGAGTGCTCCAGCGTTAATTTTCCTGCGGCATTGTTTCTGTTGCCGCCGCTGTTTTGGGGCTACATTGATGGAGATGACAGAGCGGATTAGGCGGTGGTCTGTCCAGCAGTCATCAGCTCCTGTCATGGTGCGGGTGATGCGGACGTCCTTGCGGTCCCTCGCTCGGACGATGACGTAGTCCAGCAGATGCCACTGCTTGGAGCGAGGGAGATGCCATGAAGCCTTGTACTTGTCTCTCTGACGGAAAAAGGTGTTGGTTATGACGAGGCCATGTTCTAAGCATTTCGACAGGAGGAGGGTACCATTGGAGTTGGCTTTCCCTACCCCCTCTCTGCCAATCACACCTCCCCAAAGGTCTGTGTCCTTGATAATGCAAGGCAAAAGGAACTGATAATAATACAGTGATAACTTTCTAGTCTTACATGTGAGTATTAACAACATTGCATGCTGTGTGAAACAAAACTAAACTTATAAAAAATGAGTTTACAATTTTGTTACAATGTTCCCCCAGATGTAACTATAGGTGTTGCAGAGACATGTGCATTAATCGGTTGAATTTACATGTGACTGCTGGCTTTTAAATACTACCAAGACATACAGCACCAAGGCAATTTTTTGTGTTATAAAATGAAGAATAAATAATGGCACTCAAGCTGCTATCAGTGCACAGGTTCAAGCTCAATTCTAGGACTTGACTACACAATTTAGGCTGACACTGCAGTGCAGTACTTGGAGTATGGGGTGCACCCTTTCAGATGAGATGGTAAACTGAGGCTTTGCCTGCTCAGGTCAATATGAAAAATTTGACAGTATGATTTGAAGAAGAACAGGGAGCTCTCTTGGCCAACATTCCTCTGTCAACAAAACAAATCACTCATTTACCGTCTGTAGGACCTTGCTGTACACAAATTGGTTCCCATATTTGCCTTGACAACAGCAATAACTGTGTTTCAAAGAGTAATTCATTATTTATAAAGTGCTTTGGGACATCCTGAGGACACAATAGGCACAATATAAAATGCTTAAAGGGCTTGACAGGGTAGATGCAGGGAGGATGCTTCCCCTGGCCGGGGAGTCGAGAACTAGGGATCACAGTTTCAGAATAAGGGGTCGGCCATTTAGGACTGAGATGAGGAGAAATTTCTTCACTCAAAAGGTTGTGAATCTTTGGAATTCTCTACCACAGAGAGCTGTGGATGCTCAGTCGTTGAGTATATTCAAGACAGAAATTGATAGGCTTTTAGATACTAAGGGAATCAAGGGATAGGGGGATAGTGCGGGAAAGTGGAGTTCAGGTAGAAGATCAGCCACAGTCTTATTGAATGGTGGAGCAGGCTCAAAGGGCCGAATGCCTTACTCATGCTCCTATTTCTTACGTTCTTATGTTCTTATGCAAGTTCTCTCTTTCTAATAGCACAAGGTTTGAAATGTAGAATACATGTTGGATTCACTTTGGCAGATAAACTTCAAGTCATTACTAAGTTAAGGCGTGTACAGTTTTCTTGGTCTGTGTCCAGGGATGTGGGTCTCACAAGCTGCATCCTCTGACTAGCATGCCACACCTCTACACTTTGTTATGTTACACCTCTTGCTAGACTTCTTACCCTGGAAAGGAAATCACAAAGGAAACTACTAAATGGCCAGTTACCAAGTGCAAAACTTTCAGATGTCATTGACACTCCGAACCTTCACTGCACGCTTCCTGATTCTCATCTGGGCAGATGCCGGTGCTACTCTAGGTGTTAATGTGCTGAAACTGTGTGAAGAGGTTATGCAGCTCAGATGTGTTTGCTACGTGTTCGGCATTGCGCATCTTATGGTGGTGCTAACATGCATCAGAACTAACACCTGCTTCCTCTGCTGACATCAGCAGCAAATAACTGTATAAGTCGAAACAATAACAAACTGAAGACATGACAGCTATGTTAAGTAAGAATCCATAATCATACATCCCCTCCCCACCGACACCACCCCTTTACATTTACTCAACTGCTTATGGTCAAAGCCTGATAGCATTGCATCAATCGGACAGGATAGATGGTGAGTAATGCTACATTTATATCAGTGAACGCCTTCAAGAAGTGTATCTGTTAATGTAGCTCAGAACTCCCGATGTGCAATCCACAATGGTTATAATAGGGTCAGATTCCATTGCATGGCACAACTCAAAAACAGCTTGTGTATGTGCAGTTACATTAAAATCACTATTCCTTACTTTGTATCTGGTTCTAAACTTGAAAATGAAGCATAATATCACTGCCAGCCATGAAAAGAGGATGGCCTCTCCCTCTGGCGGAAGCGCTCCTGTTGCCACTAGCGGCCATACCACCTCTGGAGGTGCCAGTAGAACCCATCTGTTCAGACAGGTTGCAGAACCTCCAGAAGCAGCAGTGCCCTGATATACCTCACAACAGCACTCCTCCTGTAGTTACAGATACATCCAACGATCCTGAGGGAAATGAGGGAAGACATAGTGGAGGTCCTAGAAATTATATTTCAGGGGTCTATTGAGAGTGGATGTGGGCTGGAGGATTGGACAGTGGCCAATGTAATACCAATTTTCATAAACGGAGATAGAGCTAACCTGGATAATTATAGGCCAGTTAGTTTCACATCTGCAGCAAGAAACATTTTGAAATATTTAATTAAAAATGACTAAACATCTAGATAAAGAGAAGCAGCCAAACAGATTTCAAAAAAGAAGATCGTGCTTGACAAACCTGATAGAGTTCTTTGAGGAGCTGACAGATATGGTGGATGGGGCATACATGGACTTGCAGAAAGCCTTTGACAAGGTATTGCATGAGGCACTACTGGACAAGATTAAGGGGCATTGAATTATGGGGAGGGAAGCAAATTGGATTAAAAACTGGTTAAAAGGGAGGAAACAGAGAGTAGGAGTTAAAAGCAGTTTCTCAGAGTGGGTAGCAATGTCCCACGGGGTTCTGTCTGGCACTGCTTCTCTCCATCAATGTACAATTTACATCAATGATTGCAATAATTGGATACTGGGGAGTGGTGTCCAAATCTGCAGATGATACTAAAATAGGAGTCATAGTAAATAATTCTGAGGACCAAAGGAGTCTGCAAGCGATAAGTGTGAGGTGGTACATTTTGGTTAAAATAAGGTAATAATTGTACTTTGAATGGAATGAGGCTGGATGGCATGGAAGAGCAGAGGGAATTTGGGGTTTATGTTCATGTGGTGATTATTCCTTGTTTAGTAAAAGTATTGTGATTGGTTGTTTGTTAACTGCCTTGGGATATATGTTGTAATCTCATTGGTAGTTGATGATCACATGATGTGTTGTGGCCACCTTAAATTCAGTTCTTTTCCAGCTTTGGTTGGGACTGGATGTGGGAAGATGTGCTGCAGATTTTAAAGTTAATAAAGCCTAGCTTTGGAAGGCAAATCTATTCTTTATTTCAGTTCACAAGACCTTAAAAGCAGCATTTCAAGTGGATAAAGCCATAAAAAGTTTACTGTTTTTATGGCAAGATGTATAGGGCTAGAAATTCATTATAGCCCAGGAATGGGTGGTAACTTTTGAAAAGTTTGAGAATTAGCACCAGGCACTAATGCTTCAGACTGCATGTAAAATTCAGTCCCATTGCACAAAGAAAGGATGGGAGCGCTAAATCAAGCACTAATGGCTGAGCTCAGTGATGTTAATCTCAAAGCGCTGACCAATATCAGGTGCAGTCTAATCACAAGTTATGATTGCCACAGGCTCTTCCCAGTATTTAAAGGGGAGATTCAATGATGCTTCAGAACCTCATTCTCAGCATTGCTGGCTGTGCAGCCGTCTCAGCAGCAGATCAAGGCGAAGGAGCTGGACGACTCAAGCAGCCGTAATGATGGCAGATCCACGCCCAGGGAAAGAGCCCGCAGATTCTGCAACCATGCATTGGAGGCATTGGTATTCACAGTGGAAAGACGAAGGGTGGTGCTCTACCCAGCAAGTGGCAGGAGGCCCTCACCGCAAGTCTTCCGCACCATGTGGAGGGAGGTAGCCCAGCACATCTCGGGCAGCACTGTGGTCCCCAGGACCCACACAACAGTGCAGGAAGAAATTTAGTGACCTCACTCAGGTGGTCAGGGTGAGTCAATGCTTCAACAAATGCTACATAGCACCATCTGAACCTCAGTTTGCATACACTGCCCAAAGCACCACAACCCAAGCACTCACCTACTAACAATCTCTACCTACCAACACTCACACCCACATCTCATACCTTGCACACAATCACAGCTATTCAACTACGGCAGGCACATCAACCAGACACATTGCTCCACACTTACTCACATACTTTCCTTCCTCTTGCAGGCCAAGGTGGCTCACAACAGGAGGGAGCTGGAGCACACAGGCGGGGGACAAGCTGACACCCAACCACTGTCTGAGCTGCAGACTCGAGTGCTGCACATTATTGGGCACCAGGTGGTTGGTGCCGTGGCCACCGGCAATGTTGGCCCCCTTGGGGACAACAACGGTATGTTCATCCCTACTCCTTCTTCTCACATCCCACTTTCCCCTCACCCCATAAGCATTTTGCACTTTCCATCTAATTATGCTGCATGCATGCATTTCTCCCTTCCTGCCTCCTCCCCTCATCTTAACCTGACTCTTGTGCCTTTATGCTTTTCGATAATGAGCAAGCACCTGAGCAGCCTGTCCCTGAGGGTACCGTTGAGAGCGAGGCGAGAGAAGAGGAGAAGGAAGAACACACCGTGTCACTGCATGTCTCACCCGCAGGCAGCAGCACAGACACTAGCACTGCGCATTCTTTAGAGGCTAGTATAGTAGCGGGATCTGCACAGGGTGATGCACCGAGAATGAGTGGGTTGCAGCAAGGCCAGGGGGAAAGGGCAGCTCGAGGGCAAGTTCGGCTTCATAGGACTCAGATCAGGACCTCGATGGGGAGGCCTTCAGAAGAAGGGTGATGGGCATACACATGGAGATGATAGGTGCAATGGCAAGGTTGCCCGAGAGCCTCTCGGCAATGGTAAGGAGCGTGGAGGAGTTTGCCTCCCACATTGCAGAGAGCTCTGCACACACTATGGAGCCCATTATTTCCAGTCTGCAAAGGATGGTAAGCTCCCAGGGAGAATGTGGTGACCCAGACATCATGCTGCATGTGATGGGCGATGTGGCAGCTTCCATTGCAGCACAGGCAGAAGTGACGCAATGTCTTAGTGCTGTAAAGAAGTCTATGCTAGGTGGCATCTGTAGTGTATGTAACCGTTCCACCTTTAAGAGAACTATTGTATGTAACCATTCCACCTTTAAGAGAACTATTTTAAGAGTTGCACTACTTTATCTTGGCTGCTGTATACTGTAATACTGGCGGTGACCACACCGGTATATAAGTGCTGTGTAATGATTTATTGGGCAGTTCCGCCCTGACCTTCAACCAGTAAAGTCCTGTTAAAGTTTACTCTTGTGGTCTGTGTAGTAATTCGCAATATAACCCACAGACTTAACAGTGGCGACGAGTTCGATCTTACCCTGCGGCAGAGATACATCCAAGGCAGTTAACGGGCGTCGAGAAGAGGCATTCGCCCTCGTCATTCTGCTGAGAGAAGACTCGAGTCTGCAGAGCAAGGAAGAAGGAAGAATTCTGACACGAAGCCTTCCATCAGCAACAGGCAGTGATCGTCCCTTCTATCACGGTGGTGAGTGAGCCGATCAGCCACGAGAAGCAAGTCGGCCACGTTGACTGTGAGTAGGGGAGAAAATAAAAAAGACGGAGGATATAAGGGCGGAGAACTCGACCACGGCCGGGGAAAGGAGCCGGACAGAAGTCGGGGTCAGAGGCACTGAGTCTGGGGCAGCGTAGGGCACGGAAGCCGCGGTACAAGCGGGAACGCAGCCGGTGTGAGAGACCGGGCTACAAGCGGGAACGCAGCCGGTATGAGAGACCGGGCTACAAGCGGGAACGCAGCCGGTGTGAGAGACCGGGCTACAAGCGGGCTGGGAGACGCAACAGCGTCGAGAGACAGCTTGACCGCGACCGGTGAAAAAGGCCGGGCAGCTACTGAGGCCGCGAGGCGCAACGACCGGGATCGTAAGGCGCAGGAGAAAATAAGAAAAAAAAAAAAAACCGCGGAGAACTCAGCCGCAGCCGGGGGGGAAAGGACCGGACTGCAAGAGGGGCTGGGAGGCACGATTGGAAACCGCTAAGGGAGAGACAGAGCCCGAGCGAGCGGGAGAGACAGAGCCCGAGCGACCGAGCGAGCGGGGGAGACCGAGCGAGCGAGGGAGAATGAGACCGAGCGAGCGAGGGAGAATGAGACCGAGCGAGCGAGGGAGAATGAGACCGAGCGAGCGAGGGAGACCGTGCGAGCGAGCGAGGGAGAACGGGACCGAGCGAGGGAGACCGAGCGAGATTTCCGCCCAGCGGCTTACAGCAGCTTTCCGCAAAGGACCAAGAGCTGGAACTGTCCGCCGCCAACTGGTTGTCCCCAGCGCCGGTTGCCCCTGTCGGGAAAGGGAACAAGGAACTCAATCAGCTGTTCTCGCGCTTTCAGAATAAACTGAAGCCGGCGCGCAGGCTGTGAACCCCGAAAGCCAGCGGTCGTCGCCTGAGGGCAAAGCTTTACCCCTCCCGCCAGAGGAAGAAACGCGGGAAGCCGCCATTTAGGCGGGGAAGAAGACAAGCGCGGGAAACCGCCATTCTCGGAGGCGGGGAAGAAGATAAGCGCGGGAAACCGCCATTTTTGAAAAAAAAAGTTAAAGAAAAATTTCGTTGTTGTTTCTCAAAAAGATTGCGAAGATGCCTAAGCGTGGTAACGTCAACGATTTTGATCCTGAGGTGGAAGATTGGGCCACGTATGTAGAACGCATAGAAATATGTTGTAAGGCAAATAAAATATCAAATGATGATAAAGCACTAACCTTACTAAACTCAATGGGTGCGAAGACATACGGGCTATTGAAGCATCTTCTATCACCAGCTAAACCGGCGGATCAGGCTTTCGCTAATATTGTTGCTGTCCTGAAGGATCATTTGAACCCCACACTGCTGATGTTAGCGGAACGATTTAAATTTTATGCAAGAACGCAACTGAAAGAGGAAAGCAACGCGGAGTACTTGGTTGAACTGCGTAGGCTAGCGAAATACTGTCAGTTTGGGGAAAATCTGACAGAGGCACTGAGAGACAAGTTCGTGTGTGGGTTGTCAAAGGAAGGAACACAAAAGCGACTGCTCGAAGAGAATGATCTTACGCTTGATAAGGCTGTCTCTATTGCAGCATCGCACGAAGCCGCAGCGAGAGGCACGGCGGAAATGCAGCTGAAGGCAGCGGTACTCGGTGTAGATCAAATGGCTTTGGGTACAACGAAATGTTATCGTTGTGGAAAGACAACACACGATCAGAACCAATGCTGGTTTAAAAACCAGGAATGTAGAAAATGTGGCAAGCTTGGTCACATAGCTAACGTATGCCGGTCAGGTAAGAAGACCAGCAACAAAAAGTCACCGAAGGAAAAGTGCAGAAAGGTACATAAGGTGGCTGAGAAGAGTTCGGATGAACAGAATTCGGATTCAGACTCCAACAGCCAGGAACTGGGTAGTCTGAGAATTCACAGTGTGAGTAAGAAAGCTGACCTACAAACTATCTGGGTCACGCTCAAGATAGCCGGAGTCCAAGTGGAAATGGAATTGGACACAGGATCAGCCCTAACAGTCATAAACCGAAGGGACTACAAGCAGCTATTCTCACATATACCCTTGAGAGATACCAAGATTGTATTGCAGACATACCCGGGGCAAAGAGTATACCCCATCGGAAAGATAAAAGTCAAGGTGAGACACAAGGGCAAAGAACACCAAGGAATGGACTTATATGTACTACCTGAGGGAGGTCCACCACTTCTGGGACGGGAGTAGATCAGGAAAATAAATATGGACTGGCACTCCCTAAAAGCAATAAAGAGTGAGAACTCGGTGAAGACAATCAGCTCAGACTCTGGAACTGATGATGGTAAGACCAGCCCATGTGCAAAAGACAAGTCTAAAATGGACTTGCAGACTAATGATGGAAAAACGAAGGAGTGCATAAATGCTTATGTTTCAGAGGAGAACAAAGTATCAGAACAGAATTCCACTGAACAACAACAACATAGTTTGACAGAGAATTCTGAGTCTGTCCAGTCTACAGACATGCACATTTCTGAGGAACACCGGGCTCGAACTCAACTCCATTTCAAACTACAACAGCAATTAGAACAAATGACTCGCCGTTTTGAGCAAGAGATAAATGCAACGAAAAAGTTCTTTGACACAGAGTGGGAGAATCTGGAAAGACAGCAGAAGCAGCTGATGGAGAAAATGGAGCGGGAACACACAAACCGTCTGCGCGAGGAGGCCAAACGAATCAAAGCTGATTCGGTTTCTGAAGGTGCGTGCTCTAATCTGGTGGAGCAAGATGTTCAGCAACTGAAGGCGCTTGTTAGCAGGTTGCAGGCAGAAAAGGCTGATTTGGTTGCCATGAATTCTGAGCTCCTACTGAAGTTGGGTGCAGCATCACCGGACGATTCATTTGTTGAAATTCGAATGGTGGAGGCTGCGGTTGATGGCGAATTAAAAGCAGCAAAGGAGCCCCAGTGCAAGGTTACAAACAGCCCTGCAGCCTATACGTCAAAAACACATGACGACGATACTGGGAAACGTCTGATGTCAGAAGAGTTAACGGTCAGCCAACTCCTTCATATGCTGAGGGACAAGACTCTGAAATGGAAAAAACTTGAACACGAGCTTCAATCTTCAAAGGAAAGGGGTTCGGAGCTCTCAAAAGTTATTGAAATAGCTGAGGTTGCAACACAGACTGAGAAGATTGCAGCAGAGCAGCCCTTGGATGCCAAGAGTACGCTGACTCACGTCAATGTAGAACAACAGAATGCTGAAACAGCTGCTCCAGTAGAGGGATTGAATAGTCCGATCAATCAATCTCCGAATGAAGTTGAAGTATTGAAATCACAAATTATGTCATTAGTAAAAGACTTGCAGGAAGCCCAGAAAAAGCTGGATGAAGCTGAACACATGAAGAAGCCTCTTCAGGAGAGATGTCTGGATTTGGAACAAAAGCTGGCTAACGTCCAGCTGGGCATGGAGGAAATAGAAGACCCTCTCGCTGGCCTAGTTCAGGACGACACTGAATATTACCACGACCTGTTCTGCCCAGCTTGTGGGGAAATCTTCCAAAGTGCAAAAACCATGAAGAATCACAAAAAGTCTAAGAAACACCGGGAGATGGTGGCGCTAATACGGCAACAGGAGGAAGAGGAGGAGGAACTGTGCATGCAGCTGGGAGTGGAGCCCAGAGAGTCTCCAAGAAGCAGAAAAGGAAAAGACGAAGCAGAAGATGATGACCCATCTGAACCATTATCACCTCTACCAGGTCACGCACGTGGTCCCTCGAGTCAAATCAGTTTGGAAGTAGAAAAACTTCCCAAGGTACTCGAGCTTTTAGAAGTCAGCAATGCTGGTTCTGAAGCTACGGAAGTTCAAGCTGTTAAGTCCAGTGAAGGACTATTAGATGAATCACCCCAGCAACAAGAACCTACTACACCATCGAAAACTACTACACCACCGAAGCGTTATCCGGACCAAATCAGGAAGCGCAGGAGGCGCCACCGCAGAGACTGAATCTGTGAACTGTTTTCCGCAGAGACTGAATCTGTGAACTGTTTACATGAAGTTGTGTATCTATGTTATGATGTTATGTTTAATGGGGAATATATATATTGTAAGCTAAAAAGGGAGGATTGTAGTGTATGTAACCGTTCCACCTTTAAGAGAACTATTGTATGTAACCGTTCCACCTTTAAGAGAACTATTTTAAGAGTTGCACTACTTTATCTTGGCTGCTGTATACTGTAATACTGGTGGTGACCACACCGGTATATAAGTGCTGTGTAATGATTTATTGGGCAGTTCCGCCCTGACCTTCAACCAGTAAAGTCCTGTTAAAGTTTACTCTTGTGGTCTGTGTAGTAATTCGCAATATAACCCACAGGCTTAACAGCATCCAATCTCAGGCTGGTCTCATGCAGCTTCAGCTTGATTCAACGCAAGCTCTGACTGCTGCCATCGTGGCTGGGTCTACCACCATCGACCGGGCTTTCACGGTGTCGCAGCCGGCCAGCAATCTGTGCTGCAACAGATTGCTAGGGATGCTGAGGTACTGCCCCGGGGGAGTGGCAGTGGGTCAGTGGAGCAGGAACCTGCTGTCCTCTATCAGGATGAGAGCTTTCCTACTCCCACCACTGCCACTCCGTCATTGCCCTTCTCGCTGCCTGTCATTCAGCCAGCCCAGATGTCTGCCGCCCATGCTGAGGTGGTGCAGTCTACAGCCGGGCCTTCCAGGCCCAGAGCTGGTCGAGGGCTATCTGAAGTCTCCCGCATGGACACTCAGCCACCTTCCACCAGCCCTGCAGTCACTGGGCCAACACTGCATAGGAGCACCAGAGTAGGCAAAGTCACTGTAACGAGAGGCACTAAGGGATTGCACAAGGATGAATAGCTAATATTGTTGCTGTAAATATGTGTTCACTGATTATTGATAAATTTATTAATTCAGTTTGGATTATTTTGTGGTGTCTCTCATTTCAGCTTTGCGCTGTGATATGGCCTGCGACAGGAATGGAATGATGGGGATGTGGTGAGCAATGGGAATCTGGGGTTTAATTTATTGGAACTGTAGTCTGATGAGCCGCTCACGGACTGCCCTTATGGAAGGTCGATTGAATGGCTGCCTCCTCCCTCGCTCATGTTCCTCCTCTTCCTCGTCCTCCTCCTTGTCTTCCTCTCCCTCTTTCTCCTCCTGAGGTGGTCATGCAATCCCTGGTGGCAAGAGCTGGGCCCTCATGATGGCCAAGTTGTGGAACATGCAGCAGACCACGAAATGGGGCACCCGTTCCGGCGAGCACTGGAGGTCTCCTCCCGAACGGTCAAGGCAGCGGATCTGTTGCTTCAGCAGCCCGATGGTCTGCTCAGTGATGTTTCTGGTGGTGGCATGGCTCTCATTATATGAGTGCTGGGCAGGAGTGTTGGGGTTGCGGAGGGGAGTGTTGAGCCAGGTGGAGAGCGGATAGCCCTTGTCTCTGACCAGCCAGCCGTGAGCTTGTCATGGTGGCTGGAAGAATGCTGGCACACCGGCCTGGTGCAGGATGATGTAGTGTATGTACCTTTAAGACAGAACTACTTTTACAGCTCCTGTATACTGTAGTACCGGCAGTGACCACACCTGTATATAAGCCTTGCGCATGCCTCTGTACCCCCAGTCTTGAGACTACCCTCCTCCAGTAAATACCTGTTTATCGTTAAGTTAGAGCATCCGTGTGGTTATTGAAAAACAGCATACTCTCAGAATCACGGATCTAACAGTGGCGACGAGTGTCGATTCGAATCTACCTGCAACTCTGCATTTCCCTTCGAGGATTCACTCCGGGAGGGCGGTGTAACAAAAAAAACAAAAATAAAAGTCGAGGCCAGGAACACGGGCGTCGACCACGAGCAACTGCCCAGTCGTCCGGCAGAGAGTGAACATCGCAGGGGAGGCTGTGGAGAGCCGGGCTTGGTTCCCCAGCCACGACGATCAGCAAGATCCAGCGCAGACCCTTCCCGGACAGCGGTGGCTGGAGCCGACCGACGGCGGAGAGAAAGCCGAGCAGCGTCGACGGGGTAAGACAGAGGGTGAAGTGCACAGGGCGCAGCCGGGGGTTGAAAACCGAGCGGCGTTGAGAGAAAAAAAAAAACAGAGAGAGAGAGGGTAAAGCAACAGCCGGGTTCAGGACCGAGCGGTGTTGAGAAAAAAAAAAGAACGCGCAGAGCACAGCCAGGGCTCAAGGCCTGAACAGTGTCCGCGGGGAGAAGGGAGAGCGCGGGAGATGCCATTGAGCCGCGGAGAAGAAGGAAGAGCGCGGGAGACGCCATTTTTAGAAGCCGCAGCGGAGAAGAAGGGCGAGCGCGGGAAGGAAGGAAAGCGTGGGAGATGCCATTTTGTGCCAGCAGAGAAGAAGGGGAAGCGCAGGAGACGCCATTTTTGACTGTTAAATCACACCCAGGGATGCCGAAGAGTGGCAGTATCTCTACGTTCGACAATGAAGTCGAAGATTGGGCGACATATGTGGAACATATTGAGGTGTACTGCAGGGCGAATGAAGTGCCAGATGCTAGTAAAGCACTGGTTTTGTTAAATTCCATGGGTGCAAAAACTTATGGGTTACTGCGAAATCTAATAACCCCAGAGAAGCCGGTGAACAAGAATTTCGAAAGCATAGTAGAAATCCTACAGGACCACTTAAACCCCACACCGCTGCTGATAGCAGAACGATTTAAGTTCCATAAAAGGAACCAACACAAAGACGAAAGCAATGCTGAGTACCTAACGGAACTGTGCAAGCTATCAAAACACTGCCAGTTTGGAGCGGGACTAGCAGATACATTAAGGGACAAGTTTGTGTGTGGGCTACAAAGTGAAGGAACCCAGAAACGGCTTCTATCAGAAAAGGATCTTACGCTGGACAAGGCTTTCAGTATGGCAGTATCACACGAAGCAGCCGCAAGGGGAGCTGCAGAGATACAACGGAGACCGCAAGAATATGGCACCAATGAAATGTCCTATGGAACAGGGAAGTGCTATCGCTGCGGCAGAACAACACATGACCAGAAGGATTGTTGGTTCAAGGACCAAGTGTGCAGACAGTGTGGAAAAGCAGGACACATAGCAAGAGTCTGCATGTCTGGGAAGAAAACCAACAGTAAGAAATCTCCACAGGAGAAGTACAAAAAGGTACACCAGGTGATGGACAGTGGTTCAGACGAACAGAAAAGTGACACAGACTCCGGAAGCAAGGAGCTCGGTTGTCTGAAACTACATAAGGTAACAGAAATGGAGGATCACCAGACTATCTGGGTTACACTCAAGATAGACGGAGTCCAAGTGAAAATGGAATTGGACACAGGATCAGCCCTAACAGTCATAAACCGAAGGGACTACAAGCGGCTATTCTCACATATACCCTTGAAAGCTACAGAGATTGTCTTGAAGACGTATACGGGGCAAAAAGTCTACCCCAAAGGAAAAATAAGGGTGAAAGTGATATATAAAGGCCAGGAAATACCTAAAATGGATATATATGTATTGCCAGATGGAGGACCACCACTGCTAGGACGTGGATGGATCCGGAAGATACAATTAGATTGGCATTCCATACAGGCACTGAAGGTTGAGGCCAAAAAGGATGACGACATCACACCTGGACGACTGTCAAAAATGCTAACTGACGGAAAAGAAGTGTTCCAGGAGGGACTAGGAACACTAAAAGGCATAACAGCAACGATTAAAATGGAGGAAAATGCAAGCCCAAAGTTTCTTAAGGCCAGACCAGTGCCTTATGCGATCAGACCAGCTGTCGAAGCAGAGCTGGAAGGGTTGGAACGTTCAGGAGTACTGTCCAAAGTGGACTGGAGCGAGTGGGCTACACCCATCGTTCCTGTAATGAAGAGGTCGTTGAGTGATACGCCTGGGGAACCAAAGAAGGTCCGCATCTGTGGGGATTTTAAGGTGACAGTGAACCCAGTCCTTCACATGGTACAATATCCGCTTCCACGAATTGAGGATATTTTCGCCTCGCTATCTGGAGGTAAACGCTTCACCAAAATTGATCTAGCCCAGGCATACTTGCAAATGGAGGTAGAAGAAGCCGCGAAACAATACCTTACGATCAACACTCATAAAGGTCTCTATCAATACAACCGGCTGGTGTTTGGGGTAGCCTCGGCTCCGGCTATCTGGCAAAGGGCAATGGATCAAGTCCTGCAAGGAATTCCAGGGACCCAGTGTTATTTGGACGACATCTTGGTCACGGGCGAAAATTACGGTGATCACCTCACCAACTTGGAGAAGGTGCTCACCAGATTAAAGGAGTATGGGCTACGAGCTAATCGCCACAAGTGCGAGTTTTTCCAGAAACAGATCTCGTATTGTGGCCACGTCATCGATGAAGAGGGGTTACATAAGTCCCCTGAAAAGATTGAGGCAGTAGTCAAGGCTCCAGCACCGGAAAATGTGTCACAACTGAGGTCGTTCCTCGGGCTGGTAAACTACTACCACAAATTCTTACCAAATTTGTCCACGGTATTACACCCACTGAACACCCTCCTGCAAACAGGGGTACCAAGGAAGTGGGATGACAAACGTAGACGAGCTTTCCAGAAGTGTAAAGAATTGATCACATCAAAAGAGGTGTTGGCCCATTTCAACCCAGTGCTACCAATTCGTTTGGCATGTGATGCATCACCCTATGGTATTGGAGCGGTGCTGTCGCACAAATTCCCAGACGGGTTGGAGAGGCCAGTAGCCTTTGCGTCTCGGTCACTAACCTCAGCCGAGCGCAACTACGCCCAGATGGACAGGGAGGCCCTCAGCCTAGTATGGGGAGTAAAAAATTTCAACCACTATCTGCATGGGCAGAAGTTCACCTTGCTGACTGACCACCAACCACTTGTCTCCATCTTTAATCCTAAGAAGGGCGTTCCAGTGATGACTGCACAACGGTTACAAAGATGGTCCCTGTTTCTAGGGGCGAATCAACACGAAACAGCATGGGAACGCTGATGGGCTATCGCGCCTGCCACTGCCTACTGTGGAGGAAGCACCAGCAGTGGACCCTATTGAGATATTTTATTCGTCAATAATTGAATGATTGCCAGTAACGAACGCGGATATAGAGAAGGAGACCTGCAATGATCCGACGCTGTCTCGGGTATATGATTTGACGGTGAGGGGATGGCCAAAACATGGCGACTCACTGTTGCCAGCATTCTCATCCAGAAGAGAGCAGCTGTCAGTATGCCTGGGGACAGTGATGTGTGGATCCAGAGTGGTGATTCCACCCAAGTTAAGGGAGAGAGTGCTAAATGAGCTACATGAAGGTCATCTGGGTGGAGTGAAAATGAAAAGCCTTGCTAGGGCTTATGTGTGGTGGCTGGGAATCGATCAACAAATCGAAGACCTAACGAAGAGCTGCTTAGGATGCCAGAGGGTCCAAAATGCACCACCACATGCCCCTCTACACCTATGGGAGTGGCCCTCCTCTGCATGGCAACGGGTGCATATTGATATCGCTGGTCCATTCATGGACTCAATGTTCTTAATAGCAGTGGATGCTCATTCAAAGTGGCCTGAGGTGATCAAAATGTCCTCAACCTCTACACAGAAAACGATTGCAGTCCTACGGACCATATTTGCCAGAAACGGTTTGCCAGAGCAGATTTCCTCTGATAATGGACCACAGTTTGTGTCCGAAGAATTTCAAAAATTTATGAGAAGGAATGGGGTAAGGCATTACACATCCGCCCCGTATCATCCAGCCACAAATGGATTGGCTGAGAGGTTCGTACAAACCTTTAAGAAGGCGATAAAGGCCATGTGCGACGATGAAATTCCACTACAGCCTACCGAAACGCGACACATGCAGTCACCAACCAGACCCCGGCCATGATGTTCTTTAACCGAAGGTTGCGATCTCGCTGGACTTGCTCAGGCTAAATGTGTGAAGAAGTGTTGAGGACAAACAATTCCAGCACATCAATGAGAAGCCAACAAGGAGCTTCAATGTAGGACAACCAGTCTTGGCCCGTGACTATCGAACAGAGAAATGGCAGCCCGGAACGATATGCACAAGGCAGGGGCCATTAATGTACACAGTGGATGTCGGGGAGAACATTGTGAGACGCCACGTCGGTCAGATCTTAACGTCACAGGAATGCATCAACCCCATGTCTCGAGTACCTGGGGATGAACCCGACATACCGGTAGCATCTACCTCAGAACCAGTAGCAGTGGAACCCGATGAACTACCCGATGAAAAGGGGTCAGAATCGCCTCTGCACCAAGAACAAGAACCTCAGGAAAGGCGCTATCCCGAAAGGGTCAGGAAGCCGCCCCAAAGACTGAATCTATAAATGGACTATTGTTGTTTAACGTACATGTTAAAGTGTTCATTGTTATTTGAATATTAGGGGTACTACTAATCTAAAAGGGGAGGAATTGTAGTGTATGTGCCTTTAAGACAGAACTACTTTTACAGCTCCTGTATACTGTAGTTCCGGCAGTGACCACACCTGTATATAAGCCTTGCGCATGCCTCTGTACCCCCAGTCTTGAGACTACCCTCCTCCAGTAAATACCTGTTTATCGTTAAGTTACAGCATCCGTGTGATTATTGAAAAACAGCATACTCTCAGAATCACGGATCTAACAGATGAAGGCATCATAGCTGCTGCCAGGATAACGGGCATTCACATTGCTGTGTGTGGTCGCACACCAACTGCACATTAAGTGAGTGGTAGCCTTTGCGGTTATGGAAGATCTCAGGATTGTTATGTGGTACCCGCAAAACCATGTGGGTGCAGTCAATGGCGCCCTGCATGAAGGGATTGGACAGAGGAGGTAGACTGTTTCCAGTGGCTGAGGGGTCTAGAACAAGTGAACATAGATATAAGCTCAAATGTAAGAGATTTAGAAACGAGAGCAGGAGAAACTTTTTTACAGGTGACTGTGCGGCTGTGAATTGCACTACCGGAGTTAGTCATTGAAACAGAGACCATGTCAACATTGAAGAATGGGTTAGATAGTTAGTTAAAGGAAAGGGAATGAAGGGATATGGGAATGGGGTCAGAACTGCTGCTCATGTGGAGGATAAACACCAACACGGACTGAATGGGCTAAACAGCCTTTTTTTGTGTTGTAATTCTACGTAATCTAGTGAAGCAAGGTGTACTGGCCTTTCTGGACAGTGCAAGTGGCAACCACCTAGAGGTCCAGGCATGGGTTTGGAAAAAGTTCCAAATTTCTTTTGGCCAAGAGGTCACTCGGTCTCTTCTAGCGTATTTCTGTGGAATGGGATGGGGGGGATTCCCTTCTCCAGAACAGGCACCCTGGATGTGCCCCGAGTGGTGTGAGTGACAACCATTGGTGTAGATATCAGAGAACCTGATCCTGACCATGAAAAGTATGCTGGGTCAGTGGTGAAGGTTTTCAGAGGACACAACCCAATAATTACACCAGGACATCACCCTTGTAGGTTTCAGGGCCATCATCCTACAACTCTCAACAACAACAACAAGTTCCATTTATATAGCACGTTTAATGTAGTAAAATGTCCCAAGGTGCTTCACTGTAGTGTAATCAGATGAAAGAAATCTCCTTCCTATATCCTTGCTGGATTGAAATTAAGACTCATCACATGTCTTCTGTTCTACTCATACTTCCCCAGGATTTCAAACCTGTGGAGCTCGCTACCTTCCTCACTATTTCCTTCCTATAATTATCAACCTTTTAAAACCCAACTTTTCCATCAGCTAATCATTACTTCCTGATTTTACTAATCATTGTTTTTACTTTGTTCAACATATTTGTGGTCTCCTGCACTTCGGGCCGTGACCCTTCCCTTTGATTCCTCACCAGAAAATGATTTTTTCACGATCACTGTGTATGACAGAAAATGTATTAAAAAAAACAACGCAGGGAGATAGCCTCAGGGTGGAAATTTACAATAAGGGTTGGAGGTGGGGAATGGGACACTGACTTTTAAACATTGCTGTTTATTCCATTCCCTAGCACTATTATCTTTTACTTTACTGAGCACAAAAATGCTTTCCAAAGCATTAATAACTGGCTCCAATAGCAGGGAATCAGAAAACAGAAAGTCGGGATAAATGGGTCATTTTCTGGTTGGCAAACTGTAACTAGTGGGGTGCCATAGGGATCAGTGCTGGGGCCCCAACTATTTACAATCTATGTCAATGACTTGGATGAAGGGACCAAGTCTAATGTAGCTAAATTTGCTGATGATACAAATATAGGTGGGAAATCAAGTTGTGAAGAGGACACAAAGGGCAGGATTTCCATGGAGGCGGGATTGGAGGCGGCGGAGGGTTAAAATCCCAAAATCAGGGGTCCCGACCGCATCCCGCACCCAACCCGCCTCCATGCCAGTTTCAAAGGAGGCGGGTGCCCGCCCCGCACTGGGACCTGCCTCCCTGAGGCGGGAAGGGGATTAGTGCCAAATAACTGCCTGTTAACAGGTAGTTAACAGGCAGTTAACAGGCAGTTTTTAGCCTAATCCCTATTTTTAATGTTGAAGTGTGGGATTCCCGATGGCTCCAAACCATGCCAAGTTAGAGGAGGCAGACTGTCGGGATGAAGTGCTTGGAGGGGTCGAGATGTTCGGTGTTCAGGTGAGTGATGGGTGCATGAGTGCAAAGGTAAGTGTGTTTGGTGTGTGTAAAGTGTTTAAATAAGTTTTACTTACATGTACTTACCTTTACAGCCTTCCTTCCTTCAGGTCTCGGGAGTCCCTCATCTCACCGGCGCAGAAAGCAGAATGGCTGTGAGCTGTCAAAAATTGCAGCATTCAGCTTTCTGTTCCGGGGAGATCTCTAATTCATCCTGAGAAGAAAGAATTAACTTGTAGTACAGATTGTCAGTGTTTGACAGCTTCAAACAGCTGTGAAACGCTGATATTTCATCTGTCAAAAGGTCTTGACAGATGAAATTTCAATCTGTGACGTCACCTGTTGCCGGGTGGTCCTTAATTGGCCTGCTGAGCCCGCTGGGTGGGCTCAATAAGGTCAATCAAGTCTAAATTGTGTGGGTTGGCTAGAACTCGATGGAGGCGGGACTACAACCCCGAAAGTTGTAGTCCCTCCTCCTACCCGACCTCTCAATGAAAATCCAGCCCAAAGAATCTGCAAAGGGATATAGATATGCTAAGTAAGTGGGCAAAAATTTGGCAGATGGCGTATAATGTGGGAAAATGTGAGGTTATCCACTTTGGTAGGAAATATAGAAAAGCAAATTATTGGCCCGTAATTTCCGATCGGAGGCTTCCTGCGTGCGGATGCCTCCGATCGGAAAAAAATCTGTGCACCTACCTGAGGGCTCCCAAGGTCTGGACACTTCTGATCCTGGGCCTCTCCACAGTCGAAATGCGCAGGGTCCAGGTATCCCAGGGGCGCATGAGGTTCGCAAGCATCCTGGGATCACGTGGGCCAGGCAGCCAATGAAAGAAGGACAGATAGACCTGTCAAAAGTATGAATGGGGATCACTGAAAAAAGGCACTAAAACATTAAATACATTTTTTAAAAACCATCACGTTTTTAAAATTAGTTAAAATAACATTAAATTAAATATTTTAAACAAAAATTTAATTTTTTGAAAAAAATAATTAAAGTTTTTTACAGGGCTTAAAATAAACTTACCTTTTTTAAAAGTATTTTTAAATTATAAATGAGTGAAAAAAAATTATTTTTTACTTTGTTAAACTCTTATGCTGGTAAAAGCAGGCCTTACGCCTGCTTTTACCAGGCGTAAGATTTCTAATGGTTTTCAGCGGACAGAGGTTCTGCAGAAAGCGGAACTCTCCACCCGCAGAGGCCCTTCTCCAGGGCAGGCGGCTGATCTGTCAAGAGGATTCCAGCATTTCCGATGTCCCTACAGGTGTGTACACATCTCATACACACCCGTAGGCATCGGAAAATATGGGCCATTATTTAAATGGAGAGAGATTACAAAATGCTGCAGTACATAGGGATCGGGGGTCCTTGTACGTGAAACACAAAAAGTTAGCATGCAGATACAGCAAGTAATTAGGAAGGTCTTTATTGCAAGGGGGATGGAGTATAAAAGTAGGGAAGTCTTGCTACAACTGTACAGGGCATTGGTGAGACCACACCTGGAGTACTGCGTACAGTTTTGGTCTCCTTATTTAAGGAGGGAGATACTTGCATTGGGGGCAGTCAGAGAAGGTTCACTAGGTTGATTCCTGAGATGAAGGGGTTGTCCTATGAAGAAAGGTTGAGCATGTTGGGTCGATACTTATTAGAGTTTTGAAGAATGAGGTGTGACCTTATGGAAACATAAAAGATACTGAGGGGGCTTGACAAGGTAGATGCAGAGAGGATGTTTCCCCTCGTGGGGGAATCTAGAACTAGGGGGCATAGTTTCAGAATAAGGGGTCGCCCATTTAAAACGGAAATGAGGAGGAATTTCTTCTCTCAGAGGGTCGTGAATCTGTGGAATTCTCTACCCCAGAGAGCTGTGGAGGAGGAGTCATTGAATATATTTAAGGTGGAGATAGACAGATTTTTGAACGGTAAGGGAGTCAAGGGTTATGGGGAGCGGGCAGGGAAGTGGAGTTGAGGCCAAGATCAGATCAGCCATGATCTCATTGAATGGCGGAGCAGGCTCGAGGGGCCAAATGGCCTACTCCTGCTCCTATTTCTTATGTTTCTTATGGAGTCCCCTTTTGAACCTTTATCCCTATGCTTCCCTAATATTGTTTTTATTAATCATTTGTTTCTATAATTAACTAAAGTCACATTCTCATACTTTCATGGCATGAAGAACAGTAATGACATTTGTTGTGTATGTAACCGTTTACCTTTAAGGGAACTATAGAATGTGACCGTTCGCCTTTAAGAGCACTACTTCAGGGTGGCACTATTTATTGGCTCATGTATACTGTAATACCGATAGTGACCACACCAGTATATAAGGGTTGTGATACGTTAACTAGGGCAGAATTCGCCCAGACCTCTGAATAGTAAAGACCTGTTTTGTTTGTACTTCTAAAGTCTCTGAAGTTATTTACTGCACAACCTACAGACTTTACAGTGGCGACGAGTCCGATCGTACCCTGCGGCAAGACTAACCAGTAGCAGAGAGCATCAAAAAGAAAACACGAGGCTCCGTCTACTAAAAGTATAGTACTTACTGGAAGCTGGAAGATTAACAGCAAAGCTGCGGCAGCAACAGGCACAGATTACCCTGCTACCACATCTTGAGCGAGCCAATCAGCCTAAAACAAGGCGGCCGAAGAGACTGTGGGTAGTTAAAACAAAAAAAAAAACGGGGTAGAAGTAATTGGAGGAGAAGGGCAAAGCATTCGGGTCCAACGGCGTCGGGTGACAGCCGGACCGCGGGCAATGTGAGAAGCCGTGCAGCAACCGCCGCCACGAAGCGCTGAGCCTGCGAGTAGGCGCGGGAGTGTCAGAGCCGAGAGCCGCGCGAGCGGGGGAGCCAGAGCCGAGCGGGAGGCGTTGCAAGCCAGCGATCGCATCTCCAGATAAGGGCCGAGAGCCGCGAGAGCGATCGGATCTATAGATAAGGGCCGCACTCGGGCTGACAGACGGCGTCGGGGGACCGGGTGAAGACCGCCAAGCGCGGGAAAACCGCCATTGAAGTGGGCGGGGAGAGCGAGAAGCACGGGAAAGCCGCCATTTTTCGGGGAAAACCGCTGAAGAAGAAGGAAGAAGCGGGAAACCGCCATCTTGGAAATTATTAAGAATTTCAGAAAAGTAATAAGATTTTTCAGAAAGGCTGGTGTGTTCTCAAGAAGAGAGAAGAAAATTAATAATAAGTAAAGTAATACTTGTACTGTTCTCAAAAAGAGAAGAAGATGCCTAAGCGAGGAAATATTAATGACTTTAATGCAGAAATAGAAGACTGGGCCACGTATGTGGAACGCATAGAAATATATTGCGTAGCCAACGAAATTGAGGATGACAACAAGGCAATAACTTTGTTAAATTCGATGGGAGCAAAAACATACGGGCTTTTGAAACATCTAATAGCACCAGTTAAACCAGTGGACCAGACCTTCGAAGAGATCGTAACAGTGTTGAAGGATCACTTGAACCCCACACCGTTGATGCTGGCTGAACGATTTAAATTTTACGCCAGAACCCAGAGGCAAGATGAAAGCAATGCGGAATACTTAGTCGAACTGCGTAAGCTAGCGAAATACTGCCAGTTTGGAGGGAATTTGACAGAGGCGCTGCGGGACAAGTTCGTATGCGGCTTGGCCAAAGAAGGAACGCAGAAGCGACTTCTGGAAGAAAACGACCTCACACTGGACAGGGCTGTCCTCATAGCTTCATCGCACGAAGCCGCAGCGAAAGGGACGGCGGAAATGCAGCTAAAGGCGGCGGCACTCGGGGTGGACCAAATTACAACAAGCACTCCCAAATGCTACCGTTGTGGAAAGACAACGCACGACCAGAATCAGTGCTGGTTTAAGAACCAAGAGTGCAGGAAATGTGGCAAACTGGGTCACATCGCGAAGGTATGCAGGTCCGGAAAGAAGACCAACAAGCAAAGGAAGCCACCACCACAAGGAAAGTACAACAAGGTGCATCAGGTGGCTGAAAAGAGTTCAGACGAACAAAATTCAGACTCGGACCCAAACAGCCAGGAGCTGGATAGTCTGAGAATCCACCATGTGGGTAAAGTAACTGATCTACAGACGATCTGGGTCACACTAAAAATAGCGGGAGTCCAAGTACGAATGGAGCTGGACACGGGATCAGCTGTATCCGTCATCAACCAAAAGGACTATCACCGGCTATTCTCTCACATACCCTTAAGAAATACCAAATTCGTATTACAGACATACACGGGGCATCATGTATACCCCCTGGGAAAAATACGAGTCAAGGTGAGAGATAGGGGTAAAGAACACCCACGAATGTATCTGTACGTATTACCTGAGGGAGGACCACCACTTCTGGGACGGGAGTGGATCAAGAAAATAGACATGGAATGGCACTACCGACAAGCAATGACGAGTGAGGACTCGGTGCAGACAAGCAGCTCAGACTCCGAGCCGGAAGACGATAAGTCCAGCTTATGTATGAAAAACAAGATTAACATGAACTCACGGACTAAGGTTGGGAAATCGATGGCGTGCATAAAGACAGAGAATTCTGAGTCTGTTCAAGCTACAGACAGATGCATTACGGAGGAACACCGGGCTAGAACTCAACGTTATGTCAAAGTACAACGACAATTAGAACAGTTGAGTGCCCGTCTCCTACAAGAGATGGAAAAGGTGAAAAAGTTCTGGGACACCGAATGGGAGTCCCTGGAAAGACAACAGAGACAGCTCGCTCAAGCAGAGAGCGACCATAGAGCCATCGTGGCCAAGTACCAATCACATCTCCCTGAGGCTGTTCAGGAACTAGAATATACACAGAACGATCCAAAGGAAGAGGAATCTTCAGGAAGTCAGGATGGTATTCCAGTTCACCTCTACGACTTGTTGCAAGCAGAGTGTAACGAGTTGAAAGAACAGTATGAACAGGCTCGGACTACAATCCTGGAAGGGGTTAACTTGGCAACTTCCGAAAAGCTCGTGTTAGTGAAAGAACATGAACGACTAAAGGTTGACCATAAGCAAGAATTACAAAGTCTGCAGGAAATGTTTGATGAGCTTCAGGCCAAGGCTGACTCATTGTTAGGGATTCAATCCATAGGAAAAAAATTAGTGGTGGAAGACATACCAGAACAGGGAATACAGGATGTCCAAGAACTCGTTAAATTATTAAAGGAAACACAAAATAAATATGAAGCGGCAATGGCCGAGGTCCAACGACTTGAAGAACAGATGCAACTGGAAATCTTTTCAGTGGAAGAAAAGGGAACTGTAAGAAACACAGAGACCGTAAGAATGGGCCATGAACATGAGCTTAAATCGTCAGAGGAGAAGGGTTTGGAGCTCTCAAAAGTTATTGAAATAGCCGAGGTTGCAACACAGACTGAGAAGATGGCAGCAGAGCAACCCTTAGATACCAAAAGTACGCTGACTCATGTCAAGGTTGAACAACAGAACGCTGAAACAACTGCTCCGGTAGAGGGATTGAATAGTCCGATCAATCAATCTCCAAAGGAAGTTGAAGTATTAAAATCACAAATGAGGTCATTAGTAAACAACTTGCTGAAAGCCCAGAAAAAGTTAGAGGAAGCGGAACACGTGAAGAAGTCTCTTCAGGAAAGATGTCTGGATTTGGAACAAAAGCTGGCTGACGTCCAGCTGGGTAGGGAGGACATAGAAGACCCTCTCGCTGGCCTAGCTCAGGACGACTCCGAATATTACTATGTCCTGTCCTGCCCAACTTGTAACTTCGACTCCCACCATACAGAAATCATGGAGGAGCACCGAAAGTCTACGGAACATCGGGAGAAGGTGGCTCTACTACGGAAAAAAGAGGAAGAGAAGGAGGAACTGCGCATGCAGCTGGCAGCTGACAGTGGAGCCCAGAGAGTCTCCAAGAAGCAGAAAAGGAAAAGTCGAAACAGAAGATGACCCATCTGAACCATGATTATCTCTACCAGATCACACACGTGGTCCCTCCGAACGGAGCCAATTCAGTTCGGAAGTTCAAACTGTTAAACCCATGGAAGGACTATTGAATGAGTCACTCCAGCAATGTGAACCGACTACACCACAGAGACTGAATCTATGAACTGTTTTCCACAGAGACTGAATCTGTGATTTGTTTTGACATGAAGTTATATATGTTATTATGTTATGTTAAACATGAAGTTATATGACGTTGACTCCATCGAGAGTATATCTGTAAATTGTTATATGACGTTGACTCCATCGAGAGTATATCTGCAACCTGTTTATATAAAATTGAAGATTGTATGTTTAACGGGATTCTGTAAGTAATAAGCTAGGAAGGGAGGAGTGTTGTGTATGTAACCGTTTACCTTTAAGGGAACTATAGAATGTGACCGTTCGCCTTTAAGAGCACTACTTCAGGGTGGCACTATTTATTGGCTCATGTATACTGTAATACCGATAGTGACCACACCAGTATATAAGGGTTGTGATACGTTAACTAGGGCAGAATTCGCCCAGACCTCTGAATAGTAAAGACCTGTTTTGTTTGTACTTCTAAAGTCTCTGAAGTTATTTACTGCACAACCTACAGACTTTACAACATTATAAGCAATTAACTTGTAACTAACCTTCTGAAATGTATGTGTGGAACAGAATAACCCAGCTGGTCTGGCTCAGGGCTTGAGCAGCAAGGGCAACTTTGCCAAAAAAGTAAAATGTGGGTGAGGTTTTATATGCAAATTATTGTGAATGGGGTTAGAATTATGCTTTGAGGAGTTGCGTGTCCATTCAGGTTTGACTGGAAAGTAATAGATTGTGATTTGCTCACTTTGAATATCGCAGGCATCTTCAGGACATAGGCAGACTATACAGTGCATGCTTTTGAAAGAGTAGTTAAATCCGGAACTAAGGTCTTAAATCTAAACAAAGCAAACTATGTAGGTATGAGGGGCGAGTTGGCTAAGGTAGATTGGGAAACTACATTAAAAGGTATGATGGTAGAGAAGCAATGACTAGCATTTAAAGAATCAATACATAATTTACAACAAATATACATTCCTTTAAGGCACAAAAACCCCACAGGGAAAGTGGTCCAACTGTGACTAACAAAAGAAGTTAAAGATAGTATTAGATCAAAGGAAGAGGCTTATAATGTTGTGAAAAAGAGTAGTAAGCCTGAGGATTGGGAGAATTTTAGAATTCAGCAAAGGAGGACCAAGAAATTGATAAAGAAAGGGAAAATAGAATATGAGAGTAAACTAGCGAGAGACATAAAAACAGACTGTAAAAGCTTCTATAGGTATGTAAAAAGGGAAAGATTAGCGAAAGTAAATGTGGGTCCCTTACAGGCTAAGACAGGAGAAATTATAATGGATTATAAGGAAATGGCAGAGAAATTAAACAAATAGTTTGGCTGCGATTTAGTCTACCTCAGTGGGTGCGGTGCGGCCAGGGTCGGCAGCGGGGTGCAACCCCGCTGCTGGCTCCAGCCCGCTCTGTGAAATGATTTCATGCTGATTGGGCTTGTTAAGCCCTCCCAGCACGTTTCCCAGCCAATTGAAGGAAGTGGGTCTGATAACGTCACTTGATGACGCATTATCAGCCGGTTTCCTTAAAGGGACCATGCGCAAAATGATTTTGAGAGTTGTGCTGTCAGTCAGTGTTCTACAGCATTGAGGTGCTGCAAACACTGACAAGCACTGCACAGAGGTGCACAGCTGCACCCAGGCTCTCCCATGACTATCTCCATATGCTTATGGAGAGAGTCACAGCACGCAGAGAGGATCGCTTCCTTTCCCATGGGCGGAAGAGACCTCCCCAGGAGATCAACGCAGCTTGGTTGCACATTGCACAATGAGGACACAAGCAGGGATGTCATTAGGAGGACCAGGCTGCAGTGGCACAAACCTTTCAATGATTTCAGTAGATCAAGAAACGTTACTGCAAAGCCACACTCACCTCATCGTGCTGTGCCATTCATCACATCCCCATCACTCTGCCTTCCCTACCCTACTCTTGCACATCCTTACTCACAACAACTTACCTTGCACCTCCACCCATCCCTCTCTATATACATTATCACTTCCCCATCTCACTAGTGTAGGTGGTTTGCCTTGGTGGTTCGAATCACCTCTCCTACTTAGTTCTAGATGATAGGAATTATGGTGAACAGGATTGGAACACAGATAAGCTTTTTGGACTCAACCATACGGTGTTTAATAAGGTTAACACACACACCCGCCTCCAGTACGTAAAATGCCTGGTGGCATAAAACAAACAGTACAACATTACAACTTGTCCCATCGAACAGGCCCCTGTCTCGTATTAAGTTGCCTAAAATCACACTGTGTTGCTATACAGTGTATAACATGGACTTGTCCCACAAACCCCAGAACATACACTATATAATACACACAGAACCTCCCCACTAAGCCCCTCTGGATTGGTTGGGACACACAACACCCCCTCACACAGTACCGGTGGTCTTAAGGATGCGTGGGCTTGGACAATGCTCACCCCAATTGTCTGTTTTCTTGATCGCTACTTCCCTGTGTAGAGCGTGTCTCCTGGTTCCGTATCGCCGATGCAGAATCCAAGTCCCAGTTTCGAATTTCGTTCCTACAGTCAGAGAGCAAGGCAAGGCTCTTGTCGCTCATGATGGTTTCTTCTCTCCGTCTCGGACAGAGTGCTTGGTTCTTGGTTCAGAGATGAGGGCACGCGAAGGCGAGAGCAAGCGAGAGAGAGCGAGAATGGCCAAAGCTGCCTTCTCTTATATCCTAAAAGTTCATTAAGATCTGTGTATTGCAGTGATGTCTTTTTAATCACCCTTCTTTGTCTGGTTTCCCGCCTTTCGGGGCTATCCCATCTAGGTGCTAGAGTTAATAGCAGATGATGGGCTGCACTTCTTACCCGATCCCGGGTTAAGTGGCTTCCCATTAGCTTCCAATGGCCTTCCTTTGTCCAGTTCCCGACTTTTGGGGCTGTCTCATCTAGGTGCTGGTGTTAATGGCAGATAATGGGCCGCACTTCTCACTCGATCATGGGTTAAGTGGATTCCCATTAATTTCCAATGGCCCTCCCTTGTCCGGTTCCCCCAGAGAACTCTTGTCTGCTCAGACATTCTCCTGTAGTCAGTTTGTAGGCCTGGCTGGACTCTCCTGTCCATCAGGAACACCTGGGCCCCTCCCATCTTCTCCAAACAGGCTGCTGGTCAATCAGCTGTAACAATCATACAAAATGTCCGATACAAAAAAGAATCCTTGGGGCCTGCGCTGATGCTTACACTAGCCACCACTCACACTCACCCTCATCGTAGTCCAATCATATCAACTAACAGCACAGAAGGGTAGGCATATGGGTGTTTTAGCCAATGTTCATGTGAAGTTTCTGTTAATGTGCTGTCAAACATTGAAATCTTTATTTACAGCACTTTGTGGTCTTGGACAGATTTGTGTGCACCTTTGGAAGTGGCTTAGTGAGTTGCAGTGAATGGTGAGATATAACAGTACCCCCACAATGGCGATGAGTGTGAAAGGAATGGCTTGAGCATTGTGGGGATGCTTTATGGTGTTGGTGTGGGGTGGTGCCAACCTGGCGCATCATGTGGCAGCCAGGGGCTACAGCATCAAGTGAAGTAAATCTGGCCATGGTGTGGCCATCCCTGGTGTCCCGGGCAGCAATGTGATCGGGTGCTGATGCCCTGTGTCCTATGCAGCATCATTTGATTGATGAGAAGGTTGGTGTTGTTGTTGGTGCTGCTGGTGTGCCTGGTGCTGCTGGGGTTGGGGCTGATCGTTATGGGATTCTGAGGACCAAGGTGAGATAGTTTCAAGGGCACAGATGCTGATAGAATAGATGGCAGGTGAACTTGAGATAACAGAAGCGATCTGTCAATGGTGAGAGAAGTTATTCCAATGAGGTGACACTGGATAGTGACTTTGCTCCAAACACGTGCAAACTACATAAAGCTCAATCAGTCTTCCAAATACAGTAAGTGTTATATCCGTGTACCTTAATGTTGTGTCCTTCAATAATCAGACAACAGACTGCAGGGAACGATTCAACAGGTGTTTACTGAATTAGGGTTACTCTAGAACTAACTGTACAGATCACTTCTCAGGGTTTATATACAGGTGTGGTCACTGCCGGTACTACAGTATACAGGAGCTGTAAAAAGTAGTTCTCTCCATTAAGGTATATATACATTACATACATTACAATTCCTCCCCTTTTAGATTAACAGTACCATAATACTCATTTAACAATTAACATTTTTAATATACAATGTTATATGAAAATAGTCCATTCATATATTCAGTCTCTGGGGAGGCTGCCTGATTCTTTCTGGATAACGCCTTTCCCGAGTGTCTCGCTCTTGGTGTGGAGGCGATTCTAGCACCCTGTCGTCAGTTGATTCATCAGCTTCCAATGCTATTGTTTCTGAGGTAGATGCGACCTGTACGTCGGGTTCCTCACCAGGTACGTATGGCCGAGACATGGGGATGACTCGTTCCTGTGACTCTAGGATCTGGTCAGCATGGCGTCTCACAATGTTCTCCCCAACATCCACTGTGTACATTAGTGGCCCCTGCCGTGTGCATATCGTTCCTGGTTGCCATTTCTCTGTTCGGTAGTCACGGGCCAAGACTGATTGCCCTACATTGAAGCTCCTTGTCGGCTTCTCATTGATGTGCTGGAATTGCTTACTCTCAACATCTCTTCGTACATTTGGTCTGAGCAAATCCAGACGAGATCTCAACCTTCGGTTAAAGAACATCATGGCCGGGGCCTGGTTGGTGACTGCATGTGTCGCATTTCTGTAGGCAAACAGGAAATTGTCCACCTTATGCTGCAGTGGAATGTCGTCATCGCACATGGCCTTTATTGCTTTGTTAAAGGTTTGTGCGAACCTCTCAGCCAATCCATTTGTGGCTGGATGATACGGGGCGGATGTGTAATGCCTTACCCCATTCCGTTTCATAAACCTTCGAAATTCTTCGGACACAAACTGTGGTCCGTTATCAGAGCAAATCTGCTCTGGCAAGCCGTTCCTGGCAAATATGGTCCGTAGGACTGCAATCGTTTTCTCCGTGGTGGTGGAGGACATTTTGATCACCTCAGGCCATTTCGAGTGCGCATCCACGGCTATTAAAAACATTGAGTCCATGAATGGACCAGCGATATCAATATGCACCCGTTGCCATGGAGATGAGGGCCACTCCCATGGGTGTAGAGGGGCATGTGGTGGTGCATTTTGGACCTTCTGGCATCCTGAGCAGCTCTTTGTCAGGTCCTCGATTTGCTGATCGATCCCCGGCCACCACACATAAGCCCGAGCAAGGCTTTTCATTTTCACCCCTCCCAGATGACCTTCGTGAAGCTCATTGAGCACTCTCTCCCTTAACTTGGGTGGAATTACCACTCGGGATCCACACTTCAAGGTCCCCTGGCATACTGACAGCTGTTCTCTTCTGGATGAGAATGCTGGCAACAGTGAGTCGCCATGTGATGGCCATCCCTTCACCGTCAAATCATATACCCGAGACAGTGTCGGGTCATTTCGGGTCTCCTTCTCTATACCAGCGTTAGTTACTGGCAAGCATTCAATTATAGTCGAATGAAATGTTTCGACAGGATCCACTGCTGGTACTTCCTCCGCAGTAGGCAGTGGCAGGCGTGATAGCCCATGAGCGTTTCCATGCTGTTTCGTGCCCTTATACTCGATTTCATATTGGTGCACCCCTAGAAAAAGGGACCATCTTTGTAGCCGTTGCGCAGTCATCACCGGAACGCACTTCTTTGGATTAAAGATGGAGACAAGTGGTTGGTGGTCAGTCAGCAAGGTGAACTTCTGCCCGTGCAGATAGTGATTGAACTTTTTCACTCCCCACACTAGGCTGAGGGCCTCCCTGTCAATCTGGGCGTAGTTACGCTCGGCTGAGGTTAGTGATCAAGACGCAAAGGCTACTGGCCTCACCAAGCCGTCCGGGAATTTGTACGACAGCACCGCTCCAATGCCATAGGGTGATGCTTCACACGCCAACCGAATTGGTAGTGCTGGGTTGAAATGAGCCAACACCTCTTTTGATGTGATCAATGCTTTGCTCTTCTGGAAAGCTCGTTTACATTCGTCACTCCACTTCCATGGTACCCCCGTTTGCAGTAGGGTGTTCAGTGGGTGTAGTATGGTAGACAAATTCGGCAAGAACTTATGGTAGTAGTTCGCCAGCCCGAGGAACGACCTCAGTTGTGACACATTTTCCAGTGCTGGGGCCTTGACTACTGCCTCAATCTTTTCAGGGGACTTATGTAACCCCTCTTTATCAATAATGTGGCCACAATACGAGATCTGCTTCTGGAAAAACTCGCATTTGTGGTGATTAGCTCGGAGCCCATATTGCTTCAATCTAGTGAGCACCTGCTCCAGGTTGGCGAGGTGATCACTGTCATTTTTGCCCGTGACCAGAATGTCGTCCAAATAACACTGGGTCCCTGGAATCCCTTGCAGGACTTGTTCCATTGCCCTTTGCCAAATAGCGGGAGCTGATGCTACCCCGAACACCAGCCGGTTGTATTGGTAGAGACCTTTATGGGTGTTGATCGTGAGTTACTGTTTCGAGGCTTCTTCTACCTCCATTTGCAGATGTACGCCTGGGCCAGATCAATCTTAGTGAAGCATTTCCCTCCCGATAGCAAGGCAAAAATATCTTCAATCCACGGAAGCGGAGATTGTACAGTGTGAAGGACTGGGTTCACTGTCACCTTAAAGTCCCCACAGATGCGAACCTTCTTTGGTTCCCCAGGCGTATTACTCAACGACCTCTTCATTACAGGAACGATGGGTGTAGCCCACTCGCTCCAGTCCACTTTGGACAGTACTCCTGAACGTTCCAAGCCTTCCAGATCTGCTTCGACGGCTGGGCGGATCACATAAGGTACCGGTCTGGCCTTAAAAAACTTTGGGCTTGCATTTTCCTCTATTTTGATCGTCGCTGTTATGCCTTTTAGAGTTCCGAGTCCCTGCTGGAACACTTCTTGTGCGTCAGTTAGCATTTTTGACAGTCACCCAGGTGTGATGTCGTCATCCTTTTTGGCATCTACAGTCAGTGCTTGTATGGAATGCCAATCTAGCTGTATCTTCCGGATCCATTCACGTCCTAGTAGTGGTGGTCCTCCATCTGGCAATACATATAGGTCCATTATTGGTGTTTCCTTGCCGTTATATATAACGTTCACCCTTATTTTTCCTTTGGGGTAGACTTTTTGCCCCGTGTACGTCTTCAAGACAATCTTTGTATCTCTCAAGGGTATATGTGAGAATAGCCGCTTGTAGTCCCTTCGGTTTATGACTGTTAGGGCTGATCCTGTGTCCAATTCCATTTTCACTTGGACTCCTGCTATCTTGAGCGTGACCCAGATAGTTTGGTGATCCTCCATTTTGATCACATTATGTAGTTTCAGACAACCCAGCTCCTTGCTTCCGGAGTCTGTATCACTCTTCTGTTCGTCTGAACTACTCTCCGTCACCTTATGTACCTTCTTGTGCTTCTCCTGTGGAGATTTCTTGCTGCTGGTTTTCTTTCCCAACCTGCAGACTCTTGCTATGTGTCCTGCTTTTCCACACTGTCTGCACACTTTGTCCTTGAACCAGCAATCATTATGGTCGTGTGTTGTTCTGCCGCAGCGATAGCACTTCACTGTTCTGTATGACATTTCATTTGTGCCATATTCTTGCGGTGTCCATTGTATCTCTGCAGCGCCCCGTGCTGCTGCTTCATCTGTTACTGCAATGCTGAAAGCCTTGTCCAGCGTAAGATCCTTTTCTGATAGAAGCCGTTTCTGGGTTCCTTCACTTTGAAGCCCACACACAAACTTGTCCCTTAAAGTATCTGCTAGTCCCGTTCCAAACTGGCAGTGTTTCGATAGCTTGCGCAGTTCCGTTAAATACTCAGCATTACTTTCATCTTTATGCTGGCTCCTTTTGTGAAACTTAAATCTTTCTGCTATCAGCAGTGGTGTGGGGTTTAAGTGGTCCTGTAGGATTGACACTATGTTTTCAAAATCCTTTTCTACTGGCTTCTCTGGGGTTACTAGGTTTCGTAGTAAGCCATACGTTTTTGCACCCATTGAATTCAACAATACCAGCGCTTTCTTGTCATCTGGCTCTTCATTCGCCTTGCAGTATACTTCTATGCGTTCGACATGTGTCGTCCAATCTTCGACTTCATTGTCGAACGCTGTGATACTACCACTCTTCGGCATTTTTGGGTGTGGTTAGACTGGCTTAAAATGGCGTCTCCCGCGCTTTCCTTTTTTCCCCGCTGCGGCTTAAAATGGCGTCTCCCGCGCTGCTGCCAATGCCGCTCTCGGCGGTCCTCGTGGCAAATGGCGACACCCTGTGGGTTTTGTGCGCTGCTCCTGCGCTGCGGCCAATGCCGCTCTCTGCGGTCCTCGTGGCAATGGCAGCGCCTCACGTTTTCCTGCGCGCCTGTCTCCCCTGTTGACGCTGCTCGGCCCTTGAATACTGGCTGCACTCTGCTCTCTCTCGTCTCTCTCCCCCGTTGACGCCGCTCGGTCCTGAACACCGGCTGCGCCCTGTGCGCTCTGCCCTCTCTCTCTCCCCCGTCGACGCTGCTCGGCCTTTTTTTGTGACACTCGGTCGGGCTCTAGCCCGCCGCTGTCCAGGAAGGGTCTGCGCAGTACCTGTTGCCAGCCCGTTTTGCTGGACCACCGTGACTGGAATGCCAAGCCTGGCTCTCGACAGCCTCCCCTGCGATGCTCAAATCTCCGCTGGATGACTGGGTGGCTGCCCGTGGTCGACGCCCGTGCTTCTGGACTTGACCTTCTTCCACTGTTCTCCAGGAGCGAATCCCTGGGAGGTGATGCAGAGTTGCAGGTAGGTTCGAATCTGCCTCGTCGCCAATGTTATATCCGTGTATCTTAATGTTGTGTCCTTCAATAATCAGACAACAGACTGCAGGGAACGATTCAACAGGTGTTTACTGAATGAGGGTTACTCTAGAACTAACTATACAGATCACTACTCAGGGTTTATATACAGGTTTGGTCACTGCTGGTACTACAGTATACAGGAGCTGTAAAAAGTAGTTCTCTCCCTTAAGGTATATATACATTACATACATTACAGTAAGCAACAGCTTCTAACCTTGGAATGTGAACAGCTAAGAAACGGGGAGCTTTTAGAGACCATTTGCAGCTGTCAAGTTAAGAAATCATCCCATGCTGACACAACACCCAACCTCCTACTTCTTATGTTCTTATGAAGTATCTGATGGAAACGGGGACCCTCCAGTCAGAGTCAGATAAATAATTTTTGGTGATCCGATCATCAAGAACATTCGGGCACCAAGAACCCTTCAAATCAAATCAAATCAAAATCAAATCAACTTTTATTGTCATTGTTAGTGCACAAGTGCAGTACAACGAAATGTAGGCTTGCGGCTCCCGAGAGTGTACAATTTGGATTAGGACACTTAAACATTTCAACATTCATTTGTACATATATATTAGCATAAATATGACCATAATAAAGTGCATCGGCAGATGTGCAGGCTTTAGTGTTTATTTGTGGAGTTCAGTAGGATGACAGCCCTGGGAAAGAAGCTGTTCCTAAATCTGGTCGTACGGGTGCGAATGCATCTGTAGCGTCTTCCAGATGGTAGGAGGGCGAACAGACTGTGGCTGGGGTGGGTAGGGTCTTTGATGATGGTCCGTGCCCTCCGTAGGCAGCGTTTCTGATATATATGTTCTATGGTCGGTAGCCGGGTGCCGGTAATGCGTTGGGCAGTTTTGACTACCCGCTGCAGGGCTTTCCGGTCATGGGAGCTACAGCCGCCGTACCATACCGTGATACAGTTTGTCAGGATGCTCTCTATAGTGCAGCGGTAGAAGTTAGAGAGGATCGGGGGTGACAGATTACATCCCTTCAGCCTCCTCAAGAAATATAGGCGCTGCTGGGCCTTCTTCACCAGAGAGGAGGTGTTGAGGGACCAGGAGAGGTCTTCTGTGATGTGGACTCCGAGGAACTTAAAGCTGGCCACCCTTTCCACCTCCGCCCCATTGATGTGGATGGGGGTGTGACTTCCGCCTTTGGACTTCCTGAAGTCCACGATTATTTCCTTTGTTTTCTTGGTGTTAAGGGCCAGGTTGTTGTCGGCGCACCACTTCACGAGATGCTGGACCTCCTCCCTGTAGGCTGACTCATCGTTGTTGGTGATCTGGCCTACTACCGTGGTGTCATCTGCAAACTTGATGATGGTGTTGGAACCATTAACAGCCACACAGTCGTGGGTGAAGAGGGAGTAGAGGAGGGGGCTCAGCACACATCCTTGTGGGGCCCCCGTGTTCAGGGTCGGGGGGGGGAGGTGTGGTTGCCTAATTTGACAGACTGGGGTCTGTTTGTTAGGAAGTCCAGGGTCCAGTTTCAGAGGGAAGTGTTCAGGCCAAGAGTTTGGAATTTGGTGGCCAGCTTATTGGTGGCCAGCTTATCCTCTCCCCCTCTGACATTATTTGTAAATGCTAGAATATTTTCATCCAGCAGTTGTATGCAATTTTTCTGCATTACGGTGAGTTTTACCAGGGGCCTGATATTCGCATGGGACTCCTGGCGATGGCCTTATATTTAGCAGGGCCGACTAGGCACGAGCCCAGTCGGCCTTTGGGTTAATCCACCCATGCCAATTCTTTAATGGAATTCATTTCTGTTGGTTCTGTATGAACACTGATCAGTGGGGAAGTAGACCAAATGGAACTGATCATACCTTGGAAGCCCTGAGAGATACTTGTCTGCATTCCAATCCATTGTAAATAAAAACCTGGAGAGCTGCCAGCACCCATTGTACACAAGTGCACAAAGTCAAAATCCCCAGGGCCAGTCAGTCTATATAAGGTTTGCCATACCTAGATTCATTAAATCATCAAAATGCACTTCCTTTGGAGCTAAAGAATTCAGCTAACAAAAGATAATCATCTGCAGGTTGATGAATTATTAAATATAGGAGTGAAACGCAATGAACAACACTATTATAAAGGTAGAAAGCCTGTAATTAACCTTCTGCTGCAAAGATGACATCATAACCCACAAGAGGCAGGACACTGCACAAGGAAAACAATATTAATCATGTACAAGATTACATATTGGTTTTATAAGCTTGTTAAGTTATGGTAATTTATGATTCTCGTTTGGAGCTTTATTCTTATAAGTATCCTTTCCACATGACTGACTCATGCTGCACTCTTTTGGTGCTAGAAACGATCAGTAAGTATATATGTTCAATAAAGGAATTTCTCTGGTCAACAGTGCTTGTTTATGTACTAAATATAATGACACCGAAATTGTGTATGGGGTGAGTTGCGCCACAATTGCAACAAAGTGTCAGGAGTTACACCTGCCAATGCTCTACTGAGCTGAATCCGCCAGAATTTCAGGGGTCAGCTTATTTACATATCCACTGGGGGATCTCAGTGCAAATCTAGTATAAAAGAGGAGTAATGTGCTGTGAGTGCTTGGAAATTAGATTGGAGCAGTTGGCTGTGGTTACAACAGGTAGGTAAGGAGGTTTAGTTGTGCAGCTGTTAGTTTTAGAGGATAAAGAGTGTGGGTTCCCAAGTAACAAAAGGGAAAGTGGCTGGTGCCTGCCCTGGTCAGGTTATTGAATTCCTTGCGACACTAGTCTGCAGTCCTCGGGGTGATAGGATTGGCATCCAGTGCCACCTCCCTCCACCTGGCACAAGAGACAATTTTTTGAGGTTTCCTCCCATGGAAACCAAGCTGGCTGAAGCTCTGCAGCTCATTTCAAAGAGGAGAAGCAGCATTGTATGTAGCACTGAAAGTGACCTTGCCTTGAATTATTTTGCCACTGGATCTTTCCAAGCAGCATCTGGTAACCTTTGTCACATTACTCAGGCAGTAACTCACCATTGTATAAAGAAGTTCACTGATAATATATTCAGACCAACCTCTCTATTTATTACCTTCTCCATGGATATTGTGAAATAAAGAGAGCGAGTAGTTCAGTTCTATAAATTAATAGGATTTCCACAGATGCAAAGAACAGCTGACATTGCAATCCCCATACAACACCTTCTCAGTTGCATTAATAGGAAAAGCTTTCCTTCAATAATTGGCCAGCTAGTGTGTGATACCAATCACCTTATCATGTGCATTAATGCCCGCTAAGCAGGAAGTTGTCATGACACTTTTATCATGCAACAATCCACAATACTTGCCTTGATGACTCAGAACCATGTATCAGGATGGTTAATTGGTGATCAGGGATATCTGCTGCAGTTATGGTTTATGACTCCAGTAAGGCATTTGCAGAAGGGCACAACAAATATAATGAGGTCCATGGAATTACAAGAATTTTTATAGACACTTTGAAGTCTTGTTTTAAGTGCCTGGATAAATCTGTTGGAGTCCTACAGTGCAGTCCAAAAATCTCCAGAATCATTGGGGTAAAAATTCAACATTGTTCCAACTATTTTACAGACACAGCCGTAGAAAGGCTTGCGCCCGATTTGCACATGCACCTGGGCCATTGCTAAATTCATCAGGGTCTTTTCTTAGGCAGCCACTTAAAACAAGCACAGACCTCATTTCAATATGAAAATGATGGGCCTGCGCCCATTTCAGGATCCATCCTGTAAAAGCTTTAATAGCTATGTGAAGAGAAAAAGATTGGTGAAGTCAAGCGTAGGTCCCTTGCAGTCAGAATCAGATGAATTTATAATGGGGGACAAAGAAATGGCAGACCAATTAAATACATATTTTGGTTCTGTCTTCACAAAGGAGGACACAAATAATCTCCCAAAGATGTCGAGGAACATAGGGTCTGATGAAAGGGAGGAACTGAAAAAAATCAGTATTTGTAGGGAAACGGTGTTAGGGAAATTGATGGGATTGAAGGCTGATAAATCCCCAGGGCCTGATAATCTACATCCTAGGGTACTTAAGGAAGTGGCCCTAGAAATAGTAGATGCATTGCTGATCATCTTCCAACATTCGATGGAACCTGGAACAGCACCCATGGATTGGAGGGTAGCTAATGTTACCTCACTATTCAAAAAAGGTGGTAGAGAGAAAACGGGGAATTACAGACCGGTAAGCCTGACATCGGTAGTGGGGAAAATGCTAGAGTCCATTATAAAAGATGTAATAGCAGAGCACTTGGAAAACAGTGACAGGATCGGACAAAGTCAACATGGATTTACAAAAGGTAAATCGTGCTTGACTAATCTACTGGAATTTTTTGAGGATGTAACTGATAAAATAGATAAGGGAGAACCAGTGGATGTGGTATATTTGGACTTTCAGAAGGCTTTTGATAAGGTCCCGCATAAGAGATTAGTGTGTAAAGTTAAGGCACATGGGATTATGGGCAAGGTATTGACTTGGATAGAGAACTGGTTGGCAGACAGAAAGCAAAGAGTTAGAATAAACGGGTCTTTTTCTGAGTGGCAGGCAGTGACTACTGGGGTAACGCAGGGATCGGTCCTTGGACCCCAGCTATTCATAATATATATTAATGATCTAGACAAGGGAACTAGATGTAATATCTCCAAATTTGCAGATGACACAAAGCTGGGTGGGCGTGTGTGCTGTGAGGAGGATGCCCAGAAACTCCAGGATGATTTGGACAGGTTGGGTGATTGGGCAGAAGCATGGCAGATGCAATATAACGTGGATAAATGTGAGGTTGTCCACTTTGGTGTCAAAAACAGGAAGGCAGATTATTATCTGAATGGCAATAGATTGGGAGAAGGGGAAGTGCAATGAGACCTGGGTGTTCTTGTGCACCAGTCGCTGAAGGTAAACATGCAGATGCAGCAGGCGGTTAAGAAAGCAAATGGTATGTTGGCCTTCGTAGCAAGAGGGTTTGAGTACAGGAACAAGGATGTCTTGCTCCAGTTGTACAGGACCTTGGTGAAACCACATCTTGAGTATTGTGTGCAGTTCTGGTCGCCTTATCTGAGGAAGGATGTTCTTGCCATGGAAGGAGTTCAGCGAAGATTCACCAGGCTGATACCTGGGATGGCAGGAATGACGTATGAGGAGAGATTGGGTCGATTGGGCTTGTACTCGCTGGAGTTTAGAAGAATGAGAGGGGATCTCATTGAAACTTATAAAATTCTGACAGGACTGGACAGACTAGATGCAGGAAGGATGTTCCTGATGGTCGGGGAGTCCAGAACCAGGGGTCATAGCCTAAGGATAAGGGGTAGGCCATTTAGGACAGAAATGAGGAGGAATTTCTTCACCCAGAGAGTGGTGAACCTGTGGAATTCTTTACCACAGAAGGCAGTAGAGGCCAATTCATTAAATAAATTCAAGAAGGAGTTGGATATATTTCTTAAGGCTAAAGGGATCAAGGGGTATGGGGAGAAAGCAGGGACCGGGTACTGAATTTGGATGATCAGCCATGACTGCATTGAATGGCGGAGCAGGCTCGAGAGGCCGAATGGCCTACTCCTGCTCCTATCTTCTATGTTTCTATGTTTCTATCCACATAATTCAGCCCAAGTGGGTGTGTCTAGGTTGCTTCTGGAGCAAGAGTAATGGATCTTGATGAGGCTCGGCTGTTTATCTAAGTGACTGACCTCTTCCTCCAAGTTATCTTCTAGGATTTTGAAAATGCAGAAACTTATTTAGCTGTGTAAATACTTACATGACCTCTTGAAGAAATAGCGGCTGAGTGCATGGCCTTTGCTATACCTTTATAATTCTGGTAAAACTGAAAAGACTTGTGCTCCCCCTTGCTGTGCTTTTACCAACCTTATCTTGACACCTCCCCTCCTACTTCCCCATCTCCTACAGCCTCTCCTGGTGTACCTCCTCCAGTATCAGTTCTTTGATGCTAGTTATGTGCCAGCTGTTCCTTTAGAATGAGAGAATGCAGAGTTAAAGGACTCTGACCGGAAGGGACACTTCTTTCACCCATTTGTCTGCATGAATAGCTTTGTCATCAAACTTGCAGGAGTAGGTTCCATTTAAACAGCCTCTTCATAAAATCTGGATTATCCTGTTCATGGGCTTCCCACTCTCAGTCACTAAGGAGGCCATCGCGTGTACAGCACAGATACAGGCCATTCGACCTAACTGGTCTATACCGTTGTTTAGGCTCCACACGAGCTTCCTCCCACCCTACTTCATCTAACCCTATCAGCATATCTTTCTATTCCTTTCTCCCTCATGTGCTTATCTAGCTTCCCCTTAAATACATCAAAGCTATTCGCCTCAACTACTCCTTGTGGTAGCGCATTCCACATTCCTACCACTCTTTGGGTGAAGAAGTTTCTCCTGAATTCCCTATTGGATTTATTAGTGACAATCTTATATTTATGACCTCTAGTTTTGGACATCCCCACAAGTGGAAACATTTTCTCTACATCTACCCTGTCAAACCCTTTCGTTATCTTAAAAACCTTTATCAGGTCACCCCTCAGCTTTCAGTTTTCGAGAGAAAAGAGCCCCAGCCTTTTCAGCCTTTCCTGATAAGTATATCCTCTCAGTTCTGGTATCATCCTTGTGTTTCACAAGGGGCAGAGGGGGAGGGCAATCCACAACCCCGGGGGGTTCGGGCTGCTGGTGGGGGAGCTTACGGGGAGCCTAGAGGAAACACTCCTGCTCCTCCTGGCCCACAAGGATTGCTCCCTGAGGCTGAGGTCGCCTCGTTGCAGTTACTGGGAATCCCGAGCCCCGGGATCCCCAGTCGCCTGCAGTAAAACCTGCAAAGCAGGTTAAAGTAGAGGCTTCAGGCCTCATTATAATACTGAAATTGCTATTGGTTGTGGCAGTGCTCCAGAACTACTACAAGTAACACTGGAAAACTACAAGTCTCTCACCACCTATTTCTAGTCTCTGAAATTATAATTTTTAAAATTCCACTGCTTCTCCGTCCACCTACATATTTTCATCAATTGTTGAAATAGTCGTCACACCCTTCGCTCTCTTTGATGTTTCAGGTTACAAAGAGAAACAGTCACGCTAGATCCTATTGCCAAAACCTTCATTTTACACCACAGGCACAGCTTCCCACTGATGGAATTCAGCCACATTTTAAAGATCACTTTTAAGCCATACCCAGACACAGATGCCTGTTGGTATGATTTCTGAAGCAATACTCATACCAGTTTTGTATTTGTTCTTTTTCTGCTTAATCTAATTGATTACTCTTAACCTAGTTTACATTTGCAGAAGTTTTTTTTACTGCTAATCATTGGTTTTATTAAATTTCTAGAAATTTCAACGTAATGTAATATACTAAATTTAAACCAATTACTTTGACTGGCAAACCACCTAAGTTTTTGTGACAGTACAAATTGAACAAGTATAAGCATTGAAACATGATTGAATCAGGGAAGCAGAAGCTTACGTTCCATGCTATTTTTCTAACCCTACTGAAAGAGAGAGTTCAAGGTGAGTCATTAGAGATATTTAACCAACTGTGATGTATTCAACAAAAATGCCAAATAGAAACAAAGTGCATTTTACATGATTTTACCATCTGCTTAGCATGGTCTCAAAGTTCATTCCATCTATCATAGCTCCGACACATTGAGGAGCAGTTTAAGAATCCATCTGAAGTTACAGTCTGAGGATAAAGGACAAATTCTGCACCACAGATGTGATTTATACACAGGTCAAAGCAAGGTACTGGAAACTCAATAGCCCATGAAAGTCACAGCAAGTGAATGAGATTTTTTACAGCTTCTCAGGAGATCATCTACTTCAAAAGAAGACTTTATATTGAGCATATTTTCAGTTTAGTTTCATCTGGAGTTATTTAGCGTAAATAACATTTTTGAAAGAATCAAGAAGGAGTTCCAGAAGAGACTCCTGGGAGAAATAAACCACTTGCAATAAATGACTGTTTACATTTGCTAACACGCTAAGAAGTGGTTATGGGGCCTTGGCAACTGCTCAGTCATCCTTCCAATCACAAAGATGACTGGTCGAGTGTTGTTAATTTTCTATGGACCTATTCATGGCTGTGCGGTTCAATCATGAACAACAGGGCTATCTATATATTCACGCATTGTTACAGTCACATGGCTGTTGCTCTGTTAATGGTGTTTTTGCAGCAGTTGTTTTTCTTGCCGCTGTCCAAGGTAGTCCACCCTGTGTCATTGTTTTGAATCCTGGTCAGTCTGCTGCAAACATTTCCCAGTTCCTACATTATAACAGTGAGCACACTTCAAAAGTACTTCATTGGCTGTGTAGCGATTTCAGAACTCCTGAGGTCATGAAAGGCGCTAAATAAATGTAAGTCTGTCTGTCACTGTCTGTCTCTGTCTCTGTCTGTCTGTCTTTCTTTCTTTCCATTGTTGCAGATTTATGCAGCATGCAGAGCACCATCGCGATCATTGAAACATGAGTTGAACTATACTGCAGGATGCCCCAGGTTGATACAGGCACCTGAAGCACATCTTCAACATGCCAATAGTATCTTCAGTATTGATTCTGTTGGATAACTGGACCTCATTAGAGTGCTGCTTAGCCAGGGTCCTTGGAAAGTGAACCACTGTCATGAGCCAAGGCTGTAGAGGACAGTCTTTGGCCCCAATAATAACTCTGAGGCACGTTCGGAGCAAGAGGTGCGATATCAGGTGGGAAATCCGGAAGAAACTTCAGTGCACCAGTCTGTGGCGTTTTAATACAGCTACCTAATTAGAATATTATTTCTGGGTTGACACAAACTCAACTGGAGTATTTAAAGGAGTTTGAACAAAGAGAGGGAGAAGTTTCATCAGGACGGTCAAGAGCTGAGCCTTGATTTAACGATGTACTGCAGTGAGGAGTTCTTTCCCCATTGCAGAAGAGAATGCAAAACACAAGGGAGAGGGAGAGAACCGGAGGTTCCTTCTGAGGCTGCACTGTCACAGGACTCATGCTTACTATGCACCAGTGCAGATACTCAGTGGGACCAGTTAGGCAGTTAGTTGGGATTTTGCCTGGTGACTCACACTTCACAAGTGAGCAAGAGCAGATGGTGGTGGCAGAGACAGCAGTGGAGAGTCTGCATCGGAGGGCACAGCCCTCTCCAAGCTCTGCTCATCTAGACACAGAGGCTGTACCCCGGGGGCTATTGATGAAAAGAATAATCATTGAGGGGCAGCAGAAAATCTGCGGCGTACTGGCAGGCCTTCCACACAAAAAGTGTCCATGATTGCAGAAAGAATGGAATAGTCCAGCTCAAGCATGAATGAGCTGATGTCGCAGGGCATTGCAAGGATGTCTTCTTCCATGGACAGAGTGGCCAACTCTGTGGAACATTGATCACAGCAATCAAATGAGTCCATGCAGGCCTTGAACACATCCATGCAGAGTTTGGATGCCAACATGCCTGGTGCCTTAAATAAGATGGCAGGCACCATAGCCTTGGCCTTACAGCGTGTCACTGATCTGCCCAAGCTGCTCTCCAGCAGAGTGATAGGAGTGAAGTGTGGCTGGCCTGTGAGAGGGATGATGGTGAAAGGGAACATAGCAGTGGGAACTCCACTCAAAGCACTCCCACTTCACACCCATTGCTTCCCGCCTCAGTTAGTACCTGACGTGCCGCCACCTCTCCCGATGGTTGAGTCTGTATCTGCATAGGTGCAGGTGGAGCAGTCTTTGGCCGGGCCGCCACAGGCTCCAACACCCAGAGGTCATCAGTAAAGAGCATCTCAACAGAGCAGGTATCTGAGCACCCTTCCTCTACCTCTGCTGAAGCCACAGGGGTTATACCGCGTAGGAGCGGTAGGAAAAGGAAGATTAAAGTTTTGCAGTTGCACAAGGGTATGCACATGGGTGAATGAGAAAATGTTATGTTGTTAAGTTTCCATTGTTTAGTACAATCCCTTTCCCATATTGCCCATTCTTGGTTGCCGAGTTGCAACTCGCCTTTTCAGTTGTTTATTGAAGAATGGGAAGACATGATTTGACGGGGACCAATGGGGGAAATGTGCAATGGGTGGATTGTTGGTTACAGGACTGCTTTATGTCAGCAGGATTGGGAGCTTGGGTGGGGGGGAGGGGGTTGGAGTAGCCATTGGATGAGATTGTTATATCGGTCCAGAGTAGTGTCTAACCGAATCTTACAGCTGTAAGGAAATCCCTGGCATCTCAAGCAACAATATAGAAAGAAGAAAGAAAGACTTGCATTATATAGCGCCTTTCATGACCACCGGATGTCTCAAAGCGTTTTTTCTTGCCACTGTCGCTAGTACTGTGTTCCAAGGTAGTCCGCTCTGTGTCCCTCCACAGCAGGCTGTCATTGCTGCTGATGGTCATCTTGTTCCACGTCTGAGGTCCAATCTAAGTCAGCCATAGCACCCCCATCCTGATCTTGAGTCTCAATACCTCCAAAGTGCACTATGTAGCCTCTCACCACAAGTACTGTCATCAAACCCTTTCCCAGTGGGCGGTAAGAAAGCAGCTGTGAGCACTGAGAATTTATTGATATCCATATGCCTGACTTTTAATGAGCCCCATGAATTGTTGCTCAGTCTTCTCATTTTCGTTTCATTGGCAAGTTTCAGGAAGCCCACGAAACGCATGCACGTGTTGTTAAATTTAAATGCCAGTTAAAATATTGCTGGAATACACTCATTTAAACATTCAAGTCGCAAACCTGCCTCTCCGGAGGGTTTTACACGCATGCAGTCGAACGCACCTGGGTTAAACCCGGAAGTCAGCGCGGTGGAGCTGGCTTCTGGATATGATCATATTTTCGCCAAATTTAAACCCCCCCCACCCTCACCTAAAACCACATGCTCTGCAATATTAAAATGTCCCCCTTTATCTCTGATGAGCCACCTAGAGATTGGGTTTTCTAAGTAAAGGGTGCTGGCATTGTGGAGTTTCTCAACATAAAGACACGGGGAGGCATTGTAACTTTGGCCGATAGTATAAAACCAGTGATATTGAATCAGCCACCTGTTATACATATCTCCCGATTTTCATTTTTTTGGTAACAGCTCCCAGGGAAGCAAGTATTAAAGTTTGCTTCTGGTCACAAGTAAGCTACACATTGGGGTATAATGTGTAAATCCAGCGCGGTTCAGACGGGCGGAGAATGGGGCAAGTGCAAAACACATTCGCAGGCCTAAATTTGAGACCCAGCGCATTTTACCTCAGGGCCTCATCTGCAAGGCGCCGGTCAGCTGCCAGCCCAGAGCGAGTGGAATGTGACAGCAGGCCGGCGGGCGGGCGGGCGAGAGCAGACATTCAGGTGCCCAGCATCAAAGGAAGGTTTGCCAGCCAACAGGTAAGTCGCTGGTTATGGGAGGGTCTCACAAGAGGGAAGGGGGGAGTCCGGAGCAGAGGCAGCCATGACTTTCATTGTGGGGCCTGGGGGAGCACTCCTGTTCCTTCTGGCCCCACAAAAGAATCCTTTCTACTCAGCGTGGAGGGCCTCTTCATCCTCCTGACTGCAGCACTTTCCCTGCTCAGGCCCGGGTTAAAATGCAATCGAGGTCCCATTGACTTAGAAGGATCTGAATTTGCATAAATTCATGAAACTCCTGCCTACTTCCGCTGGGGTTAAATTAAATAAAGGACAGTTTAGATTTCATGCAGAGGATGGCAAAGCTATGGAATGGAAGCAGTGGGAGCTGATTGCATCAGCAAATTCAAGAGAGAATTGAAATAGTGCACAGAGAAAATTTTGATTGGGGGGGTCGAGAGGTATTATTGAACATAGTTCCTGGACACTGGGACTGCCCAGATGAACTGCAATGGTCCTTTCTGATCCTGTGCATTCCTATGTTCCTAGTTTTAGTAAGTTACCATGCAGGGATACAGATGGTAGTGTCTGTAGAGTTCAGCAGTAAAAAAACACTATTTATGCACTTTTAAAGCCAAAAGCCCTTACTGCCTGCATACAACAATCAATCTGGGGCTTCATTTACACTAGAATATCTCAGCTTTGCCAATTTTATTGCAGTAATGGCATATATGGTAATCAAATCAGGAAAGAAGACAAAGGCCATAAATATTAACTTAAAACGTGTTGGATTTAAGATAAGCATAAAGAGAACAAAGTGCATGAAGATAGCAAATGTTTTAAGTGGATGTGCTGGGACTGATAATGAACAGCTATGAATTTGGATCTATTCATCTGTCTAATGATGTAGTGCAGGACGGATAATGCTTTCAGTGCTTTTGATGAGCTGCGTCTGTGCAGAATCATCTGAAACCTAGCTGGTTGTGTACAATGGGAATTAATCAGTGTTAGTATATGGTGTTGACGTGCAGAGGGCTGCCACAAGCTATTGAAAGTATGTGACATAATGTACTTGAGACAGTTTTTGGAAATGTGGTGGTAGATGAGGCTTTCCAAAGCAGAAATAAGAGGAAGGGCACATCAGGAATCTGTGACTATTGAGATAAGCGAAGCAACCAGAGGTGTTTCAGACATTACCACGTGTGACACACACAACAAGCAATGTGTGCCATTCAGCAAATGGCAAAGCAAAGCTTGAAGGATCAAGCCCTGACTAGAGGAAGGTAATTGATCGAGACAAAACGATTCAGATATGGGAATGTACAGAACCACAAAAGGCCATTTAGCCAATATTAATGGGGAGAAAGTTAAATGAAAGATCTAAGGGTAGAACCTATTGTTGGCAATGTTAACATGTAATTGCTTAGATTATTTAAATAGTGAATGGTTGTGTTTTCGCTAGAACTGTAATGTCAGTGAAATGCAGTTTTCCATCACACTGACACTGCAAAGTTAATGTGTACATCTGAGGTCAGAGCCTAATTTGACTCGGGAGCATTGTGCAGTAAGACTTCCTTGACATCCATTTCAACGGTGGTGTGAAACCGCTTTGCACCAATGTTACAGTAGCATCGGCAATGTACTTAATATTCAAATTAATAGTGCTCAATAAATTAGCATTCCACCTACAGTTTGATGAACAGCACCAATTTTAATTTGGAGCGAGCGGCGAGCGTGGTTGGGGGGCTGGGGGGACGGTGTTGAGGGAGGGTGTCAAGTCAGAATCTCGCCCCAAGTTTAAATTTACCCCAAGGATAAAATTGGCCTCAGCACCCAAAGGCTATAAATGAGAACAAAAATCAGAAAGGGTCCTCATTTCTGATCACTATCCAGTCACGCCTGCTGGAAAATGTACATGTGCGGATGTCGGCAGAGGACTGGATCAGACCCGGCTGTAATTGTGCCCATGGCCAAATAGGCCGCTGTCATCACTCTGTAAGCTTGCAGATGAAGATACTGGAGGGTGAGTAGTGCTGGAGCCGTGTTCGTGTTGCAGCACGAGTCGGCACTTCAACTAGAGGGAGAAATAGAGAGAAAATGGGTTTCAGTTCAACAAAATGCCAACTTTAGAGGTTGTATTTTTATCGATATTTACCAAATAGGATCTGGCTTAAGCTTTCGTAAGATTTCAGGGTAAATTTGAAACTGACTGGCTTGGTGGACATGATTGACCACTCTCTCGGTAACTTGAATGGCAGATTTATTTATAAAGACAAACCATGTGAAAGTAGATAAGATCCCAGAATAACCATTCATTTCGACTCAGAAATACAAGAGTGAATGGCAGCAACTCAGAGAAACTTCATACTGTCCAACACACTGCTTGGCATTCATAACCGGCAAAGGAAAAATAAAGAAATAAAACTCCTTGAAGCATTAATAGAATTATGAAAAAGAACCTAGAAAATGCTACTCTAATAACTGTACAAAGGTTTACATGCAGTCCTGCAATTATTTTTAAATATAACCTTGGAGTAATTATTTTCTTTGGTACTTTAAACATTCTCATGTACCTAACACCTACAGGAATAGAATTTGACACAAGTTCTGAATTACGTCAGCAGCAGCAGGAATATCTTGTTATGACAAGTATTCTTTTAAAAAATGTTCTCTATCTTGTTATAGGTTTCTTGAAATTAATCAAAAATTTTGCTTCAATTAAGTAGGAAAACCAGAGCCTTGTCAAGAGGTTTTTGTTGAATTTTAAGTTGACAGTAGGATTTAAACAGGGTTTCTGATTTGTCTCCAGTCAGAAATATCTCAATTACACTCATAGCTGCGTCTAGCATGTATTCTAAGAATTCAGAGGCAATTAATTCCTGTTGGTGAAACCAACTTGTTCATACAATTAGGCATTTTAGCCAAAAAACTGAGCTCCAAAAATTTGTGGCAATGATCCTGGTGGTTATACTGTGATCACTCCTACCATTGCCCTCCAATGTTGACCCTGCCAGAGGTTCCAGGATTAGTGCATAGGCCCAGGTGGCGTCAGTACCACTATAAGCGCATCTCCAATGCCCACCTGCCCATGCAGCAAGAAATCCAGTACCTGCCTATCAATGGTAGGGTTTCCCAGATAACCTTCCCCCAAGACCCTATGGAGCACTCCATTGACCCCCTATAGAAGGGGACTGACAAAAAATTTAATTAGTTAGTCTTCGAGAGTCCAATCCACTCCCCTTACCTGGATCCGACTGGTGGGGCTGAATTGTGATCATTAAAAAGCCAGTATACCTTATTTCTCAAAGCGTACTGAGCTCCTGACCTGCTTTGGGTCCTGATTGAGGTGGGGAAGCAGGAACTCGCAGCAAAGGGAGTCTATGCCTCTGGGATTGCGCCCCGATGGTATTGGTCTTGCAAGAGTCAGGCAGAGAATCTGCTTCTGTACAAGGCCGACTGAAAAATCTTAGAAATGGGAGGCACCTGCTGTTTTCTTTCCGTGGGTTCTGCAGGACTGTGTCCGATGTTTAAACAACAACAACTTGTATTGATGGCATGGGCAGCCAAATTTGCTGACGATACAATGATAGGTGGGAAAGCAAGCTGTGAGGAGGACACAAAGGGCAGGATTTTCATTGGGCTGTGGAGGTGGGATTGGAGGCATGTGGGGGGTTAAAATCCCGAAATCGGGGGGGCACGAACCCATCCCGCCCCCAACCCGCCTCCATGCCAGTTTCAAAGGAGGCGGGTACCCGACCCATGCTGGGACCCGCCTCCCCGAGGCGGGAAGAGGATTAGTGTTAATGAACTGCCTGTTAACAGGTAGTTAACAGGCTTTTCTTAGCCTAATCCCTATTTTCATTCTTGAAGTGTGGGATTCCCGACGGCTCCAAACCACGCCAAGTTAGCGAGGCGGGCCGTTGGGCTGAAAGGGCTAAGAGGGGTCGAGATGTCCAGTGTTCAGGTGAGTGATGGGTGCATGAGTGCAGAGGTAAGTGTGTTTGGAGTGTTTAAAGAAGTTTTACTTACCTTTACAACCTTCCTTCCTTCAGGTCTCGGGAGTCCCTCATCTCACCGGCACAGAAAGCAGAATGGCCGCGAGCTGTCAAAAATTGCAGCATTCAGCTTTCTGTTCCGGAGAGATCTCTAAATCATCCTGAGAGGAAGGAATTAACTTGGAGTACAGATTGTCAGTGTTGACAGCTTCAAAGAGCTGTCAAACGCTGATATTTCATCTGTAAAAAGGTCTTGACAGATGAAATATCAATCTGTGACGTCACCTGTTGCCGGGTGGCCCTTAATTGGCCTGCTGAGCCCGCTGGGCGGGCTCAACAAGGTCAATCAAGTCAAAATCGCGTGGGTTGGTTACAACTCAATTGAGGTGGGACTACAACCCCGAAAGTTGTAGTCCCACCTCCTACCCGCCTCCTCAATCAAAATCCAGCCCAAAGAGTCTGCAAAGGGATATAGACAGGTTAAGTGAGTGGGCAAAAATCTGGCAGATGGAGTTTAATGTGGGAAAATGTGAGGTTATCCACTTTGGTAGGAAGAATAGAAAAGCAAATTATTATTTAAATGGAGAGAGACTACAGAATGATGCAGTACAGAGGGATCTGGGTGTCCTCGTACATGAAACACAAAAGGTTAGCATGCAGGTACAGCAATGAATTAGGAAGGCAAATGGAATGTTTCAAGGGGGATGGAGTATAAAAGTAGGGAAGTCTTCAGGTCGATGACCTTTCATCCGAATTAAATAAGAACATAAGAAATAGGAGCAGGAGTAGGCCATTCAGCGTTGGTGAGACCACACCTAGAGTACTGCGTACAGTTTTGGTCACCTTTTTTAAGGAGGGTTCTATTTGCATTGGAGGCTGTTCACAGAAGGTTCACTAGGCTGATTCCTGAGATGAAAGGGGTTGTCTTATGAAGAAAGGTTGAGCAGGTTGGGACTATGCTCATTAGAGTTAAGAAGAATGAGAGGTGATCTTATTGAAACATATAAGATTCTGAGGGGGCTAGGCAGGGTAGATGCTGAGAGGATGTTTCCCCATGTGTGGGAATCTAGAACTCAGGGGCATAGTTTCAGGATAAGGGGTCGCCCTTTTCACATGGAAATGAGGAGTAATTTCTTCTCTCAGAGGGTTGTGAATCTTTGGAATTCTCAACCCCAGAGAGCTTTGGAGGCTGAGTCAGTGAATATATTCAAGGTGGAGATAGACAGATTTTTGAGCTACAGGGGAGTCGAGGGTTATGGGGAGCGGGCGGGAAAGTGGCGTTGAGGCCAAGATCAGATCAGCCATGATCTTATTGAATGGCGGAGCAGGCTCAAGGTGCTGAATGGCCTACTCCTGCTCCTAGTTCTTATGTTCTTATGTTCTTATTTTTAATTCGGATGAAAGGTCATCAACCTGAAACATTGACCGGGATTTAGCTCACCTTGGTGGGTCTGGGGCAGGCGATGTCGGTGGTGGGTCATGGCCCCACTGCTGACTCCATCCCGCTCTGGAAAATGAATTTACATTGATGGGGCTTGTTAAGCCCGCTCAACGCATTTCCTGGTCCAATTAGAGGAAGTGGGTCTGGTGACGTCATTCATGACGCGTCATCAGCCGGTTTCTTTAAAGGGACCATGGCCATCTTACTTTTGACATTTGTGCTGTCAGTGTACTACAACATTGAAGTGCTGCAAGCACTGACAATCACTGCACAGAGGTGCAGGGCTGCACCCAAGTTCTCCAATGACTCCCTCCATATGCTTATGGAGGGAGTCACAGCACGCAGGGAGGTCCTCTTCCCTTCCGATGGGCATAAAAGACTTCCCCAGGAGAACAAAACAGCCTGGTTACACATTGCAGAGGAGAGCACAAGCAGGGATGTCATCAGGAGGACCTGGGTGCAGTGCTGCAAACGTTTCAATTATCGTACGATTTGGACAGGTTGGGTGATTGGGCAGAAACATGGCAAATGCACTATAATGTGGATAAATGTGAGGTTATCCACTTTGGTGGCAAAAACAGGAAGGCAGATTATTTTTTGAATGGCAATAGATTGGGAGAAGGGGAAGTGCAAAGAGACCTGGGTGTTCTTGTGCACCAGTCGCTGAAGGTAAGCATGCAGGTGCAGCAGGCGGTTAAGAAGGCAAATGGTATGTTGGCCTTCGTAGTGAGAGGGTTCGAGTACAGGAACAAGGATGTCTTGCTGCAGTTGTACAGAGCCTTGGTGAGACCGCACCTTGAGTATTGTGTGCAGTTTTGGTCGCCTTATCTGAGGAAGGACGTTCTTGCCATGGAGGGAGTGCAGCGAAGATTCACCAGGCTGATACCTGGGATGGCAGGAATGACGTATGAGGAGAGATTGTGTCGATTGGGCTAATACTCACTGGAGTTTAGAAGATTGAGAGGGGATCTCATCGAAACCTATAAAATTCTGTCAGGCCTGGACAGACTAGATGCAGGAAGGATGTTTCTGATGGCCGGGGAGTCCAGAACCAGGGGTCATAGTCTAAGGATAAGGGGTAAGCCATTTAGGACTGAAATGAGGAGGAATTTCTTCACCCAGAGAGTGGTGAACCTGTGGAATTCTCTACAACAGAGGGCAGTGGAGGCCAGTTCATTAAATATCTTCAAGAAGGAGTTGGATATATTTCTTAAGGCTAAAGGGATCAAGGGATATGGGGAGAAAGCAGGGACCGGGTACTGAATTTGGATGATCAGCCATGATCTCATTGAATGGCGGAGCAGGCTCGAAGGGCCGAATGGCCTACTCCTGCTCCTATCTTCTATGTTTCTATGTTTCTATCTCATTAAATCAGGAAACATGAGCACAAAGCCACACTCAACCTCATCCTGCTGTGCTGCTCATCACATCCCCATCACTCTGCCTTTCCTACCCTACTCCTGCACATCCTTACTCATACTAACTTACCTTGCTCCTCCACCCATCCCTCTCTATTTACATTATCACATCCCCATCTCACTAGCCACCCCTCACACTCACCCTCATCCTAGTCTAATCATACCAACTAACAACACACAAGGGTAGCAACTTGGGTGTTTTATCCAATGTTTATGTAAAGTTTCTATTAATGTGCTGTCAAACATGTTTATCACATGGACTGCAGTAGTTCAAGAAGGCGGCTCACCACCACCTTCTCAAGGGCAATTAGGGATGTGCAATAAATGCAGGCCTTGCCAGCGACACCCACATCCCATAAACGAAAAAAAAACACTGAAATCTTTATTTTCAACACTTTCTTGGACAGATTTGTGTGCACCTTTGGAAGTGGCTTCTTGAGTTGCAGTGAATGGTGAGACATCAAAGTACCCCCCACAATCGTGATGAGTATAAAAGGAATGCTTGGGCATTGTGGGGATGCTTTATTGTATTGGTGTGGAGTAGTGCCAACCTGGCGCATCATGTTGCAGCCAGGGTGCACAGCAAAAAGTGAAGTAAATCTGGCCAAGATGAGGCCATCCCTGGCCTCCCGGGCAGCAATGTGCTCGGGTGCTGATGCCCTGTGTCCTGTGCAGCATCAGTTGATTGCGGAGAAGGTTGGCGTTGTTGGTGCTGCTGGTGTGCCTGGTGCTGCTGGTGTTGGGGCTGATCGTGGTGGGATTCTGAGTACCAAGATGAGCGAGTATAAATGGCACCCATGCTGATAGAATAGATGGCAGGTGAAGTAGAGATGACAGAAGCGATCTGTCAATGGTGAGAGAGGTAATGAGGTCAGACTGGATGGAGACTTGTGTAAAGACTTGCAGCATGCTAAATCTGTTGTGGAAATGCAGTGAGGAACAGCTTGTGGCCGAGGAAAGTGTTCTCTGTCAGGTGGGAGCTTTTACTGTACATTTGTAATCAGCTGGAGCAATGGCCACTGAACTCCCACCTCAGGTTGACAGACGTAGTCACCGAACTGTGTGGTTCATGTGGCCACAAAGTTAAAGTTAAAAAGTAAGGTAAAAAAGCCTGTTAAGGGTTTGGTAAGTACATTATAATTAGTTTAATTGGGTCGCCCGCCGCTGCCTGTCGGGTCTGCTCATCGCTGACAGACCCGACAGTGGGAAAGGCACGTTGTTGTGGGTTGACAGTGGGTTCCCGACCCTCTGTCAAAAAAAAACTTTCCCATCTGACCCGCCACCGATCCTACCGCTGACACCCAAGAAAATTCCGGCCGTTAACTCTGTCTCTCTCTCCACAAATGTTGTCTGACCTGCTGAGTATTTCCAGCATTTTCTGTTTTTATTTCAGATACTCAGCATCCGCAGTATTTTGTTTCTGTATTTGTATTTATATAGTGCTTTGTAATATAATAAAAATGTCCCAAGATACTTCACAGGACTGTCATCAAACAAAATTTGACACCGAGTCACATAAGGAGATATTAGGGCAGATGACCAAAAGCTTGGTCAAAGAGGTAGGTTTTAAGGAACGTTTTAAAGGAGGAAAGAGAGGTAGAGAGGTGGAAAGGTTTAAGAAGGGAATTCCAGAACTTAGGGCCTTGGCAGCTGAAGGCCCATCGCCAATGGTGGAGCGATTAAAATCAGGGATGAGCAAGAGGCCAGTATTGGAGGAGCGCAGATAACACGGAGTGTTGTGGGGCTGGAAGAGGTTACAGAGCTAGGGAGGGGCGAGGGCATGGAGGGATTTGAAAACAAGGATGAGAATTTTAAAATTGAGGTGTTGCTTTGGGTGAACGGGACTTGGTGCGAGTCAGGACATGGGCAGCAGAGTTTTGGATAAGCTCAAGTTTACGGAGGGTGGAAGATGGGAGGCCAGCCAGGAATGCATTGGAATATTCAAGTCTAGAGGTAACAAAGGCATGGATGAGGGTTTCAGCAGCAGATGAGCTGAGGCAGGGGCAGAGTCAGGCAATGTTATGGAGGTGGAAATAGGTGGTCTCAGTGATGGAGCGGATATGTGGTTGGTAGCACATCTCGGGGTCAGATATGACACCAAGGTTGTAAACAAGTTGCAACCCGTCTGGTTCAGCCTCAGACCGTTGCCAGGGAGAGGGTTGGAGTCAATGGTTAGGGAACAGAGTTTGTGGCAGGGACAGAAGATAATGGCTTCCCAATATTTAGTTGGAGGAAGTTGCTGCTCATCCAGTACTGGATGTCAGGCAAGCAGTCAGATAATTTAGAGAGATTGGAGGGGTCGAGAGAGGTGGTGATGAGGTAGAGCTGGGTGTCGTCAGCGTACATGTGGAAACTGATGCTGTGTTTTCGGATTGTAAGGGGTGGCGATGTGGGTTGTTTGTCAGCTTCACCTCTGACTCCTTTGAGCAGTTCGAATTGCTCCCACTCCCTTTTGTTCTAGACTTTGGACTTATTTGGGGGTTGTAATAAACTTGCAACAGGCACCTGGGTTAGTCAAAAGAATTCAGATCTTTATTTTGAGACGGGAAAATATACAATACAATAAAACGTATACTTTAAAAGGGTGGGGAACACACGGAATAAGCGAGGGAGAATTACAATACACAAAATCCCTTACCCTCCCAACCCCACTACACTAGCTAGGCTGGAATCCAGAGGACCAGGAAATGCTCACCAAAACAATGCTCTTGACAGATGTATAGGTATGCAATTTCCGGACTCTCTTTAGTTGTGGCAGTTGGGGCCTGCCGTACCTCGGACGTGGTAGAAGCCTGCACCTGCGTTGGGTCTTCAGTTTGGGTTTGTCCACTGATGCGGTTAGTCGCGCTGTTGGATCTATCGGTAAGAACCCAATTTTCTTTGGTTAGGACTAGTTTTAGAGTCTTATGTGTCCAAATCTTACCCAGGGGTAAGTCAGACTAGCCTGTAGAGTGGAAACAAGTCTTTGGTTCGTGAGTTTTTCGACGGTTGGTTTCTTGTTAGTTGCGGTGGCCCAATATTACCTGGTTGGTGGTAATATTGGCGGTTGTTGGTTTCTGTAGGCCTTTGGTTGCCGCGATCTCTGTTTCTTCTTTCTTCCTTCGAGTCTTCGATGATGATCTTTTTCTTGAGCTGTACTGTGCTCTCGCTGACCTTCTGACGAGCTGACTGACCGACTTGTGCTGCTTGAACTGAAAAGGCAGGCCTCAATTATACTAATTTGGGGCCTGGCTTATCTGTCCGCCAAATCTCGGTTTTCTTTGTTAAATTTGCCGGGCTCGTTATTTTTAACGTGTTTTAAAACTTTAACGAGCTTCGGGGATGGCCCATCCAAACTTAACGAGTTTAGGGGATGGCTCATCCAAACTTAATTGGCCTTTAACTGGTTTCGGGATTGCCTTGAAACCAGTTTTAAAATGCAAAACGTTTGTCAATCTCTTTAATTGACTTTGGACTGTGGTTTGTTTGTGGTAACCTGTAGGGCTAATGTTCCTTCCTTTGTATTCCTGGGGACATGTCCTGTTTATTTGATACCTGGTTCTGCAAATTCTCGGCGGGAAAACAGGCTTCATTGTCCTTATGTACAACTGGGGCGGCCCTGGACATTCCTTAGACAGTCCAATATCCAAACCTCAGGGGCCCACCCTCCTCCCCTTTGTCCCAGCCTTTTGCAAGCCTGAACATGTCCTTTTAAACCAGCCAAAACTTCCTGGGATTTTTATTTTAAATCCCTTTTGCCCAATAATTCTTTAAAAACAGACCAAAAATCTCTTCCTTAATTTAACTCTTTGATATTCTTCTGTTTGGCCCAACCACACTTTTATCCTTTTTACAGATTTCTTCTGTAATGTTCCAAAATCATTTTAAAATGATGCTTTCCTTGTGTTCTGGAGTTGTGCAGAAATTTTCAAACCTTGCAGGATGATGTCGCCAAGGGGCAGCATGTAGATGAGAAATAGGAGGGGGCCAAGGATAGATCCTTGGGGCACACCAGAGGCAACGATGTGCGAGCAGGAAGAGAAGCCATTGCTGTGACTAGATAGCTAAGAATGGAACCAGGCGAGGGCAGTCCCACCCAGCTGGACAGCAGAGGAGAGGTATTGGAGGAGGATGGTGTGGTCAACCATGTCAAAGGCTGCAGACAGGTTGAGAAGGACAAGGAGGGATAGTTTACCATGGTCACAGTCACATAGGTTCTTATGACAGTCATAAATGATAACCTAAGTGGTAAACACAAAAATCCAGTCCTTAATTATTTAGTAATGAATGAGAATGTGTGCATTAACCATGGCTTTCAGCACCACTCTGACTATTTTAGAATGAGGCAGCACGGTGGCATAGTGGTTAGCACTGTTGCCTCACAGCGCCAGGGACCCGGGTTCGAATCCGGCCTCGGGCGACTGTCTGTGTGGAGTTTGCACATTCTCCCCGTGTTTGCGTGGGTTTCTTCCGGGTGCTCCGGTTTCCTCCCACAGTCCAAAGATGTGCGGGTTAGGTTGATTGGCTATGATAAATTGACCCTTAGTGTTAGGGGATTAAATACGTGCGGTTACGGGGATAGGGTGGGATATGCGTTGGTGTAGGGGTTACGGGGATCAGGTGGGATATGTGTCAGTGCAGGCTCGATGGGCCGAAATGGCCTCTATCTGCACTGTGGGGTTTCTGTGATTCTGTGAGGTAGAATAAACTATAGAACTATAGAAGTTTGCAGCACAGATGGGGATCAATTGTGCAGCCAATGTATAATGTACATTTTGCTAAGTGAATCCAAATCCTCTTTTGTGTCCATTTGTGTTCTAATCATCTATTAAAATAGAAGCAATGTCTCTTCTCTCTTTTCTGTTTTAGGAGTCTTATAATTCACTGGTATTCTCTAGTTTTTAGCATACTCAAATGCCTGATTCAGATGGTCAAATTGTATGTTAGATGAGTCCAGTTTACATGTGCTTTGTCTTTTATATTCCCTCTTGCTGCAACTGTTCGTTCATTTCATTGCATGTTTCATTATTACCTCATAGGTGTTTTCTACAAAAATAAAAGAAAAAATTCTCGAGGCAATGAGAAGATTACTCATTCAAGTGCACAATGCAGCATTGTCCAAATAAATATCAACATGCTGGAATTTTAGATCAAAATCCTGGAACTCTCTCCCTAACATCATTGTGGGAGTACCTTCACCACACGGACTGCAGCAGTTCAAGAAGGCGGCCTGCCACCACCTTCGCAAGGGCAACTAGAATGGACAATAAATGCCAGTCTTGCCAGCGACGCCCACATCCCGAAAATTAATTTTTAAAGATTTGTAAACAAGCAAACATATATCTTTCCAAGTATTCGTGACAGCAAACTGTAATTATACAACTGATAATATTGCAGGAACAAGTACAGAATTGCTGTTTTGAATTCTCGGAGAGCTATTTAACATTCAGTTAATAAACAATGCTAATGAGCCCAAGGTAATCGGTGGTGGTCAAATTTCATTCAATATCATTTAAGAACATAAGAATTTGTAGGAACAGGAAAAGCTCTTAACAAGCCTGCCCTTTTTGGTAAATCTGTCTTTTTTGTTAGAGATTTGGCGCAGGCACCTGCACTATATAAGCCCTCAACTGAGATAGGGTGCGCTAAAATAGCTTGTAAACAGGATGTTATGTAAATATCAAATTATTTTCGTCCATCAATTAAGTTCGAGTCCCAGGGTACAACTACCAACAGCCCTGATTATTCTTCCCACCGTTTAGCATTATATTACAGAATGATAACTTTCAGGGTCAGAGAGGTTAATGGACTGTAATGGATTCAGTTCGATCAGAAAATTAACTGAATGTTATATGAACAAAGCTTCTAACTTGGTTGTCTTAAAATCAAACCTTAAAATAAACATTAAAAACATACACTACAATGAACAAAAGGCTTCTCAGATTATAGACCAATATATATTTAGGTTCAGCTCTGCACAGTTGCCAAAATTTGATGGAATTTATTCTATAATAAAGGAGTCTCTTTAAATACCGTATTAATATTGCAATATTAAAGTTTGGGAATGTGCTAAGTAAGTTCTGTTAGCTGTATTTGTGCAGAAAGTGAACCATTTTCTTGGTACTTACATTCCAGTCAGATTTTAGCTCATCATTAATCCCATAAAGCGGCTATAAAAGTAATAACCTTCAAAATTATTATGGGTTTTTCTTCAACCATTTCTTGTGATTTAATGTTTCTGCTTTTCCAGCCAGTTCCAATCCTATCCTTTAAATTTACATAAGCTCTCATCTAATCTGATATATTATTCTGGGTAAGACTGTTTTTACAATTAACCTGGAGCAGGTTTTGGATGTGCGGGGGTGGGGGTGGCGGGGGTGGGGGGGGCAAGTGCAAAACACGCCAACTAGCCTAAATTTCAGACCAGGGAGATTTGAGCTCCCAGGTCTCATTAGCATCTGTCTGGCGAGCTTCCCACCCAATGGCGACAGGAAGGAGAAGCCTGTCCATTTTATGGGCTTAATTTCCAGCGGGCCTCCAGAGGCCAACTTAAAGCAGGAATGCACCTCTCAAAGGAAGGTTGTGTTCCCTTCTTGGCAGATTTCTCTGTGAAATTGCTCCAAAAACATTTCGCCGATGAGCTGCCAAGGAATGGCAGGCGTCTGCAGCTCAATGCCTAACTTAAATAAGGCCCGAAACCTAATATCAAATGTGCCTCGGGCCTATCCGTTCCAGCACAAGCATCGTTCCTTGTGTCCAGTTCATGCCAAATGTCTTTGGGAGTGCAAGATGGAAGGTGAGAAAATTGGCAGAAAAAGGAGGAAAGCAATGGCCCCGATATTCACGGGGAGGCAGGGAGGGAGTGTGGGCACGTGTCAGCGGCCGGAAAACATGGAAATACAGGGAAGGACCTCATTAGAATTTTTTTACTCCATTTCCCGCCCGGCAGCTGGCCAGATTGAGTTACCAGGCAAGAAGCCAGCTGGGGGTTTGGTGCGGTGGTCGGTTGTGTGGGGGGCTCAGAGTGCGGCAGTGAGGAGAGAGGGAGCAATCACAGGGAGGAGAGATCGCAGGGGAGAGATCGTGGGGAGGAGAGATCACGGAGGGGAGTTCGCAGGGAAAGATCGCAGGAAGGAGAGTTCACGGAGGGGAGATCGCACGGGGAGAGATCGCGGGGAGGAGAGTTCATGGAGGGGAGACCGCAGGGAGGAGAGATCGCAGGGGAGAGATCACGGGATGGGGAGATCGCGCGGGGAGAGATTGCGGGGTGGAGAGTTCACGGAGGGGAGTTCGTAGGGAGAGATCGCGGGGAGGAGAGTTCACGGAGGGGAGTTCGCAGGGAGAGATCGCGGGGAGGAGAGTTCATGGAGTGGAGAGTTCACGGAAGGGGGTTCGCAGGGAGAGATCGCGGGGAAGAGAGTTCACGGAGTGGAGAGTTCACGGAGCGGAGAGATCGCAGGGGAGAGATCGCAGGGGAGGAGAGTTCACGGAGGGGAGATCGCGCGGGGAGAGATTGCGGGGAGGAGAGTTCATGGAGTGGAGAGTTCACGGAGGGGAGTTCGCAGGGAGAGATCGCGGGGAGGAGAGTTCATGGAGTGGAGAGTTCACGGAAGGGAGTTCGCAGGGAGAGATCGCGGGGAAGAGAGTTCACGGAGTGGAGAGTTCACGGAGCGGAGAGATCGCAGGGGAGAGATCGCAGGGGAGGAGAGTTCACGGAGGGGAGATCGCGCGGGGAGAGATTGCGGGGAGGGAGCAATCACAGGGCGGAGAGATGGTGGAGGGGAGATCACGGGGGTGGTTGGGAAGAGATCATGGAGGCAGGAGAGAAATTGCAGCAGGTTTGCTTGAGGGACCGGGGGGAAGCACTCTGCTCCTCCTGGCCCACAAGCAGTGCTGAAAGTAATAACCTCAAAATTATTTTGGGTTTTTCTCATATTACTGCATTATCATACCAATGAAGACAGTCGGTCAAGTATTGAATCTAGCTCCTACAAGGACAATTACCAAGCCCCATTTTTATGAGCTGCTTTATAGATGACTAATTTGGCTCTTCCTTTGAAGCTGTTACTGAACGCCCACTGAATTTAAATCTTTTGCAAGGTCTTCCTGGGTGTGGACTTGCTGAAGTTGTAATTAGTATAAGAATGTGGCTTTAGTTACTGCCGTTTGAAATAATTCAAAAGAATTTTTTCTTTTGACTGCAGCTAAATCTTGAGTTTGCGTATTCCAATACCACTGGAATCTAATGTGGAGACAATTTCCTCAGAAAATTAGAGCCTTGGTTTGCAATATTAGATATCATATTTGAGTCTCCTTAAAGTGATAACAAGAAAGGTTACATAAAATATTTTCATATGGTGTACAGAAGATGTTGTTTTTCTGATGTAGCTTAAAGTGTATCATCCCCTCTCAAAGGATTAAAGCTGGACAGTGATCATGTGACTGACGTTCTTTTTTCTGACATGTGAATTGTGTCAGCACTTTGGAAATTGCTTCTGAGTAAATGAAAAAGATAGAATCTGTTGTTCACAATACAAATGAAAAGAAGTTGGAAACACTGGGAATCTGAAATAAGAATACAAAATGCTACAAAATGCACATAGGCCCATTGGCACCGAGAAATAGAAAAAGGCACTGATTAATATTTTGGGGTGTAGATTAGGGGCTGGGGTAGGGGTTTTTCTAATATCCACTGCCAATGGGCAATATTCCTCATCAGCAATAAAAACTCTGAAAATTACCACCAGACTTTACATCCAAAAATGTTCCTCTTTCTTTTCTCTTTACAGGTGTGGGGGACCAGCTGTGTATTTCCAGCATTTCCTATTTTTATTTCCAAATAGTTTACAGTTTCGGTGCTTCTCACGAGTGTTCCTTTAATAGCATTGTTCGTTGCTCTGCAATAAACAAAGCATTTACCAGGTTTTAGAGGTGATACATATGTAATGTAGGTAATAATCCAGCCTGGGGAAAACCCAGCATGGGGAATCCCAGACTCATCTGGCATGGGGGCCCTTGTAAGGATCAGATGGAGGTTCCAGCCACTTGGAAAGCCCCAATTAAGCCCTGGTGTATCCAGATCCCGACGGCAGTTGCAGCCATCCGGCAAACTCCCACTGAAGTTACAGAGGGAATCTGCTGGATTGATAGAGAAATTTCAGCACCACCATGTGTGTATTTGTATCGTTCATCGTTGTCACTTTCTACATGTTTTATAGTTAGGCTCAATCGTACCCGGACAGTATCACAAGTATCCTCTGTATAACTGAAGGGTATTCTTTCTTTTTTGCATGCTATAAGTAGTCTTCAGGATTTCTACTTATGCAATACCTGTAAAGTGAATAGACAATATCTTCTATATATATGTAAAAGGATAGTGGTGTCTGTCCAGCTGTCTGTCCGTCTGTCTGTCCGTCTGTCTGTAAGTCTGTCTGTCCACTATACACTCAAAAGTTATAGAGCGTACCTACACATATGTTATATCAAAAGAAAGCTGATGATCAGGGGAGTGTCATAGGTGTATTTACTTTTTTGTCAGACAAAAATTGTTCGAACAGTATACAAAAAACGTTCAAACATCCGCTCATTAACGGTTGACCAATCCTACCACTCATTAGCGTTGAGTGACGTGATGGTTGACCAATCCTACAGTTCAGTGACCTGATGGTTGACCAATCGGTGCGTCACGGGCGGGACCTAATCCTGCAGCCTCCCGAAACGTAGCCGCCATTTTTTCCCCTGCTTTTCCTCAACAGCGAGCGGGGCAGCTGCATCGGCCCGCCGGAGCGGGAGGTGAGTTGGGGTCACTCGGGCCGGGCCTCACAACTGCTCGGCCCGAGACACAGAGCGGGGGAGCGGCAGCGGGCGGCCGTGAACCGCGCCGCCCTGTAAACTACCCTGGCAACGCCGGGCCCCCCCAGCTAGTCCAATATAAAATTAATGTCACGTTTCTAAATAAAAAAAATTCTTGTTCAACTCCCTACTGAGCCCAGGGTTTGTTTATTCATCAGATGATCAAACAATTAATACTTTAAAGTGTGTAAGTTACCATAAAAGTGAAAGAACCAGTCATGAGTTTCCTATGCATGCGAGCATTCTTTACTGCAGGAGGTGAGTAAATATCTGAGTCATCTACTTGTCAGTCAATTTGAATGAATGTTCACCAATTTCTTTTTTGTTTCTGTTCTACTCAAAGAAAACAGATGCATGGCCCAAAGAGAGATCAGTCCCTGCTTAAATCCAGCACAGGATTTTATTTGCAATCAGCCAAATGAAAGTTTGCTATTGATTAAATCACCGCTGACTCAAGATTATTCAGGGAATGGAAATCAATGGACTTGGCTTCATGTTGTATATCAGCAAGGACATTTTGCTTGACTAAATCCTTTTTAGTAGCTCACAAATCAGAACAAAAGTTCAAATGTCCTGTCCTGTTAACATACTTTATCAAAAGCAATAGCTGCCTGTTGTATAAAGTGACTCCCACACACTGTGATTGGTATTTCCTTTCACCATGCAAATGACTTACTCTCCTGAATAACAACAGAAAATGCTGGAAAAACTCAGCAGGCCAGGCAACATCCGTGGAGAGAGAAATAGAGTCAACGTTTCAGGTCGAAACCCTTTTTCAGTCTTGACAAAGGGTTTCGACCTGAAACATTGACTCTATTTCTCTCTCCACGGATGTTGCCTGGCCTGCTGAGTTTTTCCAGCATTTTCTGTTGTTATTTCGGATTTCCAGCATCTGCAGTATTTTGCTAACTTACTCTCCTGATGTCACCTATATGCGTCAGATAAAAGTATGCTGTATCATCTCTTTGTTGTGGCTATTTGAATAAGGGACAAAAAACTGATTAGGGGTCAAGGCAAAACCCACTGTGTTGAGCAGTTTGGGGTTCTTATTTCAATAGAAAGCTGGAACATTTACTATAGCAATTATTAAACAAAACAAAAACAAATGTTATGTTAAAAACTCAAATGTTACAGCTGGATGCACCCTTTACAATGCCTTAATGGCTGCCCCCTCACTCAATTGGATCACCCTGCCTATTATGCAACATAGCTTTACGTACTTCATCATAGCTAACGGCACTTGCTCCTGAGGAATATTTTTCTATTTGCATGAATGGAATGAATAGAGGAACAACATCTCAGTAATAATTAATAAGTTTTAATCTCACCAAGAGGCTTCAGATGACAAATCTCTGTCATAACATGGCAGTTACTCTCCTGTACATGTTTTAATTATAAGCACAAGGGCGTTCACGTGGGTATGCTTCATTCTTATTTTTTCTCTGCTGCACATGTCATAGAAACAGTGAAGGATTAGCAATTGATGATCCATTTATTTATTACATTTACCAAGTGATAATCAACAGTCCGTTTACATTGGCTGGGAATTGTATCCGAGAACGGTGATTCAGACAACATGCGAAACAATGAGAAAGAAATGTAGGCACCTTATAACCATCATCTGAACTCCAAGATGAAACTGCTGTCTTGAAATCACTCCGATGTATATCTTATGAAAAGAATTGGTGCGGCATCTTTTTTCACCCCCATGGGGCAGGATTTTCCTTATCGGCAGATTTACCACTGGTGGTACACAAGAATTATTTCCCAGCTTGTCGGTGTTATACTGCCGAGAACCCACCCAATTTTCCTCAATGATCCTTTATATTTATGGCAGCGAGGAAGCCCATTTGAAGGGACAGAAGAGCCTTGAAGATCTGCTGGTAAATTGTCTTTTAGGCCTCGGACAGGACCAAGGCATAAAACCAGGTGTAGGTTTGAAGCCTGAAGCCACTACTGGAGCCTCTCTCTCCCAAAGGTGCTGCACCAGGGTACAGCGCCACTGCTCTCTGGTGGTCTCTGGGATTGGCAGCAACAGCAGCAGAGATCAGGCAAATTGGGCAGGTTTCTGGCCCTCACCTGCCTCGCTACCATTGTTTATCTGTGGTGGGGTGGTGAAGGGTAGCCAGTCACCTTCCCTCTTGATGTGCAGAAAGTCTAAGTTGGGGCGGTGAGTTGGTGGTAGGCCTCCCAGCCCACTTTTCCTTCTGCCTCTATGCCACCTGATTTCAGGAGAAAATTCAGCCCTCTGTGTCAGTAACAATGGCCTCAATTTTAACCACTACCCACCTCCAACAGGCAGGAAAGGGTCGGGGTTAGGGGGGGGGGTGTTAAAATATCAGGATCGGGCAAAGCGACCCCAACTTGACCCCATACCCGCCCCTTTAAATTTTAAAGTGCAGAATTCAGGCCCTGAATGAGGCTCCCACAACAGGCAGGCGGAGGCCTAATTAACATACCAAAGTCGTGGCCTGATGACATTAGTGGTGCCATAACTTAAATTTTGCAGAAAGTGAGGGGGAGGCCTGAGCTGTGGGATTCCCGGCAGCTGAACCAAGGTAAATGGCTCCCCAAGGTAAATGGCTCTTTTAGCACTCCTTGTGGGCCAGGAGGAGCAGGAGTGCTAAATATTTTGAGGCAAAGAGGGGAATGTCTGGTATGAAGGAGTAGCAGAATGATCTGCAAATGCGAGCCTTTTAAGTAGTGGAGGAGAGCAACATGCCAACAAGTGGACCATGATGGCAGGATTCAATTGGCAGTGTCCTCTGATCTTAGTCAGCGGAAGATTTCCCTTTTGCTCTGTGCCCACAGCTGTCTGGCATTTGTCACAACTGAATTATTGCTTTGAAAGGGAAGTGCAGCCTTCTGAAGCATTGCCAAGGGACACAGTGAAGTGTGCCACCTGGTTCAGCAGGTTGGGGAGACATAGGCACCAGTGAGTTGGGGCTGGGGTCGGCCTACTGGGTATAAATTTATCTCCAGAAAGAAAATGGAAAAGAAAATGAGGTGAAGTGCAAAACAGGCTGCCGATTCCCTGTCGCCCGTTTGCCAATAGCAAATCGGCAGCATGATTCTGCTTTTAAACCAGAGTCGTAAGAGGTGGAAGCCAGCGGAGTCTGAGGCCTAGAAATTCAGTTGCTTGCGCCAGCCGGTAGCGCCTTAGGAGGAGGAGATGTTGGGCGATAGGCGGCTAGCGGCCGGGCGCAGCACGATCTGCGCCTCTCCCCAACTTCACTAGAGATTTAGCGTCGGCGCAAAGTCTTTGCGCGCGCTCAGCTGCGCGCACAGATCCTGACGTCATTTCATCGTGCAACGCCCTTTGTGCACCCCAAACCGGAACTTCAGTGGCGCCGCCCTTCTTTGCGCCTGGCGCCCCCAGCGACTGGTAGAGGGGAACGGTTCCCAGTCGCTGCGGGGTGCGGGCGGCGCTATTTAAAGGGGACCCCTCCTGCATTATAAGTGACAGCCAGTTTGTGCCAATCCTTCTGTGTGAGAGACAAAGGCAGAGAGCTTTCTGCTTTGACTCAGCACTCGCACAGGTACTTCTGGCTTCAGGCCAGAGCTTTGCACTTGGATTTCACTTTCAGTGCCATAGCCTTGAGTCGCCACATATGCTGTAATGGGGGCTACAATGGATGGAAACGTTGGCTTTCTGCATTGCATTCAAAGGGATCAGAGACGCCGTGAGAGAGTGCCAGTCATGGCCAGATGGAGAAGGGCCAACAGGTGTCGGCACAGGAGGCCTTACCCACCCAGGGTATACCGCCAGCAGTTCTCATATCTGAACATGTCTGAGGAGCAGTGTGTTCGGAGGCTGCGATTCAGAAGGGAGGTGGTCACTGAGATCTGCCACCTGCTTCGCAGAGATCTGCAGCCACAGCTGAGGAGCAGGACGTCTCTGTCGGTGGCAGTGAAGGTGACGGTGGCTCTCAACTTCTATGCCACCGGCTCCTTCCAATCCGCTACTGGGGACATTGCCAACATCTCCCAGTTCGCGGTACATTGCTGCATCCGACAGGTGAACAATGCCCTTTTCAGAAGGAGACGTCAGTACATCTCCTTCCCCATGACCCTGGACAAGCAGCAAGAGTGTACAATGGGATTTGGAAGAATAGCGGGCTTCCCCATGGTCCAGGGCGTAGAACTGATGAACCAGCATTGGTCAGGCCTTGCTTCAGGGCTGCAGTGCGCAGGGCATGGCAGCCAGACAAGTCCACCCTGCCCCTTTAAGAGCTGACCGGCGCCAGAGAGTCTGCCGTCAATCAGCAACTCGCCGCACCTGTGCTGCGCCCGCCCTCGGGGGTATCGCCCCGGACCGCCGGCTTAGCGCCTAATGATAGTCGTGCATCGCCTGTTTTAGCGCAGCAGCAACCTCTTGGGGCGATGCGACTGAATATCGGCGAAGGTGGCGCGAACTTGCGCCGGGCGCAAACTTTAGCGGCCGCCCGACTGTAGCGCCCCGAACGTGGCTATACTGAATTTCTAGGCCTGTATGTCTTACTGAGCCACATAAAGTAGTGCACCTTGAATTCTTTGAAATGGAGCGAGTGGAAAGAAGCAAAAAAAGAACTATTTTGAAAGCCGTCATTAAAACACAAACATGTTTAAGGAACACACAAGTAATACTGTCATTTTTCAGCAAGAGTAGGTTGGGGGTTCTATGTGAAATCTCTGAGTCAGGGGCAAGAACTATTACCTTCATATATCCCAACTATCATCTTTTTAAGCTGATATCAGCTTTTCAATCCATGTGTCAGCTTGTCAGCATTTTGCAAGCAAAATTCAGCTTTTTTCACTCAGGCCTGCAGTTGTTAATATGTACCAATCGGATCGGTTGGAAGGCATGCCTGGAGGCACAGAACATTTTAAGATGAACTGATGGTTTCTGAGAATCACATTTGCATGCTTTTCCCCAAAAGCTAGGGGTCACACTCTCAGGATAAGGGATCAGCCATTTAGGACTGAGATGAGGAGAAATTTCTTCACTCAAAGGGTTGCAAATCTTTGGAATTCTCTACCCCAGAAGGCTGTGGATGCTCAGTTATTGAATATATTGAAGACTGAGATAGATAGATTTTTGGATACTAATGGAATATGGGGGTAGTGCGAGAAGGTGGAGTTGAGGTAGTAGATAAGCCATGATCTTACTGAATGATGAAGCAGGCTCGAATGGCCTACTTCTACTCCTATTTCTTAAGTTTTTATGCTCTTAAAGTAAAACATAACAAATGAGCTGCTAATATTCAGCTGTTAAAAACATTATGGGGGGAGAAATTCGGTGGGCTGCGCCACCAGTTAGCGCCTAAAGAGGGCACTCAGTGGCTTTAGCGCCACTGGCCACGCCTCCCGCGATATTTAGCTGGGGCACTAATGGCGGCGTTAGCCTGTTGCGCTGCGCCGCCACCGATGATGTCATCGGTGTGCGCAGCACCCCGCTACCACCCCGATCGCGATATTTGGCACCGACCGCCTCTGTAGCGCCGCTTGCTAATCGCGCCCGGTTCACGGGGCCTACCTGTGGCGGCAGTGGCGCAAATTAAGGTGGAGGTGCGGGGCGGCCGTTTTTTCCGGCGGCTGCCTGCCAGCACCTCCACCCCGGCCTCCTGTTCTCCCCCCACGGCATTGCCGGCTGTTTTCCGACAGCCCGGCACTTCTCCTTGGTGCCGGGCTCTTTTGCCGGCACTCGCGATCGCTCATCGCGCTGGTGCAGGCCCCTCCCCCTTAAGAAGGGGAGGAAGGCCTGCAGTACCGTAGCACGCCGTGCCGCAGCGTGTGGCGCTGCTGCACGTTGCGCTGCGATATTCAGTTTCAGTGCCCTAAGAGGGACGTGGGGCGCCTCGAGCCTCGCCCCGTGTCCCTCTTGGGGCGCTCAAGCTGAATTTCCGGCGATCGCTGCTGCTCCGATCGCAGCGCAAAATCTGGCGCCCAGGCGAGCTCGGCACCCCGTTTGCGGCTCCACCCAATTTCTCCCCCTATGAGTTTGCCATTCCTCTATCCACATTTTCACAGATAGTATTAACCTATTTATTTGACTTATTTAAGCCCATAACATTACTATCTTTCACCCTTCCAGGATAAACTATACTTGGCTTGAAAGGAAAAATGCAGTTGGCCCCAAAATGCACAACTGCCAGCCGTTGTTCTTCACCTCAAAAACAGGCGACCACAGTGGAATATCTGGTGGGGATCTTGCGCACCCATTTACCCACCCGAATCAGCTTGCACGCCAGTGTTTAAATGGGTGCCGAGCACTCCTTCCCAAAACAGGCTGAAAGCTGTTTAAATATTCAAATTGGGGTCCTACGCCTTGTAGGACCCTATTGTAACTTCCCAGGAGAAATGGAAGAAGCACAGTGCATGCCTGTCCCACTTTCTCCAGGTGTTGAGAGGCCTGACTGCCGATCCTTACAGGGATTGCTGAAGGCCTCTCCCAAAAGGTAAGTCGTTTTTTTAAGATTGTTATGGGGCCCGGAGGAGCAGTGTATGTCAGTGAAGAGGCTGGGAAGGGGGAAATGAAGGGATGAGAGATGGGGGAAATCAGTGGAAGGGACAGAAGCCAGAGGCAATGTTTTGAGAGGAGTGAAAAGGGAGAAACTGGAAGTGATGCTTTGGAGTGGGGGTCGAAGGAGAGTGCTAGCAATAATTGAGAGACAGTGTAGGGAGAGAGTGCCAGCATGATCAGGGAGAGTGGTAAAGAGTACGAACCTGAATTGGGACAGTAAAAGAGTATCAGCTCAACCAGATTAGAGGTGGAGAAGAGTGCTGGGTCAAATGGTAAGAGAGATGGAGAAGTGGCAATATGAACTGGGAGGGTTAGAGAGTGTCTCTATGAAAGACAAGTTGTTGGATGGGGCGCAGTGTCACTGTGAAAGATGGGGAGCTGGATTCTGTAAACAGCAGGGAGTTGGATAATGGATTTTTTAAATTCATTCATGGGATGTAGGCATTGCTGGCAAGGCTAGAATTTATTGTCCATCCCTAATTGCCATTGAAAAGGTGGTGGTGAGCCGCCTTCTTGAACCGCTGCAGTCCGTGTGGTGAAGGTACTCCCATAGTGCTGTTAGGTGGGGAGTTCCAGGATTTTGACCCAGCGACGATGAAGGAACGGCAATATACTTCCAAGTCAGGATGGTGTGTGACTTGGTGGGGAACTTGGAGGTGGTGGTGTTCTCATGTGCCTGCTGCCCTTGTCCTTCTAGGTGGTAGAGGTCGCAGGTTTGGGAGGTGCTGTCGAAGAAACCTTGGTGAGTTGCAGCAGTGCATCTTGTAGATGGTACACACTGTAGACATGGTGTGCCGGTGGTGAAGGGAGTGAATGTTTACGGTTGGGAGCTGGATGTGGTGCAGTGTTTCTATGAAAGATGGGGAGGTGGATGGGGAGCAGTGTCTCTGTGAGATTATGAAAGGGTTTGAAAAGGTAGATTTAGAGAAGATGTTTCCACTTGCAGGGAGACCAGAACTAAGGGAGATAAATATAAGATAGTCACTAAGAAATCCAATAGGCAATTCAGAGAATCTTCTTTACTCAGAGAGTGCTGAGAATGTTGTAATGATATCAACAAATAGTGATGTTATTTGCCTGTTTGATTATGATGCCTTACCAGCATGTTTGCATGTATTGATTACTTATGCCTGACCAGCAGAGGTCATGTGACAGAGACAAGCAGTTTGGGTTTAGTTTCAGTTTTGTTCTAGATGCATCACTAGCATGATGTCTCCTGTAAATGCTGTTAAAAGAGTTGAACAAGCTTTAGATTAAAAGACATTCTCTTTCATAAATGTCTCGTCATTGAACCCACAAAGAAATCAATACATGGTGTCAGAAGTGATTGAAAGAGATGAAGAGGAAAAATCTGAAGTTACATAGAAACATAGAAACACAGAAACATAGAAGATAGGAGCAGGAGCAGGCCATTCGACCCCTCGAGCCTGCTCCGCCATTCAATGAGATCATGGCTGATCATCTAAATTCAGTACCCTGTCCCTGCTTTCTCACCATATAAGAAGTTAAATCAGCTCTCCACATATTAGCAAGCCAAAAGTGAACATCGTTGCTTACCATTGGAGAATAGCTAACGAAGTGAAAAAATGGAAGGTTTACACCCACCGGCGAAGCTTCACTTGACAGGTAATGTGGCTGAAAATTGGAGGAGATTCAAACAATATTTAGAGTTGTATTTAGCGGCAATCAGAGCTGACGAGAAAAGTGATAAACAGAAATCGTCACTGTTCTTACATGTTGTGGGTGATGAAGCGCTGGAGGTGTATAATAACTTCACATTCGCTGCTGATGGAGACAAAATGAAGCTGGATAAAATAATGGAACAGTTTGAGGCCTACTGCATACCTAAACGTAACGTGACGTTTGAGAGGCACAGATTTTTCACATGTGTACAGAAAACAGGTGAGACTATTGATCAGTATGTGACTGAACTGAGGAACAGAAGCAAATCGTGTGAATTTGGGGGACTGACAGACTCGCTGATAAAAGACAGACTGGTGTGTGGTATTCCAAATAATGGTCTAAGGGAAAGACTGCTAAGAGAGCAAGATCTAGACCTGGGAAAAGCCATAGCACTGTGTAGGGCTACAGAGACTGTGAAGTTGCAGGCAAAGGAGCTGTTCAGTGACAATAGCTGCAACGTGGATGCAGTGAGAAAGAACGGATACAAACCGTTTAACAAAAAGAGCGCCAATGTGAAAAAAGAGGCGTGGCCAGCGAACAAAAATGAAAGGGACAATCGAAAGTCATGTAGTCGATGCGGTACACAGCATCCACCAAAAAAGTGTCCAGCATATGGTAAAACATGCAATAGTTGCAACAAAAACAACCATTATGCCCGTTGCTGTAAGAACCAAGCGCAACAAAGCAAGGTCCATACAGTAGATGAAAGCGAGATAGAGGAGTTCTATGTAGATGTTGTGTCTGAAAACAAAAAAGAAGAAAGAGACTGGATGTTGACACTAAAAGTGAATGACATACACATTCCATTTAAATTGGATATTGGAGCACAAGTTAATGTGATATCAGAGACTGAGTTTAAGAAACTTAGACCCAGACCAAAGATACATGGAATCAAAGTGAAAGTGACAGGATACTCAGGTACTGAAATACCAGTGAAAGGAAGATGCATTGTCAAAGTAACACACAAGGACAGAGAGCACACGCTAGCATTAATCGTGGTGCCAAAGGATGTGCAAGCCATACTAGGTTTAAAAGCCTGTGAGAGACTGAACCTGGTAAAGAGAGTCCTCGTTGTGGAAAGCGAAGGAGAGACAGTCTATGATGAACTCATGAAAGAGTACAACGACCTATTTAAGGGTCTAGGATGCCTGCCAGGAGAACACACGATCAGAGTAGATAAAAGTATGCCAACGGTCATACATCCATGCAGAAAAGTTCCGTTTGCTCTTCAAAAGCAACTGAAGGCAGAGTTGGACAGGATGGAAAGCCTGAACGTGATTCAGAAGATAGATGAGCCAACTGAGTGGGTGAGTTCACTTGTCGTTGTGGACAAAAAGAATGGAAAGCTCAGAATTTGCCTGGATCCAAGAGATCTAAACAGAGCAATAAAGAGAGAGCACTTCAAGCTTCCTACACGTGAGGAAATCATGGCACAGTTTGCAAATGCAAAGTATTTCAGCAAGTTAGATGCATCATCAGGATTTTGGCAGATGAAATTGGACGAAGCAAGTTCAAGACTGTGCACATTCAACAGTCCATTTGGCAGATACAGATTCCTAAGGTTACCATTTGGCATTGCCTCAGCTCCTGAAGTGTATCACAAAACTATCCATATGATCTATGAGCACCTGGAGGGAGTTGATACATCAATGGATGACATCATATTATGGGGAACCACGAGAACTGAGCATGACGAGAGACTGAAAAAAGTGCTGGAAGCAACAAGGAAAACAAACCTGAAGCTGAATAGAGAGAAATGCCAGCTCGGGGTGACAGAACTGACATTCGTGGGAGATATCCTTAGCAGTGAGGGCATCAGACCAGATCCCAGAAAGGTGTCCGCCATTGAGAATATGCCAAAGCCACAATGCAAAAAGGACGTGCAGAGGTTTAATGGAATGATCAACTACATGGGTAAATTCATATCCAACCTCTCAGAAAAGATGGCGCCACTGAGAAGACTAACTGAAAAGAACATAGAATGGGAATGGAATTATGAGCGTGAGAAGTCATGGAGCGATCTAAAGAAACTGCTCACAGAGGAACCAGTTCTGAGGTTTTATGACCCAGCGAGACCCATCAAGATATCATCAGATGCATCACAGAGTGGGCTTGGTGCCGTTCTTCTGCAAAAATATAACTACTGGCAACCTATTGCATATGCATCGCGCTCAATGACAGACGCGGAGACGCGATATGCTCAAATAGAAAAGGAGCTGCTCAGCATCACATACGCCTGTGAAAGATTTCACCAGTTTGTGGCAGGACAAGCAATCAGTGTAGAGACTGACCATAAGCCCTTGATTGCATTGTTCCAAAAGCCACTAAATAGCTGTCCGCTTAGAATACAAAGAATGATGATCAGGCTGCAACGCTATACACTGAATGTTGCGTACACACCGGGTAAGCTGATGTACACAGCAGACATGTTGTCCAGAGCTGTAGACCCAAGTGAGCCCGCAAACACCACAATGGATGAAAAAGTGAACGCCTACGTGGACATGATCACAAGTGCACTGCCCATAGCAGATGCAAAAATGGAGCTCATAAAGACTGAGACAAACAAAGATGAAACAATGAGACGACTGAGGAAAAGCATCTTGGATGGATGGCCCAACATGAAGCAAGACTGCTCACCTGACATGGCAGAGTACTGGAACTGCAGGGCGGAACTATCAGTTGTCGAAGACATCATCTACAAAGGAAGTAAAATAGTTATCCCAAAGAGCCTGAGAAGAGAGATGCTAAAAAGGATCCATGGAGGACATCTGGGAATCGAAAAGTGTAAGAAAAGAGCACGAGAGGTGATGTACTGGCCACGAATCAACCAAGATGTGACAAATGAGGTGTCAAACTGCACAATATGCCTGAGATATCGAGCAAGCAATCCGGTAGAACCACTAAAGCCACACCCAGCACCAGACAGACCTTACCAGAAGGTAGGCGCTGACCTATTCGCATGTCAAGGGAAGGACTATCTTGTAGTCACAGACTATTACTCCCTGTATCCAGAGGTTTGTAGACTGTACACCACCACTGCAGATGCTGTGATAAGATGTATGAAAGCCATATTCTCCAGACATGGCGTGGCAAGCGAGGTCTTCACAGACAACGGACCCCAGTTTTACAATGCAAGTTTCCGACACTTTGCCAAAGAGTGGGACTTTGTCCACACAACGTCAAGTCCTCACTATCCACAGTCCAATGGACTAGTGGAAAAATCGGTCCAGACAGTGAAAAAAATGATGTACAAGGCAAAAGACAGTGGAACTGACTTCTACCAGAGCATGCTTGTATACCGCACAACGCCGCTCGAGTGTGGTAAGTCACCAGCCCAACTCCTGATGGGACGTCGGCTAAGGTCAAACCTAACCATCCCGGAGAACCTCCTGAAAACAAAAGAGGGGGAGAAAGTGAGGAAGTTCAAAGAACAGAAAGAAAAGCAAAAGTAATACTATGACAGAGGAACACAAAACCTACCTGAACTCCACACTGGTGACCAAGTAAGGTTCAAAGACAAAACAAACACATGGACTCAGAAGGGAACTGTCCTGAGTGAAGTTCAACCAAGATCATACACCATTCAGACAGATGAGGGTGCTGTTCTGAGAAGAAATCGTCGAGATCTTCTCATGGGACCAGCCACAGCAGGTCAAGAGACTGATACTGTTGAACAACCTGATCACACAGCCGAGAACACATCATCTGAGGCAACAACTCAGATTCAAGGACAATCAATCAGAAAATCCTCAAGACACGTGAAGCCTCCTGAGAGACTCATTGAGCAAATTTAAGGACTATTGTTATAGAAGGAAGTAATGTTATCTTATTCTTTCTTCAAGTTCTAGTGTAGTTACATATTTCATGTGAACACACAAAGCAAGGTTAAAAAACCTTGATCATGATAATGATAATGTAAGTTAATTAAGTGTTACCATTAAAATGCAGATTAATACAAAGAAAACATGTTGTTAGTTAAAAGTAAAATACTTTTGTTTTAAGAAAGGGAGATGTAATGATATCAGCAAATAGTGATGTTATTTGCCTGTTTGATTATGATGCCTTACCAGCATGTTTGCATGTATTGATTACTTATGTCTGACCAGCAGAGGTCATGTGACAGAGACAAGCAGTTTGGGTTTAGTTTCAGTTTCGTTCTAGATGCATCACTAGCATGATGTCTCCTGTAAATGCTGTTAAAAGAGTTGAACAAGCTTTAGATTAAAAGACATCTTTCATAAATGTCTCGTCATTGAACCCACAAAGAAATCAATACAAATGTTAAACTCGCTACCACAAGGAGTAGTTTAGGCGACTAGCATAGATGCATTTACAGGGAAGCTAATGAGGGAAAAAGGAATAGAAGGGTATGTTGATGGGGTTAGATGAAAAAGGATGAGAGGAGGCTCGTATGGAGCATAAACACCAGCATGGCCCTGGTGGGCCGCGTGGCCTGTTTCTGTGCTGTAAATACTATGTATGCTTTGTATATGTTGTATGCCTAGCACATACGTCACAAAGCCCTGTAACTACTTGTTTTCACATCTCAGGGCTGTTCTTGAATTGTCAGCGTGTTGAGGACTGTTTCAGTTTTTTTGAAGCTGTTGGTTAATTTTTGTTCGTTTGAGAGGTTGGCATGTGTATAGAATTAACATCATTAATGCCATATATGGTACAGATGTGAAACACAAAGCTCTACAGAGGTGTAGAATTGTAACTCTAGATCATACCAAGTACTTGCTAAAACATACCCTTTAGTTGCATTATGATGAGTAATCTGTGCTATTTACTGCATATTTACCAATTAGTCTGCATTTCAGTCCAGAGAGTCTCCTACTCCACCCTGAGAATAAAAGGCTTGTGTAAGGCATTGAGCGGTCGAGTTTGTACCTGATGTACACCACACCCTTAAAAGAGCTCTACATCTAATACAAAATTGCTGGACTTTGCCTCAGCTTTTTCAACTTATATTCTCTGCTTCACCATCAGGCATGTACTGCATCAAAGACCTCTTTAAACATCCGGAATACCTGGCGGCAACTAAATGAGTTATCATTAGTGGGGCATATACATCAAAGCATAGTTCATTCTGTATGATTAGGATGTTATGATTCACCAGATACACATAGTAATGTATTACCCAAATCAGTGGTTACCAAACATATTTCACTTTTTAAAAGAAAATGGTGGTATGTGATATTAATCAACATGCCTTGCTTCCTTTGTTTGAAGTTGCTTTTCATTTGAATTTCCTGGCCCCCAGGGAGGCTGATCTGGAAAGTTGCAGAATTTCCATATTCATAATACCAAGGGAGAGATTTATTCAACATTTTTAACATGTATATCAGTGTGAAATCATATTCTTCTCAGCAATCTATCCTGGCCCTCCCCCAACACTCAAATGAAAAATTGTTGGGTTTCAAGACCTGAACTTGCAACAACATAAAAAAGCAAGAAACAAGAAAAGACAATTCGGCCCACTGAGTCTGTTCCTTTCACAAACCATTTACCAGTTACCCTATCATACACTCCACCCCACCCACATGTTCTCTTAAAGGCACAACTTCCTTGTGTAGCTTCAAATGTGTGGAAACAATCTTAACACTGGATTTATATTTATTTTTAGCAGTAAAATAAAAACTTGTTACACACAAAATATTTCAATTGATTAATAGTTTTGAATTAAATACATTCAGTTAAGGACTTGTTAAGGTCATACAACCTGATAGGATGGTGATTGAATTTTTCTATGTTCCCTGTCCGTGAAAGTCTGTTGCATCCTAGGATCTTAAAAGAAGTGGCTGCAGGGATAGTGGATGTGTTGGTTGTAATCTACCAAAATTCCCTGGATTCTGGAGAGGTCCCAGCAGATTAGAAAACCGCAAATGTAACTCCCTTATTCAAGAAAGTAGGGAGGCAGAAAGCACGAAACTATAGGCCAGTTAGCCTAACATCTGTCATTGGGAAAATGCTAGAATCCATTACAGGAAACTCTCGATTTACCGGCACCTAAATAACCGGAAATCTCTGTTAACCGGCAAAATTCAGGAGTAGGTTCAGGTAAGTTTTACTTCATATTAGTGGACGTTCCTGGATCTGTGGCTGTGTAACGGGGTTCCTGCACCTGTTGCTAAGCAACAGGGAAGCCTGGATTTGTTGCTGTGTACGGAGCTCTCGTACCTTTTAACTATACCTCTCTGTAATCCGGGCTTTTTGATAAACTGGCATCACGCCAGTCCCATCGGTGCCGGATAAAAAAGAGTTTCCTGTATTAAGGAAGTAATAGCAGGACATTTAGAAAATCATAAAACAATCAAGCAGAGTCAACATGGTTTTATGAAAGGGAAATCAAGTTTTACAAATTTACTGGAGTTCTTTGAGGATGTAATGAGCAGGGTGGATAAAGGGGAACCAGTCGATGTGGTGTATTTGGATTTCCAGAAGGCATTCGATAAGGTGCCACAGAAAAGGTTACTGCACAAGATAAGAGCTCACGGGATTGGGGTAATATATTAGCATGGATAGAGGATTGGCTAACTAACAGAAAACAGAGAGTCGGGATAAATGGGTCATTTACAGGTTGGCAAACTAACTACTGGGGTGCCACAGGGATCAGTGCTCGGGCCTCAACTATTTACAATCTATATTAATGACTTGGATGAAGGGACCGAGTGCACTGTAGCCAAATTTGCTGATGATACAAAGATAGGTGGGAAAGCAAGTTGTGAGGAGAACACAAGAGTCTGCAAAGGGATATAGATAGGTTAAGTGAGTGGGCAAAAATTTGGCAGATGGAGTATAATGTGGGAAAATGTGAGGCTATCCACTTTGGTAGGAAAAAATAAAAAAGCAAATTATTATTTAAATGGAGAGAGACTGCATAATGCTGCAGTACAGAGGGATCTGGGGGTTCTTGTACATGAAACACAAAAAGTTAACATGCAGGTACAGCAAGTAATTAGGAAGGCAAATGGAATGTTGACCTTTATTGCAAGGGGGATGGAGTATAAAAGTAGGGAAGTCTTGCTACAACTGTACAGGGCACTGGTGAGACCACACTTGGAGTACTGCGTGCAGTTTTGGTCTCCTTATTTAAGGAGGGATATACTTGCATTGGAGGCAGTTCAGAGAAGGTTCACTAGGTTAATTCCTGAGATCAAGGGGTTGTCTTATTGTAGGGGTTGTTGGTTGGGTGGTCGGTTTGGCCCGGGCCTGACCCAGTGGACGTTTTCGAGGAGTCCCCACACTCCCACTTAGGTCTGACACTGGGATCCTACCAGGCAGCTGATGAGCAGAATAACAAGCTCGAGACAGACAAGCAGGTGAAAGGTTAAAATAATAACGGTTTTATTGAGAGAAAAATAAAACAAAACAGGCAAGCAGAGAAATTAATTGGTTCAACGATACTAAACCAAGGCTACAGCTCTATACACTTTAAAAAGAAAAAAAAAGGAATACTATATATTCAAAACAGAGGGCACGTGAGTGTGGGAAGGAGTACGACACATCGAGGGGTATCACACATTAACACTCCCCTTAGCCTTATCCCCACCTCCTACACTATCCCTAACCTAGGTTGAACTAAAGGGGGGTCAGACTCTCATGCTCACCCAACACATTGGAACAAAGGCCTTTAGGTTGTCCTGGGACTGCAGCTTTAGTTGGTCTGGCCTGGTAAAGTTCAGTGTGCACTGGCCACACACTCTCCCGTCAGTCAGGTAGTGGATCTTCCTCCTTGGCTGGGCGAAAAGGCTTCCCTCCTGGGTCGGGCTGCGCCGTTTAGCAAGGCCCGCTCTGTGCTCCGGTCCGTACCGGGATGGTGCACTCCGTCCCGTGTCTTCCTGGTTCCACTCTGAATCCCTGCCTGAGGTGGTGGGCATGGGGCGGGGGGGAACAGTCAGGTTTAAATCGGGAGGCAGTACGGACCGGGAGCTTCGCCTGCTTACCAAAGCATGGGCCTGCTGCGCATAGCCTTCCCCGTCTTGGAGACTGCTTCTCCCAGTAGAGCCCTTGAAGTTTCCCTTTTGCAGCCAAGTCCCAGGATGAAATCGAAGTGAAGTGTAGAAGCTATCTCTCCCGAAGTGTGTTCCAAGTCGAAGTGTCTCGAACTGCTCTTTCTGTCTGCTTGCTAAAAACAGTTATACTCTCTCAATCTGCCTTGCCTCCCCCAGATCGAGAGGTGTCCCAGGTTACTTCGTTAACTGCAAATGGCTGCAAAACGGCCGATTTCCCACTAACGGCCTTATCACCGGCCCTCATTGTTTTTGGTTTCAGTCACACAATGGTGTCTCTGGTGCCTAGTCCTCTAAAACGGTTTCTGATATGATTGGATCTGTTAGGATGGGCCCGATGATGGTTTTAACTAGCTTAACCCTGATTGCAGTGCAACCAGGTTCATTGTTCTTACCGGCCTACTGGCGACTTGCTATTACATATTCAATTCCATGTCTGGCCTGGAATCCACATAGGGACTGTGGAATTCCAGGCCCTGTCTCCAGTCTTGTTGCTGGGGAGAAAAATGACTCGCTTCCAGCAGCTTTCTGGTCACGTGTCCCAGAACTCCATTTTGTACGTTTAAAAAGTGGCCAACTTTGTTTGATTCGGAAAGCAGGTGAGGTGGGGGAATTTTGCAAACTCCCTACACCCACCTGTGATACATAATAATTTTTCTTGAAAATTCCATGACGTATCATAATTCTGGCCCTCCTTAGTCGACCTTCCCCTTAGATTAATCTCTCCCCTCTACAGATACCCGCGATACATCGCACTTCCCATAACGCGAGACCGTGGTGCACACAAGCAGCTTGTAAAGGAAAAATCAACCAAGTACATTACATTACTTACATCCAAACATGGAGGGGCTCCGACGTCCCTGCTCAGTTCGGTACATTCATCATTCACAATCTTTATTAACAACCGCGCCGCAAGAATTCTCATAGTACGGAGAGTCCCTTGGGAGGGTTTACGCAGACGAATCCCCGTTGATTCCCACGTAGTGATCCTGCCATGTTCTTTGGTTGCGGAACTGTGTCAACCGACCCCTCCCTCTACACTGCACGCAGACTAGGTACAGTACGATCCCTATCTGACACACCACCAGGATGTGGGAGGCCAGACGGATCCACGAGGGGACCTCTATACTCTCAAAAATGTCCCACCATGGTGGAACCACTATATCCAAAATCTTGGACCCTATATCTATTGTCTTTTGCTCTAGGGTGTAAAAGTGTTTTTGGGAAACCACTACGGCCTTCAGTAGCTTTGCGAGGTGTTCAGGGAGAGGGGGAATCTCGTAGCCGAAGTGTGCTACATACTGTAACAAGTTGGTTACATTCTCTTTAACAGTGAGGTGAACGGTGGAGGGCTCCGGGATGGGGACAATTCGTTCCTGGGCCACTTGAACTTCTGCCTCGGGTTTGAAACAGAAACTGCTATCACTCACCGCACACCAGTTGTGCTGTCCGTGCCGGTAGTGGGACGCGCCGGTGGTGACACAGTAGGTCCCACCTCCTATATATGCCACCTGGGGGGGAACGTGGCCTTGTGCCATCGCCTCCATGGTGCAATTTATAGGCTTCGCGCCAGCAGCTCTGAACCCACACTGCGGTCTTAAAAAGGCATTCAAGCGCTGGGGACACAGGATTATGTGTGCTCCCCGGCTCCGGCACCCTGAAAGGTCCGTGCCTGTCATTTCGTGCTCCCACTTGATGACGTAAGGCGGGACCGCGGCGAAACGAATGTGCGCGCCCCCTTGGATCACTCCAATATTCTCCACCCTGTACACCGGTGCGGGTCGGGCTGTCCTACCCATGACCGGCATCCTAACACCACTCCCATGACTGTGTGGTTAGACCGACCACAGTCCACGGGAACTGGATAAGCCTCGGAGGCTAGCCGGAGTTGGCACGGGCCCAATGCGTTCTCATACGGGTGGAGGGCGGCGAGGTGTTTGTTACTGATCCAGGAGGGGATCAAACCCTGTTTCAGGTCCTCCAGATTACTGCGGCCCTCGCCCAGTAACCATGCCCCATACAGTACGCACACCGCGCTCTGCGCTGCTTGGTCAGACGCATTCCTGTCCTCCTGTATGAGAGCATTTACCGTTTTCGCATGCTTCTCCAACTCTGCTATGATTTCCTTCAAATGGACCGTTATAGCCTGGTCCTCATGCAACTCCGAGCTCACTACTTTGTTCTCATCCATGAGAATCCCCTTTAGCTGTGTTTTCAGCTCATTTATCTGGGTCTGTAACTCAATGTCATCTAAAGAGTTGATGACAGAAGCCCCAGTATTAAACGCGGTGAAAGTATCACCCAAAATACCCCTTCTCTGTCTCCCCGTGTCGCCCAAAAACTCGCGTGGTGTAGTGTAGAGTTCAGTCCTATCCCCACTAGAAAAATCAAATTCGTAAAACCTCCCGAACATGTCCTTTAAGAGGGCCTGGTATAACTGTTCTGTTTCCTTGGGGCACCACTCGGGTAGACATACCTCGGTGAGATTTAAGATCACCGAGGCCACCGCGTAGTGTACCCCCTAGTACAGCACCTGATCGGTAGGCACTAGTACCAGTCCATTCCCAGGTCCCTTAGTGGTGGTAGGGCACCCTTCCCAGGGTGTCCTATTAGGTGGATTGGTGGGTAACGGCTTGCGGGTGCGCGCCACCAGTTCCATGGCTTTAACTGGGGCTGCCCCTTGAAAAACCACGCATGAACGTATGTGAGAGCCCCACCTTATCCCCTTCCCCTGGTCCTGCCAGGCGGCAGAGAAGACAACTGAGATTCCTGCGAGGCAGGCCTCCTTCGATCCCCACATACACACATAAATCCCTTGCTCGGATTCCCACCATTTGTCCCAACAGACACTTGTCCTTTCTGCCGTAGCAGTGACAGTTCGGTGGGTGTCATTGTCCATTCGCACCCACGTGGATGAAGCGTCTTTTAAGTCATTCTTTAACTTGCGGATCCACCACCATCGCGCGGCCGGGATCCTTCCGGTGCAGGTCAGGCAGACCTTCTTGCCAATGATGACTCCCACACACGCAGCCACTATTTCCACCGTGGGACACACTAGGGATGCCTCGCCGTAGGTGAAATCGGGCTGGTCAGAATACCGGGCGGAATTGGGCCCGACCCATCCGGGCCAGCGCCCCTGATGGGTGTAGGTGGCGGGTCCCTCGGAGCCTCTCTCACAGCTCCCTGCAGTGACTACCGGAGCTCTCGGTCCGGAGCACCCAAAAACGTGGAAGTCTTCTACGTCTCCCCGGAGTCCTCTGCTCCCCTCGATTAGGGTGAGCAGGATGGCCAGCTGCCATGCGCGAACACCTCTCTGTAAAACAAAAAGGAACATGCAGCCAGGTCTCTCCAGAGATGCTCTGGCCTGGGTTAAGCAGTGGTTGGGTCCCTCGACCTCGAACCCAAACACATACACTGTGAGCAACAAGACTTACTTAACCACTAAACTTATAAACCTAACTTAACTTATAATATACTATATACATCCGCCGCCCGTCTCTGGACGGCTAAGTCAGTCCCTGGTAGGGCCCCGGCTTGCCATTTCTTCTGGCGGGCCCGCGGTGTCCCTACCTATGGCCCCTTCGCGTCTGTGGCCGGCCGCTGGGGACTCCTGTCCTCAGCTTTCCTAATCCTCGGGATGGCTCTGGGCAAATGGAAGACGGGTGACCATGTCTTCTTGGGCTGGGGTGTGCGGGAAGACCTCCTGAGGGCGGGTGGAGCTTTCCTGGCCGGTGGTCCCCTGACTCGGGCCGCCGCTCCCTTGCATCTATCCCCCCCTCCTACCGTTGGGACAAATGTCCCGCTGCAGCCTACTGCTGCGACCCGCAGGTCTCCGCCCCCTGTTCCCACGACGGGGTCCGGGGCGGGGTTCCTGACCTCAGGTCCCTCCTTCCCTACACCTGAGCTAGGGGCGGGGCTACTCTCCTCGGTCTCCCCCCCCTCCTCATCTGAACTGAGAGCGGAGGCGCTGCCCTCGGGCTCCTCCCCCTCTATACCCGAGCTGAGGCTGGAGACGCCGCTCTCGGGTTCCTCCCCCTCAGCCACATCCCACAGAAGTGGAGGAACGCCCCACTCGCCGGTGGCTCCTCCCTTCAGACACGTCACCAGACCTGCTGCGGTCTGTGACCTGGTTCCCATATCGGGCTGGGGATTTCTATTCCCCAACCCCTGACCAGCCAGCTGTCCAGCCCTGCTTGGCTTAAACAGCTTGCACTGGTTGATATGAAACCACTTTGTACGCTGGGGCATTTTCACGGCGTACACCATGGGGCTGGCTTTGTCTACCACACTAAAGGGCCCCATTTACAAAGGCTCCAAACTTCCTACTCTGGCATAATTCCTGACCATGACCTGGTCTCCCACTTCCCATTCTTGGTGCCCTTTCGGTTCCAGCAGCAATCGGTTACTCTGATGCTGCCTCCCCGTGTTCCCCGCTGCCTGCCCATGGACCTGCTTCAGGTGCTCATAGAGGGTTCGGGCGAACTTGTCCCGATTCACCTCCCGGAGTTGCCCCTCCGTAAGCAGCGGTGCTCACACATGGGTGGGGGTCCACATGACCCTGCCTGTCCTCAGCTCGTACGGGGAGTACCCCGTGCTTTTTGACTGGCTGGCCCGGATCCCCATCAACACTAACGGCAGGATCTCGGCCCATTTGCGGGGCGAGTCCACCGTCTCCTTTCTCAACCGTTCCTTGAGGGTCCGGTTCATGCGCTCCACAATCCCGGATGACTGGATTGTGAGCTACATGCCACTTTCCTTCAATGCCCAACAGCATAAGGGCCGTCTGCATCACCTGTCCGGTGAAGTGACTCCCCTGGTCGGACTCCACATACTGTGGTAGTCCCCACCGCGAGAACACCTCTCGGACTAGGATCCTTGCAGTTCCCAGAGCCTTGGCATTTCGACAGGGGAAGGCTTCCACCCACTTGGTGAACACATCCACCAGGACTAGGCAGTACTTAAAGCCTCCCTGGGCGGTGGGCAGGGGCCCGATGTAGGCGACCTGGACCGACTGCCATGGTCCCTCTACCCGCCTGATGTGTACGATGGGCACCTTCCTTTTCCGGGGGTCAGGGTTGTTTGCAGCGCACACGAGACAGTCTGCACAGAACTCGCGGACGACCTCCCTGAGTCCCGGCCACCATCCCGCCTGTTCCACCCGCTGCCAGGTGGCCTCGGGCCCGGGGTGTCCCGCACCCGGTCCCTCATGGGCCAATTGCAGGAACTCCCTCCGGTGTTGTTGCGGCACAATCCACTGCTCCCCCCTGAACAGCATGCCCTCTTTAACGGAGAGGGTCGCTGTCCCATACGGCCCCTCTACCCTCCTGCCCTCAATGACTGCGCTGAGGACAGCCTTCAGGGCCGGGTCCTGAGCCTGGACGGACTTAAGGTCCGGGGCTAATGCTACCCCTACCCTCCTTTGTGTCCCGTCCCTACCTCTGACCGCTGCCACAGGTCTGGACCCGAATGGATCCCAGAAAGTGCCGGTGCGGGCACCCTCCTTGGCAAGCAGGTCAGCCTGCTGGTTACCCTGACCGCGGGGTTCTGTGGAGGAATGAACTTTCACCTTATGGATGAACACATCCCCTTCCTCCCCCACAGCTGCCAGAATCTTTTCCAGCAAGGGCTTCACTGTGAGGGGTCTTCCGTCAGCGGAGGTGTATCCGCGGCGGGACCAGATGGCCAAATATTCCGTACACGAGTTGCACGTGAACATGCTGTCCGAGCAAATCGTGTAGGGGGTAGGGAAGATTTCGGGGTGTGTAACGACATACACCACCGTGGACAGTTCAGCCTGCTGGGCACTCATGGTGCTGGGGAGTTTAATTGCCAGGGCAATGCTTGCCGTAGGGTCATAAATCCCACATCCCGTGAGACGCTTGCCAGCGGACACCGTGCTGGAACCATCAACATAGATTTCGCGGCCTGTGGGATGTATCCCGGCCCGTAAACCTATGTTCACCTCCCAAACCCCTTCTACGGAACACCGATGGGCTGTTCCCGCGTAGACCAAATTGGCCGCGAGCTTTGGCTCGCAGAGACCCTTCACCCTCAGATCCATCTGGGAGAGGAGCAAGGTCCAGCGAGCAATGCGGGCACTGCTCACTGTCCCATCCTTAATTCTCCCATCCAGTAGCATCTGAGTCGGCGTGTGATGTGTGAGGAGGGTGATGGGAGAGGTGCCTGTGAAGATTAGGGACCTCTTCACAGCCCAATGCGTGGCTAACAGATGCCTCTCGCAATTGGAGTAGCTCCTCAACATCAGTGAGCACCCTGGAGGAGTATACCACGGGCCGCAGCCGGCCGTGCCGCTCTTGAAGCAGCACTGAGCTCAGGCTGTCCCCGCTGGCTGCTACCTCCAGAAAAAACTCCTTTCCCTCATCTATGGCTCCCAGGGCTGGTGCGGTCTGCAGATTCTCTTTGAGCCCGACAAACGCTGCCTGGCACTCCTCATCCCAACGCCACTCCACTCCCTTGTGCAGGAGTCGGAGCAGAGGAGCTGCCGAGGCTGCATAGTCCTCAATAAAATCTCGACAGTAACCGGTCAGTCCTAGAAACGACCTCACACCCAATACTGTTTTTGGGATCGGTAGCTCTTGCACCGCCTCCCTCCTGGCCTTATCTATGGCCCTTTCTCCAGCGCGCACGGTCAGGCCCAGGAATTTTACCTCCTGCCGGCCGATCTGCGCTTTCTTGGGGTTAACTTTAAACCCCTTCTGCCCTAACAGCTCCAGCAACTCGGCCAATAGTGGGCCATGCTCCTCCTTTGAATCGGTGAAGAGGAGTAGGTCGTCCACATATTGGACTAGTTGTCTGGGCTGGCTAAACTCCTTGATGCTACCTGCCATGCACTGATGGAAGATGCTGGGGCTGTTGTGAAAGCCCTGTGGCAAGCAGTTCCAAGTGTACTGTTGCCCCCTAAACATAAAGGCAAACTTGTACTGGTCCTCCCTCCGTAGAGGGATGGACCAAAACCCGTTTGAAATATCCAGTACCGTGAACGTGGTCGCGGATGCTGGGATACTCCCAATTAGGTCAGCGACAGCTGCCACGGTGGGGGCGCAGGCAGGAATGTTACTATTGAGGACCCGATAGTCCACCGTGGCTCTCCAGGCACTGTCCGGTTTCCTCACCGGCCACAATGGAGAGTTCACGTGGGTTGCTATAGGTCTCAGAACTCCCTGCTGCACTAGGGAGGTCATGGCTGCTTCCATGTCTGGCTCAGCTTCTCTTGGGAAATTATACTGTTTCTGTGGTCTGGCCATGGGATCCCCATCTACCGTGACCTCAAACCCCGTGACCCTACCGCAGTCGTGCTGGTGAGTGGCAAACGTGGCCAGGTGCGCCTTCACGAATGCTCGAAACTCCTCGGGGACACCACTGACCATAAGCCCGAGGTCGTAGCCTCCCTTTGGCTTCATGGTGCAGAGAGTCCCCTTCCCTTCCTTTCCCGGGATCACTACTACCTCACCATCCTTTATTCCGCCTGCTCCCCACAAGCAGTGGTTCCTTAGATCCACCAGAATCCCGTGACCTACAATGAAGTCGGCCCCCAGGACTCCCCTTCCACCCTCCACCTTCCACCTCATCAGGATCCACTTCCATGTGGTGTGGAGTGGTCCCAACTTGATGGAAAGCGGGCTGGACACCGACCCAGCCTGTTCCTTCCCTGTAAATCCCGATAGACTGTAGGGGACCCCGCTGGAGAGGGGCGAGGCGGCGGGGCTATCTGCATCGATTATGGTGCTTGATGCTCCCGTATCCAGCAGAAAGGTCCCCTTCAGCCTCTCCACCTCCATCTCCACGAGGGGTCTCCCCCACTCGTCATAGCGGACAGAGCACAGGTGGACCGGTTGCGTTCTTGCTAATCAGGGTTGGGAATTGGCTGGGGCTGCTGGAGTAAGAGCGCCGGTGGCCATTGCTACCTTCCCCTGGCCAGACAATACGGACAGTACGGCGTCCAGTATTATCTCGACCTGGCTGGGTCCTGCCCCCGCCGGTTGGGCTGGGGCAGTGGGCACCTTCCCCCTGGTCTCTTTCCAAGGGTTTCTACACTCCTTCCGCCAGTGGCCATCTTTACCACACCCGTAACAATTAAGTTTGGGGTGTGTTGGGGTAGTCCCTTCCTGGCGCCACTCCTTCCTACCCGGCCCGGGTTTTGCCTCATGCAGCTTCCCTTTCGCTGAGAGCGCTTCGGCTGCCCGACCGTTCTTGTAGGCTAGGGTGAGCTGCCGGACCACCCCGGCTTCTGTGGCCCCGGGGTCCTTGGGGTCGAACCAAACTTCCGCTTTTGCTCTAACTTGCGGCAGGCTGTTCGCCACCAAGCAACGGAGCCAATGGGTCAGGAGATCTCCATTCAGGAACGCCCGGTTGGGTGTCCCTGGGCAAGCTCTCCGGTACACTGGCCACAGCCGGTCCGCGAAAGCTTGCGGAGTCTCTTCCACCAATTGGACCGTTGTCTCCACACGGGAGAACGGACTACCCTCATCCATGCCCAATGCCTCTAAGACTGCGTCCTTGAGCTCCTCATACCCACTCTGACCTCTTTTATCCCCGTCAGAGAGGGACTGGAGGAGGCTGCTTTCTAGGGAAAATAGCAGCATTTTGGCCTGCTCAGCGTCATCACAGTCATTGATGCTGGCTGCCTGCTCTACCTCCCTAAAATGAACCGAGGGATCTCCCTTCTGAGAGAGCTTTGGAATATGGCTCACTATACTCCTAAGCTGTTGGGCATTAAAAGGGACCACAAACTGGTTCTGGAGAGGCCCTTCCCTTTCCCCTTCGGCGGGCGGACCTAACCTCAGCTGCCGGGCCGGGCACATGGGCCCCACTCCCGTCCTAGCCGGGGCTTGGACCACCTCCGCCTTCACCTCCCCTTGGTGCCACACTTCCCCGAAACTCGGAGTAGTGGGTGGTGGACGCGCGGTTTCCTCTCTTTCCTCTATTGCTTCCCTAGGTACCACTTGGGATGGTGAAATGGTCCTACCCTCATTCCCCAGAAAATCCGTCTGACCCACCTTCGGATTCATCAGGCATACCATGCCCTTTGCCTTCCGGAGGGCTCGGCTAAGACTCTCTATCTTCTCCTGACAGGGGCTGTGGTCAGTTTCCCCGAACCCCTGTTCACTGGCCAGCTTATAGGCTGCCTTCACTTCCCTGACTTTCTCCTCCTGTTCTTTTACTTCCTTTACCAAGCGGGCACTTTAGTCCCGCAGCCTAAACTCATTCCCCTTGGTCTCGGTGACTTGACACCGCAGGTATTCCAACTGGGAATTATAATCCCCTAAGAGCTGCACCCTCTCCTGTGCGAGAGCCTGCAGCGCCACAACTAACTTCTCTCCTGCCTGAGCCTTCTCCTGGACTTCCAGTTCCAGCTCCTTTAACCTGGCTGCCTGGGCTGCGACGAGCCCATCCAGGAGCTGTACCTGCTTTTTGTAGCAGCACAGCCACACAGCCTTTTCAAGAGATCTCTTGTGTTCCCTCCCCTGCGTCCACTGAGCTGCGGCGTCCACCGGACGGCCAGCCTTCAGCAGAGCGGTGATCCACTTCTTAGTGGGATTCACCTTCCTGAACACATAGTCCGAGATTCTCTCGTCCATCAAGCTTGTCTCATTCGACTCGCCATCTACAACACCAGATGCCTGCGCCCAGTGTCCTGCCGTGGTCGCCATTTTGTAGGGGTTGTTGGTTGGGTGGTCGGTTTGGCCCGGGCCTGACCCAGTGGACGTTTTCAAGGCGTCCCCACACTCCCACTTAGTTCTGACACTGGGATCCTACCAGGCAGCTGATGCGCAGAATAACAAGCTTGAGACAGACAAGCAGGTGAAAGGTTAAAATAATAACGGTTTTATTGAGAGAAAAATAAAACAAAACAGGCAAGCAGAGAAATTAATTGGTTCAATGATACTAAACCAAGGCTACAGCTCTATACACTTTAAAAAAGAAAAAAAAAGGAATACTATATATTCAAAACAGAGGGCACGCGAGTGCGGGAAGGAGTACGACACATCGAGGGGTATCACACATTAACACTCCCCTTAGCCTTATCCCCACCTCCTACACTATCCCTAACCTAGGTCGAACTAAAGGGGGGTCAGACTCTCATGCTCACCCAACGCATTGGAACAAAGGCCTTTAGGTTGTCCTGGGACTGCAGCTTTAGTTGGTCTGGCCTGGTAAAGTTCAGTGTGCACTGGCCACACACTCTCCCGTCAGTCAGGTAGTGGATCTTCCTCCTTGGCTGGGCGAAAAGGCTTCCCTCCTGGGTCGGGCTGCGCCGTTTAGCGAGGCCCGCTCTGTGCTTCGGTCCGCACCGGGATGGTGCACTCCGTCCCGTGTCTTCCTGGTTCCACTCTGAATCCCTGCCTGAGGTGGTGGGCATGGGGGGGTGGGGGGGGAACAGTCGGGTTTAAATCAGGAGGCAGTACGGACCGGGAGCTTCGCCTGCTTACCAAAGCATGGGCCTGCTGCGCATAGCCTTCCCCGTCTTGGAGACTGCTTCTCCCAGTAGAGCCCTTGAAGTTTCCCTTTTGCAGCGAAGTCCCAGGATGAAATCGAAGTGAAGTGTAGAAGCTGTCTCTCCTGAAGTGTGTTCCAAGTCGAAGTGTCTCGAACTGCTCTTTCTGTCTGCTTGCTAAAAACAGTTATACTCTCTCAATCTGCCTTGCCTCCCCCAGATCGAGAGGTGTCCCAGGTTACTTCGGTAACTGCAAATGGCTACAAAACGGCCGATTTCCCACTAACGGCCTTATCACCGGCCCTCATTGTTTTTGGTTTCAGTCACACAATGGTGTCTCTGGTGCCTAGTCCTCTAAAACGGTTTCTGATATGATTGGATCTGTTAGGATGGGCCCGATGATGGTTTTAACTAGCTTAACCCTGAATGCAGTGCAACCAGGTTCATTGTTCTTACCGGCCTACTGGCGACTTGCTATTACATATTCAATTCCATGTCTGGCCTGGAATCCACATAGGGACTGTGGAGTTCCAGGCCCTGCCTCCAGTCTTGTTGCTGGGGAGAAAAATGACTCGCTTCCAGCAGCTTTCTGGTCATGTGTCCCAGAACTTCATTTTGTACGTTTAAAAAGTGGCCAACTTTGTTTGATTCGGAAAGCAGGCAAGGTGGGGGAATTTTGCAAACTCCCTACACTTATGAAGAAAGGTTGAGCAGGTTAGGCCTATACTCATTGGAGTTTAGAAGAATGAGAGGTGATCTTATTGAAACATATAAGATTCTGAGGGGGCTTGACAGGGTAGATGCAGGGAGAAGGATGTTTCCCCTCGTGGGGGAATCTAGAACTAGGGGGCACAGTTTCAGGATAAGGGGTCGCCCATTTAAAACAGAGATGAGGAGGAATTTCTTCTCTCAGAGGGTCGTGAATCTTTGGAATTCTCTACCCCAGAGAGCTGTGGAGTCATTGAATATATTCAAGGCAGAGATAAACATATATTTGAGCTACAGGGGAGTCAAGGTTTATGGGGAGCGGGCGGGAAAGTGGCGTTGAGGCCATGATCAGATCAGCCATGATCTTATTGAATGGTGGAGCAGGCTCGAGGGGCCGAATGGCCTACTCCTGTTCCTATTTCTTATGTTCTTATGTAATACTAATCCTATTTGTTGCTGTAGAAAAATCCCAGCAGGTTATGTGACTGGCAAATCCTTAGCTTGAATATACTTGTGAATCAATTCAAATCATTAATTAGTTGCAAAATTAACCACAATGCATCACTATTAATGTGAAAATTTAGATAACTATTACCAAACATTTGGGGCTGGATTTTGCCATTGGTGGCGGGTTGGGGGTGGGTCAGGTGGTCGGTGGGTCCAGCTCCCACCTCCAATGTCAGGCGGGATAATTTAGCTATTTTGCCCTAATTGGGAAATTGATTCCCAGCGTGTGCGCACCCCTGGCCCAATGAGTCTTTTGGGCCTGAAATTCGCCTCTGATGATGTAATTTATGCAGCTGCATTTAAGGGCTGCAAGCAGCCTTGGTTCATTTTCTGCCTCAGAACCTTTATTTGCTAATCTTCTAACAATTTTGTCCTCTTGAAATGTCTAGTTCAAGGTCCAAGGCTACACCCCGCTTTGATGAGGACTCCCTCCAAGCTCTGGAGGAGGGAGCCAGAGCTCAGAAGGAGGTGCTGTTTCCTTCCACTGGGAGGAAAAAACTTCCCCAGCAGACAAAAGCTGTGCGGCTGCAAGTGGCCCAGGAGGTCAGTCCCAGGTCAATGTGCAGCAGAACCTGGCTGCGGTGCCGAAAGAGATTTAATAACCTTGTCTGCACAGGAAAAGTGAGTATAACATCACCATGACTCTCAATCTGCTCCCCATCGCCTCTCATCACCAGCACACTGCATTGTCAACCTCCTTCTCCACATCCCACTAGACCCTTACATCCCTTGCACCCTTAACCATTCCCTCTCTCTCTATGTACACATTCACTTAACTATTCGACTATGCTGCCCTCACACTCCCTATCACTGTTATGCTATGACAACAACTTACAACGCAAAGGGAGGGCCCTTGGTCTTGGGACCTCACTCCATCTGTGTGCCCTTCTAAGAATCTATGCTATGGATTCTCTACACTCACTCCATCATTCTTACTCAAACTCCACTTGTATCCTTCATTGCAGGAAAATAGAGCCCACAATAAGAGGGAAAGGGCAAAGACAGGAGGAGGACCACCCTCAATAGCCCAGCTCACCAGCGCTGAGGAGGCAGCCCTAGAGATCATAGAAGCCAAGGAGGATGTGCAAGTGGGGGACAGACAGATGGGCGCATCAGAGCAAGCTGGTGACAGAATAGTTTTGTAACTCTCTCATTTACATTGCATGAGTGACTGATTCTGATGCTCAAATAGATTGACTTATCATCATCTGCACAATTCCATGTGCATGCAACTTTTATGACATGTCTAACTCATTCCTTTGCTCCCCCACAGGACCATCGACAGCCCCCCTCTCCACTGTCGAGGGGGAAGAGCCTGAGCCAGAAGACTCCTCAGAGGAAGCTGCAACCTCTGAGGGCGCAGCGTCAGCAGAATTAAGTGCACCCAGCACCAGCGCAGACACTCACACCTTGGTGGGACCTTTGGGAGATATAGTAGTGTTGTCACCTGGTGTATCACAGCTCACAAGTGAGCATCAGCAGATGGTGGAGACAGGGACAGCAGTGGAGAGTCCTTGTCGGAGGCCGCAGGGTGCTCCCAGCTCGGCTCAGCTGCATGTCGACCCTTTGCCTCTGGGTCCATCCAGAAGGAGAGCAGTGCTGGAACTCCAGGAACAGGTGCAGGAGTCTCTGGCAGGTTTTGTCTCCAGGGTCACTGCGAGTGTGGAGTGGATGGATGAGTCCCTCGCTAACATGAGCAGAGCCTTTGTGGAGGCATTGGCGCATGAACGCATCACCACGGAAAGGATGGCAACCTCCATGGAAAGGATGGCTACGGTACAGGAAAGGATGGCTACGGCCATGGAGGAGCTAAGTCACCAGAGTGTTGAAAACATGGTCATTGTTCAGAATAGACTGACATCTCTGGAGGAGCGATGGGCAGCTATTGAGCAGAGAAACCAGGGCAGCACGGTGGCATAGTGGTTAGCACTGTTGCCTCACAGCGCCAGGGACCCGGGTTCGAATCCGGCCTCGGGTGACTGTCTGTGTGGAGTTTGCACATTCTCCCCGTGTTTGCGTGGGTTTTCTCCGGGTGCTCCGGTTTCCTCCCACAGTCCAAAGATGTGCGGGTTAGGTTGATTGGCTATGATAAATTGACCCTTAGTGTTAGGGGGATTAAATACGTGGGGTTATGGGGATAGGGTGGGATATGTGTTGGTGTGGGGGTTACGGGGATCGGGTGGGATATGTGTCGGTGCAGGCTCGATGGGCCGAAATGGCCTCTATCTGCACTGTGGGGTTTCTGTGATTCTGTGATTCTGTGATTCATGGAAGTCGTCTGGAGTAGGACTGCCAGTGCAGAAACGGGTCCTCGTGGCCGCCTTGAAGTGCAGCAAGGTGCTGTCAAGCCACTTGCAAGCTCTGAAGTGGGGCTGACCCATGAGAGGGATGTTGGTGTAGACAACAAGGAAGTGGGGGCTCCTCTCCAAGCGCTCACACTCCCATGCCACTGCGGAGCCCTCGATCAGAGCCCCACCAGAGTCCTCACCCAACTGAGATGGGCGTCTCATCCCCTGCATAGCCGCAGGAGCAGCAGACTGTTGGTGAGCCTTCACAGGTTCGCAACCCCAGAGGACGCCCACCAAAGGTGTCGAGGCAGCATGAAAATGAGTAAGGGGCCTCCACAGCTGCTGAAGCCACAGGGGAAGCACCACGTAGGATCACACGTAAGAGGAAGATAAAGCACAAGTAGTCACAAAGGTAGTCACTTGGGTGTTCTGTTTTGTTTAATTGTTAAATGCCATCCTTTATTGAATGTAATAAAATGAAGTGACAGCAAAGTGTTGAAGTTCTGGGCTGTGTCATATCGCTAATGGAGGTTCCACATTGAGGACTCAGGGCGACTTGGATTTGTCATGATGGTGGTCAGAGTGATAGGAAGCCACAGGTTCTTGTCCATTTTCTATGGTGTGGTAAGAAGGTGCGAGCCAAATGTGTTTGATTGTGCAACCTAAGCAAATCTGGCCAAGATGAATGCATCACTTGCATCCCAGGCAACAATGTGCTCGCGTGTTGCTGCTGCTGGTTGATGCACCTCCGCAAGGTCTTTGTTCTCGCTCCCATCCTCATCCTCATCCTCCTCCTCATCCTCATCCTCATCCTGATCTGAGGAGGCTATGCGCTGAGCCACTTGTCCCTCAGGCAGCTGCAAGCCACGATGCTGTGCGAGGTTGTGAAGTGCACAGCAGACGACGGCGATTCTGGAGACCCTGGCTGCTGAGTACTGCAGGGCTCCACCTGATCTATCAAGGCATCTGAATTGCATCTTCAGCAAGCCAATGGTTTGCTCGATAATGGATCTGGTCGAAATATGGCTGGAGTTGCAGCACTCCTCAGGCGTCAATAGCCACGTCTTCAGGGGATAGCCCTTGTCTCCAAGTAGCCATCCGCAAAGTTGGTTTGGCAGAATGAAGAGTGGAGGCACACTAGACTGGCGCAGGATGAAAGAGTCATGGCAACTGCCAGGGTACTTGGCGCAAACATGTAAAATTTCCTTATTGTGGTTACACACCAGCTGCACGTTGAGGGAGTGGAAATCCTTGTGGTTGACAAAAATACCTGGATTGTGATGGGGTGCCTTAAGGGCCACATGTGTGCAGTCTATGATGCCCTGCACCCTTGGAAAGCCTGCCAGAAATACCAAGGGGCAGAAAACGTTAGTGGGAGTTGTATACAGACCCCCAAACAGTAATGCTGAGGTTGGGGATGGCATTAAACGGGAAATTAGAGACACGTGCAATAAGGGCACAGCAGTTATCATGGGTGACTTTAATCTACATATAGATTGGGCTAACCAAATTAGTAACAATACTGTGGAGGAGGAATTCCTGGAGTGTATATGCGATGGTTTCCTGGACCAATATTTCGAGGAACCAACTAGAGATCAGGCCATCTTAGACTGGGTATTATGTAATGAGAAAGGATTAATTAGCAATCTTCTTGTGTGAGGCCCCTTGGGGAGGAGCGATCATAATACGATAGAATTCTTCATGAAGATGGAGAGTGAAGTAGGGTCCTGAATTTAAATAAAGAAAACTACAATGGTATGAGGCGCGAGTTGGCTAGGATGGATTGGAGAATGTTACTTAAAGGGTTGACGGTGGATAGGCAATGGCAAACATTTAAAGATCGCATGGATGACCTGCAGAATTTGTTCATCCCTGTTTGGCATAAAAATAAAACAGAAAAGGTGACTCAACCGTGGCTAACAAGGGAAATTAGGGATAGCATAAGATCCAAGGAGAGGACATATAAATTGGCCAGAAAAAGCAGCAAAACTTTTGAGGAATGGGAGCAGTTTAGGATTCAGCAAAGGAGGACAAAGGGATTAATTAAGAGGGGGAAAATAGAGTAAGAGAGTAAGCTTTCAGGGAACATAAAAACTGACTGTAAAAGCTTCCATAGATATGTGAAGAGAAAAAGATTGGTGAAGTCAAGCATAGGTCCCTTGCAGTCAGAATCAGGGGAATTTATAATGGGGAACAAAGAAATGGCTGACCTATTAAATACATACTTTGGTTCTGTCTTCACAAAGGAGGACAGAAATAACCTTCCAGAGATTTCGGGGAATATAGGGTCTATTGAGAGGGAGGAATTGAAAGAAATCAGTATTTGTAGGGAAATGATATTAGGGAAATTGACGGGATTGAAGGCCGATAAATCCCCAGGGCCTGATAATTTAGCTCCTAGGGTACTTAAGGAAGTGGCCCTAGAAATAGTAGATGCATTGCTGGTCATCTTCCAAAATTCTATAGACTCTGGAATAGCTCCCATGGATTGGAGGGTAGCTAATGTAACCCCACTATTTAAAAAAGGTGGTAGAGAGAAAATGGGGATTATAGACCAGTAAGCCTGACATCGGTAGTGGGGAAAATGCTAGAGTCCATTATAAAAGATGTAATAGCAGAGCACTTGGAAAAAAATGACAGGATTGTACAAAGTCAACATGGATTTACAAAAGGTAAATCATGCTTGACTAATCTACTGGTAGAATAGATTAGGGAGAACCAGTGGATGTGGTGTATTTGGACTTTCAGAAGGCTTTCGATAAGGTCCCGCATAAGAGACTGGCATGCAAAGTTAAGGCACATGGGATTGGGGGTAAAGTATTGACTTGGATAGAGAACTGGTTGGCAGACAGGAAGCAAAGAGTTGGAATAAACGGGTCTTTTTCCGAGTGGCAGGCAGTGACTAGTGGGGTACCGCAGGGATCGGTGCTACGACCCCAGTTATTCACAATATATAGTAATGATCTAGACGAGGGAACTAGATGTAATATCTCCAAGTTTGCAGATGACACAAAGCTGGGTGGGCATGTGTGCTGTGAGGAAGATGCAGAGAAACTCCAGTATGATTTGGACAGGTTGGCTGATTGGGCAGATGCATGGCAGATGCAGTATAATGTGGATAAATGCGAGGTTATACACTTTGGTGGCAAAAACAGGAAGACAGATTATTATCTGAACGGCAATAGATTGGGAAAAGGGGAAGTGCAACGAGACCTGGGTGTCCTTGTGCACCAGTCACTGAAGGTAAGCATGCAGGTGCAGCAGACGGTTAAGAAGGCAAATGGTATGTTGGCCTTCATAGCGAGAGGATTCGCGTACAGGAGCAAAGATGTTTTGCTGCAGTTGTACAGGGCCTTGGTGAGACCACACCTTGAGTATTGTGTGCAGTTTTGGTCGCCTTATCTGAGGAAGGATGCTCTTGCCATGGAGGGAGTGCAACGAAGATTCACCAGACTGATACCTGGGATGGCAGGAATGACGTATGAAGAGAGATTGGGCTTATATTCGCTAGAGTTTAGAAGAATGAGAGGGGATCTCATTGAAACTTATAAAATTCTAACTGGAGTAGACAGACTAGATGCAGGAAGGATGTTCCCGATGGCGGGGGAGTCCAGAACCAGGGGTCACAGTCTAAGGATAAGTGGTAAGCCATTTAGGACTGAGATGAGGAGGAATTTCTTCACCCAGAGAGTGGTGAACCTGTGGAATTTTCTACCACAGAAGGCAGTTGGGACCAACTTATTAAATATATTCAAGAAAGAGTTAGATATATTTCTTAAGGCTAAAGGGATCAAGGGATATGGGGAGAAAGCAGGGACAGGGTACTGAATTTGGATGATCAGCCATGATCTCATTAAATGGCAGAACAGGCTCGAGGGGCCGAATGGCCTACTCCTGCTCTTATCTTCTATGTTTCTATATATTAGCAATTCCAACCACACGCGCAGTTACACTTGCCTGATCCTTGGAGAAGTTGATGTAATTGTGTGCGTTGGTTACTTGCATGATGCAAGTGTGTGCGGCCGCCTGGGAGATGCCGCTGATGTCTGTTGTTGATCCCTGGAATGAGCCTGAAGCAAAAAATTTGAGTGCAGTGGTGACTTTGATGGCCAATGGTAAGGGGTGTCCACACACTCCTCTGGGCTCCAGGTTTTGCTGCAGCATTGCACAGATGTCACCCACTACCTCTCGAAAAAGTCTGAGCCTCCTTTGGCACTGCTGCTCAGTCATGTTGAGGTAGCTGACCCTCTGTCTGTAAACCCTGTTTTGGGGTGTGTCCTGCGGCGACGTCCTTCCCTGTGCTGGCACCTTCTGCCCTATGCAGCTTCAGGTGGGTGAGCAGCAGCTTGGCGCTCCTGTTGTTGCTCCTGCTGTTGGTGCTGATGTTGTTCCGGGTTCTACTGCTGCTGCGGCTGGTTTTCATCTGAATCTGAGGTCCAGGAGGAAAGGGAATAAATGGTTCCCATGCTGCAGGTACATACCTCAGTTTGAGGAAGCGCTCAGTCAAGGTCAGGAGAGGGGTTTCCCAGGAAGTCACAGTGGAGATGGATCTCAGCTTCAAAACTTCCAAAATGAGTAGGCCTGCAATAAGTTCTCCTAGATCTGAGAAAAGAAAGTTCTGCCACCTGCAAATGATCATTGTGGAGAGCGCCGTTTCTATGGTGGAGCTGTTAGTAAGCCATCCACTTGTGAGCCCGCCAGGATTAACTGGCGTGTTCAAGGGGAGACGTGCAGCACGCGGGAAATGTGTTAAACTCAGAAAGGCCTCTCAAAATGGCATTATAGAGGCACTTAAGTGGTTGTTAAGTGCCTTAAGATCCTATCCCGCCTCTTGGTCTGAAAGCCCGCATTCGGGAAAGTTGCTCAGAAGCGTGTTGGAGGCGGGATCGGAGCCGACGCCATTTGTGGCAACTTTCCCAACTGACCCGCCTTCAAACCCGCCTCCTTGGGCCTGGCAAAATCCAGCCCATAGAGTGCAAAAGCATGGAAATGATGAAGAAACTTTATAAAACATGGGTTCGGCCTCAACTGGAGTATTGTGTTCAATTCCGGGCACTGCACTTTAGGAAGGATGTGAAGCCCTTAGAGAGGGTGCAGAAAAGATTTACAAGAATGGCTCCAGGGATGAGGGACTTCAGTTACATGGATAGACTGGAGAAGCTGGGGTTGTTCTCTTTAGAGCAGAGATGAGAGGAGATTTGATAGAGGTGTTCAAAATCATGAGGGGTCTAGACAGAGTAGATAGAGAGAAACTGTTCCCATTGGCAGAAGGGTCGAGAACCAGAGGACACAGATTTAAGGTGATTGGCAAAAGAACCAAAGGCGACACGAGGAAAAACTTTTTTACTCAGCGAGTGGTTAGAATCTGGAATGGACTGCCTGAAAGGGTGGTGGAGGCAGATTCAACCATGGCTTTCAAAAGGGAATTGGATAAGTACCTGAAGGAAAAAAATTTGCAGTGTTACGGGGAAAGGGCAGGGGAGTGGGACTAGCTGAAGTGCTCTTGCAGAGAGCCGGCACAGACTTGGTGGGCCGAATGGCCTTCTTTCGTGCTGTAACCATTCTATGATTCTATGATTCTATGAACTGTCATCCTTTTACATTCTATGGCCTAGAAATTGGGTTGGGGCGCCAAAGTGGCGCAAAAGTCGCCTGAGCGCAGGATTTAGCGCAGCGATCGGAGTAATACTGATCACCAGAAATTCAGTTTCAGTGCCGCTCGAGGGACACGGGGCGAGGCTCGAGGCGCTCCGCGTCCCTCTTAGGGCGCTGAAACTGATTATCGCAGCGCAACGTGCCGCAGCACCACATGCTGCGGCACGGCACGCTGCGGTACTGCAGGCCTTCCTCCCACTGTTAAGGGGGAGGTGCCTGCAACAGCGCGATCCCCGCTCGCGAGTGCCGGCAAATGAGCCCAGCACCAAGGAGAAGTGCCGGGCTCTCGGGAAACAGCCGGCAATGCCGCGGGGGGGGGGGGGTTAGGAGGCCGGGGACGGAGGTGCTGGCAGGCGGCCGCCGAAAAAGCGGCCGCCCCGCACCTCCACCTTAACTTGCGCCGCTGCCGGCAGAGTAAGGCCCCGTGAACCGGGCGCGGGTAGCGAGCGGCGCAACTGCGCCGTTCGCTACTAAATTTCGCGAACGGGGCACGAATGGGGCGCTGCACACACCGATGACGTCATCGGTGGCGGCGCAGCGCAAATGCCTAACGCCACCATTAGCGCCCCTACTGAATATCGCGGGAGATGCAGCCAGTGGCGCTACAGCCACTGACTGCCTCTTTAGGTGCTAACAGGTGGCGCTACTCACCCAATTTCTTCCCCTATATTTTTTAAAAAGGCAGTCTTTGGTAATTATTTGCCAGAACTCTCCTTTCTGGGATTTTCATGCCACAAAATAAATATGCACTAACCCCTGGTTCGCACATTTTAAAAACTATGACGCTGAAATTATATAATGTCGCTGCTTTTCAGCACATCAGGCTGGCAGTGGACAGAGCGATCCCCACCGCCCGCCTGACTCACAGCCACCTGGAGTACACTTCCTCCCACCCCGCTTCCTGTAAGGACTCTATTCCATTCTCCCAGTTTCTCTGTCTCCGTCGCATCTGTTCTGCTGATGTCACCTTTCATACCAGTGCTTCCGATATGTCTTCCTTTTTCCTCAACCAAGGATTCCCCTCTACTGTGGTTGACATGGCCCTTGACCGTGTTGGTTCCATTTCCTGCACTTCTGCTCTCACCCCTTACCCTCCCTCCCAGAATCACGATCGGGTTCCCCTTGTCCTCACCTTTCACCCCACCAGCCTTCACATTCAACGGATCATCCTCCGCCTTTTCCCACTGTAATGATCAATAACATGTCATTCTATAGTGGACACTAGGTGGAGCCATAGAGCTGTGTAGAGCTGGATATAGCTGTATGTATAAGACTACATTACCCATGAGGCACTAGGCTACCCACAAGGCAACAGTCAAGATGGCAGCCTACACACAGGAGCACACATGCTGCATCTCTACAGATACTGTACCTAGAGAATGTGTACTGAATAAATGACTAGCTAGAAGCTAGCTGTGTTCATAATAAGAATGTCTAGTTATTAATGAACATAACATGGTACCAGGGTGGTGAAGATCTGCTGAAAATTGTGAAAAGCGACATGGAGAATTTGAAGCCACCAGAGCGTTTGAATCTCGAGGGAAATGTCGACTACAATTGGCGGATTTTTAAACAACAATTCGAACTCTACATTGCAGCCATCGGATTCAGTACGAAGCCAGACACAAGGAAGATAGCGTTGCTGCTCACGGTTGCAGGCCCACAGGCGATAGAGGTATTTAATACATTTGCATTTAATCCAGTGGAGAACAGAGAAAAATTAGAAGATGTGCTAAAAAAATTTGATGCACATTGCTCTCCCAAAAAGAATGAGACGTATGAAAGATACATCTTCCGTTCTCGGACACAGCGACAAAATGAGACTTTTGTTAGCTTTATAACTGATCTGAAACTGAAAGCACAGACATGTAATTTCTCTGAGCTGAAATCATCCATGATTCGTGACCAGATTGTGTTTGGTATTCATGATAAAAAAGTCAGGGAACGTCTGTTGAGAGAAACCGAACTAAATTTGGAAAATGCAGTGAAAATATGCCAAGCCAGCGAGCTAGCTCGAAAGCACGCGAAGACTTTCAGTGAAATCAATAATGATGCGATTGTAATGAGTGATAATGCTGCTGTCGGTGCTGTGTCCTACAAGGGGAAGAAACGTGGGCAGAACAGAAATGAAAAGCAATCGGAGGATGAAATTTTTCATTGTAAACGCTGTGGTTACAAACATCAATTAAGACAATGCCCAGCATTTGGAAAAATGTGCACAAAGTGTAATGGAAAGAATCACTTTGCCAAACAATTCTTTTCAAAAGTACAAACTAAGAAAGGGCAACAAGTTAATGTAATTGAGGACACTGATTTAAGTGAGACATTTTTTGTCGGAATTGTGTCATGTGACGATATCAAAAAAGATACAGAAAATGTGCAGCCCTCAGAAATGGACAATGCTGAACATAAAGTCAATGCAGTAAAAGTGGACAAATGGATGATCCCACTGCAGATAAATGTAACATTAGTTACATTGAAACTGGACACTGGGGCAAAAGCAAACTTAATCAGTATGAGTGACATAAAAAATATGAAAGAAAAGCCCAAAATACAGAAAAAGTCAGTACTACTGAAGAGCTATAATGGACAGAAAATAGATAGCTTAGGTGTATGCAGGCTTAAAGTGACAGTCAAAGACAAAGTGCATCATCTCATGTTTTCTGTTGTGGCTGAAAGACTTGATTCGATACTAGGTGACAAAGCTTGTGAAGACTTAGAACTGGTCAAGAGAGTCTACCATATAAACTGTGCCATAAGCAGACCAGATGACTCAGGTGATGAAGCAGAGAGCCCATCAAGGATGAAAAGGCCAAAGGGTATCCATGTCTTCAAAAAGCCTAGTTTCTCCAAGAAGAAAGAAAAAGACTTTAAGGTCAAAGAGAAGCCAAAGGAAGAAAAGCACAAAGAGGAAAAACACAAGGAGAAAAAGTCCAAAGATATAACCGCAGCAGATGTTGTTAAGCAGTGGAAAGAGAAAAAGAAAAAGAAGAAGCCTGCACCAGAGCAGGAAGCAGTTCCGGTGGATACTCCTTCTTTCCTCAGGCCAATCTTTGGTGTTCCATTAGCCGAGGCTGCTGAGAGGACTATGCTGTATGATAGGATCCAGCTGCCAGCAGTTTTTCGAGAGTGCATTGACTACATTGAGAGTTATGGCATGAAGAGTGAAGGAAACACTGAAACCCTCTCCAAGCAAAGATCGCAAGGAGACCTCGATCTATACAAGAGCAGATTGATGATAATGCCGCAACTGCATCTTGTCATTCACCGCCAGAACAATCTCGTGAAGACACATCAGACTTACCCGTGTTGAGAAGATCCACACGTGAAGTAAAAAAGCCTGATAGACTTAATCTTTGAGTACAATGTAAAGCTTTGAAAATGTGTTGACTGTTTTGAAAATGTTTATGTTTATAGAGCACTAACAAAAGTGTTACTGATATTATCTTTATTGTTTTCTTGAAAGTTGATTGATATTGATTTTGTTAAACCTCAAAGAAAGGGGTATGTAATGATCAATAACATGTCATTCTATTGTGGACACTAGGTGGAGCCGTAGAGCTGTGTAGAGCTGGATATAGCTGTATGTATAAGACTACATTACCCAGCTATATATATATTAAGACTACATTACCCATGAGGCACTAGGCTACCCACAAGGCAACAGTCAAGATGGCAGCCTACACACAGGAGCACACATGCTGCATCTCTACAGATACTGTACCTAGAGAACGTGTACTGAATAAATGACTAGCTAGAAGCTAACTGTGTTCATAATAAGAATGTCTAGTTATTAATGAACACAACACCCACCACCAAACGCATCTTCCCCTCACCTCTCCTTTCAGCATTCCGAAGGGACCGCTCCCTCCGAATTCCGAAGGGACACCCTGGTCCACTCCTCTATCACACCAACACCCCTTCCCCTTCGCCTGGCACCTACCCGTACAAGCGCAGGAGATGCAACATCTGCCCTTTTACCTCCTCCCTTCCCACTGTTCAGGGCCCTAAACACCCCTTCCAGGCGAAACAGCAATTTACTTGTACTTCTTGCAATTTAGTATACTGTATTCGCTGCTCATGATGCGGTCTCCTCTACATTGGGGAGACCAAAGGCAGATTGGGCGACCGCTTTGCGGAACACCTCCGTTCAGTCCGTAAGGGTGACCCCGGGCTTCCGGTTGCCTGTCACTTTAATTCTCCACTCCACTCCCACTCTGATCTCGCTGGCTTCGGCCTATTACACTGTTCCAATGAAGTTCAACGTAAGCTCGAGGAACAGCACCTCATCTTTCGATTAGGCACTTTACAGCCTTCTGGAGTCAACATTGAGTTTAACATTTTTCAGGCTGTTTATGATTCTGCCATCCCCATTTGCAACATTTAGGGGGAGAAATTCAGTATCGCCCCATTTGGGGCGCAATTATCGGCTGTGCGCAAAGATTAGCGCCTGACGCTAATTATTGCCTCCGACTACAAACTTGACTTTTATCGCCCCGGAGGTGATTGGAGCGCAAAATCGGGTGCTTCACACCTGTCTTAAGGCGCAACGGCCGAGGCGCGAGGCGTTACCTCAGAGCGCTGGCGAAGCTCAGGTGATGTCAGTCAGCAATGGAACACAGACACAATGGCACCGACCAGTTCTTAAAGGGGAGGGTTGATCTTGCTCTCCATCCACATCCTGTTCAGTGCAGCCTTGAATATCGGCCTGGAGAGACCTGTACATCAAATCTGTTGGAAAGAACAATGGAGAGGCCCAGGGAAAGAGCTCAGAGTGCAGCCCCCACAGTCTCTTCTAAATCGATACAAGGAAGGGCAAATCAAAATGAACCTGCAAAGTGCTGCTTTGTATGCAAAACTTCTTCACACAGCGTTGAATCTCTCCAGAAGTCTCCCTCTCTCTCTCTCTCTCTCTCTCAGAATGCGTGGTGCAAAAATGTCACCAAAAAAAAACGGCAGGAAGCGGTCGCCTGTAAATAACGCTCCCCCAGTCCCTTCCTGACTGCAAAACGCTCCCCTCAACCTGTCGTTGCTAGCGGCAGGCAGTAAGACAAGGGGCGCCACTCAATATCCGGTCCGGGGCACTACCGGGGCGTTGCACACTCGACTGACGTCACGATCTGCCGGCGCAGGAGATTGTGGTGGTAGTGTTTAGCGCCGCCGCAAAATGTCTAGTTAATTTCGTGAACAGCGCAAACATCGCCGCACACGGGCGTTAGTTGCTTTGCGCCCCATTAGCGCCCTCTTAAGGCGCTAACGGGAAGCGCAAACCAACTGAATCTTTCCCCCTTAATCTCTCCTGCCTCCTGCCCTAGCACAGAATGTTCCTTCAGTTCCTATCTCCCCTCCCCTCCCCCTTTCCCTGCCTCTGCACCTGCTTAAAACCTGTTACATCTCTAACCGTTTCCAGTTCTGATGAAGGGTCCCAGACCTGAAACGTTAACTCTGTTTCTCTCTCCATGGATGCTGCCTGGCCTGCTGAACGTTTCCAGCATTTTCTGTTGTTGTTGCACCAGTGAGAGGCCTGAACCACTTTCATGGTTGGGGCTCATTTGAGTTTATTTGACGAGCTGCCAGTGCTCAGTAAGTGCTGCCCGGCAGCTTGCCAATTGGGCGGGTGGGTGGGGAAATCCTGCAGTTCCTCTGCTGAGCCAAGCTGGAAGTTACGCTTTAAAGGAAGGGGAGGCAATCCCGGGGAGAACAACTGAGAGGCCAGCAGCAAGTGGGAAGAGTTTTGTGCCGCCAGGAAAGGCATTTCTGTTCCTCCTGGTACCACAAAAAACAGTGGCACTGAAGCTATTGCCCACTTTTTGGAGCAGCCTGCAGAGGCACCTTAAAGGACCACTAAAAATCAGAAAATTATCCATTATAACTGTACCGCTGGCAGCACTGGGGGAGGGGGCCGCACGCTCCACCCAATGGTACTTAAAAATTGCATTGAGATCGTGCAACTGGCATAGGACCCCTATTTAAATATTTAATGCCATATATGGCGCTGACTGACCATTTTGAGGCCCACTTGGAAATAGGGTCAGGTGGGCTTCAGAAGTCAGTGAGTGGTAGGATTCAAAAAAAGATTTGCCTGCCTACCGCCATATTTTTCAACATGAATGGGGCAGTAGGCAGACAAAATCTGCCCCCAATTGTCTGAATAGGGGTATGTGTTAGTGTAAAATTTTAAATCACCATATGCAAGAAATCCAATTAAGTACTGCCTGTCACATAGGGATGTTTTATAAACTCCGGTGTATAATCATGATATTTGTAAACATATTAGGGCTAATTCTCCTCTGCTATGCACCTGGGAAATGCTTACTTCCTAGTCACAAAGCAAAAGGAAAAGGGTTGGAGACCTGTGACCCCAACTTTAAACTCTTCTTGTGTTGCCTAGGAATTTCCTGGGGTTCCCCCGAGGGCAGGTGCTCGCATGGAAATCCAGTGCCTAATGTGGGAGTTACGTCATAGTGCCTCCAGTCTCATTTTGCTCTGTCTATGCTGAGCTGCTGATCGCTCTGATAGAGCAGCCACAATGGCTGGGCTTAGGCCTTAGGCCTTACGCCCTGTCCTGCTCAGACCCTCTGATCTGAGAGGGGCAGGCAGGATGGATATGGATCCTTTTTTTTAATCAACGTGCTGCACTGGATGTTTTTGGAGTTGGAGGGCACTCAGCTGTTGTTGTTGGACAACTGCTGTAGGCCTCTAAGCAGGTACTTTCCTCTCCTGCTTTCAGGCTCAAGGCACTGCAGAGGAACCTTTGTCATGGGAACATCTGGCCTATTAAAGTGACCTGAACCTGGAACCTTCAGGTGAGCGCCTCCTAACTCGCACCTGCGGTGAGGAAAATCACCCCTATTAGTTTGTGCTGTGGGTAATAAAGGTAAGTAGGGAAGTATTCCTGAACCTGCAGTAGTAGGAGCCAACTCCAGTACTTGGTTCAGGAAGAATCATTTTGACATATCAGAACCTCCAAGTGCAACTGATGCTCAGCCATCCTATTTGAATCCCTAGTTTGCATCCCTGTTTTGCATGGGAAAGTAAAAAAAAGAACCACACTAGACTCTTGACTTCTCCGACCTGCCTCACTGACTGTGGACTAACCACTGCACTGGTTAACTCTCTACAGACCTCCTTACAATGCATAACCTCTGCCTCTTGTTCATGTAATATAATGTTTTCCTGTGTCCACCTGTGTGCTTATGTTGGCTGCCATTCCGATCATTGATCAACCTCCGCCCCAGCCCTGCTACACTTTCTCTTCCGCTCCCATCACGGTTGCTTATGTAACTCCCTTTATTCCTTCTTTTCTTTTAACAACATGTTCCCCTTAGCCACATCACCCCCCCCCCACCAATGCCACCCCCCCCATGCCACCCCCCCCCCCACACACACACACACACACACCATCCAATGCTATTCCCAACTTGTTCTTTTCTCTGCTGCCACTGCAGGCTTAAGTCTGTTCTCAACAAGCTCATGGTCATTTTAGGCACCAACATTGGTATCCTCCACTCTGCCACTCTGGTTCTCTTAGGGTATCAACTCCAATTGGAGGCCATAGAAGAAGCATTCACGTTGCAGCCTCTGTCAGGCTGTCAATCAGCCTGCGAATCATAGGAACATTCGAACAGGAGTAGGCCATTCAGCCTCTCAAGCCTGTTCTGCCATTCAATTAGATTATGGCCGATTTGTATCCTAACTCCATCCACCTGCCTTGATTCCAAATCCTTTAATACCATTGGCTAGCAGAAATCTATCGATCCTTGTACAATCCTTGTACTACTCCACACTAGTCTCATTATTGATGACTTCTCAGCAATCTCAAGATCTCAAGACTATGACAGATGTAAGTGTTGGAAGCATGGACTCTTGAAGCATTGACAATAATCTCTGCCAACATTGAGGAACTCTCGACTACAAAACAGCAGATAACGGCAGACATCAGTGCAATGTCCTGTGGTAGTGGGAGAGCAGCACCCCCCACCCCACCCCCAAGAGGGCCTCAGGAGTTAGATTGGGATATGACTCTGGGATTGTGTTATCACTTTTGCAACACTGCAAAGGGGAAATTGCTTCACAGTGAAGCAAACGTGACAGTATAGGGTTGATTCTCTGAATGTACTCTCCCGGCAGGAAGTCTCGCCCACTGGGAGCACATGCTGGAAATTCAGATGCATATGACGTTCTGACCATTTAAGAAAATCATATGCACACATGCTCAAATTTCCAATATGTGTTTCCAGCTGGCGAGGTTCCCTGCCGGAAGAGCAAAGTCAGAAAATTAGCCATTATAAGTGTACCTTCAGATTATGAAAGGAAACCGTAGGCTTCAAGTTAAAAACAACCTAGTCTTTATAAGTTTGTTCTATATACAGATGGCTAATGCACAACTGATAAACCTATACACTTTTACATATATAACTTCTCAATTTGATGTGAGATAGCCAATAATACACTTAAAGGTGAATCCTGCACCATTTTATTGCAAAGAAATACTACAGTAGTAGCTTGTCTGACTGGTGAAGTGATTTAATACACTGCCTTTTGACCTCTTGGCTGTACATTTAATGCCCCTCAGCAGCATTAATCATAGCACAGGACCAATTTTTCATTTTTATGTCAATAATGTCCAGCTCTACTCTTCCACTACCACCCTTGACCCACAACCTTCACTCTGCCATCCAATTGTCTGCCCAGCATTGTCATGGATGAGCCAGGAGATGGTGCAATAATGGAAATGCCATCTTTCGGATGAGATGTCAAAGCAAGACTGGTGAAGATAAATATCCCTTGGTGCTCTTCATAGAAGAGAAGGGAGGGCTCCCTAAGCCCTAGCCAGCATTTACCCCTGAGCCAACATCAACACACATTAACAGGTCATATATTTCATTTACTGTTTGTGGGACCTTGCTGTGCACAAATTGGCTGCTATATTTATCTATAAAGCAATAGTGATTATGTTTTAAAATTATGCCCTGATTTTAGCCCAGGGTGGGAGTTGGGCATTGGGCGAAGGGCCGACTGCATTTTCGGCATGGAGCCCGGGCAACTTTAACACCCTGACCTCATGTAAATATGATGGACTGGCTGCCCTCCCAACTGGGTGCAGAATCGGGCAACCTACTCATGTCACCTATGCAATTTCCAACACGACTCCCGAGGCCTCTTAAAGTGAAGTTGCATCCCCTGTTTGCAGTTTTTATTCAACAACACTGGAAGACTTTGCAATAGGACTGATAAATCGCAATACTGTCCCCTGCTTTTCCGAGGAAGAAGTGAGGGCCAGGAGGGAGCAGCTCTTCCCCAAAACCCGCAACCAATGATAAAATGGAGCAGGCCTGGACAGAGATGGATAACAGGGTCAGTGCCAGCAGCATCACTCCCAGGACCTGGTTTCAATGCAGGATGAGGTTCAATGACCTCACAAGAGCAGTAAGGGCAAGTATGGCCTCTTCACCTCTCTCAACAATACCTCAAAACGCTCCTCTCACTGCCTCTCCCAACCGCTCAACAATTTCTTCCCCTCCATCATATCTTTCACCATAAAATCAAAAGGCTACAGTAAAGCAGCTTCCTTTCTCATTCCAAGACCACTCACCTCTTCCTGTCCTCTCTTCATGCCACACGCTAACACCATTCTCACATATTGTCATTTGCACAACCAACAACTCCTCCCAGCACTCCTTCCTCACTTCACATTCTGTACACTTCCCTTTACATTCATCACCTCCCCATCCTCATTCCATCTTGCTTCTTTCTACACCTCTCCACACATCCACTATATGCACAAGCCTATAGACACATCGCCATTCACCTCAACACACACTCACTAACTCTCACCCTCTCTTTCTGCAGAAGAAGATCTCGCAGATGGGCGGAAGAGTCCCCAGCATCACCGCCCTCACAGAGACAGAGCAAGAAGCCCAGGGCATCACTGACCCAGGCAGAGTCTTGAGCATCAGGGAAGGAAAGGCTGGCAGAGTATCCAAGGAGGGTGTTGGCTTATTGCTTGTATTCCCTCATTCAACTCAACAAATGTACAGTTTGCTAAAACAAGGGCCACTCATTGTTGCAAATCCCAGTGCCTAGTTAATTTCACTCTGACAGTCTGCCTTGTCAGTAAGTGGCTGGTTGTTTTATTTTAAACAAAGTTAAGACATTAATGCATGGCTGGTTTGATAGAGAAAGACTGAAGCTGTGATCCTCACACACATAACCCACACCTCCATATAATACTGGTTTAATTCACTCCCATACTACCCCGAACAGGGTTGTTGTAAAGACCTGAGACGGGGTTATAGTGTGCCAGGCGCTTTATTAGCCAAACACCGGGGTTCAATTATTTGCAAACTGCACTTCTATCAAAGATCGAATGTATTTGGTAAAATTAGTTATATTTCCTTTCCTGATAATAAGATGGACTAGTATGACCCCTGTAACCCACAGTGAACAACATCAGGAAGTCCTTGCACCTCCCGTTACTAGACTTAGGTTTTTAAATAAATCGGCACAATCCTGCGACATGTAAAGGTAATCAGGTTGTTCCAAATTGGCTGCATTTGAATAAAGCTCTCCTTCAACATTTCAGACTCAGGGAATTTTATTTAGTGGGAACTTCATACAAATTGTGTTAAAACATACTGAGCGATCCTGATTCTGAGCCCTCCAGAGCCATTCTGTAATGCTCCAAGTGGCCGTGACAATCATAGTGGTGTTAATACAGCAAACTCAATCTCGCCATTGATTTTAATAGAGGGGTCAGAGCTATCATAATTAGCTGTTCAACTTTTTCAGCGAGAGTCTCTGTAAATCAGTGTGAAAGTCCCAGGAAATTATGGCATGGCATACGTAGTGGCCAAGGTCACTCACGCCATAATTTCCTGGAATTTCAGCATGAATTTAATAATGGTGTACAGCGCACATGCGCCAATACTATGGTGCTAGTTTTCAGCAAATTCAGCCCTGCTGTCTTTTCAGATGAGAGAGTAAGAGGTCTACAAAATCCATGAACTGAAGCCCTAGGCTTCTCAGAGAGGCAGAGGCCTCAGATGGAAAGCATGCTTAAATACATTTTGAACACAGAAACTGCTATTGTACAGTTTGTGTACATTTAATCATTTTCTGGTAAAATTTGTAAATTTTATGTCTTAATTATTTGACAAACATTATTTCGAGTACTAAACTTCTCATCTCGTGAGAGGTCAAGATGTTGGGTTAGAAATTGTAAAAATATTTGAAGCAATTTAATTAGTTTGCCTTCTGGTTTCCTTTACTGGTTGATGTTGCTGACAGCCCAGGTGAAAATTACCCAAATAGTTTTTTGATGCAATATTCAATCCTTTTATATATAAAAGGTATCTTTCTTTCTCTCTCTTCCACAGCGCGCAACACGTGTCCACCCATTTCTTTCACTGCATATTACATCCAGTAGATCCTGCTCCAGGTTATTTCCATAATGAGACCCTTTTTACATGGACAGGCTGATAGAATGACCCAAAACTCCACACCAGGAGGACCAGCTAGATGTGCTGGAGGAAGGGGGGGCCCCACTCCACTGCTATCAGACATGAGTTAACTTGTGTTGCATTGTCATAACCTTATTCCACTTATAATTGTGCAAAAAAGGTCAAAAATGCTCATCAACATAAATTGTTAAGCTTCTAGAGCTTTTTAATAATGATAAGGTGAAAAAACAGTATTTCTTTGATAATTATGGGTTAATTGCTGGAGCAGTAAATGTCTTCTTTATCTTATCTTGCTTACTTTGGAGGCTTGGTTTGGTTTCTTGTTATTTTAGCAGCATTATAGAGTTTACCATCTGTCATCAAAACAAAAGTCGTTTCATTGGGCTTCTTTCCAAGATGCTGACTGATGAAAGTTGGATCTATTTCCTGTTGTTTCATGGGAACCACTGCCAAAGCCCATTCTTGTTAAACAAACCCACTTTTCTCTGGAACAAATAATCACTTCATATATTGAGCTAAGATGAAGTTTTGTGCCCTGAATTGTAAACATCCTTTTCTCTAAAATTATCAGCACTATCACTGCAAAAATATTTAGCCATAGTGCACAGTAAACTGAAACAAAAATATTTATAAAGGTAACCCTAACTACGCAGGAAAAAATTATAAAATTACACAAAGTCACTTGGAAGATTTTTAAACTTGATTTTATCTTACTTTTGATTATTTAGATACTAAATTTCCTGACACACAAAATATGCAGTGAGAGTAAAGGCTGTTAGATAATGTAAGAATGCACAAACCATATCTTGCCCTCTAATAGCTGTTCATAGGGCCAAAGGGCTATAGGTTTCTTTAATATTGAACGTTCATTCTTTAAAAACATCTCTTGCTAATTACTAATTTTAAATATATTAAATCCTTCTTAATTCAGACTTTCGCGCTTAGTGATATTTCCAAACAGCAAAAAAATTATACTGCTTCTCCTCCAATAGCCTATTGTGATTACTGAAATGGGAGGAAATGGATGGAGGGTGAAGCAGCAGGCACAGAGTAGAAGTCAAACAGCCACCAACACCTGAAGAGCTGGAAGGGTGTAAGGAATGAAGCAGCAGGTTATAGAGAATGAAATAGGGGCAGGGTACAGATATAAAACATCAGGCCAAGTTGATAAGAAGAAGCAGCTGACAAGTGCACACACCACATCACAGAGGTGCAGAAATCGGGACCTGAAGGGGGTCTTTGGGGTGGATTTTAACCTCGAGTGGGTTTTGGGTGGACGGAGTGGGGAGCATGAGTGCAAAACACACCCACTGCCATAAATTTCAGGCTCGGGGCATTTTAACTCTTGGGCCTCATTAACATTTGATTGGCGGGCCACCCACTTGATTGCATCAGGAACAGGCAGCCGGCCACTTTCTGAGCGTAATTCCCGCTGGGCATTCCAGAGCCTGATTTCACGCAGGAATGCACCTCCTTGCATTCATAAGAACATAAGAACATAAGAAATAGGAGCAGGAGTAGGCCAATCGGCCCCTCGAGCCTGCTCCACCATTCAATAAGATCATGGCTGATCTGATCCTAACCTCAAATCTTCTATCACTCTGCATCCACCCGAACCCATGTGATCTCCCGGGAGAGGCGAAAAACCAGATAAAGACCCAATGGCCAATTTGGGAGAAAAAAATCTGGGAAATTCCTCTCCGACCCATCTAGGCGATCGAAATTCTTCCAGGAGATCACTCTGTCCCTATATTTTCTACAGTACTTACCTTCTGTAAAGGCGATCTCCACCCCAGCCAGGAACAGGAATAAAACCATCTCCTGAAATCTAACAGAATTAGAACACAGTAGGAGCAGAACAAGGCTACACGGCCCCTGGGCCCACTCCACTACCCACAGGGCCATGACCATTCCGAACCCAGACTCATGTCCAATTTCCTGCCCGCTCCCCGTAACCCTTAATTCCCTTTACTTCTAGGAAACTATCTATTTCTGTTTTAAATTTATTTAATGATGTAGCTTCCACAGCTTTCTGGGGCAGCAAATTCCACAAACCTACCACCCTCTGAGTGAAGAAGTTTCTCCTCATCTCAGTTTTGAATGAGCAGCCCCTTATTTTAAGATTATGCCCCCTAGTTCTAGTTTCACCCATCATTGGGAACATCCTCACCGCATCCACCCGATCAAGCCCCTTCACAATCTTATATGTTTCAATAAGATCGCCTCTCATTCTTCTGAACTCCAATGAGTAGAGTCCCAATCTACTCAACCTCTCCTCATATGACCACCCCCTCATCCCCGGGATTAACCGAGTGAACCTTCTTTGTACTGACTCGAGAGCAAGTATGTCTTTTCTTAAGTATGGACACCAAAACTGTATGCAGTATTCCAGGTGCGGCCTCACCAATACCTTGTACAACTGCAGCAATACCTCCCTGTTTTTATATTCCAACCCCCTAGCAATAAAAGCCAACATTCCATTGGCCTTCTTGATCACTTGCTGCACCTGCATACTAACTTTTTGAGTTTCGTGCACCAGGACCCCCAGATCCCTTTGTACTACAGTACTTTCCAGTTTCTTGCCATTAAGATAATAACTTGCTCTATGATTTTTCCTGCCAAAGTGCATAACTTCACACTTTCCAGTATTGTATTCCATCTGCCAAATCTCTGCCCACTTACTTAGCCTGTCTATGTCCCTTTGCAGGTTTTTTATGTCCTCCTCACTCACTACTTTCCGTCCCATCTTTGTATCATCTGCAAACTTTGATATGTTACACTCGGTCCCCTCCTCCAAATCGTTAATATAGATTGTAAAGAGTTGGGGACCCAGCACTGACCCCTGCGGAACACCACTAGTTACTGGTTGCCAATCTGAGAACGAACCATTTATCCCAACTCTCTGCTTTCTGTTAGAGAGCCAATCTTCCACCCATGCCAGAATATTACCCCCAATCCCGTGATTTTTTATCTTGAGCAATAATCTTTTGTGTGGCACCTTGTCAAATGCCTTTTGGAAGTCTAAATACACTACGTCCACTGGTTCCCCTTTATCCACCCTGTATGTTACTTCCTCAAAAAACTCAAGCAAATTTGTTAAACATGACTTCCCCTTCATGAAACCATGCTGAGTTTGCCCTATTAAATTGTGTTTATCCAAATGTCCCGTTACTGTCTCCTTAATAATGGACTCTAACATTTTACCAACCACAGATGTTAGGCTAACAGGTCTATAGTTTCCAGCCTTCTGCCTACTACCCTTTTTAAATAATGGTGTTACATTAGCAGTTTTCCAATCTGCCGGGACCTTTGCCGAGTCCAGGGAGTTTTGGAAAATTATTACCAATGCATCCACAATCCCTACCGCTACTTCCCTCAAGACCCTGGGATGCAAGCCATCAGGTCCAGGGGATTTATCCGCCTTGAGTCCCATTATTTTACCAAGTACCACTTCCTTAGTGATTTTAATTGTATTTAGTTCCTCCCCCCCTAGAGCCCCCTGTTTGTCCAGTGTTGGGATATTCTTAGTGTCCTCTACTGTAAAGACTGATACAAAATAATTGTTCAGTGTTTTTGCCATCTCCATGTTTCCCACCATTAATTTCCCGGTCTCATCCTCTAAGGGACCAACATTTACTTTAGCCACCCTTTTTCTTTTTATATAACTATAGAAACTTTTACTGTCTGTTTTTATATTTTTTGCTAATTTACTTTCATAATCTATCTTCCCTTTCTTAATCAATCTTTTTGTTATTTTTTGCTGTCTTTTAAAGACTTCCCAATCTTCCATCCTCCCACTAGATTTGGCTACCTTATATGCCCTTGTTTTTAGTCGGATACTATCCTTAATTACTTTACTTAGCCACGGATGGCTATCTTTTCTTTTACACCCTTTTTTCCTCAGTGGAATATATTTTTTTTGGAAGTTGTAAAATAACTCCTTAAATGTACACCACTGGTCATGTACCGTCTTACCCTTTAATCTATTTTCCCAGTCCACTCTCATTAATTCCGCTCTCATACCTTCATAGTCTCCTTTATTCAAGCTCAGCACGCTTGTTTGAGATCCAACCTTCTCACCCTCTAATTGAATATGGAACTCAACCATGTTATGGTCACTCATTCCAAGGGGATCCTTTACTAGGACATTTTTAATTAATCCTGTCTCATTACACAGGACCAAATCTAAGGTTGCTTGCCCCCTGGTCGGTTCAGTTACATACTGCTCAAGAAACCCATCCCTAATACACTCAATGAACTCTTCCTCAAGGCTGCTCTGCCCAATTTGATTTGTCCAGTTAATATGATAATTAAAATCCCCCATAATTATAGCTGTTCCCTTATTACAAGCCTCAACTATTTCCTGATTAATACTCCGTCCAACAGAGTTGCAACTGTTCGGAGGCCTATAGACTACACCCACTAGTGTTTTTTTCCCCTTATTATTCCTTACCTCCACCCAAACTGTTTCACTATCGTGCTCCTTTGACCCAATATCATTTCTCTGTATTATAGTGATTCCTTCCTTTATTAACATAGCCACCCCACCTCCTCTCCCTTCCTGCCTGTCCTTCCTGATTGTTAAATAACCTGGTATGTTTAATTCCCAGTCATGGTCACCCTGCAGCCATGTTTCTGTAATGGCCACAAGATCATACCCATATGTCATTATTTGTGCCGTTAACTCATTCATTTTGTTACGAATGCTACGTGCATTCAGATAAAGAACTTTCAAATATGTTTTGTAACACTTAGTTCCTGTTTTTTCCCTTTTTAGTACTTTACTTTTTACTCCATACCTTCTGTCCCTTCCTGACACATTCTGTTTTTTAATTCCCCCACTGCTACCTAAGTCTATGACCTTCTCTGTTGTCATTTCTATGATTTGCTCTCTAGAAACCTCCCCCCCACTAATTAGTTTAAAGCCCTCTCTACAGCCCTAGTTATATGATTCGCCAGGACTCTAGTCCCAGCACTGGCCAAGTGGAGTCCGTCCCAACAGAACAGCTCCCTCCTGTCCCAGTACTGGTGCCAGTGTCCCAAGAAGCAAAACCCATTTCTCCCACACCAGTCTTTGAGCCACGCATTTAACTCTTTAATTTTATTTATCCTAGCCAAATTCGCTCGTGGCTCAGGTAATAACCCAGAGATTATTACCCTTGAGGTTCTGTTTTTTAATTTGACCCCTAGCTGCTCATACTCCTTTAACAGAACCGTCTTCCTTGTCCTATCTACGTCGTTTGTACCAACATGGACCACGACAACTGGATCCTCCCCCTCCCACTGCAAGTTTCTTTCCAGCCCAGAAGAGATGTCCTTAACCCTGGCACCAGGCAGGCAACACAGCCTTCGGGACTCCCGCTCTTGACTGCAGAGAACCCTATCTATCCCCCTAATGATACTATCCCCTACCACTACAACATTTCTTTTTACTCCCTCCACTTGAATGGCCCCCTGTACCACGGTGCTGTGGCCAGGTTGCTCATCCTCCCTGCAGTCCCCGCTCCCGCCCTCACAGGGAGTAAGAACCTCGATCCCACTTTACACAACACATTACACAATTTCCTACATTACACAGCAGTGACTACACTTCAAAAGTACTTCATTGGTTGGACAGTGCTTTGGGACGTCCTGAAGTCGTGAAAGGCGCTATATAAATGCAAGTTCTTTCTTTCCTTTCTTTACCGGCATTGCTGTCTTTTGGTGCTGCAAACTAGAAGATGAGTCAGAAGCGAGGTTCTCTGATGCCTCCTGGGAGGTTCCCTCTGGTTTGTTTGTCATGAACAGGATGGTAGCTGGACAAAGATCGAAAGAATAAAATCGGCGAGTTTGTGCTGGAGGCCTGTTCATTGCGATTTTCGACCAGGCTTCGATTTAGGTGGCCAGCATTCCCACTGGAAACAGGCGGTAGCCTAATAAATATATTTAAGTGAGGGCCCTATGATGCAGCTAGATGTCGGATGCCACCTTAGCGTGAGTCAGTGCTGCCCCCACTGCCTTCTAAACCTGCCCACAAATCATGGTGGGAACCGACCAATTTCAGCAGTATTTAAAGAACCAGTCAACTGCTATAACTTAAATCACCGTCAACACTTGCATACGCCTTGCTTAAATTTCTCCGTCATTTTTGGGGGCAGAATCGTTGTGTTTTTGCTTGTAGCAGTTGGGGAACTTTCAGGAAGATTAAGTGGGTACTGGTAATGTTGTTATTCTGAAAATGGGAATCCCTTTGCCCATTCCATTCTGGCTAGAGGAAGAGTAACAGGTGGAAGGACCACAATGAGCTCCAGCTGCAAGGAGACCTTTGAGGAGGTGGTGGAGAGCTTGCAGACATCTTTAACCTCTCAATAGGGTGCATAGGCTCAGAGTTACATATCTGCACTTTTCAGAGGAGCATTGCATGAACAGACTGAACCTCTCTAGGGAGTCCGTCAAGGGCTGGTATTGTTTGCTATAACAAGACTGTGAGGTGATGCATTTTGGCAGAAGGAAGGAACAGGGAGAGGCAATATACACTTAATGGCACAGTTTTAAAGAGTGTGCAGGGACAGAGGGACCTGGGAGTTAATGTGCATAGGTCCCTGAAGGTGGCAGGACACATTGAGAGAGTGGTTAGCAAAGCATATGGGATCTTGTGCTTCATAAATAGAGGTATTGAGTACAAAAGTAGAGAAGTTATGCTGAACCTTTATAAAGCGCTGGTTAGGCCACAATTGGAGTATTGCATCCAGTTCTGGTCACCACACTTTAGGAAGGATGTGAAGGCCCCTGAGAGGGTGCAAAGGAGATTTACCAGAATGGTCCCGGGGATGGGGGATCTTAGCTACAAAGACAAGTTGGAGAAGCTGAATTTATTTTCATTAGAGCAAAGGAGGTTGCGGGGTGATTTGATAGAGGTGTACAAGATTATGACGGGTTTGGATAGGCTAGACAGGGAAAGGCTATTCCCACTAGTTGATGGTACAAGGACTAGTGGACACAGATTTAAGGTTTTGGGCAAGAGATACAGTGGGTATGAGAGGAAAAACTTTTTTATACAGCGAGCGGTCATGACCTGGAATTCGCTGCCGACGGAAGTGGTGGAAGCGGACACACTCAATGTTTTCAAGGGGAGACTGGATAGGCACTTGAAGGAAATAAACTTGCAGGGCTATGGGGCTAGAGCGGGGTAATGGGACTGACTGGATTGCTCTACAGAGAACCGGCACAGACTCGATGGGCCGAATGGCCTCCTTCTGTCTCGTTATGACTCTATGGCCTAGAAATTGGGTATAGCCCCGCTTGAGGCGTTAGAACTGGCGATGCGCTAAGTTTATAGCCAGAGGAAACTTATCGCCGCCTGGCGCGATATTGGGTTGCATCATCCCCAAAGGGGATTGAGGCGCTAAATCAGCCATTGCACGGTGCTCTTAAGGCGCAAAAGGTCAGGCGCTACTCAATATCGACGCGGACAGGCGCAGCGCAGGTGAACTCAATTACGGGAAAGCACGAGACCTACAGGCACCAGCCAGCTCTTAAAGGGGCGGGTCAGTCAGACTGAGCTTAAACACCCAATGCCCTGAAGGCCTCAGATTCGGCGCTCGCCCTTGTCTGGCGTTAGAAACTTGTGCATTATGGAGAAGGGTAGGCAGAAAGCAGAGCGCTTCAGCACTGAGGCTCTGGACCACTTGGTGGCTGCAGTTGAACACCGTCGAGAGGTCCTGTATCCGGATAATGGCAAGAGGCCAAATCAGAAGGCTTATCGACGATCTTGGAGGGAGGTTGCTGTGAGGGTGAATTCCAGCAGCATGGCGACCAGGACCCCTGTTCAGTGCAGGAAGAAATTCAACGACCTCACACGGATCGTTAGGGTGAGTGATGGTTTACCAAACTTGTGCTTCCCTCCATCTGCAGCTGACTTCGGGCACCCTGCTGCAATGATGCGCCAATGGCCATCTGTCAGTATGCACCCATGACCCTTTCTGGCCACACACATGGACAGATGTCTCAAGGCCTCATGTAAGGGCTCTTGCACCATGGGGGGCATGCGATGAGGTCTCAAAGCCTCATGCAAAAGAACATCCCCTTCTTTCCCCTGCAGTCCAAGGTGGCACAGATTAGAAAGGAGCAGCATTGAACCGGTGGCGGTCCTGCACATGTGGTCACTCTCACGGATCTGGAGGAGAGAGTGCACCAGATACTTGGAGGACGTCTGTCTGGTCCAGTGACCACTGCATCTGCCGACCCCATTACCGACAGCGAGGGTAAGACTCTCACCTTTTCCACCTGTTGCCTTCCACTTGGTCCCCCCGCCAGCATGCATCCTCAGTGTGCAGCCATGTCAGAGCCTTGCCGCAATCTGGCATGCCTTTCAGCAAACCTGTCCTTTTGCTAAAGCCACTCTTCCGCCTCCCACTTTCAGATGAAGCAGCACCAACTCAGGCTCAACGCGCTGAAGCTGCCAGTGCCAGTGCCACCGGAGGCGAGGACCAGGAGGAATCCAGACCAGCCATTGCAGAATCCGGGGAGCGGAGACATCTGCAGACTGGGGATAGTAGTACCCTCGAGGGGAGGTGGGGTGGCTCTGAGGATGAACCAGTTGCCGGACCAAGCGGCATGGATCAACGCAGGGGGGATAGGCAAGTTCGGCCACCGTCTCCCCGCAGGGCAAGGCAGGTCGTCATGACTGCTGCACAGAGTGCAGATGAGGTCCGTCGCCCTCCAAACAAGCTCCCATTCCGATGCCAGTTGGTCAAAAGGCTTTTAGGTGTAGTGGTGCAAGTGCTTCGGACAGGGTTGAAGGTACCAAGTACTGTAAAGCTCAAATCCCAGAACTCCGCTCCACATTAGCTCGCCAACTCTCTCTAGCAGCGAGCGCAATGAGCAGGCCAAGTGGCAGAAGATTCTGCAGTAGAGCTGTCCCCTTTAAATAGCGCCCCCCTACCCCGAGAAGGGCCTGTTAGCCCTCCCTCGAACTGTCACTAATAGCGCTGGGCGCTAAGGCTCCGGGCGCCACCCAATATGCGCTCAGGCGCTCCTAAAAGGCGTTGCACACTGAAATGACGTCATGAGCAGCTTGCACTCGCGGGCGCGCGCAAACACTTAGCGCAGGCGCTAAATGTATAGTCAATATCTGAGTTGGCACTATCTTCATAGCGTCCACCCCAACATAGGGCTTCGCCCCAATTCTGGGTCTCTTTAGGCGCTCAGCGCCGGCGCTACCAACCCAATTTCTAGGCCTGTGACTCTAAGATCCGTAACCTTTGACCACAGCTGATACTGTATTGCCTGTTCCAGTCACGGTTACTACAGCCTTCAGCACCTTTGCCTCCAGTTCCTTCAAGATTGCGACAGGGGATAGTAGCAACACCAGTCAGTCTGCAGTTCATGCTTGCAGTAAGCAGGGAACTGATGCCATTTTTGCAAACAATTCATCACTCTCACCATGGACAATCTGAAACAGCACAATAGGGCTCTAGGGTTCTTGCAGATGCTATAGGGTGTCATTGATTGCACATGCAGCTCTACGCAGACTTCTGCAGATGAGCCCGCTGCCTTTATGAATCGCAAGGGCTTCCATTTCATTAATGCACAGCAGGGCATCATGCAGTTCTCTCCTAGCAGCAGCCATGGTGCTTTTAGCTTACGCCAACCCTCCAACCTCCCCACGTCCACCCCCCACGCCACCAACCCCCTCCCCCGCCAACACGTTGTTTGCTCCTGCACAGCATGTGGGAGGCTGGCTGCTTGGGGACGTGGACTAGCCCCTGCACACTTGGCTCTCAGAAACACATGCTTGCCGGCCAAACTGTGCTACAACCAGATCCATGGGTTGACTGGAGCTCTCATCGAGCAGACCATTGGAGTGCTCAATCAATAATTCCGCTGCCTGAACAGATCTGGTGGCTTCCTCCAATACAGCTCTGAGAGTGTCTTATATTGCATTGGTTATTTGCATGCTGCATTACTTTGCTCTGCAATGGGGACAACACATGGAGCCACCATTGGATGAAGATCTTCAGCCAGAAGATAGCACAGACAACACTAAGACTAGCGAAGAAGCAGGAGGGCATGAACACCAGCCTGCAGCCAGAGCTCTTTGGCAACAGCTCAAAGTACAATGCTTAACTAAACAACTCCTGTCCTCCACCCCACATTAACAGTCAGGTCCAACTTCTGTCCTGATCCTTCCATCCTCCAATAAGCTACTTCTGCTCAACGACTAACATTGATATACTTGTCACCTGACATTGCAATGTGACCAGTTATTACAGGTGCACTTTGCATAAAAAGATTTCAAAATGGTTTATAATTTTACTGGTTTACACAAATGATATCAAACTACATGTGAGCCCTTAGTGCCTTCCTTAAGTGATCTCTTATCTACTCCCCAACTGTTATGAGGTGCTCCCCAGTGGCTTCAGAATGGGAGGTGGAGTGGTTTAGATGAGGAATCTTAAGATGCTCGTAGCTTTTAACCTCTAGGAGCTCGGGCCTGAGAGGGTCCAGCTGCAGACTGCAGCGTCTCAGCAGCTGCCAGGCCAGTCTGGCCCAGTTGGCTTTGAGGCAGCAGGGCAGGCATTAGCTGAGAGCTGGTAAGTGTGCATACGTTCTTTCACTCTGAGGGAGGGCAACATGTTCCACTCCCATTGCACAACTGTCTCTGCTATCGGGCTGATCTGCAGAACAGCAGACTGTAGGAGATCCATGATGCAGTTGAGGCCCTTATTCATTTGGTCTTCCAGCCTGCCTGAGATGGAGGAGATGGTGGTGCCCAGAGCCTGCATGGCGCCAGTATCAGCAGCCCTGAGAGATGCAATAACTGGTGCCACAGACTCCTGCAGTGAAAGCCAGGCTGTAGTGTCCATGGAGGTGGCCATACACTCCATGGTTGACTGCACAGTGTCGATATCATGCACCAGAACCCCACACATGTTGGTAGTGGACTCCTCCATCATGTGGCAGTAGCTCTCTGGCAGGCTGTCCAATATATTGAGCAATTGGTGATGTGCAGAAAACATTTTACTTTTGAAGGCTGGACCCCTAAAGTTTGCATCACTTCAGCAGAGCAAGGCCTCAAGCTAACTGGTGAGCTGTTTTCTGAGCTGCTCTTCCCACTTGCACCTGCCCCTGCTCTCTTGTGTTGAGTAACGCGCCCTGTGCTGACCCCGGTAACTCATCATCTGATGGACCAGCCTCTGTGTAACTGAGCAATTGACAGTGGTGGTTCTCTTTTCTCCATCAGAACCCAAGGTGTCAGAAAGACCTAGAAAAAGGACAGAGAGGACAATGGTGAAGACTTAATTTAGTCCTATTTATTTATTTGCATAATGCAAGTGTTTACTTGACGAGGTGATTTATTTTTCCTTCACCTTTCCCATCTCTATTCCCATTTCATACATTGATTGAAACAACACATCATGTTGCCTCTTTAGCCTCTCCTACAGTTCTGGAACTTGCATAAACAACAAAACACCAACAACAACTTGCATTTATATAGTGCATTTAATGTAGCAAAACGTCCCAAATCGCTTAACAAGAGCGATATCAATAAAAACATTTTTGACACTGAGCCATAGAAGGAGCTATTAGGACAGATGACCAAAAGCTTGGTCCAAGAGGGAGGTTTTAAGGAGCGTCTTAAAGGAGGAGAGAGAGATAGAGAGGCGGCGAGTTTTAGGGAGTGAGTTCCAGAGCTTAGGTTCTAGGCAGCTGAAGGCACGGCCACCAATGCTGGAGCGATTAAAATTAGGGATGCATGAAAGGCCAGAATTGGAGCAGTGCAAAGATCTCGAAGGATTGTAGGGCTGGAGGAGGTTACAGAAATAGGGAGGGGATAGAAAATCATTAGCAGCACGCCTGCAATTTCCCAATGTGCTCTCCCGGTGGGCAAGGCTCCATCCCAGAAGTGAGCTTTCAGAAAATCGGCTCTTTAATACCACTTTTCTATGTTGGCAATTCACCAGTAAAATTACTGGGATTCCAAAAGTAGGACATACACTCTGAGAACGTTGAGACAACACATTCCAAAAAAGGACATGGATTAATTCACTAGTTTTGTACACAAAGGGTTCTAAATACAGTTTCACCTGACCTGTAGTAACTCTTTTGAAATACCACCCTCAATTTGAGGCAATGTCTGTTTTAAAAATTACTAAAATCTGACTCACAGCATTTTCATAGGACAGTAAATGTCATGTTATGGAATCTTTGTTATATCTTGCATTTCTTTACAATGTGCAAACAATTGGCTTATAATAAGGGTGGAGTGTAAAGTGTGCTGTAAAGCTGTATTACTTAATTATATATATTTACTGAATATCAATGCTAGTGCTCGTTTTAATTTTTTGACAATAGTCTTTTAAATTGATTTTTTAAAACTTTATAAACCATTAAAAGCTTGCTTTCCCCTTGTGGGATATATAGACCCACTCATGTTCATTATTTTTTATTGCTTCGAGCCATGCAAATTACATTATTCTTTCAGTTTAGAAAGCTCTCACACCTGTTTGGCATAACTCCACCCATGTGTGGGAAATCTCTCAGCAGGAAGCAGTGGCATGAATCAGTTTTAGTGATATTGGTTCAAGAATAAATATTAGCCAAGACACCTGGAAAAACGACCCTGTTCTTCTTGGAATAGCACCACAGGATCTTTTGCGTCCACCTGAGAGGGCAGACAGGGCCTCAGTTTAACGTCTCATCCAAAAGACAGCACCTCCAATGGTGCAATGCTCCCTCAGTGCTGCACTGAAGTGGCAGCCTAGATTATGTGCGTAAGTCTCTGGAATGTGGCTTGAACCCATAACCTTCTGATTTAGAGGTGAGAATGCGACCACTGAGCCACAGCTGACACAGATCAGGAAGGTCCCAAATTTGATCACTGATTTGTTATTAAGGCAATCTTTGGTGCTTATAGTGTTGCTGTGTATCAGGTACCTGCTCCTCACGTTATGTGGCACTGAATCCTTAGATCTACACCCTACCCCATGTAATAGTAGGCAATACGATGTACCACAACCACCTGTGGTATTCAGAACCTGTGCACCAGTCTTGTACTAGGGCATGAAAAATATGTTATTGAGGGCTTGGCCCCGCAATGGGAGTGGAACACCTGAAGAGCACGCCAGACACTTAGCACCCAGATAAAATGGGCATTTCATGGCAAGCTCCTTCCCTCATGTAGGACTTTGTTTTTAAAGGTCCCAGATAAAATCCCAGTTTTGTGCAACACCGAATATTATTGCCCCAAAAACCCACGGGCCTTCAACCTGGCAGAACCCTGCAATGCTGACTCTACTGGATTCTGTAGGATCAGCGGGAGTGCACCTCATTTACATGAGGCTGGCATGCGCCTCTCCAGTGGAGTCAGCTGCTGGAAACTCTGCTACCTGTGAGCCATCAGCTGGGGATGTCCCCCAGCCCCACCTCAGCTCATTGTGTAAAGGAGCCAATAGAAACAGTTAAAAAGAAAACCCCCCCTCTAAGTGTCTTGGCCACTTTCCAAGCCTGCTCCTCCCACTCCAACCCCACCAGTGGGACCCACTTGCACCCTTCCAGAGATCGGCCTGCCTCAGCTCACTGGGCATTCAGCCTCCATTCTTACACTAGGCCTCTGACAGGCCGGAGCTCAGAGAGCCTCTGGCATCACTGGCCTTGTAAGGGATGAGCGAAGATCCCAACCCCTACAAGGCCCAGCAGGAATTCACAGCATAGGCCGGGATCCAGTGAATCCAGGGTTGTGATGATAGCACACCAGAAAGGCTGTGCAATTTCAGCCCCAAACATCCTTTAAAAAGAAGCATTGTATATTTTGCCTCTTATTGAGAAATTTCAAAATTTAAATATCTGCTACAATTTTTAAAGATCTTTTTCAAGTTATGACTTTTTGCAAAGTTAGCTGTTTTGAGTTTAAATGTTGTTAAATTTGTCAGCTACCTTCACTTCAAGATCCTATCAGGGCAGATTTTCCTGTTACTGCATCTGGGTGCAGTGGATTGCATGGGAACAGTCCAAAGAGGAAAATCAAATGGGGGGGATCACTCACCCGTAAGGGAGCCCGCCCAATTTACTGTCCATTCATTTAAATGGATGGAAAACAGACCAGGCTCCCGTACTGGCCTGCATCTTCCCTGCTCAATTTCTCTCTAAACACTGCACCAGGCACAGGAACTGGGAAATCTGCTCCAATCTCTCAGTTGGTTCCTGAGATGAGGGGGTTGACTTATGAAGAAAGGTTGAGCAGGCTGGGCCTATACTCATTGGAATTTAGAAGAATGAGAGGTGATCTTATTGAGACATATAAGATACTGAGGGGACTCGACAAGGTAGATACAGAGAGGATGTTTCCCCTCATGGGGAAATCTAGAACTCTGGGGCATAATTTCAGAATAAAGGGTCGCCCTTTTAGAACTGAGGTGAGGAGAAATTTCTTCTCTCAGAGGGTCGTAAATCTGTGGAATTCTCTGCCCCAGAGAGCCGCGGAGGCTGGGTCATTAAATGCATTTAAGGTGGAGATAAACACATTTTTACAAGATAAGGGGGTGAAGGATTATGGGGAGTGGGCAGGGAAGTGGCTTTGAGCTCAAGATCAGCCATGATCTTATTGAATGGCGGAGCAGGCTCGAGGGGCCAAGTGGCCTATTCCTGCTCCTATTTCTTATGTTCTTATGTTCTTATGTAACATGTTCTGCCTCTATTTTTCCCCAAATAAGCTGAACCTCAGAACAGCACCCCCACCACAATAGTACAACATTTCTATTTCCCTCATCAGTGATTATTGCAAACTCTCTGGCCGGAATGTTCTTTACCTGGGTGGGTCGGGTGTGGGCCGTCGGTGTGGCGGGTTGTGACCCCGTTGTTGCTTCCATCCCTCCACAGAAATCAACTTTGCACTAATGGGACCTATTAAGCCTGTGTTACCCAGCCCTATTAAATGGTGCAGGCCTGATGACATCATCGATGGTGTGTTTCAGCCGGGATACTTAAAAGCGCCATGGCCACATTGCATTTGAAGGTTCATCTAGGAGTGTGCAGTCACTGCACTAGAGGCTTTGATTGCGCCAGACACTTGGAAACATGACTGCACAGAGACAGAGGGCTGCACCCAGGTTCTCCGATGACTCCCTCCATATGCTTCTGGAGAGAGTCAGAGCATGCAGGGAGGTCCTCTTCCCTTCCAATGGGCAGAAGAGACCTCCCCAGGAGACCAAAGGAGCCTGGCTCCAAATTGCAGAGGAGGTCAACAGCATGGATGTGTTCAGGAGGACCTGGGTGCAGTGCCGGAAAAGTTTCAATGATCTCATTAGATCAGGAAAGGTGAGTGCAAAGCCACATTCAAATTCACCCTGCTGTGCCTCTCATCACATCCCCATCACTCTGCCTTCCCAACTCTACACCTGCACATCCTTACTCACACCAACATACCTTGCACCTCCACCCATCCCTCTCTCTCTATCTACATTATCACATCTCCATCTTACTAGCCACCCCTCACACTCAGCCTCATCCGAATGCAATCATACCAACTAACACCACACAAGGAGGCCACTTGGCATTGCCACCCCACTCCATCATAGTCTCCCTCTAAAGAGCTAACCCATCCATTCCTTACACTCATTCCATCACTCTCACTCAACCTTCTCTTTTTTCCCTCTTTGCAGGAAAAGAGAGCCCACAATAAGAGGGAGAGGGAGAGAATTGGAGGTGGAACACCATCATTGGTGACCCTCACAACAACAGAGGAGGCTGTGGCCGAGCAGCTGGAGGTGGGAGATGGAGAGAGGGGGACATCTCAGCAACCCGGTGACAGAATTACATATCAAACAGCTACATGGCATACACCAGTCACTCATATGGGGACTGATGTCATCAGCCACTGAATGATCATCATGCACATAATGGTATGTGTACCGATTCTCCATATGGCATATCTAACTCATCTCTTTACTCTCACACAGGTCCATCAAGAGCCCCCCATCCCCCACTGCAAAGGAGGAAGAGGAAAAGAGGAAGAAGACTCCTCAGAGGAGCCTCCAGTTTCTGAGGGCACAGCGTCACCAGACATGAGCGCACCCAGCACCAGCGCAGATACGCACACCTCGGTTGGCCCAATGCGAGATAGAGTAGTGTTGTCACCTGGTGTCTCACAACTCACAAGTGAGCAAGAGCAGATGGTGGAGACAGGGACAGCAGTGGAGCGTCCTCACTGGAGGGCACAGCTCTGCTCAGCTGCATGTAGACGCTGAGCCTCGGAGGCCATCCAGAAAGAGGACAATCCTGGAGGTGCAGGAAGAAGTGCAGGGGGCTCTGACAGGTTTTGCGACCGCGATGTCTGCAAATGTTCAGAGAATGGGGGAGTCCATCTCCAACATGAGCACCACCATGGATAGGATGGCTACCTGCATGGAGCAACTAATGCGCCACTCACAGGAGCACATGGTCTCTATGGAGAATAGATGACTATCTATGGAGAATAGATGGCAGAGGCTCATAGACCTCCTCTGTAGGAGGGATGTCAGCGTAGACCTGGGTCCTCATGGCCCCACTGATATACAGCAAGGTGCTCTCCAGCAGGGAATTGCGGGTTGCCCATGAGAGGAATGATGGTGAGAGGGGACATGGAAGTGTGGGCTCCTCTCAAAGCGCTTACACTTCTCCCCCACTGCTGCCCCCTCAGTCAGAGTCCCAGATGCTTCCTCGGATCGCAATGGCCGAGTCTGCCCCTGCACAGTCACAGGAGGAGCAGACTTTGGCGGAGGCATCACAGGCTCCAAAACCCAGAGGACGTCTGCCTAGAGTGTCTAAGCAGTTGCAGCAGGGAAGTGAGCAGCCTGCCTCTACCTCTGCTGAAGCTACAGGAGTAGCACCTTGTAGAACCACACGTAAGAGAAAAATGACACACAAGTAGAGTCACAAGGGTAGCCACTTGGGTGTTTTATTCAATGTTAATGGCAAGATTCCATTAATGTAATGTCAACCATAAAAATCTTTATTTTCACCGGGAGATGTGGTGTATCTGGATTTTCAGAAGGCCTTCGATAAGGTCCTGCACAAGAGGTTGGTGAACAAAATTAGGACACATGGAATTGGGGGTAATATACTAGCATGGATTGAGAATTGGTTAACAGACAGAAAACAAAGAGTAGGAATAAATGGGTCTTTTTCAGGATGGCAGGCTGTGACTAGTGGGGTACCGCAAGGATCGGTGCTTGGGCCCCAGCTATTCACAATCTATATCAATGATTTGGATGAGGGGACTAAATGTAACATTTCCAAATTTGCTGATGATACAAAGCTAGGTGGCAGTGTCAGTTGCGAAGAGGACATGAAGAGGCTTCCAGGGGATCTCAACAGGCTCAGTGAGTGGGCGAGAACATGGCAAATGGAATATAATGTGGATAAATGTGAAGTTATCCACTTTGGTAGAAAAAACAGAAAGGCAGAGTATTTCTTAAATGGTGAAAGATTGGGGGATGCAGATGCTCAAAGGGACCTGGGTGTCCTTGTACATGAGTCACTGAAAGTGAATGTGCAGGTGCAGCAAGCCATTAGGAAGGCAAATGGTATGCTGGCCTTCATTACAAGAGGATTTGAGTACAGGAGTAAAGAAATCTTACTCCAATTATATAAGGCCTTGGAGAGACCACACCCGGAGTACTGTGTAGAATTTTGGTCTCCTTACCTAAGGAAGGATATACTTGCCATAGAGGGAGTGCAACGAAGGTTCACGAGATTGATTCCTGGGATGGTGGGACTGTTGTATGAGAAGAGAGTGAGTAAACTAGTTCCGTATTCTCTTGAATTCAGAAGAATGAGAGGGGATCTCATTGAAGCATACAAAATTATTACAGGACTTGATTAGATGGATGCTGGGAGAATGTTTCCCTTGGCTGGGGAGTCTAGAACCAAGGGCCACAGCCTCAAGATAAAGGGTAGGCCATTCAGAACTGAGATGAGAAGAAATTTCTTCACACAAAGGGTGGTGAATCTTTGGAATTCTCTACCCTAGAGGGCTGTGGAGGCTCAGTCATTGGGTATATTCAAAACAGAAGTCAATAGATTTCTGACTAGTAAGGGCATCAAGGGATATGGCGATAGGACCGGTGAATGGAGTTGAGGCAGAAGATCAGCCATGATCTCATTGAATGGCGGAGCAGGCTCGAAGGGCCGAATGGCCTACTCCTGCTCCTATTTCTTATGTTCTTATGTTCACCACTTGGACAAATTTGTGTGCACCTCTGGAAGTGGCTTAGTGAGTCGGAGTGAATGGTGAGACATAATGGTACCTCCAGCAAAGCTCATTGTGGGGATCCTTTATGGTGTTGCTGTGGGGTGGTGCCAACCTGGCGCAGCATGCGGCAGCCATATGCCCTCTGTGCTGTGGAGCATCAACTGGTTGAGGAGAAGGTTGGTGTTGTTGTTGGTGCTGATGGTGTGCCTGGTGCTGCTGCTGTTGAGGCTTATCATGGTCCGATTCTGAGGACCAAGGTGAGACAGTATAAACGGCACCCATGCTGATGGAATAGATGGCAGGTCAAGTAGAGACGAGAGAAGCAATCTGTCAATGGAGTGATAGGTTGTACCAATGAGGTGAGACTGGATGGCGACTTTGCTGCAAACACTGTACAAAGCTAAATGTGTGCTGGGAATGCAGTCAGCAACAGCTTCTGCCTGAGGAAAGTGATCAGCTGTGAGGTGGGAGCTTTTATAGTACATTTCATACAGTCATCTAATCAGTTGGAGCAATGGCCACTCAACTCCCATCTCAGGCTGACAGACATGGTTCCCGAGCTGTGTGAATCCCATGGGCAGCTAGGGAAATTCGAAAGCTAGGCTAAAAAAGGTGCTTAAGGGTCTGACAAGTACCTGTTAATGATTTGAATTAGGTCAGCCGCCTCTGCCGGCCGGGTCGCTGCCACACCGGCAAATGCGCCCAAGGGAAAGGCACGTGGGGGCAGGATGATGGTGTGTTCCTGACCCGCTGTAACTTATTTCAAATTTCCCACCCGACCCGCCTCCGATCGCGCCCGCACAACCCCATAAAATTCCGGCCACTGAGTGAGATGACCAATTTAGCTCAAAGTAATACCAACTTAAGGACAATTTTGTCATACGGAGTTCTGCCTGACAGAAATTGACTTAAGATTGCCCAACGTAATTGCCTGTAGAACCCTTACAGCCAGCAGAAAATCACCTGGGCAAAGCAGCATTGACTTGAATCCAGGTTCCCAAGGTGACAGGATGGGTTGTGCCCCAAGCTTCTGAGAAACATTTTTCGTCAGAACTTGCTCAGATCTTTCACAAAAAAGAAAGCTGGTGACAACTGTGGGGCACTGCAATGTCAATAGTCACACACCGAGAAAGGCTGTCGCTCTCATTTAAATAAAACTTGCTGAACAAACATGTATCTTGTAGCTTTGAATACAGTTCAGATGAGACTGTTTCAGCAAGGTAAGAAGCTACTCAACTGGGTGCGCCTACCACAGTTATTTGAATAGGAAGAAAGGGTTGATGATTAATACAAATAGAATTCAAAATAGTTCCAGAATTTTTTTCACAAGCATTTGTGCAGCAGCTGTCCTCTGAAGCGCACTGTAAAATCTTGCTGAAAGAACGTCAGCTCTTGTCCTCACAGGTGATGAAAATGAAAGGAATTTAGTTCCAGACAAGTTTATTGCTCCTTGTAAATATTATCTATATAATGGACATTAAATACTATACAAATAAACAATTCACAAATACTATCTTTTCAAAATAAAATTCTACAATTTATATTGCATAGAATGAATCGCCTTACGTTGACTCTACCTCAGTTATGCTTCAAAACTACCAAAAAAATATATACTCAGTGTAGCATGGTCAACAAACTTTGTTTATGTGTTTGTCAAGGTGACAATTTGCAGCCCTGGGAAAAGAGTATTCACTTCCTTGCAGTTAGTCACACTCTTATTGGATGTGGGCAACACTGGCAATGCTGCAATTATTTTGTCCATTCCTTGTTGTCCTGTTGGTGTTGGACCTTCTCCTTGAACCCTGCAGGCTTTGTGGTGATGGCAGGGATCCAATGTGTGCTGAGTGGAAAAGGCTGCCTGAGCACTTTACACTGCGGCAGACACTTAAATATTACAGCAGCGCCAGATTTCTCATCCAATCCCCTCACCCCCCCTCCAAGTGAGCTCCAAATACAGGATGCAAAGGCCACTTAGAGCCTGCTCACAATAAAGGGCACCAAAGGGAAACTGAGCAGCATCATGGTGGGTGAGTGGAAGTACAGTCCCAGCACAATTCTGGCAGTAACAGTGGCCCGGAATTTGCGGTGGGTAATAACGGCGAAGGAACAGCATTCGCTCTGTAACTGACCGCAGCTTCAGGATGTAGCGGATGAGTATCCTAACGCGGAAATCCTGAAGTTGCGGTCAGTCATTCACTGCTTCAACACTGGCTGTGCCCCCCAACTCCCGCCTCATAGCTGGCAATCAGTGTAATGGGGGAAATCAGTGAAACTGATGAAAACTTGGGCTTTTCCATGGTAATATCACTGTTAAATACCACATTAAAAATTAGGCCTTGTTGGATTAGGTGTAACTGGGGTTTTAACAATGTATTGACTGCTAAACAAATGTTATGGCCCTCAAAAATTAATTTTAATTCTGTGGAGTGTCAAATTTCTCCATACTGATGAAATTGACATTTTTAAGAAACTTTAAGTTTGCTTTCATTTATTTCAGGTTTACCTTTTCCCCATGTGAGAGTCCCAATCTTTGTTTTGCTCTCTATAATAATTTTTAAAGGTCAGGATAAAAGCATCTTCTTCACTTCCTGTTTCCCTGGATGTGAGAATTCTGCATTGTGATTGGCTGCTTAGACAGCTTGTTGACGTTACAGCAGTTCGCACAAGGAATTCCCCACTACACTACACTGATCCGACGTATGCGTCGAGAAAGGCAAACTTCTCGCCACAGAGATCGCAAGATCTTTGTGGGCAGCTTCCTTCAGGGCCAGTGGCAAAGACTTTTGCTTTGCCGCTGACCACAAATTCCAGGCCAATATTAATCTAGGCCATTTATCTAGTTCCATATTGCAGTGCTTGAAAATGACAAGATGCCATCTTGATACAGTAACAAGATGTGAATGCATATTTTGCTTGACAGTTGGCAAAGATAGTTGTGGGTGTTTATTGCTGTCAGTCTGAAATGGGTGGAGATGAGTTGTACTGTCGATTAAATAATTCTCAGTAACCAAAATCTGAATTTTTCGATCATATGACGTGGGTAGTGCACACCCACAAGAGCAAATACCATACATAGCTGCTAACTTGGACACCGTGAGAATTCTGATGAATAGATTTACAGAAAAGGCATGTTAATTAAGATGCATTGCGAAACTGCGCCATCCTGTCAAGCTATACTCAGGCTAATTAATGCTTAGTTTTTTAGAATGCATCTAAGACTGCCTCCTAGAGCAGTAGGTTTCTGGTCCAACACAAAAAGAAGCATTTAGTTCTGCAAAATGAAGTGGGGCAAATAACTAATATGAGAGTAGGAGAACAACTGGGAAATAGCAATCACAACATTGTTAGATTCAATGTAAAAGTAGAAAAGGATGACAAAGAGTCAAATATAAAAGTCAAAAAAGTGAAAGTTCAGTGAGAGGGGGACAGGATAAAATTAATTGAGCAGGATGGGTCAATAGATCAGCAGTAGGAAATATTCAACTCTGTGATAATTAGAGAACGAAATAAATATAGTCCTAAAAACCAAACTTAGGATTTAAACTATACTGAAACTTAAAAGGGAGGCATATGACCATGTTAGGGACAACAAAACTTAAGAATATCCTAAGGAATATAGAAAGTGTAATGAGAGATGAAAAAGATTACAAGAGTTAAAAGGGTATGTGAGAAAGGGCAAGCAGATAATATAAAAAGAAATAGTAAGGACTTTTATGAGCATTTAAAAATAAAACAAAAGTTAAAACGAGGATAGGACCACTCTGGGATGAAGGAGGAAATCATGTTGTGGAGGATGAAGGTATGGCAGAACAGGATGGGCGGGGGGTTAAAATCACGTTAGCGGCTATGTATGGTATTTGCTCTTGTGGGTGTGCACTACCCACGCCATGTGATCGAAAAATTCAGATTTTGGTTATTGAGAATTATTTACTCTACAACTAGCCTCCACCCATCTCCACCCATCTCAGACTGACAGCAACCCACAAACATCTTTGCCAACTTACCACTCCAGTCCAGAACCATTCCGACCACTGCCATTTTAACATTGGAATTTTTACATTCTGGTCAGTTGCCTGTCACAGGCAGGCGGTGGCCTCAGGAATATATTTAAATCGCACAAGTCCCACTCAGACCCGGACCCGGCAGTAAAACCTGGAGGGATTGATCTCTCAGAAGCTCTGAAGCTGTATTTATAGGGGCAGTGAGCTGCAGGAGTAATGTCAGGTGCTGTTGAAAGAAGGTGAAGAGCTGTACTCACCATTGCTGCTCTTGTGAGGCCATTGAACCTCTCTCTACATTGAACCCAGATCCTAGGTTCGATGCTGGTGGCACTAACCCTTTCAGCCACCTCTCTCCAGGCCTATTTCATTGTGGCCTCGGGGATGCTCTAGTGGCTTCTAGGGAACAGTTGCTCCCTCCTTGCCATCATTTCATCCACTTGGACCTCCAAGGAGGCATCTGAAAAGTTGGGGGGAACTCTTTGACTCATCAATTTTGGCAAAAAGTCTTCCAAAGTTGTACAATGAAAAATCCAAAGGGATGCAACTTCGCTTTAAAAAGTGTATCCCTGCTTTACGTAGGCCTCAGGAGTTGCACCAGAAATCACGGTTCATACGGGTGGGTAGCCCATCAATCATATTGAAATGAGTCCAGAGCCTCATGCCAATGACGTCATGGGGGCCTGACACAATTTAAGTCAAACCATGCCAGAGCGTGCCAACTTGGCACAGTTAAGTATTTCAATTTTATGATACTACAGGTCAAACAGTTGTAACATATGTCCATATAGAATAAGTTACACACCAATTAATTGATCCTGTAATCTGTACCTTGTCAAGCAGATCTACCTCAGCTTAGTTAAGAGAACATATGGATAATGTGGGTGAAAAGAGAACACCTGGATAATGTGGGTGAAACTGCAAGAAGTAGCAGCTTGCAAAACACATGAGATTTGATGCTAAAATACAGTTTGCTAAACTGTGCCAGGCAATCGTTCTTTTGCACAGTTTACAGTGTGTTGACAAATGTATATGGGCCAATTTAAATAGTAAGATACAGGGCAGGATTCTCATTGAGCCGTGGAGGCGGGCTTGGAGGCGTGCGGGGGGTTAAAGTTGCAAAAACTGGCGTGCGGGACCCCCCCACCCCCCCAGCCTGGTTCCCAACTCCGAGCAATTTTAACTCAGGCGTGTCTGATGGTCCCAACTTCGTCCCGCATCCAACAGGCGGGACTGGTCTTTAAGGCCCTTAATAACCACTAAATGGCCTCTATAATCCTATTTTAAAAGGCCCTTGCAAATTTAACCCTTTTCACACGTGAAACACGCCTGGTGGGAAACACGAATGTGAAACCTGGCGGGAGCACTATTGGATTGCTGACTATCAACTGCAGGTCAACCATTAAAGAGGAGATTTGATCAGCCATCATTTGCAGGTGGCAGGACTTAGTGGTCTCAGGTCTGGGGCAACTTTTAGAAGGCTTAACCACACCTGTAGAAGGTTGGAGCCTCACACCCATCTCCAGTGTGACCTCCTGGGAAACCCCTCTCGCCACCTTCACTGAGCGCTTCCTCAATGGAGGCATATACCAGAAGCATGGGAGCCATTTATTTCCTTCCCATCTGGGTATTAGAGGAGCTCGAGCACCAGCCGTGGCACCAGCAGAACCAGGAACAACAGCAGCACCAGCAACTGCAGCAGCAGCTGGAGCGCCAGGTTGCTGCTCACCCACCTGAGGCTGCACAGGCCAGAAGGGGCCAGCGCCTGGAAGCCTGTCGGCGCAGTAGATACCCCCCCAAACAGGGTCTACAGACGCAGAGTCACCTATCTCAACATGTCTGAGCAGCAGTGCCAAAGGCGGCTCCGACTTTCGCGAGGGGTAGTGACTGACAGCTGCGCAATACTACAGCAAGACCTGCTGCCCAGAGGACCAGGTGGACAAGCATTACCAGTGGCTGTCAAAGTCACCACCGCACTGAACTTTTTTGCCTCAGGCTCATTCGAGGGATCAGCAGCAGACATCAGTGGCATCTCCCAGGCGGCCGCACACACTTGCATCACGCAGGTAATCGATGCCCTCTTTGCGAGCGGTTGGATTAGCTCACCTGGCAGGCTTTCCAAGGGTGCAGGGCGTCGTTGACTGCACACATGTGGCCCTTAAGACACCCCATCGCAATCCAGGTATTTTTGTCAACCGCAAGGGCTTCCACGCCCTTAACATTCAGCTGGTGTGTGACCACAAGAAGGAAATTTTGCATGTTTGTGTCATGTAAACTGGCAGTTGCCATGACTCCTTCATACTGCGCCAGTCTAGTGTGCCTCAACTATTCATAGAAACATAGAAACATAGAAGATAGGAGCAGGAGTAGGCCATTCGGCCCCTGGAGCCCGCTCTGCCATTCAATGAGATCATGGCTGATCACCCAAACTTAGTACCCTGTTCCTGCTTTCTCCCCATAACCCTTGATCTCTTTAGCCTTAAGAAATATATCTAACTCCTTCTTGAATATATTTAATGAATTGGCCTCAACTGCCTTCTGTGGTAGAGAATTCCACAGGTTCCCCACGCTCTGGGTGAAGAGATACCTCCTCATCTCCGTCCTAAATGGCTTACCCCTTATCCTTAGACTGTGACCCCTGGTTCTGGACTCCCCTGTCATCGGGAACATCCTTCCTGCATCTAGTCTATCTAGTCCTGTTAAAATTTTATAAGTTTCAATGAGATCCCCTCTCATTCTTCTAAACTCCAGCGAGTATAAGCCCAATCGACCCAATCTCTCCTCATACATCATTCCTGCCATCCCAGTTATCAGTCTGGTGAATCTTCGCTGCACTCCCTCCATGGCAAGAACATCTTTCCTCAGATAAGGTGACCAAAACTGCACACAATACTCAAGATGTGGTCTCACCAAGGCCCTGTACAACTGCAGCAAACATCCTTGTTCCTGTACTCAAACCCTCTCGCTACGAAGGCCAACATACCATTTGCCTTCTTAACCGCCTGCTGCACCTGCATGCTTACCTTCAGCGACTGGTGCACAAGGACACCCAGGTCTCGTTGCACTTCCCCTTCTCCCAATCTATTGCCGTTCAGATAATAATCTGCCTTCCTGTTTTTGACACCAAAGTGGATAACCTCGCATTTATCCACATTATACTGCATCTGCCATGCATCTGCCCAATCACCCAACCTGTCCAAATCATACTGGAGTTTCTCAGCATCCTCCTCACAGCACATATTCCCACCCAGCTTTGTGTCATCTGCAAACTTGGAGATATTACATCTAGTTCCCTCTTTGCTTGCTGTCTGCCAACCAGTTCTCTATCCAAGCCAGTACCTTGCCCCCAATCCCATGTACCTTAACTTTACACGCTAATCTCTTATGCGGGACCTTATCAAAAGCCTTCTGAAAGTCCAAATACACCACATCCACTGGTTCTCCCTTATCTATTCTACCAGTTACATCCTCAAAAAATTCCAGTAGATTAGTCAAGCACGATTTACCTTTTGTAAATCCATGTTGACTTTGTCCGATCCTGTCACTGTTTTCCAAGTGCTCTGCTATTGCATCTTTTATAATGGACTCTAGCATTCTCCCCACTACCGATGTCAGGCTTACTGGTCTATAATTCCCCATTTTGTCTCTACCACCTTTTTTGAATAGTGGGGTAATTCAGTCTGCCAGACTATAGTAATCTCGAATGTAATGCTTAAGTTATCCACCAGAGGGAGACAAATGTTAAGGGTTCATTTACCAGTGTTTTAAGGTAATGTTGCATTGTGGGTATGACATCATAGGATCATCCATTTTCGTTTGCTCGTGCAGTAAGAAATACAGAGTGCATGCCTGTGGCTGTAAGAGCCCTGTTCTCTCCTTATTCTGTGTAAATTAAAAGTAAAGTTTTGAGTTCCTGAAGTCTCACTTATATCAATTAATTGGACCTTACTACTCGGTTATAACATTTGGCGATGAGAATTAACAGATATCAACTTGAAGAAGGGAAAATACAAGATCACTGCATCTGAATCATGGCTACTCGAGTAGGAGAGATTTCTGCTTTTGATGTTCAAAATCAAACTTGGATAGAGTACTGTGAGTTATTGGAGCATTTCTTTGTAGCAAATGATATTGTTGATGTTGGAAAAAGGAGAGCTATTTTGCTAACTTCGGTGGGAAGTCTGACATATAGTCTATTGAGAAACTTATGCAGTCCTGCAGAGCCTGGAGATAAATCATTTACTGAATTAGTGGACTTGCTAAAGGAACATTTCAATCCCAGACTGAGTGAGATTGTACAGCGTTTCAAATTTAATTCACGGAACAGGATACCGGGAGAAACTGTGTTGGATTATGTAGCGGTGTTGAGAAAACTGGCACATGATTGCAATTACGGGAACAGCTTGAAAGACATGCTGAGAGATAGGCTAGTTTGCGGAATAATGAATGCTCGAATGCAGAGGAGATCATTGTTCGAGACTGGGCTTATGTATGAAAAAGCGTTGGCACTTGCTCAAGCCATAGAGACAGCTAACTGAGATGTAAATGAAATATAAGGTACAGACTGGTCTGCTGCAAAGCAAGTTGCAGGTCAGACGCTGGTGCACAAGTTAAATATGAGTCATACACCACAACGTGCGCATTTAAAGGCATGTTATAGATGCAATGGAGATCACCTGGCAAGGGAATGCAGGTTTCTGGAGGAAAAGTGCCACAAGTGTGGAAAAAAGGACATATAAAATGTGCATGCAGGGCAAAAGCCCCTGAAAAGGATACACACCTAAAGGGGGAGAAAAGCAAAACCTAGTAAGAGAAGTGAAAAAACAGGGAGCACATCACATCAGTGGAGAAGCTGAGGAAGAAGATGACGTGTTCATAATGCATAGTATGGTAGAGGACATTCCTAAAGTGGATCCTATCACTTTGCAACTGATAGTAAATGACACTAAGGTCAACTTTGAGGTGGATACTGGATGTGGCGTTACCATAATGAACAGGGAAGAATACTCAAAATTGTGGAACCGTGCAAAAGTTCCAGAGTTGAAGTCTTGCTCTCTGAAGCTTAAAACCTATACCGGTGAACGAGTGACAACCTTGGGTACAGCTATTGTAACTGTGAAACACAGGGACACCGTGGAACAGCTACCTGTAGTTGTAGTATCGGGTTCTGGACCAAATTTGTTAGGTCGGGGCTGGATAAAAGAACTTAAATTAGATTGGGGAGCAGTAAGTCAACTTGAGGGAGGCAAACAGTTGTCTTTGTTGCAAGAAGTTTTGATTGAACATGAGATCGTGTTCAAGGAAGAACTTGGAACATTTCATGGCCCCCCAGCTAAGATTTATGTAGACAAGGAGGCACTGCCAAGATTTTTTAAACAACGACCTGTGCCTTATGCCATGAAACCGAAGGTAGAGGCTGAGCTTGATCGTCTTTTGTGGGAGAACATTCTGGAACCTGTGAAATGTTCAGAATGGGCAGCTCCAATTGTACCTGTTTTAAAACCAGACAATTCGGTAAGAATCTGTGGAGATTATAAATTGACTGTAAATAGGGTGTCTAAACTAGAACAGTATCCTATTCCTAAAACTGAGGATCTTTTTGCAAACCTGGCTGGAGGGAAGAAATTCACGAAGCTGGATATGAGTCATGCATACTTGCAGATTATGCTAGATGAGGAATCCAAGAAGTATGTAACCATAAATACACACAAGGGTTTGTTTACCTATAACCGCTTGCCATTTGGTGTCTCATCTAGTCCAGCTATCTTCCAGAGGACTATTGAGGGTGTACTGCAAGGGATTCCACATGTTTCCATATATTTGGATGATATTCTGGTGACGGGAAAAACCGACCAGGAGCATCTGAGCACTCTGAGAGAGGTACTGCAAAGATTGGATAAGGCTGGGTTACGGCTCAAGAGAAGTAAGTCCACTTTCTTGGGGAATGAGGCCGTGTTCCTGGGACACAGAGTGGACGTCACAGGGCTCCATCCAATCAAGGAGAAGGTAAAAGCACTGCAGGAGGCCCCAGATCCTACAAATGTGACTGAGTTAAAAGCTTACCTGAGACTGCTAAACTATTATAACAGGTTTTTGCCAAACTTGTCAACAGTGTTAGCACCTCTTCACAAACTACTGCGCAAGGAGACACAGTGGCAGTGGGAAGAGGAACAGAGGGTTTCATTTGAACAGTCCAAGAAACTGATGCTATCCTCGGATGTGCTGGTTCACTACAATGCAGAGAAAGACATCATTCTCTCTTGTGACGCTTCACCTTACGGGGCGGGGGCAGTTCTTTCACACTGTATGGAAGGTGGAACTGAAAGACCGATCGGGTTTATGTCTCAAACTCTGACCCCAGCGGAAAAAAACTATTCCCAGTTGGATAAAGAGGGATTAGCAGTAATGTTTGGGTTACAGAGGTTTCATAAGTACATATATGGCAGATCATAAACCTCTTCAATCTCTTTTTAATGAGATGAAAGCAGTACCACAGATAGTGTCACCCCGAATCCAGAGATGGGCAGTGACGTTGAGGGCATATGAGTATGTCATCGTTTACAAAGCGGGCAAGTACCATGGGAACGCAGATGCCTTGAGCCGTCTTCCACTACCAGGTACCCCTATCCGTGCAGCTCCAAAGGACAGAGTTTTGATGATAGCAAAATACTGCAGATGTTGGAAATCCGAAATAACAACAGAAAATGCTGGAAAAACTCAGCAGGTCAGGCAACATCCGTGGAGAGAAATTTGAGTTGACGTTTCGGGTTTGACCCTTCTTCAAAACTGGTTTTGATGTTGGGAACTGGTCAGGTAGTACGCAGACATGTGGATCAGATACTGACCAGACAACGGGAGATCGAACTGGAGGTTCCAGAGGAAAGGTTGGAGGACAAGTTGGTCCCCAGTTATTCAAATGCACTGGTGGTACCAGCACCATGAACAGAGGCAGTTACACCTGGACCCCTTAATCAAGAGGAAACCATCGTAGCAGAGTCAGATACTCTGAGTACTTCTCAGGAGCAGCAGATGGCTTTACCACAACCAAGCAGGGACTTGACTGTAAGACGTTCAGCAAGGTCTCACAAGCCGCCAGAGCGATTGATCATGACCTGCTAGATTCGTTCCATATGGACTATTGTTAAAGGAGTTTCCTTATGGACTTTTAAGAATGTTGTTAAGAATTGTTGTAACTTAAGAGGGGGCGGGGGGATATCGTAATCTCGGATGTAATGCTTAAGTTATCCACCAGAGGGAGACAAATGTTAAGGGTTCATTTACCAGTGTTTTAAGGTAATGTTGCATTGTGGGTATGACATCATAGGATCATCCATTTTCGTTTGCTCGTGCAGTAAGAAATACAGAGTGCATGCCTGTGGCTGTAAGAGCCCTGTTCTCTCCTTATTCTGTGTAAATTAAAAGTAAAGTTTTGAGTTCCTGAAGTCTCACATATCAATTAATTGGACCTTACTACTCAGATATAACACAGACCAACTTAACGGATGGCTACTTGGAGACAAGGGTTATTCCCTGAGGACATGGCTAATGACGCCATTGAGGAGACTGTAGTGTATGTACCTTTAAGGGGAGAACTACTTTTTACAGCTCCTGTATACTGTAGTACCGGCAGTGACCACACCTGTATATAACCCTGAGTAGGGATCTGTACTGTTTAGTTTTAGAGCAACCCTCATCCAGTAAACACCTGTTGATTGTTCCTCTGCAGTCTCTGTCGATTATTTGAAGGACCACTACTTAAAGATTCACGGATGTAACATTGGCGACGAGTCGTTTCGAACCTACCTGCAACTCTGAAGAAGGAGGCCGATTCCACCAGTGCGGGTGTCGACCATCCAGGGAGGATTTCAGCATCGCAGAGGAGGCTGTAGAGAGCTGGGCTTGGTTCTCCAGTCGCGACGATCCAGCGCAGCGGGCTGGCAGCAGGTACGGCGCAGACCCTTCCCGGACAGCGGCGGCGGGAGCCGACCGACAGCACAGAAAAAGGCCGAGCAGCGTCGACAGGTAAGAGAGAGGGTAAAGCGCACAGGGCCCAGACGGGGTTGAAGACCAAGTGGCGTCAATGAGAGAGGGTGAAGCGCGCAGGGCGCAGCCGGGGTTGAAGAGCGAGCGGCATCAATGAGAGAAGCGTGCAGGAAAACGCGCAGAGCGTGGCTGGTGTTCAAGGGCTGAGCAGCGTCCGCGGGGGAAGAAAAGAAAGCATGGGAGAAGCCATTTGGGCCGCAGCGGAGAAGAACGGGAAGCGCGGGAGACGCCATTTTGAGCCAGCGGAGAAGAAGGGAGAGCACGGGAGACGCCATTTTGAGCCAGCGGAGAAGAAGGGAGAGCGCGGGAGATGCCATTTTTAGACAGTCTAACCACACCCAGGGATGCAGAAGAGTGGCAGGGTCACAGCGTTCGACAATTAAGTCGAAGATTGGGCGACATATGTAGAACGCATAGAGGTGTACTGCAAGGCGAATGAAGTGCCAGATGCCAGGAAAGCACTGGTATTGTTGAATTCCATGGGTGCAAAAACGTACGGCTTACTGCGAAACCTAGTCACCCCAGAGAAGCCACTGGAAAAGGATTTTGAAAGCATAGTGGCAATCCTACAGGACGACTTAAACCCCACACCGCTGCTGATAGCAGAAAGATTTAAGTTTCACAAAAGGAACCAGCATAAAGACGAAAGTAATGCTGAGTATTTAACGGAACTGCGCAAGTTATCGAAACACTGCCAGTTTGGAACGGGACTAGCAGATACTTTAAGGGACAAGTTTGTGTGTGGGCTTCAAAGTGAAGGAACCCAGAAATGGCTTCTATCAGAAAAGGATCTTACGCTGGACAAGGCTTTCAACATGGCAGCATCACACGAAGCAGCCGCACGGGGCGCTGCAGAGATACAACGGAGACAGCAAGAATATGGCACAAATGAAATGTCATATGGAGCAGTGAAGTGTTATCGCTGCAGCAGAACAACACACGACCATAAGGATTGTTGGTTCAAGCACCAAGTGTGCAGACACATAATAAGAGTCTGCAGGTCGGGAAAGAAAACCAGCAGCAAGAAACCTCCACCGGAGAAGTACAAAAAGGTACATAAGGTGACGGAGAGTAGTTCAGACGAACAGAAAAGTGATACAGACTCCGGAAGCAAGGAGCTGGGTTGTCTGAAACTACATAATGTAACCAAAATGGAGGATCACCAAACTATCTGTGTCACGCTCAAGATAGACGGATCCAAGTGAAAATGGAATTGGACACAGGATCAGCCCTAACAGTCATAAACCGAAGGGACTACAAGCGGCTATTCTCACATATACCCTTGAGAGATACAGAGATTATCTTGAAGAAGTACACGGGGCAAAAAGTCTACCCCAAAGGAAAAATAAGGGTGAACGTGATATACAACGGCAAGGAAACACCAAAAATGGACTTATATGTATTGCCAGATGGAGGACCTCCACTACTAGGACGTGAATGGATCCGGAAGATACAGTTAGATTGGCATGCCATACAAGCACTGACGGTAGATGCCAAAAAGGATGACGACGTCACACCTGGATGACTGTCAAAAATGCTAACTGACGCACAAGAAGTGTTCCAGGAGGGACTCGGAACACTAAAAGGCATAACAGCGATGATCAAAATAGAGGAAAATGCAAGCCCAAAGTTTTTTAAGGCCAGACCGGACCAGCCTTATGCGATCCGCCCAGCCGCCGAAGCAGAGCTGGAAGGTTTGGAATGTTCTGGAGTACTGTCCAAAGTGGACTGGAGCGAGTGGGCTACACCCATCATTCCTGTAATGAAGAGGTCGTTGAGTAATACGCCTGGGGAACCAAAGAAGATTCGCATCTGTGGGGACTTTAAGGTGACAGTGAATCCAGTCCTTCACACGGTACAATATCCACTTCCGAGGATTGAAGATATTTTCGCCTCGCTATCTGGAGGAAAACGCTTCACTAAGATTGATCTGGCCCAGGCGTACCTGCAAATGGAGGTAGAAGAAGCCTCGAAACAGTACCTCACGATCAACACTCACAAAGGTCTCTACCAATACAACCGGGTGGTGTTCGGGGTAGCATCAGCTCTGGCTATTTGGCAAAGGGCAATGGATCAAGTCCTGCAAGGGATTCCAGGGCCCCAGTGTTATTTGGACGACATCCTGGTCACGGGCGAAAATGACAGTGATCACCTCGCCAACCTAGAGCAGGTGCTCACTAGATTGAAGGAATATGGGCTCCGAGCTAATCGCCACAAATGCGAGTTTTTCCAGAAGCAGATCTCATATTGTGGCCATGTTATTGATGAAGAGGGGTTACATAAGTCCCCTGAAAAGATTGAGGCAGTAGTCAAGGCTCCAGCACTGGAAAATGTGTCACAACTGAGGTCGTTCCTCGGGCTGGTGAACTACTACCATAAGTTCTTGCCGAATTTGTCTGCAGTACTACACCCACTGAACACCCTACTGCAAACGGGGGTACCTTGGAAGTGGAATGACGAATGTAAAAGAGCTTTCCAGAAGTGCAAAGAATTGATCACATCAAAAGAGGTGTTGGCTCATTTCAACCCAGCACTACCAATTCGGTTGGCGTGTGATGCATCACCCTATGGTATTGGAGCGGTGCTGTCGCACAAATTCCCAGACGGCTTGGAGAGGCCAGTAGCCTTTGCGTCATGGTCACTAACCTCAGCCGAGTGTAACTACGCCCAGAATGACAGGGAGGCCCTCAGCCTAGTGTGGGGAGTGAAAAAGTTCAATCACTATCTGCACGGGCAGAAGTTCACCTTGCTGACTGACCACCAACCAATTGTCTCCATCTTTAATCCAAAGAAGGGCGTTCCGGTGATGACTGCGCAACGGCTACAAAGATGGTCCCTTTTTCTAGGGGTGAACCAATATGAAATAGAGTATAAGGGCACGAAACAGCATGGAAACGCTGATGGGCTATCACGCCTGCCACTGCTTACTGCGGAGGAAGCACCAGCAGTGGACCCTGTCGAAATATTTCATTCGACTATAATTGAACGCTTGCCAGTAACTAACACGGATATAGAGAAGGAGACCCGAAATGACCCGACACTGTCTCGGGTATATGATTTGACGGTGAAGGGATGGCCAACACATGGCGACTCACTGTTGCCAGCATTCTCATCCAGAAGAGAACAGCTGTCAGTATGCCAGGGGACCTTGATGTGTGGATCCCGAGTGGTAATTCCACCCAAGTTAAGGGAGAGAGTGCTCAATGAGCTTCACGAAGGCCATCTGGGAGGGGTGAAAATGAAAAGCCTTGCTAGGGCTTATGTGTGGTGGCCGGGGATCGATCAGCAAATCGAGGACCTGACAAAGAGCTGCTCAGGATGCCAGAAGGTCCAAAATGCACCACCACATGCCCCTCTACACCCATGGGAGTGGCCCTCCTCTCCATGGCAACGGGTGCATATTGATTTTGCTGGTCCATTCATAGACTCAATGTTCTTAATAGCCGTGGATGCGCACTCGAAATGGCCTGAGGTGATCAAAATGTCCTCCACCACCACGGAGAAAACGATTGCAGTCCTACGGACCATATTTGCCAGGAACGGCTTGCCAGAGCAGATTTGCTCTGATAACGGACCACAGTTTGTGTCCGAAGAGTTTCGGAAATTTATGAGAAGGAATGGGATAAGGCATTACACATCCGCCCCGTATCATCCAGCCACAAATGGATTGGCCGAGACATTCGTACAAACCTTTAAAAAGGCAGTAAGGGCCATGTGCGATGACAACATTCCACTGCAGCATAAGGTGGACAATTTCCTGTTAGCCTACAGAAATGCGACACATGCAGTTACCAACCAGACCCCGGCCATAATGTTCTTTAACCGAAGGTTGAGATCTCGTCTGGATTTGCTCAGACCAAATGAACGAAGAAATGTTGAGAGTAAGCAATTCCAGCACATCAATGAGAAGCCGACAAGGAGCTTCAATGTAGGGCAACCAGTCTTGGCCCGCGACTACCGAACAGAGAAATGGCAACCAGGAACGATATGCACACGGCAGGGGCCACTAATGTACACAGTGGAGGTTGGGGAGAACATCGTGAGACGCCATGTCAACCAGATCCTAGCGTCACAAGAACGAGTCAACCCATGTCTCGCGTTCCTGGTAATGAACCCGACATACAGGTGGCATCTACCCCAGAAACAGTAGCATTGGAAGCTGATGAACCAACCGACGACAGGGGGCCAGAATCGCCTCCGCACCAAGAGCAAGACACTCAGGGAAGGCACTATCCAGAAAGGATCAGGAAGCCGCCCCGAAGACTGAGGCCTAGAAATTCACTTTGGGGCGGCCAGCTCGCTCGTGCCCAAAAGTTAGCGCTGGGCGGGGAGCCATTAGCGATTGTCAGATATTCAGTGTTTGCGCCCCAATTCAGAACCGGGTGCTATACCAGGGTGTGCCCGCCTCCGCTTGGGGCGCTGACACTGAATTTCAGCGCTCTTGGCGCCACTGCGCCAGCCGCTGCGGAGCGGCAGGCTGCGGTACTGCAGGCCTCCTCCTTCTCTTAAGGGGGAGCTGCCTGCAACGGGGAGATCGCCGCTGGAGAGTGCCGGCAATTGAGCCCGGCACCACGGAGAAGTGCCGGGTTCGCGGAAAGCAGCCGGCAATACCGCGGGGGGGGGGGGGGGCTGGAGGAGGCCGGGGAAGGAGGTGCGGGCAGGCGGCCGCCGAAAAAGCGGCCGGCTGCACCTTCCCCTTTAAAGCGCCCCACTAAGGCTACAGCACGGCCCCGTTTTCTGGTCGCTGTTTGCGGCCACTTCGGAGGAGGCGGCCGCTACTAAATATGGGGATCGGGCCGGTTTCGGGGCGGAACCGGGGCACTGCGCACACCGATGACGTCATCGGTGCCGGCGCAGCGCTAACTGCTACCGCCACCAATACCGCTGCGCTGAATATCAGCGCAAACTCATTTTTGGCGCAGAAGCCCTCTTTAGGCGGTAACTGGCCACAAAGCTGGCAGCGCCTTAATGAATTTCTAGGCCTGAATTTATAAATGGACTATTTTCCGTTAATGTTGCATGTTAAAAGTGTTAATTGTTAAATGAATGTTATAGTACTGTTAATCTAAAAGGGGAGGAATTGTAGTGTATGTACCTTTAAGGGGAGAACTACTCTTTAAAGCTCCTGTATACTGTAGTACCGGCAATGACCACACCTGTATATAACTCTGAGTAGGGATCTGTACTGTTTAGTTTTAGAGCAACCCTCATCCAGTAAACACCTGTTGATTGTTCCTCTGCAGTCTCTGTCGATTATTTGAAGGACCACTACTTAATGATTCACGGATTTAACAGAGACCATCCAACGAAGCTGAGGAGAGCTACAGCTCCAGTCATATGTCCACCAGAGCCATAATCGAGCCAACCATCGGTTTGCTGAAGATGCGCTTCAGATGCCTGGATAGATCAGGTGGAGCCCTGCAGTACTCAGCAGCCAGGGTCTCCAGAATCGTCATGGTTTGCTGTGCAATTCACAACATGGCACAGCATCATGGCTTGCAGATTCCTGAGGACCAAGTGGCTCCTCACATATCCTCCTCAGATGAGGAGGAGGAGGAGGAGGGCAAAAACGAACATCCTGCAGAGGCCCATCAACCAGCGGCAGTATTACGCGAGAACATTGCTGCCCGGGATGCAAGGAATGCATTCATCCTGGCCAGATTTGCTTAGCCTAGTCAATCAAACACTTTTGCCTCGCAGCTTCTTACCAGAGCATTGACAATGGCCAAGAACCAGAGGATTCCTAGCACTCTGACCACCATACTGACAGTTGAAAGTATTCCTAAGGCCTCAATGTGAAGTCCCAATAGTGAAATGACATATGCCACAACTGCAACATTTGCCATCAGAATTTTTATGTACAATTACAACATGATGGCATTTTTGCACTAAACACAAAATTCCACCCAAGTAACTACCCTTGTGACTACTTGTGCTTTATCTTCCTCTTACGCGTGCTCCTACGTAGTGCTTCCCCTGTGGATTCAGCAGATGTGTAGGCCCCTTGCTCACTTTCCTGCTGCTCCTGTCTCGACACCTTTGGTGGCGTCCTCTGGGGTTGCAAGCCTGTGAGGTCTCGTCAACAGTCTGCTGCTCTTGCGGCTGTGCAGGGGTTGAGACGCCTATCTCACTTGGGTGTGGACTCCGGTGGGGCTCTGACCGAGGGCTCTGCAGTGGCATGGAAGTGTGAGTGCTTGTAGAGGACCCCCCACTTCCTTGACGTATGCCACCAACCTCACTCTCATGGGTCAGGTCCCCCTCAGCGCCTGCAAGTGGCTGGAGAGCACCTTGCTGCACATCAGCGGGGCCATGGGGACCCGTATCTGCAATGGCAGTCCTACTCAGAAGGACTTCCATGAAGGTCTGGTTTCTCTGTTTAATAGATGCCCATCGCTCCTCAAGAGATGTCATTCTATTCTGAACAATGGTGGCATGGTGGCATAGTGGTTAGCACTGTTGCCTCACAGCGCCAGGGACCCGGGTTCGAATCTGGCCTCAGGTGACTGTCTGTGTGGAGTTTGCACATTCTCCCCGTGTTTGCGTGGGTTTCCTCCGGGTGCTCCGGTTTCCTCCCACAGTCCAAAGATGTGCGGGTTAGGATGATTGGCTATGATAAATTGACCCTTAGTGTTAGGGGAATTAAATATGTGGGGTTACGGGGATAGGGTGGGATATGTGTTGGTGTAGGGGTTACGGGGATCGGGTGGGATATGTGTCGGTGCAGGCTCGATGGGCCGAAATGGCCTCTATCTGCACTGTGGGGTTTCTGTGATTCTGTGAATGGCCATGTTTTCCATACCCTGGCGACTAAGCTCCTCCATGGCCGTAGCCCTCCTCTCCTCTACCGTAGCCATCCTCTCCTGTGTGGTAGCCAGCCTTACCACAGAGGTAGCAATCGTTTCCACGGAGGTAGCCATCCTTTCCATGGTGATGCGTTCTTGCGCCAGTGACTCCACAAAGGCTCTGCTCATGCTCGCTATGGACTCCTCCATTCGCTCCACACTCACAGCGACCCTAGAGACAAAACCTGCCAGAGACTCCTGCATCTGTGCCTGGAGTTCCATCACCTCTGATCTTATGGATGGACCCAGAGGCAGAGGGTCGACATGCTACTGAGCCGATCTGGCAGAGTCCCGCGCCCTCCGACTAGGACTCTCCACTGCTGTCCCTGTCTCCACAATCTGCTGATGCTCACTTGTGAGCTGTGATACACCAGTTGACAACACTACTCTATGTCCCGAAAGTCCCACCGAGGTGTGAGTGTCTGCGCTGGTGCTGGGTGCGCTGAATTCTGCTGACACTGCACCCTCAGAGGTTGCAGCTTCCTCTGAGGAGTCCGGCTGCTCAGCCTCTTCTTCCTGGCTGGGGGGGCGGATGCTTGTGATGGTCCTGTGGGGGAGTAAAGGAAAGAGTCAGAGATGTGATGCAAAGGCTACATGCACATAGCTTTTTGCAGATGCTCATAAGTGCATCTGTTACAGCTTCACAATCATTATCAGTGACTCATGCAATGTCAAAGAGAGAGATGGGAAACTTTTCTTTCACCAGCTTGCTGTGTTGCACCCGTCTGTCCGTCCCCAACGCGCAAATCATCCTCAATGCCCATAATTTCCAGGATGGCCTCCTCCCAGGGGGTCAGGTGGCCTAATGAGGCTGTCCCTCCTCCTGTCCTGGCTCGCTCTCTTTTGTTGTGAGCTCTCTTTTCCTGCAATGAGGAAGACAAGTGGAGGTTGAGTGAGAATAAAGGAGTGAGTGTAGAGATTGCATAGCATAGATACTTAAAAGCAGACAAAGATGGAGTGAGGTTGCAAGACCAAGGGCCCTCCCTGTGTGTTGTCAGTTGTGTTCAAAGCATCAGAGTGATAGGTAGTGTGAGGGCTGCATGGTGGAATAGTTATGTGAATGTGAGTGTTAGAATAAAATTTTGCTGGACAAGATTGCTGGACAAGATTGCTGGACAAGATTTTGCTGGAAAAGACACAAACAACAAATTTGCTGACTGGGACTAATTGAATCACTGCACAGTGAGACATGCCACGCTTACGCATGGCTGGAACAAAGTTCGTCTCGTGTCCTGACTGGGACTAATTGGATCACTGAGGACTAACAAGGTTCACTGGTATCCTATCATCGAACTAATCACTTGTATCCTATTATTGAACTAATCACATTCCGCCGGGGAATAAGACGGAACGAAGACCTGAAGAGGCAGAATTGGCAACACAAGTGTGTAAACTCCTGACTGGAGGAAAATAACGATATGCGCTAATAAACGAATTGATTGGATGAATGTAAATGATCTAAAACCAACTTCTTGGAATTGTATATAAGCTCGGCACGTACTACAATCGGGGAGAAGGTGCTCTCGCAGACCGCGTGGTTGCAGACTCTTCTCCCAGAGCTCTGTCATTTAATAAAGTTGTCTCTCTTACTCAAAGTCTAGTTTCCGAGGAATCATTTTTCCTACAACAAATTGGCACTGCGAGCAGGGTGTCACGGAACTGAACAGTCATTCGAATCAGTGACCAGGGTGAGTAGTCAGATTTTTGACTGCCCATAAATCAGAGACATTCGACAAGGCGACTGAATGGCGAAGCGGCACCAAAACGAATCTGGGACACAGACTGAGTGGGTAAGAGACACTACTTGATTTGTATATTTGTATTTGTGTATTTGTATTTGTGTAATAGTAACTAAGAAAAACCTCGGACCAGGAGGACACTTGTCTCAGACACCTAGCCTCAGGCCGGTTGTTAAGAGGGCAAATGCCCCACGCGAAGGCCAGGACCATGAAGTAGGTGCCGAGACTCGAGACTCCAAGGTGTTCTAAGGTCGTGATACTAGTCGAGTATGGTTAACATTTTTCTGCATTATATCATGTTGCTAAGTGAACTAGGAGATTATTAGTGTCGGTGTTGTAGGACCCTGATCAGGTAAACAGACACCGGGGAGGGGTAGAAACCCCGTCCAACAAGCAAGCGTTACACGTCCGGGCAGTTTTGAGAGAAAGACAAACCCGGACCTCTGAGAACGCTGGCATAGAGTGCGACAAGAAGCTCGGGTATTCTCGGAAGGAAAGAATAGGGGGGCTCTCTAAGGAACAGATCTCCAGACACGAAGGAACGATCGGTGAAGCAGCGGCGATGTCAGGTGAGGAAGTTAAGAGGGGACCTTCGGGCTCCCTCACATATTCCTATATGACAAACCGACAGTCGTTAATTAAGAAGATGCAGAAAAACGGGTGGGATGTGTCACAGACTTTAGAACTCCAGAGAAGCTGGTTGACTAAACAGACAAAGGGTAAAACCAAGAAGGCAGGAGTGTTATTAGTACACCAACTAGCAGGACTCATTGAACAAGTAAACGTAATAAAGAAAGTTGCACAAGACAAAGTACAGATGGTTACGGAACTAGAGACAAAGGCGAAATGTCAAGCAAAGATTATAAAGGAATTAGAGTGTAAGGTATACGAGGGGGGGCGAATGGGGACTTGTCCAGACACCACCTCCCTTCCCCCATATTACAGTGCAGAACCAACAGCCCCTGCAGGCGAGGGGGACATTGAAATAGTCGAGATGGCTCCTGTGAGTCGGGGCGGGACATTGGCTAATCCCACCGCCAGTACCCAATAAAGGCGGAGGCCAGGAAGGCAGTCATGGACATAGTGAAGGGGCTAGTAGAAAGGGGTATCCTGAGGGAAACCACGAGCACTACTAATTCCCCCACATGGCCAGTAGAGAAACCTGATGGGAGCTATAGGTTGACTATAGACTATACGGCCCTCAACAGGGTCACTCCTAAATTACACCCCATCGTTGCCAGCCCCTCAACAATTTTGAATGGGCTATCCCCTGAACAGAAGATATTCACCGTTTTAGACATAGCTAACGGATTCTGGGCACTCCCATTAGATCCGGAATCACAAGAGAAATTTGCATTCACAGTAGGGGATAAACAATATACGTGGACCCGATTGCCACAGGGATTCCATAATAGCCCAGCTATTTTTCACCGCGTCATGAGTGATATCCTAAAACAGATAGAAGTACCTAAAGGAAGCACTATTTTGCAGTACGTCGACGACATACTAATAGCCTCGGAAACGAAGGCAGACCATCTGGCAACCCTATATTTAGTACTAAGGGCCCGAGAGACGGCTGGCCTCAAGGTAAGCCCTAAAAAAGCACAGATAGGAAAAACTCAGGTCCTATACCTGGGACGTCTAGGCCTAGAAATTCAGTGCCCTTAGCACCGATTTTGCGGCGCTAGAGGGCCTAGCGCTGCAATTGGCGCCGGTTCCTAAATTGCCTGGGGCCCTTCTGCGGCGGTAGACCGGTAGCGCTGCGCCGGCACCGATGACGTCATCGGTGTGTGCAGCGTCCCGGTTGCCGTGGTAACCCGGCCCCAAGCCGAAATTCAGTTGCGGCCGCCTCGCCAGTGGCAGCCGCAACTAAGACTCCGGCAAACGAGTGTTGCCGGAGTCTGCGACGGCGCTTTAAGGAGGCGCGGCGGCCAGCCGCTTTCCCGCCGGCCGCCTGCCCGCAGCTCCCTCCCCGGACTTCTCCCCCCCCCCCCCCACCGGAACAGATGCAAGCCCGGCACTTGTCCGAGGTGCCGGGCTCATTTTTGAAGAGATTTGCGCGGGCCGCGGCCGGGTGCAGGCAGCTCCTCCTTAACGGAAGGAGGAGGCCTGCACTTCCCGAGCCTGCCGCACCGCAGCGGGCGCCGCAGCGCCGGAATAGCGCCACAATGCGGTGCGTTGCGCCAGTTTTCAGGCGCTAAAACCCTTCAGTAGCGCCGGCAGCCATTTGGGCGCGGTGCTACTGAATTTTTGGCGCGCGCAAAGGGACTTAGCGCCGGCGCTAACTTCCGGCGCTAAAGCCCTGGCGCAGCGCAAACTCAATTTCTAGGCCCTAATCTCCCAAGGACTTAAAGAAATGCCACAGGACAGGAAACACGCTGTCCAGGGCATGCCGAGACCCGTAACAGTACGCGGAGTCAGGAAGGTACTGGGGCTCTTTAATTACAGTTGAAATTTTATCCCGGGGTTCGCTAAATTAGCAGAACCTATACAAAGATTAGTGAAAGGGGGTAAACCCGCATTGGAACCGATAGATTGGGGACCGGAACAAGAGGAAGCTTATACTCAACTAAAGTCTGAGCTAGTATCAGCCCCAGGGCTAGGACTGCCAGATATGAGTAAGGACTTCCACATACATTGCAACAATGAAGAAGGGTTTTACACAGCAGTAGTTACACAGGATCATGGGGATAAAAGAAGGCCCGTCTCCTACTATTCCACAGCGGAGGGACCGGTAGTCACAGGGCTCTCCCGGTGCATAGCTGCATTGGATTGTGCGGCTTGGGCAGTAAAGGTTAGTGAGCCGATAGTAATGACAGGAAACATTATATTGCACACTAAACACACTCTGGTAGAGATGCTGAATACCGGGAAATTAAGATCCGTCTCGAACATGAGACGTGCCAAGTGGGAGGCCGTCCTCCTCCCTCCGAGTAAAGCAGTAACCATTGTTAGAGACACAGGGGAGAACCCGGCAGAAAGAATACTGGGAACTGGGGAGCCCCACAACTGTGGGGACGTAGATATGAACCTGGAAGAAGATAGGATAAAAGACACCCCTTTAGCGACAGCGGAAGAGACGTTGTACGTAGATGGTTCACGCAAGTATATAGATGGGCTGCCCCGACCGGGGTGGGCGGTGGTTAATGGTGAATTAAAAACCATAGAGTCAGGACGGATTGATGGAGGCCTATCAGCCCAAGTAGCAGAGCTAGTGGCTCTCACCAGGGCACTAGAGTTGTCAGAGAATAAAATCGTGAACATTTACACAGATAGTAGGTATGCCTTTGGGGTGGTCCACGATTATATGACTGCATGGGGTAGGAGGGGATTCATTACTACGGGAGGCAATCCCATAAAACACCAGCTGAGGATAGAAGCCCTCCTAGAAGCTAGCGACAAACCCCAACAGGTAGCAGTAATTAAGATTAAGGCACATCAGAGGGAACCGGACCGGACTAGCCCGGACTGGTTAAATCACCAGGGGAACCAGGCTGCGGACCAAGCAGCACAAAGGGCGCTAGAGCAAGAAAGGATCGAAGAAGTGCCAATAGCCGCTGTGAGCAGCTCCGAGGACGAGATAAGTATTGACGAACTCCATGAGGACACCCCCGACGTCGAAAAAGGTACATGGGAAGAACAAGGCGCAAAGCGGGGAAGCGATAATGTCTGGCGAAAGGATAACAGGGTAATGGCCCCCAAGTGCATTCAAAATACGCTATTAGAACTCCACCATGGGCTTGTACACTCAGGGAGAGAAGCGGTGATGGGAAGCCTCAGCAAAGAATGGTGGTGGAAGGGGATGGGAAGAGATATCGCGAGATACTGCCATCGATGTATCACCTGTGCGCAGTATAACCCCGGGCGACCCATAAAGGTCAAAGTGGGACATCAACCAAGGCCACGAGGGCCCTGGGAGCACATACAAATAGACTTCACAGGTCCCCTTCCACCGTCACACGGCAAAACATACTGCCTCGTGGTCATAGACCAATTCACCCACTGGGTAGAGGCTTTCCCCACGCGAAATTGCACCGCTTTGACGGTTTCCAGAGTCTTAGCTGAAGAAGTAACCCCCAGGTGGGGAATACCAATTCAAATGGACTCTGATCAAGGTACCCACTTTACCGTCAGTGTCATAAAAACGGTATGCCAATTAATGGGAATTAAACAAAAATTCCACATCCCATACCACCCTCAAAGTTCGGGCATGGTGGAACGAATGAACCGAACCTTAAAAATGCATTGGCAAAGACAATGCAGACGTCGGGGAAAACCTGGACTGAAGTATTGCCCATTATCCTAATGAAGCTGCGAGCCACTGAAAACCGAACGACAGGCTTGACCCCTTATGAATTGATGACAGGAAGGGCGATGCAATTGCCAGAAGGCATCATAACAGGTGGGGCCGATGTAGGCCCTTTAAAAGATAGACTAAAACGATACGTTCTGGAACTTAGCACTCAATTAAAGGAGATGCGAAAGAATGTCTGCGATAATCAGGAGGACAAAGATCGGGCACAAGAGCTCACAATGACGGCTTATGTTCCCTCAGCGGGTAGTAAAGTCATGGTGAAAACTCTGCCCAGCAAACCAGGGTTCGCCCCAAAATGGAGTGGGCCATATGAAATCATAATCAGTGGGGATACCTGTGCCTGTCTAGACATAAGGGGTAAAGGAGTATGGAAGCATTGGACACAATTGAAAGTATATAAAGACAACTGACTGGCTACTTTCTGAATCTGTTTTACAGGTGATCTGCATACCCTTTGTCATAAAATTCCTGTAAAGACTGGACTGTAGTGATATATTAATCATGTTTAGAGTATTATGGGTAATGGCGTTATTTCATATTGTCACGGGAAGCGCGGTACCCCATTTATGTAAAGAGAGAGGATTGCATGTAAATACCTTTCTGTATATGTCATATGTCTATGCGAAAAAAATGGGCCAAAGCTCCTGCTGGGTGTGCGCCCATGTGCCCACCCATACCGGGGGAGGAATCCCATTAAGGCCTATCCCCTTTAAGGTAGAGGAGATGGTAGGGTGGTTATTATACTCTAATACCACCTGGAATAAGGAGGATACCATACAAACCCAAAATAGCTTGAATCCAGATCAGCTGGAACATGAGTGGAAACAGGCAGGGTATAACCCCACGAACTTTAAAGGATGGTTTCATCCCCAGTACGATAATCGAAGGTATCCAGAAGAGCTATTAGTCAGCACAGGGGGAAAACTAAACAATGCAGAGGGGGAAGTCTGCTTGGTAAACTATGACGAGACAGGGTTAGTGGTTGGATGGAGTAAGTGCAAGTATAATTACACTTTAACCAAAACCAGTACTAAACCACCAGGTGCCCTAGAATGGCCCTACGTGGGAACGTTTAATTTATCCGAAGTGCTAAACCGGACTAGCAATCTACCCTGGAAGGAATACCTGGGATCATGTACCAACTTTGGAACAAATTTGAGGCCTATAATAATACCTATTTCATTTGCGGATATAAGGCGTATCCATGGCTTCCATGAACCTGGACTGGGTCATGCTATATAGGATTCGTAGTACCATACATCCATTATTTATCCTCCCTAACCCACCACTACGGGTACCAGTCATTATGGCAACCAGCCAAGCGTGTTAAGAGAGCTATTACGGAAACCGAAAGATTCTGGGCTATAGCATTCCCCTGGTACGGAACAGGAAAAATAACAAGGGAATCCATAAACATGGCAGCAGTGCTCGAACAAATAGCCAACGATACGGCTGAGTCCCTGAGAGAAATGAGTGCCGAAATGGTGGCGATCCGGACCACCGCCTTACAGAATAGGATAGCCCTAGATTATCTGTTGGCGGCGCAAGGAGGCACCTGTGCCCTGATCGGGACAGACTGCTGTACATATGTCCCAGATAGCTCCGAGAATATCACGAGCCTAGCAAATCATATCCAAGAAGAAATAAAGAAGCTCCATCAACCCACAAGCACAGGGTGGCTTGATTGGTTGCTAGGGAAAACCGGGTGGGGAGCGTGGATGATGCAAGGGATAATAATAATAGTTGTAATTTGTATGTTGATGTGTTGTGCGCTGAGCCTTATAAAGTTGTGTTGCCAAACTGCTATGAAAACCGTGATGCCGATCGCCTCTATCGAGGAGGAATGCACCAACCTGCTACCAAGGGACGAAGAACACCAATACGACACTGTCGAAGGAACAACCGAACCCCCGGACATAAGCCAGTGGCTGTAAGCACCGACGAAAGGGGGACCGAGGATGGTCATCTGGGAGCAAATGAATCATGCTCCAGGACCAAGAGGAGGGATTGTTAGAATAAAATTTTGCTGGACAAGATTGCTGGACAAGATTTTGCTGGAAAAGATATAAACAACAAATTCGCTGACTGGGACTAATTGAATCACTGCACAGTGAGACATGCCACGCTTACGCATGGCTGGAACAAAGTTCGTCTCGTGTCCTGACTGGGACTAATTGGATCACTGAGGACTAACAAGGTTCACTGGTATCCTATCATCGAACTAATCACTTGTATCCTATTATCGAACTAATCACATTCCGCCGGGGAACAAGACGGAATGAAGACCTGAAGAGGCAGAATTGGCAACACAAGTGTGTAAACTCCTGACTGGAGGAAAATAACGATATGCACTAATAAACGAATTGATTGGATGAATGTAAATGATCTAAAACCAACTTCTTGGAATTGTATATAAGCTCGGCACGTACTACAATCGGGGAGAAGGTGCTCTCGCAGACCGCGTGGTTGCAGACTCTTCTCCCAGAGCTCTGTCATTTAATAAAGTTGTCTCTCTTACTCAAAGTCTAGTTTCCGAGGAATCATTTTTCCTACAACAGTGAGCATAGAGAGAGAGGGAATGGGTAAGGGTGCATGGATGTCAGTGTCAAGTGGGATGTGGAGGAAGAGATTGCTAAAGCTGAGTGCTGGTGAAGAAAGGCAATGGGGATCAGATTGAGGGTGATGGGAAATTCATACTCACTTTTCCAGTGCGCTGAAGGTCATGAAATCTTTTCCTGCACTGTATCCAGGTTCTGCGGGTGACTCCCAAGGGGTTGACCGCCTCAGCCACCTGCATCCACACTGCCTTGGTCTGAGTGGGAGGCCCCTTCCTCCCTGATGAAGGGAAGAGCACCTCCCTGTTGGCCCTAGCCCCATTGACTAATGCCTGCAGTGCCGCCTCGTCAAAGCGAGGAGCTGATCTTGCCCTCCCGCTTGTCATTTTTGCTACAGCTCCCTCACACTGCACAGTCAAGAAGCTTGGCAGTCTGCAGAAGAAGCAAGGCTTGTTGTGGACCTTAAATGCAGCAGCAATGATGATGTCATCGGAGGGGACTTTCAGTCATGAAAAACCCATTTGCAAAGGCTTCCCACATGTTGGAAATCAATTGGCCAATTAAGTTAAAATTGCATCAATCTCCCACATCCATTTAGATTCATGTGAGAAACACGAAATTCGGATGACACGACACCAGCCCGCACCTGAGTTAAAATCCCGCCCATACAGTCTGAAAATGTGGGTTCCAGTGCTGATAATTGCTGATAATTCCATACTTTGTTGTAAGTTTCTTAAAATCAAAGAGTATTTTTTAAGAACAAGGGCAAACTTTTCTGAAACCGACAGGGGCCTGGTATGGAGGAGAGGGTTTTATCATAAAATCACGGGCATGTTGGAGTCGCTAGAAATCAACAGGCTCTGAGACTTTTGTTGCAGCAAAGGCAAAACGCGTGTTACTTTATTCACTCTCCATGAGGACTGAGGCTCTCAGCCTCGTTGCAGGGCTATAACGTCATCACGCTACCGACGCTCTTAAAGGGACCCTGCCCCGATAACCCAACCAAGTACATACATATGACAACATTGGCTATACATAGTGAATTGTGTTTAGGTACATATAACCACATTGGCTATACATTGTAAATTGTGTTATTGTCCCTATGTGGTCTCCGCCACAGGCACACTGTCGCAATTTTCCACCCATTTAACTCAATGGATGGAACCCTGCTGGCAGTGCATCCACAATTTTTTGATAAGCCACCCACTGTGGACAAGGCCTCGCTGCTGGTGTAGGGTCTCGGAAGAGAGAGCCCAATATATTTTTCAATTTGAAATGGCAGAAAAGTTTGAACAACAAGTACACCCCAACTTCCTTTTAAGGAATCTGAGAGAGTTTCAATAGGTATTAGGATGTCCTTTGCAACTGAAAAGAGAACTTGAACAGGAAAAATTAATTTCTGCAATGATGCACTGAGCTATGTGATATGGGGACCTCGATGAACCTGCCCATTTGAGCTCCGGCATTGTTTATGACCATATTTCCGCACTATGCTCTGCTCAATATGCTGCACATCTAGTGACAGTGTAAATATGTCACTATCATAGGATCGAATCACGTGGGTTATAGGCTTCCGTCTGATGGAGATAGGCTAGGGCTGAAATTCCACATGACTTTAATTGGTGTCTGGCTGTAACGGCAGTGCAACCCCTGTGGAAAAGGTAGTAACCGAATTACCATTAACATACAATTGTTGACCTATATTAACTAGAAATGTTCCATTATAAATCAGAACAATGACAACCAAATTATATGGAGAACAAGCTAGGATTCATAAATAAAAGATAATCACTAATAAACTCAATAAGGACTTCAGGAGATACTTCTTTACTCAGAGAGTAATGGGAAAATGGAACTCGCTGTCACATGGAGTGCTTGAGGCAATTAGCATAAATGCATTTAAGGGTAAACTCGATAAGTATATGAGGGAAAAAGAAATAAAAGAATATACTAATGGGGTTTGGTGAAGTAGGTTGGGAGGAGGCTCCTGTGGAGCATAAACAATGGCATAGCTGAATGGCCTGTTTCAGTGGTGTAAATACTATGTAATTCTATGTACAGTCCATGCTCAGAGGGACAGCCCATACGACAATGCTGCTGACACTTAATGCCCACTTTCAATGGGTGGACTTAACACTGGACAGGACATCCCCAACAAAAAAAGATAATAAAAGAAGGGCTGCAAGCAGTACCCTCAGTTACATCTATTAAAGTCTGAGTAATGAATCTTTGCAACGTTCTGTGTGAAAGTTAAGAATGGCAGCAGGAGACATGAAGAAATTTAAAAAAAATTCAGACCCTGATCTTTGGGGGTCCAGGCCTTGAAACCAGCCTGGACCCCCAGATGACCCCTACTTCCACCACTACCTCTGCCGATACTATGCCGGATCCCAAGTGAGGGCCAAGGTATGGGAACTCCCGACCTGGGAGCTCCCTGTGCCTGGCCCTGTCTCCCTTCCATTGATGGCCTTGTAGGAGCGGGCGGAGGCTCCGCTGTACAAGGCTATCCCAGAAACATTGCCCCATAGCCAGGTGTTGACTGGTTAGGTGGGCAGAACAGTGGCAAATGGAATTCAATCCGGAGAAGTGTGAGGTAATGCATTTGGGGCGGACTAACAAAGCAAGGGAATACAATATAAATGGTAGGTCACTGGTAAGTGCAGAAAATCAAAGGGGCCTTGGAGTGCATGTCCACAGATCCCTGAATGTAGCAGGACAGGTAGATAAGTTGGTTAAGAAGGCATACGGGGTACTTGCCTGTATTAGCCGAGGCACAGAATATAAGAGCAGGGAAGTTATGCTTGAACTGTATAAAACACTAGTTAGGCCGCAGCTAGAATACTGCGTGCAGTTCTGGTCACCACATTACAGGAAGGATGTGATTGCACTAGAGTGGGTGCAGAGGAGATTTACGAGACTGTTGCCTGGGCTGAGGAATTTTAGCTATGAGGAAAGATTGGATAGGCTGGGGTTGTTTCCTTTGGAACAGAGGAGGCTGAGGGGAGACCTTATTGAGGTGTATAAAATTATGAGGGGCCTAGATAGAGTGGATAGGAAGGACCTATTTACTTAGCAGAGGGGTCGATAACCAGGGGGCATAGATTTGAAGTAATTAGTAGGAGGTTTAGAGGGGATTTGAGGAGAATTTTTTTCACCCAGAGGGTGGTGGGGGTCTGGATCTCACTGTCTGAAAGGGTGGTAGAGGCAGAGACCCTCATCACATTTAAAAAGTACTTGGACATGCACTTGAAGTGCCGTAACCTACAAGGATATGGACCAAGTGCTGGAAAGTGGGATTAGGCTGGATAGCTCTTTGTCAGCCGACATGGACAAGATGGGCCAAATGGCCTCCTTATGTGCTGTAAATTTCTATGATTCTATGATTCTATGACATATCTGGGTTCAAAAGAAGATTGCTGGTGTTCTGGCGAACTCCCACCAGGGGTCCAATGGAACAGCCAAGGAATTTCAACCCCAATGTCTATAGTTCCAGCTTTCTAGAAGCATTGGAATGTCTTATGTGGGATGCAGCTATTGAGGGTTGAATAGTATAGGTATTAGATTAGTGTCATTGAGTTTAATGGACAGGACATTTTATATCCTTGCAAGTTTTATCTGTTGTAATTACCATTTCAGGAGAATAAATAAATTAGAGACAATCCACGCTGTTATAAATTGCACATATTCCATGGGAAGGATTGAACTGGGTGGGCTGAATGGCATTTTTCACTCCCTACGTTCTTACACTTTTATCTGCATTGGAACTGTCTTCTTTGCAAAAAAAACAAGAAGTGAAAGCAACAGGATGGAATTGCATTCAGTGTGGCAGCCAAAAAATATATTTTTATGATGATATGTGCAATGTAGAAAGCATGAAAGCACAAGTGTAGCCCCCTCAATAAATCTTTCATCATCACCAAGTGTCCAAGGCAGCAGGCAACGCATCCACTCATGCTCTCCATCTTTGTTTAGCCTTTGATTCATAATTAGACCTACGTCATGGTGCCAACTGGCCATTTCTCACCCTTGACGTTTCTCATGATAATTAACACCTGCTTCCACTGCCCAAACTTGAAACTGTAAGTTCTACATACCTTTTGTACAAGTTATTACAAAAACAACCCCGTTCTCTTTTATTTGAGACATGAAATTAACAGCTCCACTTTTTTTCTGGGTGAAGGGAGATGTGTGTGTGTGGGTGTGTGGGGGGGGGGGGGGGCGGGGGGGGGGGTTGTGGGGTGGATTTTGTGCAACTCCCCAAACGTACTGGTTCTGATATTTAGCCTCACCACTTGCCCGGTCAATGGTCAGGTGCAGCGCACCGGAAGTGTGGCCCATCTGTCCAGGCTTAAAAATGCACAAATGTGGCAGGCTCCAGACATTAGCATGGTCTTGTCGCATTCTACGTATAGGCCCACCTCCTGGCAGGGCAATGCGCTAGGACATAGCGGTAGGAACACAGGTGCAGCTACAGATCTGAGGTCTCCTGCCTGCTACTGAACAGCAGCCAGAAGGCATCCAATGGGTCACTGCAACTAAAAGGTAAGACTTGCCTTTTGGACCATCTTCACCAAGCTGTGGGCCTTCGACTGGAATGCTCTTAGAAATTGCAATCTGAGTGAGTGCCAGCTGGAAGGTCCACCGTTAGTTTCTTGGGGGAGCCGCTGGAAATGGGCAGCCCTCAGACCAAACCACAGGAAACTGAGACAAGAGGGCCTGAAATGCCTCTCGACAAAACAGATCTCTGACTTTTTCTCCTCTTCATATCCTTGGAGCATTCCTGAGGTGCTGCGGAAAGTAATATCGGAGTGACTTTTTTCATCATCTCTCCCAAGATGACAGCCAGATGATCTGCTCTCGAGCCTCTACCCATGCTGCTCAGCCATTAGAAGGTACACAATGAGCACTTTTCATGTCCTCAGAATGTCCTAAAGAGCTTCATAACCAATTAGTTATTTTGAGGCATAGTCAATGTTGTTATGTAGACAAATGCAGCAGCCAATTTGCGCACAGCAAGGTCCCTCGAACAATGATGAGATAAATGACTAGTTAATCTGTTTTAGTGGTCGTGGATGGATAGATTTTGGCCAGGACACCAGAACTCTCTGCTCTTCTTTGAATAATGCCCTGGGATTTTTTACAGTTACCTGATAGACAATGCAGCACTCGTTCAGTATTGCATTGAAGCATCAGGCTAGACAATGTACCTAAGTCCACTCAAGAGCAACTCGGGTGGGGTGTAAAATGGATGTCCAACCCAAACCCACCCTTTTCCCACTGGGCGGGTTATGTTAAAAAAATCAGGGCTTTGGTGCCTCCCTGTACCAAAATAGCAGATATTGGGAAGCTAGAATGTGAAGGACTGGTGGGAATGCATGGACTCATATCCCATCATTGAGCACAAATAAAATATCATGCATGGTGAGATCTATATTTTGGTAGTGCTTGCTAACCCCTGGTCGCTGGCTAATGTATATGGATAGTCTCTTTAGATGGTCCAAGATCAATAATGAAATGGGGAAAATAAAGAATTTGAGTTCTGCACAATTGCGAACAAGACGCAGCTGAATTTGCAATGACAGCTGCTTAGGGCTCACTCTATAGAGTGACATTCCATTTTAGGAAGAGAAAGTTCTGAATATTAACTCATTCCGTCTTATCCCAAAAGCTCCTTCCCATCAAGGGACAAGGTGACAGCAGATTATTCTGCTTTCTGGGAAGTATTACAGAAAAATCTCACTGGTAAAAATGTGTTCTCAAAACCGGTCTGGTTAAAATGAACCAACTTGCTCAATTCTCCTTCTAACCTTGTAGTGTATACTTTGGCCCGTATTTAGTGCATTCCATGGGATATTTTCCTGGTGATGAAGGTAAGTATGACAGTAGTCTTTACTGCTCCTGCTCCTCATAAATCTCTTAAAAGGATAAATCAACCATTTTAATCTGTAGTAGTGCACTGCTTGGCAATGAAATCTACAGAATGCCATACATTCCAAGGGATTTACTAAATAATGCAAATGGAATACCTCGGTTAACCTCTTCCTAAGTGACAAGTTTGTTTAAACCTCTTTTGTTCAGGGCAGAAAGATTAAGCTTTTCTAAGAAACTACCAATCTTTGCATCATGCGGGCTGCACCCCAAGAAGTACAGGTTTGAGCACAAACTCCTTGTTAAATTGTTCCAGCATATTGTGACAGAATTCAATTTTTTTTAACTACTTCCTTCACTTCATTCTATTTAACGCTGGTGAAAATCCCAAAGATGTTTGGGTGTAAATGCTACAGGCTCTATCCGAGCCTTAACTGCAGCATACAAACTCCATCCAAAAAATGGATCACCGGAACCGTGCTATGTAGATTCTCCATTCTGCCTAACATCTCGATCACAATCCTACCTGCACCCTTTAACTTAGAAACATGAGACTGGGTGAAAACATCTCAAGATCTCTTGTGAAAACATTGCGCTCATCAAAACAAGTGCAATACCGACTGCAGCACCTGCAAAACATCCAAGTAGGACATGTTGATTCCAGCTTTTTCCAGCCCAAATTGGATGTCCCAAAAATTGGAACAACACAAGCAACTACTCTGTGTTTTTCCTGAAAATATGTAACACAGCAGTTGAAATGTCTTTGATGAAGAGACCCACTCGAAATGTTTACCCATTTTTCTCTTTGGAATGTTTACTGACCTACTGCGGATTTTCAATATTTTCTGCTTTCATATCCAATGTGCTGCATTTCAGATTTTTATTTTTATCTCCAACATCTTGCCCAGGTTCATTATTATTAGGAGTTACTCAATCTTTATAAGAAACTGCAGTAAAACAGCTATTCACCCAACCCATGCATTCTGCATTGTTATGGGTGTAAGCTTCAGCTCACTCTACTTTTGAACTCTTACACCATGGCCCTTGTATTTTAGTCAGTCACATGTCTTATGCATGACTCTTCATCCTGAAGAGTCTCCAAACCAAACTTGTAATAAACCCACATAAATAGGGATCCAAGGGGGCAATTTTCATTTACCTTTGGCCCCGTTTATGCTACAAATCAGGGCAGTCACAGGACCAAAATGGCATGGTTGAAGAGACGATTCTACGTTTGGTTTCCATCCGTTCAGAACAGATACTCGAGATGCTGCATTAGATGGGCTGTGGCCAGGGAAGGGGACTGTTGAGTCTGTGTGTCCCAGTTATGCTTATGATCAATCACTGGACACAGACAACAAGAATAACTTTTAACAGGTCTTTACTATTCGGAGGTCAGGGCTGAACTGCCCAGCAAATCCCTACACAACACTTATATACCGGTGTGGTCACCACCGGTATTACAGTATACAGCAGCCAAGAGAAAGTAGTACATCTCTTAAGGTAGTTCTCTTAAGGTGGAACAGGTTACATACACCACAATCCTCCCTTTTTAGCTTAACAGTTATATCCCCATTTAACATAACATAATAACATATATATATATACAACTTCATGCAAAACAGTTCAAAGATTCAGGCCTAGAAATTGAGTAGCCTTAGCGCCGCATTTGAGGCGCTAGAGGGCCTAGCGCCGGAGTTATGGCCAGTTGGGAAATTGAGTGGGGCCCTTCCGTCGGCGTTAAGCCGGTAGCGCTGCGCCGGCACCGATGACGTCATCGGTGTGCGCAGCGTCCCGGTTGCCATGCCGACGGGCCCCAGCGCCGAAATTCAGTTGCGGCCGCCTCGCCCGTGGCAGCCGCAACTAAGACTCTGGCAACCGAGTCTTCCCCGAGTTAGCGCCGGCGCATTAAGGTCGCGCGGCGGCCGGCCGCTTTCCCGTCGGCTGCCTGCCCGCACCTCCCTCCCCGGACTCCTCCACCCCCCCCCCCCGCGGAACAGATGCGTCTGGCCTGCAAGCCCGGCACTTGTCCGAGGTGCCGGGCTCATTTTTTCAATATTTGAACGGACAGCGGGCGGGTGCAGGCAGCTCCTCCTTAACTGAAGGAGGAGGCCTGCACTTCCCCAGCCTGCCGCACCGCATCGGGTGCCGCAGCGCCGGATTAGCGCCGCAATTCGGCACTCAGCGCCCATTGGGAGGCGCTCACGCCCGCCAGTAGCGCCGGCAGCCGTCTGGGCGCGGCGCTACTGAATTTTTGGCGCGCGCAAGGGAATTAGCGCCGGCGCTAAATTTCCGGCGCTAAAGCCCTGGCGCGGCGTCAACTCAATTTCTAGGCCCCTGTCTCTGAGGAGGCCTCCTGATTCGAGTTGGATAACGCCTTTCAGGGGTCTCTGATTCTCGTTGCTGGGGTGACTCATCTAGTTGATCTCTTATGGATTGGACATCATCATCAGGTACATTTACTTCTGAGGTAGATGCTTCAGGTTCACTAACTTCTTCCACGGTTGTCTCTGCCGTAACCATGGGTTCGACCCTTGTTCTCGATTCTACCAGTTGGTCAGCATGACGCCGTATTACATTTTCACCAATATCTACCGTGTACATCAGGGGTCCTTGTCTGGCCCGAATTGTTCCAAATTGCCATTTCTCGTTTTTATAGTCCCGGGCTAACACTGGTTGTCCTATTTCGAAACTCAGAGTGGTCTTGTTATTTATATGTTGGAACTGTTTGTTTTCAACTTCCCTCCACACATTTGGTTTTAACAAGTCCAACCTGGACCGCAACCTCCTGTTATAGAACATCATGGCAGGACTTTGGTTTGTCACTGCATGAGTGGCGTTTCGATATGCCAGTAGGAATTTGTCCACCTTGTGTTGTAGTGGAATCTGATGGCCTTTATTGCCTTTTTGAACGTTTGTACAAATCTCTCGGCCAACCCGTTTGTAGCCGGATGATATGGGGCAGAGGTATGATGTTTCACCCCATTCTTCTTCATGAATTTCTGGAATTCTTCTGACACAAACTGCGGTCCGTTGTCTGAACATATTTGTTCTGGCAATCCATTTCTTGCAAATATCGTTCTTAGCACCGCGATCGTCTTTTCCGAGGTAGTGGTAGTCATCTTAATCACTTCTGGCCATTTAGAATGTGCGTCCACCGCAATTAAAAACATGGAGTCCATGAATGGACCAGCAAAGTCAATATGTACACGTTGCCATGGTGTTGAAGGCCATTCCCATGGATGCAGCGGTGCAATCGGAGGTGCATTTTGCACTTTTTGGCACCCTGAGCAGCTTTTCGTCAGATCCTCTATCTGTTGGTCGATACCCGGCCACCACACATAATCCCTAGCAAGGCTTTGCATCTTGACTCCCCCCAGATGACCTTCATGCAGTTCCTTTAGAACTCTCTCTCTTAACTTAGGAGGAATAATCACCCTTGTACCATACATCAATGTTCCTTGACAGACGGACAGCTGTTCTCGTCTTGCTGAGAATGCCGGTAACAGTGGATCACCATGTGCTGGCCATCCCTTCACTGTCACTTCGTAGACCCGGGACAGTGTCGGGTCATTCCTGGTTTCTCTTTCAATACTTGCATTGGTGACTGGTAAACATTCGATGATGGTCGAGTGAAATAACTCAACAGGGTCAACCGTCGGTGCCTCCTCCTCTGTAGGTAGTGGCAGGCGCGACAGCCCATCAGCATTACCATGCTGCTTTGTACCTTTGAATTCAATCTGATATTGATGTGCCCCTAGGAAAAGGGACCATCTCTGGAGTCTCTGTGCTGTCATCACCGAAACACCCTTCTTAGGGTTAAAAATGGATGCCAACGGCTGGTGGTCTGTCAGAAGCATAAACTTTTGGCCCTGCAGGTAATGATTAAACTTCTTTACTCCCCACACAAGGCTGAGAGCCTCCCTATCTATCTGAGCATAGTTGCGCTCAGCGGAGGTCAATGATCTGGATGCGAACGTGACTGGCCTCTCCAGGCCATTTGGCAACTTGTGTGAGAGTACTGCCCCAATACCATATGGAGAAGCATCACAAGCCAAACGAATAGGCAGCGTTGGGTTGAAGTGAGCCAACACTTCCTCTGAGGTGATCAATGCCTTGCTTTTGCGAAAGGCCCTCTTACAGTCCTCGCTCCACTTCCATGGTACTCCCTTCTGCAAAAGAGTGTTCAGCGGGTGCAGCACCGTGGATAAATTTGGCAGAAACTTATGGTAATAGTTAATCAACCCAAGGAACGACCTCAACTGGGATACATTATCCGGAGCGGGAGCCTTCACAACAGCTTCGATCTTGTCAGGAGACTTATGAAGCCCCTCCTGGTCAATGACATGACCACAGTACGAGATCCGCTTCTGAAAGAACTCACATTTCTGGCGATTAACTCGAAGTCCATATTCTTTCAATCTGGTGAGCACCAGTTCCAAATTTGCAAGGTGTTCCTCGTCATCATCTCCTGTAATCAGAATATCATCCAGGTAACATTGTGTGCCTGGAATTCCCTGTAATACCTGCTCCATGGCCCTCTGCCAAATTGCTAGAGCCGATGCCACTCCAAAAACCAGTCTATTATATCGGTACAAGCCTCTATGCGTGTTGATCGTGAGATACTGGCGTGACTCTTCCTCAACTTCCATCTGTAAGTACGCCTGCGCCAGGTCTATCTTGGTGAAGTGTTTCCCGCCAGACAACGAAGCAAAGATATCCTCAATCCGCGGAAGTGGATACTGCACCGTGTGAAGCACCGGATTAACAGTGATCTTGAAATCTCCACAGATGCGAACCTTCCCCGGTTCCCCCGGCTTGTTGCTCGATGAACGCTTCATGACGGGAACAATGGGCGTGGCCCACTCACTCCAGTCTACCTTAGACAGCACTCCTGAATGTTCTAGCCCTTCCAGCTCAGCTTCCACAGCAGGTCGTATCGCATAAGGTACCGGTCTGGCTTTGAAAAATTTCGGGTTTGCATGTTCTTCAACCTTAATGTTTGATGTTTGCTGTAATTCCTCTCAGTGTTCCCAGTCCCTGTTGGAACAGCTCTTTAGCATCGTCCAATATTCTGGACAATCGTTTAGGTTTGACATCTTTTTTACCGGAATCTACCGTTAGTGCTTTTAAGGAATGCCAGTCCATATTTATTTTCCTAATCCACTCCCGTCCCAGTAGTGGTGGACCTCCCTCAGGTAGCACATATAAGTCCATTCCTCGGCTTTCTTTGCCCTTGTGGACCACCTTTACCTCTATCTTCCTGATGGGGTATACTCTTTGCCCCGTGTATGTTTTCAATACAATCTCCGTATCCCGTAGGGGAATATGTGGGAATAACCTTTTGTAATCTTGCTTATTCATGACTGTCAATGCCGATCCAGTGTCCAATTCCATCTTCACTTGGACTCCTGCTATCTGAAGTGTGACCCAAATTGTTTGGAGGTCTGCTTCCTTACCAACATTGTGTACTCTTAGACTACCCAGTTCATTACTGCTGGAGTCTGAATCTGACTTCTGTTCGTTCGAACTGTTCTCTGTCACCTTGTGTACCTTTCTGTACTTTTCCTGCGGTGACTTTTTGTTGCTGGTCTTCTTTCCTGACCGGCATACTTCAGCTATGTGACCAAGCCTGCCACATTTTCTGCATTCCTGATTTTTGAACCAGCACTGGTTCTGATCATGCGTTGTCTTTCCACAACGATAACATTTTACTGTACCCAAGACCATTTGATTGGTGCTGAGTTCCAGTGACCGTAGCTGCATTTCCGCCGTGCCTCTCACTGCGGCTTCGTGCGATGCTGCAATAGTGACAGCTTTATCAAGCATAAGATCATTCTCCTCAAGCAGTCGCTTTTGTGTTCCTTCTTTTAACAATCCACACACAAATTTATCTCTCAGCGCATCTGCTAGTCCTGTTCCAAACTGACAGTACTTTGATAGCTTACGCAGTTCAATTAAAAATTCAGCGTTGCTTTCGCCTTTCAGCTGCGTTCTTCTGTAAAATTTAAATCGTTCCGCTATCATCAGCGGCATGGGGTTTAAATGATTTTTCAGGACAGTAACAATATTCGCGAAAGTCTGATCTGCCAGTTTATCTGGTGATAGAAGGTGTTTCAATAGCCCGTATGTCTTCGCACCCATTGAGCTTAATAAGGTTAGTGCTTTCTCATCATCTGGTACCTTATTTGCTTTACAATAAACTTCCATGCGTCCTACATACGTGGTCCAATCTTCGATATCGCTATCAAAGGTATTAATGTTCCCATGTTTAGGCATCCTTGCAAGTTTTTAAATTTTTCTTTTTCTCAAAATGGTGGCTTCCCGCGCTTGTCTTCTTCCCCCGCCTACTAAAATGGCGGCTTCCCGCGCTTGGCGGTCTTTCCCGCGCTCGTCTTCTTCCCCCGCTGACTACAATGGCGGATTCCCGCGTTTACCTTCTTCCTCCGCTGGCTGCAACGGCGATTGCCATGCTGCTGCCGTTCTCGCCTCCCCAGCGGTTCTCAATTCCCCGACGCTGCTTTGCCTCGCAGCCCCGCTTGCAGCCCGGTCCTTTACACCGGCTGCGTTTGAGTTCTCCGCGGCTCTCGTGCCTTAAGCTGCCCCAGTCGCTGCGCCTCTCGGCCTCGATTGCAGCCCGGCCCTTTTTACCGGCCGTGGTCGAGTTCTCCGCCCTTATTCCTCCGTTTTCCCTCCCCTACTCCACAGCCAACGCGGTCGACTTTCTGCTTGTGTTGCTGATCGGCTTACCCACCACCGTGGTAGAAGGGGTGATCACTGCCTGTCGCTGATGGAGGGCTTCGTGGTTAGAACTTTTCTTTTTAACCCAGGTTCTCGATGCCTCCCGTGCGATGGTGCTCAGCAGGATGATGAGGGCGGATGCCTCTTCTCGACGCCCGTTCTGAGGACGAAGCTGCCTTGGATGTAAAACTGCCGCAGGGTAAGATCGGACTCGTCGCCACTGTTGAGTCTGTGTGTCCCAGTTATGCTTATGATCAATCACTGGACACAGACAACAAGAATAACTTTTAACAGGTCTTTACTATTCGGAGGTCAGGGCTGAACTGCCCAGCAAATCCCTACACAACACTTATATACCGGTGTGGTCACCACCGGTATTACAGTATACAGCAGCCAAGAGAAAGTAGTACATCTCTTAAGGTAGTTCTCTTAAGGTGGAACAGGTTACATACACCACAGGGACTCCCAGGTTTTCTCAGCCACATTATAAAGGGGGCTGATGGGCTACATAGAACTTCTTTCTGGGAGTCCAGATACCATATAAAATTCAAAATTTGACCATATATTCCCAGAGTTTCCAGTTTCTTTATAAACATTACTTGAGACGGATGGATGTATTTACATATTAATATATAAAACGTAAAACATTGAGGACAGCAGTCACTGGGGATAATTTTAACTTTGGGCGATAGTGTAAAATGGGAGATATTGATTCAGCCACCCATTGTACATCTCTCCGATTTACACTATCGCCCAAAGTCAAAATTACCCTCACTGATTCAGGCAATGAAAGTCACTAAAGTAATGGCTGATGCCCAACCATAAGATTGTGCAGTGGACTGCCAGGACATTTACATCTTCACTGCCTTGCGTACCTCCACACAACTAAAAAGTTCTTGTCAGAAACATTAGTTGAATGAAATAGTGCCTAATAGTTGTGACATCACTTCATTGAATCAGTAATCAGCACTCTCTACCTCAAAGGTGTCCAAAGCACTGATACAACAATAACTTACTTTCATAGGCAGGGAATGTCCTCGGAGCTGCTCCCATTGCTCTGCCATAACATCGGTGAAGAGGAACAGATTTGTGGAAATTCCTGTTCACAGCATCTTTAACGTGGAAAAGCAGCCCAAGGCACCTCACAGAGGTAATACAAACTGTTTCAAATTGTAGTACAAGGTACCATTCACAAAATCTAATGTTAATGGCAAAATGAAAACTTAGCCATATAATATAAAATACTAAATATCAGACAGAAGATTGAGTGCAATAATTCAATTTCTATGCAGATGACTAACAGAAATCTCTTAACTTAACCCTCCTTATATTTATCTAGTGAACATATTTATTTTCCTTTATAACAGATTTCAGCAGACTGTGTAGATTGTATGTAAATGACCTATGTGTATCTTAGCATACTACTCATTTACCTACAATGAATTACATGGATTTACATATACAATTAGCTTCTATGGGGAGAAAGAATTATGCTGTTTCAGGAGGAAGCACAGAACTACCCAGTATAAATACAAATATTTCCCATTGTGCTTACACTGCAGCTAATTTTGCCCTGTGTTTAGAAAGAGTTTCAGTGGTGTAAAGAAAAGCTGTTTGGAATAACTTTTCCTACCTTTGGTTATAAATGTTTATCACTGACATTAACGAATAGGGTTTGATTGTGGGAAGTAGAGGACAGTATATGGGAAGAAAATACACAATGGGAGATACTTGATCAAATGAATGCACTGGGTAGTATCTTCGCATAACTGAAATACAAGGCCTAATGTGCTGAAAGAATGTGGATTGCTCCTTAACTTTATTTTCAATTATTTAAATGTTATTTCTGCCTGATAACTATTATATTTCAGAGATTAATTAACCTACACCTGGACTTCAGTTTTATCAATGCCAACGGAGGTTTAAATAACGTGATAGGAATCCTTTAACATTCAAAGAGTGGCTATCATGAGCAGCATATCTTTTAGGAGCTATTATTAAGTTTAACAACCGTTTATTTATTTCTCACCTTATGTTGACTTAATAGAATATTTTTTGTGTAACAACAACAACAACAAAAACTTGTAGTAAAATGTCCCAAGGTGCTTCACAGGAATATTCTAAGACAAGAAATTTGACACTGAGCCACATAAGGAGAAATTAGGGCAGGACAAGGAGGTAGGTTTTAAGGAGCATTTTAAAGGAGGAGAGAGAGGTAGAGAAGCGGAGAGGTTTAGGGAGGGAATTCCAGAGCTTAGGGCCTAGGCAACAGAAGGCACGGCCACCAATGGTTGAGCGATTATAATCAGGGATGCTCAAGAGGGCAGAATTAGAGGAGCGCAGATATCTCGGGGGTTGTGGGGCTGGAGGAGAGTACAGAGATAGGGAGGGGCGAGGCCATGGAGGGATTTGAAAACAAGGATGAGAATTTTGAAATCGAGGCGTTGCTTAACCCGGGAGTCAATGTAGGTCAGCGAGCACAGGGGAGATGGGTGACCAGGACTTGGTGCGAGTTAGGACATGGGCAGCCGAGTTTTGGATCACCACCAAATTTATGTAGGGTAGAATGTGGGAGGCCAGCCAGGAGTGCGTTGGAATAGTCAAGTCTAGAGGTAACAAAGGCATGGATGAGGGTTTCAGCAGCAGATGAGCTGAGGCAAGGGCAGAGACGGGCGATGTTACAGAGGTGGAAATAGGTGGTCTTAGTTATGCTGTGGATATGTGGTCGGAAGCTCATTTCAGGGTCAAATATGACATCAAGGTAGCGAACAGTATGGTCCAGCCTCAGACAGATGTTAGGGAGAGGGATGGGATTAGTGGCTAGGGAACAGAGTTTCTGGCGGGGACCGAAAACAATGGCATTGGTCTTCCCAATGTTTAATTGCACTTGGCTTCAGAAGTCCAACACTGCCTTAAGCGTGCCAGTGCAGCCTTCGGTTGCCTGAGGAAGAGAGTGTTTGAAGACCAGGACCTCAAACCCAGCACCAAGCTCATGGTCTGCAGAGCAGCAGTGATGCCCGCCCTCCTGTATGCCTCAGAGACATGGACCATGTACAGCAGGCACCTCAAAGCACTGGAGAGTTACCACCAACGCTGCCTCCGCAAGATCCTGCAAATCCATTGGCAGGATAGGCGCACCAACGTCAGTGTTCTTGCTCAGGCCAACATCCCCAGCATCAAAGCTTTGACCACACTCGATCAGCTCCGATGGACGGGCCACATCGTCCACATGCCCGATTCGAGACTCCCAAAGCAAACGCTCTACTCGGAGCTTTGACAAGCCAAGCGAGCCCCAGGTGGACAGAGGAAATGCTTCAAGGACCCCCACAAAGCCTCCTTGAAAAAGTGCAACATACCCACCGACACCTGGGAATCCCTGGCCCAAGACCACACAAAGTGGAAGAGAAGCAGCCGGGAAGGCGCCGAACACCTCGAGTCTCTTCGCCAGGAGCAATTGGAAGCCAAGTGCAAACAGCGGAAGGAGCACATGCCAACCCAAGCACCCCACCCACCCGCCCCTTCAACCACCATCTGCCCCACCTGTGACAGAGACTGTAGGTCCCGCATTGGACTCATCAGTCACCTGAGAACTCATTTTTAATGTGGAAGCAAGTCATCCTCGGTTCTGAGGGACTGCCTAAGAAGAGAAGATTTATTTGGAGAAAATTTCTGCTCATCCAGAACTGGATGTCAGACAAGCAGTCTGGCAATTTAGAGGGGTCGAGAGAGGTGGTGATGAGGTAGAGCTGGGTGTCATCAGCGTACATGTGGAAACTGATGCTGTGTTTTCAGATGATATCGCCAAGAGGTAACATATAGATGAAAAATAGGAGGGGAGCCAAGGATAGATCCTTGGGGGACCCCAGAGGTAATGTTGCAGGAGTGGGAAGAGAAGCCGTTGCAGGAGATTCTCTGGCATGATTAGACAGATAAGAATGGAACCAAGTGAGTGCAGATCCACCCAGCTGGACGACAGTGGAGAGGCGTTGGAGGAGGATGGAGTGGTCAACCATGGCAAAGGCTGCAGACAAGTCAAGAAGGACGAGGAGGGATAGTTTACCTTTGTCACAGTCACAAAGGATGTCACTTGTGACTTTGATGAGAGCCGTTTCATTACTGTGGCAAGGGTGGAAACCTGATTGGAGGGATTCAAATATGGAATTGCGGGAAAGGTGGGCACGGATTTGGGAGGCAACAACATGCTCAAGGACTTTGGAGAGGAAAGAGAGGTTGGAGATGGGGTGGTAGTTTGCAAGGACAGAGGAGTCAAGGGTTGTTTTTATGAGGAGAGTGGTGATGACAGCAGATTTGAGGGAGAGGGGGACAGTACCTGAGGAGAGAAAACTGTTAACAATGTCAGCTAACGTGGGAGCCAGAAAAGGAAGTTGGACGGTTGGCAGATTGGTGGGGATAAGGTCGAGGGAGCAGGAAGTGGGTCTCATGGACAAGATGAATGTGGCGAGGTCATGAGGGGAGGTCGGAGATAAACTGGAGAAAGATGATGAGTTCAGAGCTAGGGAAGGGGGGAACCTTAGAAGAAATTTGGCCCGGTGGACTAGGGGAAGGAAGTGAAGTGGCAGAGGCAGTTGAACGGGTGGTCTCAAACTTAGAGACAAAGAAGTCCATGAGCTCCTCACACTTGTTGTTGGAGGTGAGGGTGGAGGAGACGGGGAGAGGGGTTTAAGAAGACGGTTAGCAGTGGAGAATAGAAGCTGGGGTTTATCTTTGCATTCCAGATGATTCTGGAATAGTGAGCAGTTTTGGCAGACAAGAACAGAACCCGATAATGCTGTATGTGGTCCAGCCAGGTCTGGCGGTGAATGGCTAAACCAGTTGTCCGCCATATCCGTTCAAGTCTGTGTCCCTTGGACTTAAGAAAGTGAAGCTGAGGGCTGTACCAGGGGGATCGGCCAGAGTTGTAGTGTATGTACCTTTAAGACAGAACTACTTTTACAGCTCCTGTATACTGTAGTACTGGCAGTGACCACACCTGTATATAAGCCTTGCGCATGCCTCTGTACCCCCAGTCTTGAGACTACCCTCCTCCAGTAAATACCTGTTGATTGTTAAGTTACAGCATCCGTGTGGCTATTGAAAAACATCATACTCTCAGAATCACGGATCTAACAGTGGCGACGAGTGTCGATTCGAATCTACCTGCAACTCTGCATTTCCCTTCGAGGATTCGCTCCGGGAGGGCGGTGGAAGAAAGTCCAGGTCAGAAACACGGGCGTCGACCACGAGCAACCGCCCAGTCGTCCAGCAGAGAGTGAATATCGCAGGGGAGGCTGTGGAGAGCCGGGCTTGGTTCCCCAGCCACGACGATCAGCAAGAGACTGACGACAGGTACAGCGCAGACCCTTCCCGGACAGCGGCGGCTGGAGCCGACCGACGGCGGAGAGAAAGCCGAGCAGCATCGACGGGGTAAGACAGAGGGTGAAGCGCACAGGGCGCAGCCGGGGGTTGAAAACCGAGCGGCGTCGAGAGAAAAAAAAAACAAAATGGAGAGAGAGAGGGTAAAGCAACAGCCGGGTTCAGGACCGAGCAGCGGAAACGAAAAAAAAGAACGCGCAGAGCACGGCCAGGGCTCAAGGGCTGAACTGTGTCCGCAGGGAGAAGAAGGGAGAGCGCGGGAGACGCCATTGAGCCGCGGAGAAGAAGGAAGAGCGCAGGAGACGACATTTTTAGAAGCCGCAGCGGAGAAGAAGGGCGAGCGCGGGAAGGAAGGAAAGCGTGGGAGACACCATTTTGTGCCAGCGGAGAAGAAGGGGAAGCGCGGGAGACGCCATTTTTGACAGTTAAATCACACCCAGGGATGCCGAAGAGTGGCAGTATCTCTACGTTCGACAATGAAGTCGAAGATTGGGCAATATATGTGGAACGTATTGAGGTGTACTGCAGGGCGAATGAAGGGCCATATGCTAGGAAAGCACTGGTTTTGTTAAATTCCATGGGTGCGAAAACTTATGGGTTACTGCGAAACCTAATAACCCCAGAGAAGCCAGTGAACAAGAATTTCGAAAGCATAGTAGAAATCCTACAGGACCACTTAAACCCCACACCACTGCTGATAGCAGAACGATTTAAGTTCCATAAAAGGAACCAACACAAAGACGAAAGCAATGCTGAGTACCTAACGGAACTGTGCAAGCTATCGAAACACTGCCAGTTTGGAGCGGGACTAGCAGATACGTTAAGGGACAAGTTTGTGTGTGGGCTGCAAAGTGAAGGAACCCAGAAATGGCTTCTATCAGAAAAGGATCTTACGCTGGACAAGGCTTTCAGTATGGCAGTATCACACGAAGCAGCCGCAAGGGGTGCTGCAGAGATACAACGGAGACCGCAAGAATATGGCACCAATGAAATGTCCTATGGAACAGGGAAGTGCTATCGCTGCGGCAGAAAAACACATGACCAGAAGGATTGTTGTTCAAGGACCAAGTGTGCAGACAGTGTGGAAAAGCAGGACACATAGCAAGAGTCTGCAGGTCTGGGAAGAAAACCAACAGTAAGAAATCTCCACAGGAGAAGTACAAAAAGGTACACCAGGTGATGGACAGTAGTTCAGATGAACAGAAAAGTGACACAGACTCCAGAAGCAAGGAGCTGGGTTGTCTGAAACTACATAAGGTAACCAAAATGGAGGATCACCAGACTATCTGGGTTACACTCAAGATAGACGGAGTCCAAGTGAAAATGGAATTGGACACAGGATCAGCCCTAACAGTCATAAACCAAAGGGACTATAAGCAGCTATTTTCACATATACCCTGGAAAGCTACAGAGATTGTCTTGAAGATGTACACGGGACAAAAAGTCTACCCCAAAGGAAAAATAAGGGTGAAAGTGATATATAAAGGCCAGGAAATACCTAAAATGGATATATATGTATTGCCAGATGGAGGACCACCACTGCTAGGACGTGAATGGGTCCGGAAGATATCATTAGATTGGCATTCCATACAGGCACTGAAGGTTGAGGCCAAAAAGGATGATGACGTCATACCTGGACGACTGTCAAAAATGCTAACTGACGCAAAAGAAGTGTTCCAGGAGGGACTCAGAACACTAAAAGGCATAACAGCAACGATTAAAATAGAGGAAAATGCAAGCCCAAAGTTTCTGAAGGCCAGACCAGTGCCTTATGCGATCAGACCAGCTGTCGAAGCAGAGCTGGAAGGGTTGGAACGTTCAGGAGTACTGTCCAAAGTAGACTGGAGCAAGTGGGCTACACCCATCGTTCCTGTAATGAAGAGGTCGTTGAGTAATACGCCTGGGGAACCAAAGAAGGTGCGCATCTGTGGGGATTGTAAGGTGACAGTGAACCCAGTCCTTCACACGGTACAATATCCGCTTCCACGAATTGAGGATATTTTCGCCTCGCTATCTGGAGGTAAACGCTTCACCAAAATTGATCTAGCCCAGGCGTACTTGCAAATGGAGGTAGAAGAAGCTTCGAAACAATACCTTACGATTAACACTCATAAAGGTCTCTATCAATACAATCGGCTGGTGTTCGGGGTAGCATCGGCTCCGGCTATTTGGCAAAGGGCAATGGATCAAGTCCTGCAAGGGATTCCAGGGACCCAGTGTTATTTGGACGACATCCTGGTCACGGGCGAAAATGACAGTGATCACCTCACCAACTTGGAGAAGGTGCTCACCAGATTAAATGAGTATGGGCTACAAGCTAATCGCCACAAGTGCGAGTTTTTCCAGAAACAGATCTCGTATTGTGGCCACGTCATCGATGAAGAGGGGTTACATAAGTCCCCTGAAAAGATTGAGGCAGTAGCCAAGGCTCCAGCACTGGAAAATGTGTCACAACTGAGGTCGTTCCTCGGGCTGGTAAACTACTACCACAAGTTCTTACCAAATTTGTCCACGGTATTACACCCACTGAACATCCTACTGCAAACAGGGGTACCATGGAAGTGGAATGACGAACGTAGACGAGCTTTCCAGAAGTGTAAAGATTTGATCACATCAAAAGAGGTGTTGGCCCATTTCAACCCAGCACTACCAATTCGTTTGGCATGTGATGCATCACCCTATGGTATTGGAGCGGTGCTGTCGCACAAATTCCCAGACGGGTTGGAGAGGCCAGTAGCCTTTGCGTCTCGGTCACTAACCTCAGCCGAGCGCAACTACACCCAGATTGACAGGGAGGCCCTCAGCCTAGTATGGGGAGTAAAAAATTTCAACCACTATCTGCATGGGCAGAAGTTCACCTTGCTGACTGACCACCAACCACTTGTCTCCATCTTTAATCCTAAGAAGGGCGTTCCAGTGATGACTGCACAACAGTTACAAAGATGATCTCTGTTTCTAGGGGCGAATCAATATGAAATAGAATATAAAGGCACGAAACAGCATGGAAACGCTGATGGGCTATCGCGCCTGCCACTGCCTACTGTGGAGCAAGCACCAGCAGTGGACCCTATCGAGATATTTTATTCGTCAATAATTGAACGATTGCCAGTAACGAACGCGGATATAGAGAAGGAGACCCGCAATGATCCGTTGCTGTCTCGGGTATATGATTTGATGGTGAGGGGATGGCCAACACATGGCGACTCACTGTTGCCAGCATTTTCATCCAGAAAAGAACAGCTGTCAGTATGCAGGGGACAGTGATGTGTGGATCCAGAGTGGTGATTCCACCCAAGTTAAGGGAGAGAGTGCTAAATGAGCTACATGAAGGTCATCTGGGGGGTGTGAAAATGAAAAGCCTTGCTAGGGCTTATGTGTGGTGGCTGGGAATCGATCAACAAATCGAAGACCTAACCAAGAGCTGCTCAGGATGCCAGAAGGTCCAAAATGCACCACCACATGCCCCTCTACACCCATGGGAGTGGCCCTCCTCTCCATGGCAATGGGTGCATTTTGATTTCGCTGGTCCATTCATGGACTCAATGTTCTTAATAGCAGTGGATGCTGATTCGAAGTGGCCTGAGGTGATAAAAATGTCCTCAACCACTACAGAAAAAACGATTGCAATCCTACAGACCATATGTTCCTGGGACTAGGGACAGGGTCACTGGCAAGGCTTGGAAGCTAAGTAGAGCCAGGCCTGGTTAGTACCTGGAGGGGTGATCATCAGGGAAGTTCAGGTGCAGAAGGTCACAGAAGTAGCCCCAAGGAGGGGCGGTTGGTGAGAAGGTTACAGAAGGAGCCCCGGGAGGAGCGGCTGGTGAGTAGGCCCGGGCGTTGGGCTGAAGATAGGAGGAATGGTGGAAATGGAATGGCGACGCGCACAGACGCAGCGGCTTTGCTTCTCCCAGGACGGTGCTATTTACGTTTAATGTTAATGTTATTTGTACTGGAGTCATGGGAGCTTGCAAGATCACATTTCATTGCTCATGTACTTGTGCAATGACAATAAAGTTGAATTATTATTTGCCAGAAACGCCTTGCCAGAGCAGATTTGCTCTGATAATGGACCACAGTTTGTGTCCGAAGAGTTTCAAAAATTTATGAGAAGGAATGGGGTAAGGCATTACACATCCGCCCGTATCATCCAGCCACAAATGGATTGGCTGAGAGGTTCATACAAACCTTTAAGAAGGCGATATAGGCCATGTGCGATGATGAAATTCCACTACAGCATAAGGTGGACAATTTCTTATTAGCCTACCGAAACGCGACACATGCAGTTACCAACCAGACCCCGGCCATGATGTTCTTTAACCGAAGGTTGAGATCTCGTCTGGACTTGCTCAGACCAAATGTGCGAAGAAATGTTGAGGATAAACAATTCCAGCACATCAATGAGAAGCCGACAAGGAGCTTCAATGTAGGGCAACCAGTCTTGGCCTGTGACTACCGAACAGAGAAATGGCAACCCGGAACGGTATGCACAAGGCAGGGGCCATTAATGTACACAGTGGATGTCGGGGAGAACATTGTGAGACGCCACGTCGATCAGATCTTAGCGTCACAGGAACGAGTCAACTCCATGTCTCGAGTACCTGGGGATGAACCCGACATACCGGTAGCATCTACCTCAGAACCAGTAGCAGTGGAAACCGATGAACTACCCGATGAAAAGGGGCCAGAATCGCCTCCGCACCAAGAACAAGAACCTCAGGAAAGGCGCTATCCCGAAAGGATCAGGAAGCCGCCCCAAAGACTGAATCTATAAATGGACTATTGTTGTTTAATATACACGTTAAAGTGTTAATTGTTATTTGAATGTTAGGGGTACTACTAATCTAAAAGGGGAGGAATTGTAATGTATGTACCTTTAAGACAGAACTACTTTTACAGCTCCTGTATACTGTAGTACTGGCAGTGACCACACCTGTATATAAGCCTTGCGCATGCCTCTGTACCCCCAGTCTTGAGACTACCCTCCTCCAGTAAATACCTGTTGATTGTTAAGTTACAGCATCCGTGTGGTTATTGAAAAACATCATACTCTCAGAATCACGGATCTAACAAGAGTGAGAGAGAATAATTGTTTTAATAGGGACTAGTACATCAAAAGTGGTGGGAAGGGTGTGGTTGGGCATAGAAACATAGAAAATAGGAGCAGGAGTAGGCCATTCGGCCCTTCGAGCCTGCTCCGCCATTCAATATGATCATGGCTGATCCTCTATCTCAATACCATAATCCCGCTCTCTCCCCATACCCCTTGATGCCTTTTGTGTCTAGAAATCTATCTATCTCCTTCTTAAATATATTCAGTGAATTGGCCTCCAGAGCCTTCTGTGCTAGAGAATTCCACAGGTTCACCACCCTCTGAGTGAAGAAATTTCTCCTCATCTCAGTCCTAAATGTCCTAACCCATATCCTCAGACTGTGATCCCTCGTTCTTGACCCCCCAGCCAGGGGAAAAATCCTCCCTGCATCCAGTCTGTCTAGCACTGTCAGAATTTTATACGTTTCAATGAGATCCCCTCTCGTTCTTCTCAACTCCAGTGAAGGCAGGCCTAGTCGACCCAATCTCTCCTCATACGACAGTCCTGCCATCCCAGGAATCAGTCTGGTGAACCTTCGCTGCACTCCCTCTACGGCAAGTATATCCTTTCTTAGGTAAGGAGACCAAAACTGCACACAGTACTCCAGGTGTAGTCTTACCAAGGCCCTGTATAACTGTCCAGGTCCCTCTGTACATCAACATTTCCCAATCTATCAACATTTAAATAATACTCCGCCTTTCTGTTTTTCCTACCGAAGTGGATAGCTTCACATTTATCCACGTTGTACTGCATCTGCCATGTATTTGCCCACTCACTCAACTTGTCTAAATCGCCTTGCAGCCTCTTTGCATCCTCCTCACAACTCACAATCCCACCTAGTTTCATGTCGTCAGCAAACTTGGAAATATTACATTTGGTTCCCTCATCCAAATCATTGATATATATTGTGAATAGCTGGGGCCCAAGCACTGATCCCTGCGGTATCCCACTAGTCACCGCCTGCCACCTCAAAAAAGACCCAGTTATTCCCACTCTCTGTTTCCTGTCTGTCAACCAATTTTCAATCCATGCCAGTATATTAACCCCAATCCCATGTGCTTTAATTTTGCACACTAACCTCTTATGTGGGACTTTATCAAAGGCCTTCTGAAAATCCAAATACACCACATCCACTGGTTCTCCCTTATCTATTCTACCAGTTAAATCCTCAAAAAACTCCGGTAGGTTTGTCAAACATGATTTCCCTTTCATAAATCCATGTTGACTTTGTCTAATCCCGTTGATATTTTCTAAGTGTCCTGTTATCACATCCTTTATAATAGGCTCTAGCATTTTCCCTACTACTGATGTTAGGCTAACTGGTCTGTAGTTCCCTGTTTTCTCTCTCCCTCCTTTTTTAAATAATGGGGTTACATTTGCCACCCTCCAATCTGCAGGAACTGTTCCATAATCTATAGAATTTTGAAAGATGACAACCAATGTATCCACTATTTCCATGGCTACCTCTTTTAGTACTCTGGGATGCAGATTATCAGGCCCTGGGGATTAATCGGCTTTCGTTCCCATTAATTTCTCCAGCACTATTTTTTTACTAATACTAATTTCCTTTAATTCCACCTTCTCACTAGACCCTTGGTTCCCTAGCATTTCTGGGAAGTCATTTGTGTCCTCTTCCGTGAAGACAGAACCAAAGTATTTATTTAATTGCTCCGCCATTTCCTTGTTCCCCATTATAAATTCTCCTGTTTCTGACTGTAAGGGACCTACATTTATCTTCACTAATCTTTTTTCTTTTTACATACTTGTAGAAGCTTTTAAAGTCTGCTTTTATGTTCCTTGCAAGTTTACTTTCATACTCCATTTTTCCCCTCTTAATCAATCTCTTGGTCCTTTTTTGCTGAATTCTAAGCTGCTTCCAGTCCTCAGGCTTGCTACTTTTTCTGCCAACTTTATATGTCTCCTCTTTGAATCTAATACTATCCTTAATTTCTTTTGTTAGCCATGGTTGGGCTGCTTTTCCTTTTGTGTTTTTGCGCCAGAAAGGAATGTATAACTGTTGCAATTCATGCATTCATTCCTTAAATGTTAGCCATTGCCTATCCACCATCATGCCTTTTAATGAAGCTTCCCAATCTATCATAGCCAACTCACACCTCATACCTTCGTAGTTTCCTTTGTTTAAATTTAGGACCCTAGTTTCGATTGGACTTCTTCACTTTCCATCTTAATGAAGAACTCTATCATGTTATGGTCACTCTTCCCTAAAGGACCTCGCACAACAAGATTATTAATTAACCCCTTCTCATTGCACAATACCCAATCTAGGATAACCTGTTCCCTAGTTGGCTCCTCAACGTACTGGTCTAAAAAACCATCTCGTACACACTCCAGGAATTCATCCTCCATAGTATTATTGCTAATTTGGTTTGGCCGGTCTATATGTAGATTAAAGTCACCCATGATTACTGTAGTAACCTTGTTACATGCATCTCTAATTTCCTGTTTGATGCCATCCCCTACATTACCACTACTATTTGGAGGCCTATAGACAACTCCCACCAATGTTTTCTGCCCCTTAGTGCTTCTTAGCTCCACCCAGACTGATTCTACATTTTTATTTTCTGAGCCAATATCCTTTCTCACTATTGCTCTGACTTCATCCTTTACTAACAACGCCACCCCACCTCCTTTTCCTTTTTGCCTGTCCTTCCTAAATATCAAATATCCTTGGATATTCAGCTCCCAGCCTTGGTCACCCTGCAGCCATGTCTCCATAATCGCAATTATATCATATCCGTTTACATCTATTTGTGCTGTTAATTTGTCTACCTTATTACGAATGCTTCATGCATTCAGATACAGTGCCTTCAGATTTGTCTTTAACATTTTTAGACATCTTAACTTTTTTTGTATTATGGCCCTTTTTGTCTTATTACAACTTTTTGTTACCCGGACCCTATTTGTTAGTGCACTCCTTTGTTTGCTCTGTCCCTTCCTGACACAGTCTGGTTATCCGTACCCCAATCACTTTCCTGCACTACTTCCTTGTCTTTTCTCTTTAGCATTCTAGATTTCTCTTCACCGGGACCCTGCCCCCCCCCCTTATTTAGTCTAAAGCCCTATCTACCTCCCTATTAATTTGATTCGCTAGAACTCTGGTCCCAGCATGGTTCCGGTGTAATCCATCCCAACAGAACAGCTCTCTCTTTCCCCAGTACTGGTGCCAGTGCCCCACGAATCGAAACCCACTTCTCCCACACCAATCTTTGAGCCATGCGTTCATCTCCCTGATCCAATTGACCCTATGCCAATTTGCTCGTGGCTCCGGTAATAATCCAGAGATTATGACCTTTGTGGTTCTGCTTTTTAATTTAGTCCCTACCTGCTCGAACTCTCTCAGCAGAACCTCTTTCTTTGTCCTACCTATGTCATTGGTAACTACGTGGACCACGACAGCTGGATCCTCCCCTTCCCACTCAAAGTTCTTCTCCAGCCCGGAGGAGATGTCCTTTACCCTGGCAACATAGCCTTCGGGACTCACGTTCCTGGCAGCAGAGAACAGTGTCTATCACCCTAACTATATTGTCGCCTACTACAACCACCTTCCTTTTTACTCCCCCCACTTGAACGGCTTCCTGTACCACGGTGCAGTGGTCAGTTTGCTCATCCTCCCTGCAGTCCCCACACTTGTCCACAAGGGTTGCAAGAACCTCGAATCTATTGGACAAGTGCAGGGACTGATCGGTAGCTGCAGAAATGTCATGGTGAATGGAGGGCCAAAGGCTGGACAGTTGAGATTTCATAAGTGCAGTTGTAAGAGAGTTGGGAGAGAGTTTTTTTCTGGGGGCGGACACAGAAGGAAGTAGGCTTGGGGGTGGTGGTGGAAGGGGGATGTGGGTGGAGAGCGATTCAAGGAAGTGGTCAGAGATGGCCTTATCTGCGATTGACATGATGGGAGTAGCAAAGCCACGAGAGATGTCAAGGTCGAGGGGGTGCCTGTCAAATGGGTTGGGGAGTTTACATGGAGGGAGAGATTAAGGAAGAATAGGAGGCTAGTGAACACAGAGGAGAGCATGATGAATTGAGATGGAGGTTGGAATCACCGAGGATGAGAAGTTGTTCAGTACAGAGGCTGAGGGAGGAAAGCAGTGAAGATATCTCAGTAATAACATTTTTATGGTACTTGGGTGGGCAGTAGAGAATGGCAGTAAACAGAGAATACTGATGGTATTTCCAGGGCGAACTATCGTGAAGATCTTAATGAGTCTGGCATTGCAAGCGATGCCGCTAACAGTAACCTTGGATGGTTCAGTATACACTGTGCGTGTTAATTCAACCCCCTCACACTGACCTGGCTCAGCAACTCCTCCGTGTTAGCTTCCACAATGATCTCATCAGAACTTACTGTTTAAACAAAATGTATAGTTCTCAAAAGAATCAGAGAAGCAAAAATAAACAAAGGCGTTCATCTAATGTCCATAACTGTTTGATTTTAGAGGGAGGGTGCAGATGGTGACACTTGAGCTTTTTAATGTTGCAGAATGTTCAGCCAAGCAGACAGTATAGTCAGTAATCTGCATGGATCTTTACCTGAGCTGTGAGGAACAGTGCCATAAAGATATTTATCTGAAACGGAAGGGAAACCATTTTTATTATAAACAGAACAGCTCTCTAATATACCTACCAAATAAAATAATTCTAAACTCAATTTCCATGCATGTTAAGTAGAACTTTCTGAAAATTCCCTGGGGATTCTCCCAGTCTCCCACCATAAATCCGGCAGGAGAGCCCCAAGAGAAATGGTGTCACTGTTTACTGGGGGAGTTCTGCTAATCTCTCACCAAAGTTACAGCACAAGGTCAGTGGAAAGCCCAAAGAATTTTGGGCTCCTCTGCTTTAATAACCCTAACTAGTTTTCTTCCCCCTAAGGCAGATCACTGACCACCCCAGGTAAGATCAGATAACTTAGCACAGATTTTGGTTAAGAATTTTGGCAGCAGATGGTGTAAGGTGGGGTGAAGAAGGGCAATGTTATGGAGGTGGTATTAAGCGATATTGATGATAGATAGGATATGGGCACTGATATTGACAGGGGCGGGTATTCCGAGCAGGGAGGGGCGGAGGGGATCTGATCCATGACTTCAGGGGGGTCCAATTGGGGAGGTTCCAATCCTCGACCCTAGGTGGAATATGATCCCTGACCCAGAGGGTGGTTCTTTTGATGGGGGCTATCTGATGGGGGGGATGGAGTGATGCCAGGGAAGCAAGTAAGCTTGGGGGGCCAGGGGGGGAAGCACTCCCGTAAAGGCACTTATTTTTTCTCTGAAGCTGTCCTCGCCTCCCTTGAGCTGCCGGGCTTCCCGAGGCCTGGGAAACCTGGCTGGCCAGGGTTAAACCAGTAAAACAGGTTACATATGAGGCTCTCAGCCTCATTATAATACTTAAATGGCCAACCCGCCCCTTGTCTCGCCTCCGTTAAACCCGGAAGTGGGCGGAATTTTTACATCTCACCCGCCCGCAGCCCGCCTGTTTTGAGGATTAAAATTACCCCCATGGTGCCTAAAGGTCGGCACTGGGTCAAACAGAACACTGAGCTTGCATTCTATCCGGGTAAGCAGCTAAGGAGGGGGGTTATAGAATTGGTGGCAAAGGTGCAGAGTTTCTGACAGGGAACTTTGGTCTTCCCGATGTTCAATTGAAGTAATACCTGGATCATCTATGACTTAATACAATACAGGCATTGTACCGCTAGTAAGGTGTTCATGGGATTGAGGGCAGTATTGGAGAGGTAAAGCTGGGTGTTATCAGCAAACATATGGAAGATGAACCCATTCCGCCTGATGATGGGGCCAATTCTCCTGGCCCTATCCACTCCAGCACTGGAAGGAGCAGCATCTTTCCACACCAAAAAGAACTACTGTTTCCTGTCCCAGGCTATTAAAATGGTCTGGGGGCACCCCCAATGCAGACTCACCCCCTGGCAAGGCCTAGCACTGGCAAAAGTGGAAGGAAATTTGAGCACAAGATACAGGCCTTTCAGGCCCTGAGGCCCAAAGATCATTGTGGGAGGTTGAAGTAAATAAAAGAACATGCTTGCTGTTTGGCTTCAGGTTGGCCCCAGGACAACTGCAGCCCCTCATTCCTGTTACTAGCCCCAATATCTGGTTTCTTTGGGCATCCTACTGCTGGGAGCACTTCCTAATGTCTGCCATGGGCCTGTGCCTACTGAAGGTGTAGGCTCAGGACCAGTTTCACCCTCCCCCTTCACCAGGAAAACCCCTGATATCCCAGGATAAAGGAAAGAGGGCAGAGACCCAGGAAAACGGTTTGGCATCCTTTTTTCTGACCTTTGCATCTGGGAAATCTGGGAGGCAATGCCACGTTTAACGAGGAAAGGGAGGTTGGAGACGGCAATGCATTTCCAAATTTAAATTAAGCTTTTTCACATTTTGCGAGCAAACCTAACAGGCCGGCTGGAAGAATACACCCTGTGCTAATTGGTTGGGATCTGACGAAAGGGATTCCCTGCCCAATTGGTGGTCACTGCTTCACGTTACACACTAGCAGGGCCAATCCAGCTGGCTGGAAAACTGTCCCAACTTTTCAACCAATTAACAACTTGCTCAGTTTAATTGAATGTCAGCAATTCAGTCAGTAATATTTGATGGTGCATTTTTGTCCAAATATGAAATTCTGCACTACTTTTATTGGAATGTAAAGGTCAATTAGAAATTAATTTTCTCTTTAATATCTTGGCAGTATTACTGCAGTTCATGAAGCAATATTAGAGGAAGTATTAGCAGGTAAAAGAATGTGGGCACTGAATACTGTAGAAAAAGTGATGTACTTTTCCAGAAGTCTAATAAAGTGGAACATGCATTGTAGCTGTGCGGCTTGATACTCCTGAGTCACACCCTGGGTAGGTCACAGAGAGAGCTGCTGCTTGTAGACATAAATTAGTATCAACCGCAGAGAAAGCAATCTTTAAAGGAAGTATTTGCTGTCTGATTCATCAATGACAAGCAGGTCAACATGTAAAAACAAGTTAGCAGAATGTATAAAAAACGACCACACCACTTTCTCAGGGCATGAAAAGGACTTCCTGTAAGCTCTGTGCCTTTCAGTTCATTTTCCCACCTCACCCTGACATTATTGGTGCTTAAATGGAGGGTGACTCCCCTTCCCAAATGGAAAAGCCGGAGGAGACTACATGTCAAAGAGATAATGTTATGAAATGATTTCACGCAGTCTCTGCCCCCACCCTTCAGCTCACAGGTGAACGACTGAACAGAAAAAGTTTTACACACAAACTAAAACTTGAAGGCAATAAGATATTAAATAAAGCAGTCTTGTCATTTTCACAGATTCATTTTTGTCCACTTAAGACAGGTTACCCAGAAATTGCAGCATCAGTTCAGTTTGAATCTGCAGAGTTATTGTAACTTGGGACAGTTACATGAATATTTGATTCATAAATTAATGTAACAGTCACTCTACTTATTTAATTACATTTTATTAAAAAAATAATTTCAGTTTGTTATTGAGCTGTACAAAAATGTGTACACTGCTTTTAATAAATATTGCATATAGTTTTCAGAGAAGTGAAGCGTTGTGAAAATTAATAATTTTTTCCCTTTTAATTAAAATTAATTTGCCTTTTATTTCTCCATTTATGTTCTTCCCATCTGTAGTCTTCCCATAATGCACTACATTCCCTTGACAACTGTGCAGGCAAAGCCACTCTATAGGTGGGTGTCAGGAGGTGTGCAAAGGCTTTGCATTCCCTTACCATGGGAAAATTCTAAATACCGTCCCCACCCTTCCTCTAATGGCATGGCGTTGGTTTTAATAAACTAACAGTTTTGTATGTAAGGTGTTTGGTTTCCTCGTCCTTACACTGGTTTAATCCTGGAGCTTCCAATGTAGGAATCCCAGGCATGAGGTTCAGATCAGTGCACCTATGAAAGTATTTTACATCAGAAATATAACCCTCTTAATTTTAACTGTCATAAATAAAAAGTTATAGTTATTCTGCAGTGCAATTGATTTTGAATATCTGAAAAGTTTTTTTTTCACTGAATGCAAAAAATAACAGGTTGGAATTATGTAAAAAAAATTGAATGTGCCACAGACGCAAGTTATCTGGGTTTTTAATATAGAAGAAAAGTACCATCCAAATTGCACTAATTTGGTTTGTTGTCTGCACATGTATTTGAAAATCACACAAAAGCATTGACTTTCAAATAGGGGTCCACAACAACAACAACAACTAGCATTTATATAGCACCGTTAACATCGTGAAATGTCCCAAGGCCCTTCACAGGAGAGTAATCAGACAAATTTTGACACAGAGCCATGTAAAGATATATTAGGACAGGTGACCAAAAGCTTGGTCATCAGATCTCTGTTAGCCTGCACATATTGCATCCAGGAGCACTAAGTCTCAAGAATCCTACATTCTGTAGATTCTGTATTTTTCAGTATTTGTTGATTTATTGGCATGTTATTTCTGTATTTATTTTCTGCAATTATAGTAGTATTTTCCTTTGGGTAGCTGCCTTTTGGAAGTTAGGACTGGAGCCTCTGAGAGTGTGTTGCTATTTGCAGGGGGTTCTCCATGCAAAAAATGGTTTAAAAACCACTGCTCAAAATAAATTAATTTACAACTTCTTTTCAAACTGAAAGTGCAGTCAACATTTCTCGTTTTTAAGACTACAATATGCAGTAAATAGTAATGATATTTAACATCAAAAGTTTCCCCTGAATCTGGAATGAAAGATAATCTCAGCTTTCTGAGATAGACACAAAGGAGTTTACAATCTGTGATACATAAGAATTTTTCACTACGTGTTACAGGAAAAAGTTATCTAAGTCTTTGGCAAGATAAAAGTTTGGCAAGATTGCACGAATTTGATTTATTTTCTGCAGGGCATTTACAAATCCAGCAATAGGAGTTAACTTTTTTCTTTTTCAAATTGGAAGTGCAGTCAATATGAAACTATCACCAGCAGAGTTACATTATTGGGCGTTTATCATGTCAGGCTTCCAGAAATCACTCTAAAGCCTCTGTTCCTTAAATTTACTTCATAGAGGCACCCCCTGCTGTACCAATGACATTTTCCACATTTTTATGTCGATCTTACTTTGTTGGTCTTGCTTAGTTGACAAGCTAATGGTCTTTTCCTGTCCCTAGAGATTTTTATGTTGTTACTGCTCAGTTTGCACTGAAGTGTGAATTTTGTAGATTCAGAGGTAGTTGGAACATGAAATATTTTGATCAATTTCATTCAGTTTATCCAACAACAGACAGAAAATGGATGTACAGAATGGCAATAAGAAGCAGCGGTTTATGAAATATAACTAATTCAGTGAGATCAGAAAATTATAACTCAGGAGCCTGAAAGTAAATAGGTTACATGTTTCCTGACAAAATCAGTGTCACTGATTCATGGTGACTGAGTAAAAACAAAATTCACCCTTCCCTATCTCTGTAACCTCCTCCAGCCCTACAACCCTCTGGCATCTCTGCGCTCCTCCAATTCTGGCCTCTTGAGCATCCTCCAATTTCATAACTCCACCATTGGCGTCCATGCCTTCAGCGGCCTAGGCCCTAAGCTCTGGAATCCCCTCCCCAAACCTCACCACTTCACTACCTCTTCTCCTCTTTTAAGACATTCTTTAAAACCTATCTCTTTGACCAAGCTTTAGGTCACCTGTCCTAATATCTCCTTATGTCCCTCTGTGTCAAATTTAAATGGCTGCAAAGGTCCATTAACACCATGGGGGCGATTTTCCCAATGGAGGCGGGTTTCGGTTTGGGTGGGTTCCAAACTCGCCTCCGCTGAGAGGTGGGAAAAAATTGTGATTTTCCCCTAATTGGCCAGTTGATTTCAGAGGTGTGGGTTCCCCTGGGCCAATTAGTCTTTTGGGACTGAAACTCAGCTCTGCTGACGTCACTTATCCAGCCTCATTTAAGGGCTGCTTGCTGCCTTGGCTGATTCCACTGGATTTTTTCGATGCTGCACCACCTGCAACATTTTTTTGAAACTACATTGGCCAATTCCAAAGCAAGGGCCTCTCCGAGGTTCTCGGATGAGGCGCTGGGTATGCTGGTTGAGGGGGTGAGAGCCAGCAGGGAGGTGCTCTTCACCTCATCTGGGAGGAAGAGGCCTCCCAAAGAAACCAAGGCTGTCTGGGTGCAGCTGGCAAGGGAGATCACCTCCAGATTGTTGTGCACCAGAACCTGGAGGCAGTGCCGTAAAAGGTTCAATGACCTTGTAAGATCAGGCAAAGTGAGTATACCTCCAGCTTGACCCTCCTTCTGCTCCCCTTCTCCTCTCATCACCAGCACTCTGCATTGTCAACCTCCTCTTCCACATCCCACTTTACCCTTACAACCCTAGCACCCTTCACCATCCCTCTCACTCTATGAACCCAATCACTTGACTATTCGACTATGCTGCCCTCACACTCCCTTTCAATGTTATGCAATGGCAATGACTAACAATGCACAGGGAGGGCCCTTGGACATGGATCCTCACTCCATCTTTGTCTCCTTCTAATCACTCCATCATTCTCATTCCAACTCCACTTGTCTAACTCACTGCAGGAAAAGAGAGCCCACAATAGACAGGAAAGGGCAAAGACAGGAGGTGGTCCACCAGGAAGAGGCGGCCCTGGACATCGCCGGTGCAGAGGTGGAGGTGGAAGTGGGGGAGGGACAGATGGGTGAGGCAGAACAAGCTGGTGACAGAATACTTTTATCTCTTTCTCATTTACACTGCTTGAGTGACTGAAATGGCTGCTGGTGTACATGATTAGAATGCCACTTGAGCATCTGCACTATTGCATGTGCATGCCACACTTCCGTCAAATGTCTAACCCATGCCTTTACTCCCCCACAGTGCTGTGTCCATCAGTAGTAAGACACAGATTGCAGGAGAACGGTACAACAGGTGTTTACTCAACGTGGCTCACTCTGGAACTGAACTATACAGATTACTACTCAGTGCTATATACAGGTGTGGTCACTGCCGGTACTACAGTATACATGAGCTGTAAAAAGTAGTTCCCCCCTTAAAGGTATACACATTACAATTCCTCCCCTTTTAGATTAACAGTACCATAACACTCATTTAACAATTAAATATCAAACTAATTACAATTAACACTTTTAACATACAACGTTAGCTGAAAATAGTCCATTTATATATTCAGTCTTTGGGGAGGCTTTCTGATCCTTTCTGGATAGTGCCTCTCCCGAGTGTCTCGCTCTTGGTGCGGAGGCGATTCTGGCACCCTGTCGTCAGTTGGGTCATCAGCTTCCGATGCTACTGTTTCTGGGGTAGATGCGACCTGTACGTCGGGTTCCTCACCAGGTACGTATGGGCGAGGCATGGGGTTGACTTGTTCCTGTGACTCTAGGATCTGGTCAGCATAGCATCTCACGATGTTCTCCCCAACGTCCACTGTGTACATTAGTGGGCCCTGCCGTGTGCATATCGTTCCTGGCTGCCATTTTTCTGTTCGGTAGTCGCGGGCCAAGACTGGTTGCCCTACATTGAAGCTCCTTGTTGGCTTCTCATGGATGTGCTGGAATTGCTTACTCTCAACATCTCTTCGTACGTTTGGTCTGAGCAAATCCAGGCGAGATCTTAACCTTCGGTTAAAGAACATCATGGCCGGGGCCTGGTTGGTGACTGCATGTGTCGCATTCCGGTAGGCGAACAGGAAATTGTCCACCTTATGCTGCAGTGGAATGTTGTCATTATACATAGCCTTTATTGCCTTCTTAAAGGTTTGTACGAACCTCTCAGCCAATCCATTTGTGGCTGGATGATACGGGGCGGATGTGTAATGCCTTACCCCATTCTTCTTCATAAATCTCCGGAACTCTTCGGACACAAACTGTGGTCCGTTATCGGAGCAAATCTGTTCTGGCAAGCCGTTCCTGGCAAAAATGGTCCGTAGGACTGCAATAGTTTTCTCCATGGTGGTGGAGGACATTTTGATGACCTCAGGCCATTTCGAATGCGCATCCACAGCTATTAAAAACATTGAGTCCATGAATGGACCAGCAAAATCAATATGCACCCGTTGCCATGGAGATGAGGGCCACTCCCATGGGTGTAGAGGGGCATGTGGTGGTGCATTTTGGACTTTCTGGCATCCTGAGCAGCTCTTGGTCAGGTCCTCGATTTGTTTATCGATTCCCGGCCACCACACATAAGCCCTGGCAAGGCTTTTCATTTTCACCCCTCCCAGATGACCCTCATGAAGCTCATTGAGCACTCTATCCCTTAACTTGGGTGGAATTGCCACTCGGGATCCACACATCAAGGTCCCCCGGCACACTGACAGCTGTTCTCTTCTTGTCGAGAATGCTGGCAACAGTGAGTCGCCATGTGCTGGCCATCCCTTCACCGTCAAATCATATACCCGAGACAGTGTCGGGTCATTTCGGGTCTCCTTTTCTATACGAGCGTTAGTTACCGGTAGGTATTCAACTATAGTCGAATGAAATATTTCGACAGGATTCACTGCTGGTGCTTCCTCCGCAGTAGGCAGTTGCAGGCGTGATAGCCCATCAGCATTTCCATGTTGTTTCGTGCACTTATATTCAATCTCATAGTGGTGCGCCCCTAGAAAGAGTGACCATCTTTGTAGTCGTTGCGCAGTCATCACCGGAACGCCCTTCATCGGATTAAAAATGGAGACAAGAGGCTGGTGGTCAGTCAGCCAGGTGAATTTCTGCCCGTGCAGATAGTGATTGAACTTTTTCACTCCCCACACTAGGCTGAGGGCCTCCCTGTCAATCTGGGCATAGTTACGCTCGGCTGAGGTTAGTGATCATGACGCAAAGGCTATTGGCCTCTCTGAGCCGTCCGAGAATTTGTGCGACAACACCGCTCCAATGCCGTAGGGTGACGCATCACACGCCAACCGAATTGGTAGTGCTGGGTTGAAATGAGCCAATACCTCTTTCGATGTGATTAGTGTTTTGCTCTTCTGGAAAGCTCGTTTACATTCATCACTCCACTTCCATGGCACTCCAGTTTGTAGTAGGGTGTTCAGTGGGTGTAGTATTGTAGACAAATTTGGCAAGAACTTATGGTAGTAGTTTACCAGCCCGAGGAACGACTTCAGTTGTGATACGTTTTCCGGTGCTGGAGCCTTGACTACTGCCTCAATCTTTTCTGGGGACTTATGTAACCCCTCTTTATCGATAACGTGGCCACAATACGAGATCTGTTTTTTTAAAAATTCGCATTTGGGGCGGTTAGCTCGGAGCCCATATTCCTTCAATCTAGTGAGCACCTGCTCCAGATTGGCGAGGTGATCACTGTCATTTTCGCCCGTGACCAGGATGTCATCCAAATAACACTGGGTCCCTGGGATCCCTTGCAGGACTTGTTCCATTGCCCTTTGCCAAATGGCCAGAGCTGATGCTACCCCGAATACCAGCCGGTTGTATTGGTAGAGACCTTTATGGGTGTTGATTGTGAGGTATTTTTTTGATGCTTCTTCTACCTCCATTTGCAGATACGCCTGGGCCAGATCAATCTTAGTGAAGCGTTTCCCTCCAGATAGCGAGGCAAAAATATCTTCAATCCGCGGAAGTGGATATTGCACGGTGTGAAGGACTGGGTTCACTGTTACCTTAAAGTCCCCACAAATGCGAACCTTCCTTGGTTCCCCAGGCGTGCTGCTCAACGACTTTTTCATCACAGGGATGATGGGTGTAGCCCACTCGCTCCAGTCTACCTTGGACAGTACTCCTGAACGTTCCAACTCTCCAGCTCTGCTTTGACAGCTGGGCGGATCGCATAAGGTACCGGTCTGGCCTTAAAAAATTTTGGGCTTGCGTTTTCTTCGATTTTAATTGTTGCTGTCATGCCTTTTAGTGTTCCGAGTCCTTGCTGGAACACTTCTTGCGCGTCGGTTAGGATCTTTGACAGTCGCCCAGGTGTGACGTCGTCATCCTTTTTGGCAGCCACAGTCAGTGCTTGTATGGAATGCCAATCCAGCTGTATTTTCCGGATCCATTCACGTCCCAGTAATGGTGGTCCTCCATCTTGCAATACATACAGGTCTAGTTTTGGTGTGTCCTTACCGTTATATATAACGGTCACCCTTATTTTTCCTTTGGGGTAGACTTTTTGCCCCGTGTACGTCTTCAAAATAATTTTTGTGTCTCTCAAGGGTATGTGTGAGAATAGCCACTCGTAGTCCCGTCAGTTTATGACTGTTAGGGCTGATCCTGTGTCCAATTCCATTTTTACCTGGACTCCTGCTATCTTGAGAGTGACCCAAATGGTTTGGTGATCCTCCGTTTTGATCACATTATGTAGTTTCAAACAACCCAGCTCCTTGCTTCCGGAGTCTGTATCACTCTTTTGTTCGTCTGAACTATTCTCCGTCACTTTATGTACCTTCTTGTACTTTTCTTTTGGAGATTTCTTATTGCTGGTTTTCTTTCCCGACCTGCAGACTCGTGCTATGTGTCTTACTTTTCCACACTGCCTGCACACTTTGTCTTTGAACCAGCAATCATTGTGGTCATGTGTTGTTCTGCCGCAGCGATAGCACTTCCCTGTTCTGCATGACATTTCATTTGTGCCATATTCTTGCGGTCTCTGTTGTATCTCTGCAGCGCCCCGTGCTGCTGCTTCATATGATACCGCAATGCTGAAAGCCTTGTCCAGCGTAAGGTCCTTTTCAGATAAAAGCCATTTCTGGGTTCCTTCACTTTGAAGCCCACACACAAACTTGTCCCTTAAGGTATCTGCCAGTCCCGCTCCAAACTGGCAGTGTTTCGATAGTTTGCGCAGTTCTGTTAAATATTCAGCATTGCTTTCATCCTTATGCTGGTTCTGTTTGTGAAACTTGAATCTTTCTGCTATCAGCAGCGGTGTGGGGTTTAAATGTTCCTGTAGTATCGTCATGATGTCTCCAAAACTCTTTTCCACTGGCTTCGCTGGGGTTACTAGATTTCGTAATAAGCCATACGTCTTTGCACCCATTAAATTTAATAATACCGGCGCTTTCTTGTCATCTGACACCTCATTTGCCTTGCAGTATACCTCTATTCGTTCGACATATGTAGTCCAATCTTCGACTTCATTGTCAAATGCGGTGATACTGCCACTCTTCGGCATTTTTGGGTGTGGTTTAAAATGGCTTAAAATGGCGTCTCCCGCGCTTTCCTTCCTCCCCCGCTGCTGCCAACGCCGTTCTTGGCGGTCCTCGTGGCAATGGCGGCACCCTGTAGGTTTTGTGCGCTTCTCCTGCGCTGCTGCCAACGCCGCTCTCGGCGGTCCTCATGGCAATGGCGGCGCCTCGCGGGTTTCTGTGCGTCTCTCTCCCTCTCCTCGATGCTGCTCGGCCCCTGAACACCGGCTGCGCCCTGTGCGCTCTGCCCTCTCTCTCTCTCTCCCATCGACGCTGCTTGGCCCTTTGCTGTGCCGCTCGGTCGGGCTGTAGCCCGCCGCTGTCAGGGAAGGGTCTGCGCACTACCTGTTGCCAGCCCGTTTCGCTGGACCACCGCGACTGGAAAGCCAAGCCTGGCTCTCAACAGCCTCCCCCGCAATTCTCGAGTCTCTGCTGGATGACTGGGCGGTTGCCTGTGGTCGACGCCCGTGTCTCTGGCCTTGACCTCCAATCTACTGGTCTCCAGGAACAAATCCCTGGGAGGTGATGCAGAGTTGCAGGTAGGATCGAATTTGCCTCGTCGCCAATGTTGTGTCCGTCAGTAGTAAGACACAGACTGCAGGAGAACGGTACAACATAAGAACATAAGAAATAGGAGCAGGAGTAGGCCAATCGGCCCCTTGAGCCTGCTCCGCCATTCTATAAGATCATGGCTGATCTGATCCTAACCGCCAATCCACTATCACAGAACCATCTCCTGAATCTAACAGAATTAGACACACGAAATAGGAGCAGGATCAGGCTACACGGCCCCTGGGCCCGCTCCGCTACCCATAGGGCCATGACCGATCCGAATCTAGACTCATGTCCAAATTCCTGCCCGCTCCCCGTAACCCTTAATTCCCTTTACTTCTAGGAAACTGTCTATTTCTGTTTTAAATTTATGTAATGATGTAGCTTCTACAGCTTTTTGGGGCAGCATATTCCATGGACCTACCACCCTCTGAGTGAAGTAGTTCCTCCTCATCTCAGTTTTGAAAGAGCAGCCCCTTATTCTAAGACTATGCCCCCTAGTTCTAGTTTCACCCATCATCGGGAACATCTTCCCCGCATCCACCCGATCCAACCCCTTCACAATCTTATATGTTTCAATAAGATCGCCTCTCATTCTTCTGAACTCCAATGAGTAGAGTCCCAATCTGCTCAACCTCTCCTCATATGTCCATCCCCTCATCCCCGGGATTAACCGAGTGAACCTTCTTTGTACTGACTCGAGGGCAAGTATGTCCTTTCTTAAGTATGGACACCAAAACTGTACGCAATATTCCAGGTGCGGTCTCACCAATACCTTGTACAACTGAAGCAATACCTCCCTATGTTTATATTCTATCCCCCTAGCAATGAAAGCCAACATTCCATTGGCCTTCTTAATCACTTGCTGCACCTGCATACTAACCTTTTGAGTTTCGTGCACCAGGACCCCCAGATCCCTTTGTACTTCAGTACTTTCCAGTTTCTTGCCATTAAGATAATAACTTGCTCTATGATTTTTCCTGCCAAAGTGCATAACCTCACACTTTCCAGTATTGTATTCCATCTGCCAAATCTCTGCCCACTTACTTAGCCTGTCGATGTCCCCTTGCAGGTTTTTTATGTCCTCCTCACTCACTACTTTCCCTCCCATCTTAGTATCATCTGCAAACTTTGATATGTTACACTCGGTCCCCTCCTCCAAATCGTTAATATAGATTGTAAAGAGTTGGGGACCCAGCACTGACCCCTGCGGAACACCACTAGTTACTGATTGCCAGTCTGAGAATGAACCATTTATCCCAACTCTCTGCCTTCTGTTAGATAGCCAATCCTCTATCCATGCCAGAATATTACCCCCAACCCCGTGATTTTTTATCTTAAGCAATAATCTTTTGTGTGGCACCTTGTCAAATGCCTTTTGGAAGTCTAAATACACTACGTCCACTGGTTCCCCTTTATCCACCCTATATGTTACTTCCTCAAAGAACTCCAGCAAATTTGTCAAACATGACTTCCCCTTCATAAAACCATGCTGACTTTGTCCTATTAAATTATGATTATCCAAATGTCCTGTTCCTGTCTCCTTAATAATGGACTCCAAAATTTTACCTACCACAGATGTTAGGCTATAGTTTCCAGCCTTCTGTCTACTGCCCTTTTTAAATAAGGGTGTTACATTAGCAGTTTGTTTACTCAACGTGGCTCACTCTGGAACTGAACTGTACAGATTACTACTCAGTGCTATATACAGGTGTGGTCACTGCCGGTACTACAGTATACATGAGCTGTAAAAAGTAGTTCCCCCCTTAAAGGTATATACATTACACACAGGACCACCCACAGAGCACCTGCCCCCCCCCCGCCCCCCACCCCGCCACTGTCCAGGAGGAAGAGGCTGAGCCTGAAGACTCCTATGGGGAACCTGCAACCTCTGCGGACGCAGTTTCAACAGAATGAAGCGCACCCAGCACCAGCGCAGATATGCACAACTCATTGGGACCTTCGTGACATAGAGTAGTGTTGTCACCATTTGTATCATATCTTACAGGTGAGCATCAGCAGGTGGTGGAGACAGAGACAGCAGTGGAGAGTCCTCAGCGGAGGGCGCAGGTCTCTCCTAGCTCTGCTCTGCTGCATGTGAACCCTGTGCCTCTGGGTCCATCCAGAAATAGAGCAGTGCTGGAACTCCAGGAGCAGGTGCAGGAGTCTCTGACAGGTCTTGTCTCCAGGGTCACTGCAAGTGTGGAGAAGATGGAGGAGTCCAACTCTAACCTGAGCAGTGCTGTTGGGGAGGCAATGGCGTGTATACGCAGCACCATGGAAAGGATGGCAACCTCCGTGGATAGGCTGGCTATGGCCATGGAGGCAATAAGTCGCCGGAGTGAGGAAAACATGGTGATTGTTCAGAATAGACTGACATCTCTGGAGGAGCGATGGGCAGCTATTGAACAGAGAAACCAGAGCTTCATGGAAGTCCTTTTGAGTAGGACTGCCAGTGCAGATACAGGTCCCCATGGCCCCCCTGATGTGCAGCAAGGTGCTGTCAAGCCACTTGCAAGCGCTGAGGTGGACCTGACCCATGAGAGGGAAGTTGGTGGCAGACAACTAGGAAATGGGGGCTCCTTTCCAAGCACTCGCACTTCCATGCCACTGCGTAGCCCTCGGCTACAGCCACACCAGAGTCCGCACCCAACTGAGATGGGCGTCTCAGCCCCTGAACTGCCGTAGGAGGAGCAGACGTTTGGCGAGCCCTCACAGGCTCGTAAACCCAGAGGATGCCCGCCAAAGGTGTCGAAGCAGGAACAGCATCAAAGTGAGCAGGGGCCTCCACTTCTGCTGAAGCCACAGGGGGAGCACCACGTAAGAGCACGTGTAAGAGAAACATAATGCACCATTAGTCACAGGGGTAGCCACTTGGGTGAATGTTTATGTGTATTGATGAAATGCCATCCCTGCTGGAAAGTAAAAAAATGATTTGATAGCAAACTGTTGGCTTGATGGTGTTACGTCCGTGAATAATTGAGACACGGACAGCAGGAGTGAACAAAGTAAGTCTTTACTGGTGGAAGTCAACAGTGAAACTAAAAACACAGAGGCTCAATAGCGCCTTTTATACAGGGGTGGTCACTGCCGGTACTGCAGTCTGAGACCAGTTATTCTCTTAAAGGTACATACACAACAATTCCTCCCCTTTTAGAGAAACAGTGCATAACATTCATTTAACAACTAAATGATAACTAGTTACAATCACAATTACTGTTGCTAGATAGCACGGTGGCATAGTGGTTAGCACGGTTGCCTCACAGAGCCAGGGACCCGGGTTCGAATCCGGCCTCTGGTGACTGTGTGGAGTTTGCACATTCTCCCCGTGTTTGCGTGGGTTTTCTCCGGGGGGCTCCGGTTTCCTCCCACAGTCCAAAGATGTGCGGGTTAGGTTGATTGGCTATGATAAATTGACCGTTAGGGGGATAGGGTGGGATATGTGTTGGTGTAGGGGTTACAGGGATCGGGTAGGATATGTGTCGGTGCAGGCTCGATGGGCCGAAATGGCCTCTATCTGCACTGTGGGGTTTCTGTGATTTTGTGATACATTGGTTAAGTTTAAGCAATTATAAGTTCAGTCTTTGAGGAGGCTTCCTGATTCTGTCTGGATAACGCCTCTTTGGGGTATCAGGTTCTTCTGGCAATGTTGAGTCGGGATCAATGTCGTTGTGTGGTTCATCTGCTTCCAAAATAACGGTTCTGCGGTAGCTGCAATTGGAACGTCGATTTCATTACCAGGTGTATCAGATCGTGGTGTGGAGTTGACGTTTTCCCGTGACTCTAGAATCTGGTCAGCATGGCGTCTTACAATGCTCTCCCCAATGTCCACGGTATACATGAGGTCCTTGTCGTGTACAAATCGTTCCTGGCTGCCATTTCTCAGTGCGGTAGTCCCGGGCCAAAACTGGTTGACCTATCTTAAAACTCCTGGTCGGCCTTTCATTCATATTCTGAAACTGCCTGTTCTCCACATCTCTTCGGACGTTTGGCTTAACCAAATCCAAGTGGCATCGTAGTCTTCGATTGAAGAACATCATGGCTGGAGTTTGGTTGGTAACCGCATGTGTCGCATTCCGGTAGGCAAACAAGAAGTTATCCACCTTGTGTTGTAGGGGTATATCTTCATTACACATTGCCTTGATAGCCTTCTTGAATGTTTGGACAAACCTCTCGGCCAATCCATTAGTGGCTGGATGATATGGGGCAGATGTGTAATGCTTAACACCATTGTTCTTTAAGAACCTCCGGAACTCTTCAGACACAAACTGTGGTCCATTGTCAGAGCAAATCTGTTCAGGCAGCCCATTCCTGGCGAATATGGTTCGTAAAACTGTGATAGTTTTTTCCGTGGTGGTTGAGGACATTTTTATTACCTCTGGCCACTTTGAATGTGCATCCACCGCAATTAAAAACATCGAGTCCATGAAGGGACCAGCAAAATCAATGTGCACCCTTTGCCATGGAGATGAGGGCCACTCCCATGGATGCAGAGGAGCTTGTGGTGGGGCGTTTTGAACCTTCTGGCATCCTGCACAGCTCTTGGTCATCTCTTCGATTTCTCTATCGATTCCCGGCCACCACACAAACGCTCTGGCTAAGCTCTTCATTTTTACCCCATCCAGATGACCCTCATGAAGCTCATTGAGCACTCTATCTGTCAACTTAGGTGGAATTACCACTCTGGATCCACACATCAAGGTTCCTCTGCGCACTGACAGCTGTTCTCTTCTCGGCGAGAATGCTGGCAGCAGTGGTTCGCCATGTGCTGGCCATCCCTTCACCGTTAAATCATAGACCCGTGATAGTGTCGGGTCATTCCGTGTTTCCTTTTCTATGTTTGCATTCGTCACAGGGAGACATTCGACTATGGTCGAGTGGAATAACTCCATTGGATCCACTGCAAGGTCTTCTTCTTCCACCGTCGGCAACGGTAGACGTGACAATCCATCAGCATTTCCATGCTGTTTAGTTCCTTTGTACTCGATGTCATATTGGTGTGCCCCGAGGAAAAGGGACCATCTCTGCAGCCGTTGTGCTGTCATTATCGGTACGCCCTTCTGAGGGTTGAAAATGGAGACAAGAGGTTGATGATCGGTTAGTAGAGTAAATTTTTGACCATGCAGGTAGTGATTGAACTTCTTCACCCCCCACACTAGGCTGAGGGCCTCTCTGTCAATCTGGGCATAGTTACGCTCGGCAGAAGTTAACGAGCGTGACGCAAAAGCTATCGGCCTCTCTAAACCATCAAGGAATTTATGTGACAGTACCGCCCCAATGCCGTAGGGAGATGCATCACACGCCAGCCTGATTGGCAGTGCTGGGTTGTAGTGAGCCAATACTTCCCTTGAAGTGATTAAGTCCTTACTCTTCTGAAAAGCACGCTTACAATCATCGCTCCATTTCCATGCTACCCCCGTTCGTAGCAGGGCATTCAGTGGGTGCAGAATTGTCGACAAATTCAGCAAAAACTTATGATAGTAATTCACCAATCCAAGGAATGACCTCAGTTGCGACACATTTTCAGGCGCTGGGGCCTTAACAACCGCTTCAATTTTGTCAGGGGACTTATGTAACCCCTCTTCATCAATCACGTGGCCACAATACGATATCTGTTTCTTAAAAAATTCGCACTTGGGGCGGTTGGCTCGCAGCCCATGTTCCCGTAGTCTAGTGAGCACCTGTTCTAGGTTGTTAAGGTGTTCACTGTCATCTTCACCTGTTACAAGGATGTCGTCCAAGTAACACTGAGTCCCCGGAATCCCTTGCAGGACTTGTTCCATCGCTCTTTACCATATCGCCGGAGCCGATGCTACTCCGAATACCAATCGATGATACTGGTAAAGACCTTTGTGAGTGTTTATCGTGAGATACTTCCTAGAGGACTCCTCAACCTCCATTTGCAAATATGCTTGTGCTAGGTCAATTTTTGTAAAACGCTTCCCTCCAGACAGTGAGGCGAATATGTCTTCTATCCTTGGAAGAGGATATTGTACTGTGTGAAGGACCGGGTTCACCGTCACCTTGAAATCCCCACAGATGCGAATCTTCCTTGGCTCCCCGGACTTATTGCTTAACGTTTTCTTCATGACAGGAACGATGGGTGTCGCCCACTCGCTCCAGTCGACCTTAGACAACATGCCCGCCTTCTCCAGATTCTCCAGCTCTGCCTCGACGGCTGGGCGAATTGCATATGGTACCGGTCTTGCTTTGAAAAACTTGGGAACTGCATTCTCTTCTATTTTTATCAAGGCGGTTACGCCTTTAAGCGTGCCCTGTTTTGTTGAAATACCTCTTTGGCGTTAGCTAAGATTGTTGACAATCGTCCAGGAGTGACGTCTTCATCTTTTTTACCGTCCACCGTCATTGCATGAATGGAGTGCCCATCTAAGTTTATCTTCCTGATCCATTCCCGTCCCAATAACGGTGGTCCACCATTTGGCAGTATGTAGAGATACAATTTCCGTATTTTCTTGCCGTTGTATTCGACAGGCACCCTTATTTTTCCTCTGGGGTATACTTTTTGCCCCATATACGTTGTCAAGACGATGGATGTCTCTCTCAAGGGTATGTGTGAAAATAGCCGCTCGTAGTCTCGTCGATTCATGACGGTTAGCGCTGATCCTGTATCCAATTCCATTTTAACTTGGGACCCTGCTATCATGAGGGTGACCCAAATGGTTCGGTGATCCTCTTTTGCGATTACATTGTGAAGTTTGAGACAGCTTCGTCTCCTGTTCCCGGATTCACTATCGCTCATCTGGTCTTCGGAACTACTGTCCGTCATCTTTTGTACTTTCTTGTACGGTTCCTTAGTAGCCTTTTTGTTGTCGCTGGTCTTCTTAGCAGACCTGCAAACTCGTGCAATGTGTCCCATCTTCCCGCATTGCCTGCATATTTTGTCTTTGGACCAGCAGTCCTTCTGGTCATGGTTAATTCTGCCGCAGCGATAACATTTTGCAAATCCCCGTGTCATTTCGTGGGTGCCGTATTCCTGTGGTTTTTGTTGAATTTCTGCAGCTCCCCTGGCTGCTGCTTCATACGATACTGCCACGCTGAAAGCCTTATCTAGCGTCAGCTCTTTCTCTGAGAGTAACTTCTTCTGTGTTCCTTCACTCAGGAGTCCACAGACAAATTGGTCCCGTAGGGTATCTGCCAGTCCTGCTCCGAACTGGCAGTGCTTTGATAGCTTGCGTAGTTCCGTAAGATACTCAGCATTGCTCTCATCTTTGTGCTGAGTTCTCCTGTGGAATTTAAATCTTTCTGCTATCAACAGCGGTGCAGGGTTTAAGTGTTCCTGTAGGACAGCAACAATTTCGTTAAAACTCTTCGCCTTCGGTTTGGCTGGAGTAATCAGGTCCCGCAATAGGCCGTACGTTCTAGCGCCCATTAAGTTTAGCAATATCGATGCCTTTTTCCCCTCCGCTATTTCGTTTGCCTCGAAATATACCTCGACTCTTTCCACATACGTGGTCCAGTCCTCTATTGTATTATCAAAAGCAGTGATACAGCCAGTCTTTGGCATCTTGCAAATCTAAAATGGCGCCTCCCGCGCTTTGCCTTCTTCCCCGATTTAACAAAATGGCACCTCCCACGCTTTGCCTTCTTCCCTGCTGTTGTTAGCGCTGCTTTCCACGGTTTCTTGCGCGTTTAATATTGATTTTTTTTTCTTTTATTATTTTCCCGTCGTGGAGCGGACCCTCTGGGACACTTCCCTCCCTCTTCTTAGGTCCGAACGCTGCCCGGCTCCGAAGCACCGGCCGCGCCCTGTGTGCTCCACCCTCTCTCTCTCTCTTTGCTTCCCGACTTGCTGCCCGGCCCCGTTGAAAAGCCACCCGATCAAGCTTCAGCCCGCCGCAGCCCAGGAAGGATCAGTGCACTACCTGCCACCAGCCCGATTAGCTGGGAAACCACAGACCGAGGAACCAAGCCTGGCTCTGGACAGTCTCTCCTGCAAGTTTCCAATCCGACGATTTGGAGGGCGGTTGCCCATGGCCAACGCCCGTTTCTCGAGTTTCTTTGGATTTATTATTTTTATTTTTTTTCTTTCTTCTGGCTTCGACCTTCAATAACGTCGTCTGAGGTGCTGCCGAGTTGCAGGTAAGTTCGTTTCTTACTCGTCGCCAGTGTTACGTCCGTGAATAATTGAGACACGGACAGCAGGAGTGAACAAAGTAAGTCTTTACTGGTGGAAGTCAATAGTGAAACTAAAAACACAGAGGCTCAATAGCGCCTTTTATACAGGGGTGGTCACTGCCGGTACTGCAGTCTGAGACGAGTTATTCTCTTAAAGGTACATACACAACAGATGGCATCTGTTATTTCACCTTAGGCAGCTCCACATTGCGGGCTCCGTGACACTTGCATGGTCAGGTTGGTGGCCAGAGTGAAAGGAGGCCAGAGAGTCATGTCCATTGTCTATCATGTCTTAAGATGGAGCCAAGGACATGTGCCAACATGGGCAACTTATGCAAACCTGGCCAGGATAAGTGCATTCCTTGCACCAAGGGCAGCCATGTGCTCGTGTGCTGCCACTGCTGCTGGTCGATAGGCCGGCGCTCGGTCCTCTTCCTCCTCCTGCTCCTGCTCCTCCTCCTCATCCTCCTCCTCCTCATCCTCTTCCTCCTCCTCCTCCTCCTCATCTGAGGAGGCTATGAACTGAGCCACTTGCTCATCAGGAAGCTGCAAGCCACGACGCTGTGCCATGTTGTGCAGTGCACAGCAGACCACAACCATTCTGGATACCCTGGCTACTGAATACTGCAGGGCTCCACCTGATCTGTCAAGACATTGGAATTGCATCTTCAACAAGCCAATGGTTTGCTCGATGATGGACCTGGTCGAAGTGTGGCTGGCATTGTAGTTCTCTTCAGCTTCGTTAGCTGGCCTCCTCATCGGCGTCATTAGCCACTTCTTCAGGAGGTAGCCCTTGTCACCAAGGAGCCATCTGTTAAGTTGGTTTGGCGGATTGAAGAGCGGAGGAACACTAGAGTTCCGCAGGATACAAGATTCATGGCAACTATCACAGAACTTGGCGCAAACATGCAAAATCTCCTTCTTGTGGTTACACACCAGCTGTACGTTGAGGGAGTGGAAGGCTTTGCGGCTGACAAAGATAGCTGGGTTGTGATGGGGTGCCCTAAGGGCCACATGTGTGCAGTCTATGATGCCCTGCACCATTTGCAAGCCTGCCATATTTGCAAAGCCAACTGAACGCGTGGTGACACTTGCTTGATCCCTTGAGAAGTGGATGTAATTGTGAGCCTTTGCGAAAAGGGCATCGGAAAACTGCGTGATGCAACTGTGGGTGGCCGACTGGGAGATGCCGCTGATGTTTGCTGATAATCCCTGGAAGGAACCTGAGGCAAAAAAGTTGATTGCGGTGGTGACTTTGACAGCCACTGGCAAGGGGTGTCCACCCGCTCCTCTGGGCTCCAGGTGTTGGTGCGCAGATTGTAATGTATGTACCTTTAAGGGGGAGAACTACTTTTTACAGCTCCTGTATCCTGTAGTACCGGCAGTGACCACACCTGTATATAAACCCTGAGTAGTGATCTGTACAGTCAGTTGCAGTTTGAACCCTCATTCAGTAAACACCTGTTGATCGTTCCCTGCAGTCTTTGTCTGATTATTGAAGGACACAACATTAAGATACACGGATCTAACATTGGCGACGACGCAGATTCGAACCTACCTGCAACTCTGCATCACCTCCCAGGGATTCGCTCCTGGAGAACAGTGGAAGGAGGTCGAGTCCAGAAGCACGGGCGTCAACCACGGGCAACCGCCCAGTCATCCAGCGGAGATTTGAGCATCGCAGGGGAGGCTGTCGAGAGCCAGGCTTGGCTTTCCAGTCACGGTAGTCCAGCGAAACGGGCTGGCAACAGGTACTGCGCAGACCCTTCCCGGACAGCGGCAGCTAGAGCCGACCGAGCGGCACAGAAAAAGGCCGAGCAGCATCGACGGGGGAGAGAGAGAGGGCAGAGCACACAGGGCACAGCCGGTGTTCAGGACCGAGCAGCGTCAACGGGCAGAGAGACGAGAGAGAGCAGAGCGCAGCCGGTGTTCAAGGGCCGAGCAGCGTCAATGGGGGAGAGAGGCGCGCAGGAAAACGCGAGGCACTGCCATTGCCACGAGGACCGCAGAGAGCGGCATTGGCAGCAGGGCAGGAGCAGCGCACGAAACCCACAGGGTGTTGCCATTTGCCACGAGGACTGCCGAGAGCGGCGTTGGCAGCAGCGCGGGAGACGCCATTTTAAGCCGCAGCGGGGAAGAAAGGAAAGCGCGGGAGATGCCATTTTAAGCCACAGCGGGGAAGAAAGGAAAGCGCGGGAGACGCCATTTTAAGCCAGTCTAACCACACCCAAAAATGCCGAAGAGTGGCAGTATCACAGCGTTCGACAATGAAGTCGAAGATTGGACAACATATGTCGAACGCATAGAAGTATACTGCAAGGCGAATGAAGTGCCAGATGACAAGAAAGCGCTGGTATTGTTGAATTCAATGGTTGCAAAAACGTATGGCTTACTACGAAACCTAGTAACCCCAGAGAAGCCAGTAGAAAAGGATTTTGAAAACATAGTGTCAATCCTACAGGACCACTTAAACCACACACCGCTGCTGATAGCAGAAAGATTTAAGTTTCACAAAAGGAACCAGCATAAAGATGAAAGAAATGATGAGTATTTAACGGAACTGCGCAAGCTATCGAAACACTGCCAGTTTGGAACTGGACTAGCAGATACTTTAAGGGACAAGTTTGTGTGTGGGCTTCAAAGTGAAGGAACCCAGAAACGGCTTCTATCAGAAAAGGTTCTTACGCTGGACAAGGCTTTCAGCATTGCAGTATCACACAAAGCAGCAGCACGGGGCGCTGCAGAGATACAACGGAGACCGCAAGAATATGGCACAAATGAAATGTCATACGAAATAGTGAAGTGCTATCGCTGCGGCAGAACAACACACGACCATAATGATTGCTGGTTCAAGGGCAAAGTGTGCAGACAGTGTGGAAAAGTAGGACACATAGCAAGAGTCTGCAGGTGGGGAAAGAAAACCAGCAGAAAGAAATCTCCACAGGAGAAGTACAAGAAGGTACATAAGGTGACAGAGAGTAGTTCAGACGAACAGAAGAGTGATACAGACTCCGGAAGCAAGGAGCTGGGTTGTCTGAAACTACATAATGTGATCAAAACGGAGGATCACCAAACTATCTGGGTCACGCGCAAGATAGCAGGAGTCCAAGTGAAAATGGAATTGGACACAGGATCAGCCCTAACAGTCATAAACCGAAGGGACTACAAGCGGCTATTCTCACATATACCCTTGAGAGATACAAAGATTGTCTTGAAGACATACACGGGGCAAAAATTCTACACAAAGGAAAAATAAGGGTGAACGTTATATATAACGGCAAGGAAACTCCAAATGGACCTATATGTATTGCCAGATGGAGGACCACCACTACTAGGACGTGAATGGATCCGGAAGATACACCTAGATTGGCATTCCATACAAGCACTGACTGTAGATGCCAAAAAGGTTGACGGCGTCACACCTGGACGACTGTCAAAAATGCTAACTGACGCACAAGAAGTGTTCCAGCAGGGACTTGGAACACTAAAAGGCATAACAGCGATGATCAATATAGAGGAAAAGGCAAGCCCAAAGTTTTTTAAGGCCAGACTGGTACCTTATGCGATCCGCCCAGCCGTCGAAGCAGAGCTGGAAGGTTTGGAACGTTCAGGAGTACTGTCCAAAGTGGACTGGAGTGAGTGGGCTACACCCATCGTTCCTGTAAAGAAGAGGTCGTTGAATAATACGCCTGGGGAACCAAAGGAGGTTCGCATCTGTGGGGACTTTAAGGTGACAGTGAACCCAATCCTTCACATTGTACAATATCCGCTTCCGCGGATTTAAGATATTTTCGCCTCACTATCTGGAGGGAAACGCTTCACTAAGATTGATCTGGCCCAGGCGTACCTGCAAATGAAGGTAGAAGAAGCCTTGAAACAGTACCTCACGATCAACACTCATACAGGTCTCTACCAATACAACCGGCTGGTGTTCGGGGTAGCATCAGCTCCGGCTATTTGGCAAAGGGCAATGGAACAAGTCCTGCAAGGGATTCCAGGGACCCAGTGTTATTTGGACGACATCCTGGTCACGGGCGAAAATGACAGTGATCACCTCGCCAACCTGGAGCAGGTGCTCACTACATTGAAGGAATATGGGCTCCGAGCTAATCGCCATAAATGCGAGTTTTTCCAGAAGCAGATCTCATATTGTGACCACGTTATCGATAAAGAAGGGTTACATAAGTCCCCTGAAAAGATTGAGGCAGTAGTCAAGGCTCCAGCACCGCAAAATGCGTCACAACTGAGGGCGTTCCTCGCGCTGGTGAACTACTACCATAAGTGCTTGCCGAATTTGTCTACCATACCACACCCACTGAACACCCTACTGCAAACGGGGGTACCATGGAAGTGGAGTGACGAATGTAAACGAGCTTTCCAGAAGAGCAAAGCATTGATCACATCAAAAGAGGTGTTGGCTCATTTCAACCCAGCACTACCAATTCGGTTGGCGTGTGATGCATCACCCTATGGCATTGGAGCGGTGCTGTCGCACAAATTCCCGGACGGCTCGGAGAGGCCAGTAGCCTTTGTGTCTCAGTCACTAACCTTAGCCGAGCGTAACTACGCCCAGATTGACAGGGAGGCCCTCAGCCTAGTGTGGGGAGTGAAAAAGTTCAATCACTATCTGCACGGGCAGAAGTTCACCTTGCTGACTGACCACCAACCACTTGTCTCCATCTTTAATCCAAAGAAGGGCGTTCCGGTGATGACTGTGCAATGGCTACAAAGATGGTCCCTTTTTCTAGGGGCGCACCAATATGAAATCGAGTATAAGGGCACGAAACAGCATGGAAACGCTGATGGGCTATCACGCCTGCCACTGCCTACTGTGGAGGATGCACCAGCAGTGGATCCTGTCAAAATATTTCATTCGACTATAATTGAATGCTTGCCAGTAACTAACGCTGGTATAGAGAAGGAGACCCGAAACTGTCTCGGGTATATGATTTGACGGTGAAGGGATGGCCAGCACATGGCGACTCACTGTTGCCAGCATTCTCATCCAGAAGAGAACAGCTGTCAGTATGCCAGGGAACCTTGATGTGTGGATACCGAGTGGTAATTCCACCCAAGTTAAGGGAGAGAGTGCTCAATGAGCTTCACGAAAGTCATCTGGGAGGGGTGAAAATGAAAAGCCTTGCTAGGGCTTATGTGTGGTGGCCGGGGATCAATCAGCAAATTGAGGACCTGACAAAGAGCTGCTCAGGATGCCAGAAGGTCCAAAATGCACCACCACATGCCCCTCTACACCCAAGGGAGTGGCCCTCATCTCCATGGCAACAGGTGCATATTGATTTTGCTGGTCCATTCATGGACTCAATGGCCTAGTGAATTTCTCGGCCAATGTTTTTAATAGCCGTGGATGCGCACTCGAAATGGCCTGAGGTTGTCAAAATGTCCTCCACCACCACAGAGAAAACTATTGCAGTCCTACGGACCATTTTTGCCAGGAACAGCTTGCCAGAGCAGATTTGCTCTGATAACGGACCACAGTTTGTGTCCGAAGAGTTTCGAAGATTTATGAAAAGGAATGGGGTAAGGCATTACACATCCGCCCCGTATCATCCAGCCACAAATAGATTGGCTGAGAGGTTCGTACAAACCTTTAAAAAAGCAGTGAATGCCATGTGCGATGACGACATTCCACTGCAGCATAAGGTGGACAATTTCCTGTTAGCCTACAGAAATGCGACACATGCAGTCACCAACCAGGCCCCGGCCATGATGTTCTTTAACCGAAGGTTGGGATCTCGTCTGGATTTGCTCAGACCAAATGTACGAAGAGATGTTGAGAGTAAGCAATTCCAGCACATCAATGAGAAGCCGACAAGGAGCTTCAATGTAGTGCAACCAGTCTTGTCCCGCGACTACCGAACAGAGAAATGACAACCAGGAACGATATGCACACGGCAGGGGCCACTAATGTACACAGTGGATGTTGGGGAGAACATTGTGAGATGCCATGCTGACCAGATCCTAGAGTCACAGGAACGAGTCAACCCCATGTCTCGGCCATACATACCTGGTGAGGAACCTGACGTACAGGTCACATCTACCTCAGAAACAATAGCATTGGAAGCTGATGAATCAACTGACGACAGGGTGTTAGAATCGCCTCCGCACCAAGAGTGAGACACTCGGGAAAGGCGTTATCCAGAAAGAATCAGGAAGCCTCCCCAAAGACTGAATTTATAAATAGACTATTTTCAGTTAATGTTGCATGTTAAAAGTGTTAATTGTAATTAGTTTGATATTTAATTGTTAAATGAGTGTTATGGTACTGTTAATCTAAAAGGGGAGGAAGTGTAATGTATGTACCTTTAAGGGGGAGAACTACTTTTTACAGCTCCTGTATCCTGTAGTACTGGCAGTGACCACACCTATATATAAACCCTGAGTAGTGATCTGTACAGTCAGTTGCAGTTTGAACCCTCATTCAGTAAACACCTGTTGATCGTTCCCTGCAGTCTTTGTCTGATTATTGAAGGACACAACATTAAGATACACGAATCTAACACAGATGTCTCGGACAAACTCTTGTGAAAGTCTCAGCCTCCTTTGGCATTCCTGCTCAGTCACGTTGAGGTAGCTCATCCTCTGTCTGTAAACCCTGTGTTGGGGGTATCTCCTGCGGCGACGTGCTTCCATGCGCTGGTGCCTTCTGCCCTGTGCAGCATCAGCTCGGTGAGCAGGAGTTTGGCGCTCCTGCTGCTGTTGTTGCTGCTGTTGTTCCTGGTTCTGCTGCTGCCATGGCTGCTCCTCATCCGAATCTGAGCTCCATGGTGAAAGGAAATAAATAGTTCCCATGCTGCTGGTGAATACCTCCGTCGGGGAATCGCTCTGTCCAAGCGGGGAGAGGGTCTTCCAAGGAGGTTCCACAGTTGAGAGATAGAGGCTGCAGCACCTCCAACTTCAGAAGGGCTGCTAAAAGTGCTGAAAGACCTTTTGAACCAAAGTTCTGCCACCTGCAACTGATCCCTGATGAAAGCTGCCAGTGGCAGCGGCGGACCTGTGGGAGACGAGGCGGCGACGAGGTTTAAAAGCAGTGGCGAGGCTCAGGAAGGCTTCAGAGCGGTGGCAGCGGCAGACCTGCGGGAGACAAGGCAGCAGTGAGGTTTAAAAGAAGCAGCGAGGCCCAGGTACGCCTCAGAGCGACGGCAGTGGCGGACCTGCGGGAGACGAGGTGGCGACGAGGTTTAAAAGCAGTGGCGAGGCTCAGGTAGGCCTCAGAGCAGCGGCAGCGGCGGACCTGTGGGAGACGAGATGGCGGCGAGGTTTAAAAGCAGTGGCGAGGCTCGGGTAGGCTTACCAATCATAAATCTCAGACCTCAGAGAGAGGGAGAGAAGTAAAAAGTAATCGAAGTGTGACGTCACCAGAAAGCAGGTAAGTGATTGGTTGGTGAGTATTTCTCTCCTTTTAAATTTTAACTCTGTGGTTTATAGTTTCTAGGTTCTCTGTGGTGTCGCGGGGACTATTGGTAAACCAGGGCCCTTAAATATATCATTTAACTGTAGTGTAATAGGTGGGATTGATTTGATTTAATTTAATTTCAATTAATTAAAGGGTAAGTCATGGCAGGAGAGCCCGGCCCCGTGGTATGCTCCTCCTGCACTATGTGGGAACTCAGGGACACTTCCTGTGTCCCTGACAACCATGTGTGCAGGAAGTGTGTCCAGCTGCAGCTACTGACAGACCGCATTGCGGCGCTGGAGCTGCGACTGGATACATACTGGACCATTCGCGATGCTGAGGACGTCGTGGATATCACGTGCAAGCAGTTGGTCACACCGCAGGCAAAGGTTGGACAGGCAGAAAGGGAAGGGGTGACCAACAGACAGAGTAATAGGCGCAGGCAGGTAGTGCAGGAGTCCCCTGTGGACATCGCCCTCTCAAACAGATATACCACTTTGAATACTGTTGAGGGGGATGGCTTATCAGAGGAAGGCAGCAGCAGCCAACTTCCTGGCACCAGGGGTGGCTCTGCTGCAGGAAAAAGAGGGGTAGAGCTATAGTAATAGGGGATTCTATTGTAAGGGGAATAGATAGGCGTTTCTGCGGCCGCAAACGAGACTCCAGGATGGTGTGTTGCCTCCCTGGTGCGAGGGTCAAGGATGTCTCAGAGCGGCTGCAGAACATTTTGGAAGGGGAGGGTGAACAGTCAGTTGTCGTGGTGCATATAGGTACCAACGATATAGGTAAAAAATGGGATGAAGTTCTAAAAGCTGAATATAGGGAGTTAGGAGGTAAATTAAAAAATAGGACCTCAAAGGTAGTAATCTCAGGATTGCTACCAGTGCCATGTGCTAGCCAGAGTAGAAATAGAAGGATATTTCAGATGAATATGTGGCTAGAGGAATGATGCAAGGGGGAGGGATTCAAATTCCTGGGACATTGGAACTGGTTCTGGGGGAGGTGGGACCAGTACAAACCGGACAGTTTGCACCTGGGCAGGGCCAGGACCTATGTCCTAGGGGGAGTGTTTGCTAGTGCTCTGGGGGAGGGTTTAAACTAAAATGGCAGGGGGTTGGGAACCTGAGCAGGGAGACAAAGGAAAGGGAAACAAGGATAAAAGCAAAAGATAGGAAGGAGAAAAACAAAAGTGGTAGTCAGAGAAATCAACGGTTTAAATCAAACATGGCCACAGTAAATAATAATTCTAATAGGTCTAAGAGCGTTAAAAAAACAAGCCTGAAGGCTTTGTGTCTTAATGCGAGGAGCATTCGTAATAAGGTGGATGAATTAGCTGCACAAATAGAGGTAAATGAATATGATTTGATTGAGATTATGGAAACAGGGCTCCAGGGTGGCCAAGGCTGAGAACTCAACATCCAGGGGTATTCAATATTCAGGAAAGATAGGCAAAAAGGAAGGGGGGAGGTGGTGTAGATTTGCTGGTTAAAGAAGGGATTAACACAATTGTAAGGAAGGCTATTAGCTCTGATGATGTGGAATCTGTATGTGTAGCACTGAGAAATACCAAGGGTCAGAAAACGTTAGTGGGAGTGGTTTATAGACCTCCAAACAGTAATGCGGAGGTTGGGGATGGCATTAAAAGGGAAATTAGAGAAGCGTGCAATAAGGGCACAGCAGTCATCATGGGTGACTTTAATCTACATAGAGATTGGGCTAACCAAATTAGTAACAATACTGTGGAGGAGGAATTCCTTGAGTGTTTACGGGATGGTTTCATGGACCAATATGTCGAGGAACCAACCAGAGATCAGGCCATCTTAGACTAGGTATTATGTAATGAGAAAGGATTAATTAGCAATCTTGTTGTACGAGGCCCCTTGGGTCGGAGCGATCATAATATGATCAAATTCTTCATTAAGATGGAGAATGAAGTAGTTGACTCAGAGACTAGGGTCCTGAATTTAAATAAATGAAACTATGATGGTATGAGGCACGAGTTGGGTAGGATTGATTGGGGAAGGTCACTCAAAGGGTTGACGGTGGATAGGCAATGGCAAACATTCAAAGACCGCATGGATGAACTACAGAATTTGTTCATCCCAGTTTGGCATAAAAATAAAACAAAAAAGGTGACTCAACCATGGCTAACAAGGGAAATTAGGGATAGCATAAGATCCAAGGAGAGGACATATAAATTGGCCAGAAAAAGGAGTAAACCTGAGGATTGGGAGCAGTTTAGGATTCACAAAGGAGGACCAAGGGATTAATTAAGAAGGGGAAAATAGAATATGAGAGTAAGCTTGCAGGGAACATAAAAACTGACTGTAAAAGCTTTTATAGCTATGTGAAGAGAAAAAGATTGAAGTCAAGCGTAGATCCCTTGCAGTCAGAATCAGGGGAATTTATAATGGGGAACAAAGAAATGGCAGACCAATTAAATACATATTTTGGTTCTGTCTTCACAAAGGAGGACACAAATAACCTCCCAGAGGTGTCGGGGAACATAGGGTCTGATGAAAGGGAGGAACTGAAAGAAATCAGTATTTGTAGGGAAATGGTGTTAGGGAAATTGACGGGATTGAAGGCCGATAAATCCCCAGGGCCTGATAATCTACATCCTAGGGTACTTAAGGAAGTGGCCCTAGAAAGAGTAGATGCATTGCTGATCATCTTCCAATATTCGATGGAATCTGGAACAGTACCCATGGATTGGAGGGTAGCTAATTTTACCTCACTATTCAAAAAAGGTGGTAGAGAGAAAACGGGGAACTACAGACTGGTAGGCCTGACATCGGTAGTGGAGAAAATGCTAGAGTCCATTATAAAAGACGTAATAGCAGAGCACTTGGAAAACAGTGCCAGGATCGGACAAAATCAACATGGATTTACAAAAGGTAAATCGTGCTTGACTAATCTACTGGAATTTTTTGAGGATGTAACTGGTAAAATAGATAAGGGAGAACCAGTGGATGTGGTGTATTTGGACTTTCAAAAGGCTTTTGATAAGGTTCCGCATAAGAGATTAGCATGTAAAGTTAAGGCTCATGGGATTGGGGGCAAGGTATTGACTTGGATAGAGAACTGGTTGGCAGACAGAAAGCAAAGAGTTGGAATAAACGGGTCTTTTTCCGAGTAGCAGGCAGTAACTAGTGGGGTACCACAGGGATCGGTCCTTGGACCCCAGCTATTCACAATGTATATTAATGGTCTAGACAAGGGAACTAGATGTAATATCTCCAGGTTTGCAGGCGACACAAAGCTGGGTGGGCATGTGTGCTGTGAGGAGGATGCCGAGAAACTCCAGGATGGTTTGGACAGGTTGGGTGATTGGGCAGAAGCATGGCAGATGCAATATAACGTGGATAAATGCGAAGTTATCCACTTTGGTGTCAAAAACAGGAAAGCAGATTATAATCGGAATGGCAATAGATTGGGAGAAGGGGAAGTGCAGCGAGACCTGGGTGTCCTTGTGCACCAGTTGCTGAAGGTAAGCATGCAGGTGCAGCAGGCGGTTAAGAAGGCAAAAGGTATGTTGGCCTTCGTAGTGAGAGGGTTTGAGTACAGGAACAAAGATGTCGTGCTGCAGTTGTACAGGGCCTTGGTGAGACCACAACTTGAGTATTGTGTGCAGTTTTGGTCGCCTTATCGGAGGAAGGATGTCCTTGCCATGGAAGGAGTTCAGCGAAGATTCACCAGGCTGATACCTGGGATGGCAGGAATGACGTATGAGGAGAGATTGGGTCGATTGGGCTTATACTCGCTGGAGTTTAGAAGAATGAGAGGGGATCTCATTGAAACTTATAAAATTCTGACAGGACTGGACAGACTAGATGCAGGAAGGATGTTCCCGATGGTCGGGGAGTCCAGAACCAGGGGTCACAGTCTAAGGATAAGGGGTAAGCCATTTAGGACAGAAATTAGGAGGAATTTCTTCACCCAGATAGTGGTGAGCCTGTGGAATTCTCTACCACAGAAGGCAGTAGAGGCCAATTCATTAAATATATTCAAGAAGGAGTTGGATATATTTCTTAAGGCTAAAGGGATCAAGGGGTATGGGGAGAAAGCAGGGACAGGGTACTGAATTTGGATGATCAGCCATGATCGCATTGAATGGCGTAGCAGGCTCGAGCGGCCGAATGGCCTACTCCTGCTCCTATCTTCTATGTTTCTATGTTTCTATGTATGTTAAGTACCTCGCTGGACTGCTGGAGGTGGGACCGAATCGCACCCATCAAAACTGCCTCCGGCAAAATTGCATGGAGGCGGGTTCCGAACCCGCACTCAGTTTTTGCCATTGTGCCAACTGTCCCGCCTCCAAACCCGCCTCGTCGGGGCTGAGAAAATAGCCCCCCATTTCTCCGTTGATCTTCTACAGATCTCTCACTAAAGATACGGCAGGTGATTGGGAGAAAGGGAAAGAGACAGAGGAGAGGGGGAGGAAAAGGAAAGGAGAGGAGGAAGGAGGGTAATAAGGAGAGTGGAGAAAGAAAATAGAATGGGTATGGTAGCATAGTGGTTATGTTATTGGACTAGTCATCCAGAACTCTGGACTGCTAATCCAGAGAACATGGCTTCAATTTTAACCCCTCTCACCCAGCGAGAATGGTGTGTGGGAGGGGTTAAGATTAGAACGAATCCACTTACTGGCCTGAGATCGCTCCATTTTCGCCCAGCAGTATTTTACCTTCACCGACATTTCGGTCAGCCAAGGCTCCCACTAGAGGCAAGCGGGGTCCTACTTTAAATGTGACGTCATCGGTTCCGTGAAGTGATTTTAATGATGATTCAAGGGGAGGCCTGCCCAGTGACAAAAAAGTACTTCATTGGCTGTAAAGCACTTTGGAGCATCCTGAGGTTGTGAAAGGTGCTATATAAATACAAGTCTTTCTTCCTTTCTTTAATTTCAATACCTCTTAAAGATGAAAGCTGCTATCGCAGAGTGCCTGGATCGAGGCCAGCCAGCATTTTTCAGATAGTTTCACTATTATATTTAATTTTGTTTCATAAACTTTGACCATGTCTAATGGGAGCATTTCTTACGGTTGAGTCTTCAGCCAACGTTCTTTTTCTGAAATGAGCATTGGGAAGCTACAGACCTCTCAATATTGACTGCCTTTTAGTCTCAAAACATGCATTTTGTACACTGATGTAAAATTGAACGGGAATGCTACTAAATAGGAATAGAAAAACGTGCAACTACAGAACATTCTCCAATTCACTGTGCTCTTGAAATGACGTCATGGTAGAATCGCATTCAAAGATTCCTTTGCTACTGTCTTAGCACAGCCTCTAACCCTCTAAAATAAATGGGTTCATTCCTTCACTAAGAGAGCAAAGAGAGGAATTTTGAATGGATTAATTGTTCGTGTGCTGTAATCCCACAGCGTAATTTCAAGGCCCGTATCTTTGTTTTGATGGAGAATTGCTGCCGCATCCTCCAAATCAACATCCTGTTTCTATATTAAAAAAAGCATGGGACAGCCACGTAACGTCAAAGGAAACACACTATCTAGTTTCCTATAGCTGTGAAATGGATGGGATGCTGGTTTTCAAGTAACCTTGAGAGGCTAAACAATGCAAAGTTGATTGTGTACATAAAATGATTCAATAGCAGTTCGCAGATGCTACTGAGTGGTAACAAAATTTTCAAAACCTGATTCTTTAAAGTGTATAACGCATGTTGAATGCTTGGCACACGCTGAATAGTTGTTGGTATAATGTACTGTAAATCTTGTGTCTTGTCAACTGGAGGGTATTCTGGAATAAACTGTTGTGAGGAAATTTTTGGAGATTGGAGTTATGATTCTGATCTGAAAAAACCGCAACATTTCAGTTTTATGTTCAGCAAATTTACCTTCATATTATGGTCAAACAATAATTTAACATGCTCCCCAATGCCTTAATGGAGTAGATTTTAGTCTGTGCCTGTTTTTGGGCTCAGGCTTGGTGCTGCCCCCTAACCAAGAGGCCTGAGGATTGATGGAAATTGATCCTTAGGCCCCATCAGCATAGTCGCGCCAAGCTGCTGGCGCTGGTCGTCTTTTTGGGTCACCTGCCTCGCCAGCAGCGGCCCTCTGATAAGTCCCGGGGAGTGGGGGTGGCGTGGTTGAAGTAGGCTACTGCGGAGGGGGAAATTTCTACCTACCTTTGATTGGAGGCCACTGGAGCCACTGAAGATTCCTGAATGAGGTCAGCCCATCGCATGCCTGCTCATCGCTGACTAATTTCTGGATGGGAGATCAACAGACGTAAGTCCCCTAATTTACTTATTTAAAGCCAAATACTAGCAGCGGGCGGGGCAGCATCAAGTCAGAAAATTACCCCTTTACCATCTTGTAAGGCTCGCAAAATTACACAATTTCCCCCAAAGTAAGAAAAGAAGAGATATTGGACTGTTTGAAGGAAATATTACATAGAAGATAGGAGCAGGAGTAGGCCATTCGGCCCCTCTAGCCTGCTCCGCCATTCAATGCGATCATGGCTGATCATCCAAGTTCAGTACCCGGTTCCTGCTTTCTCCCCATACCCCTTGATTCCTTTAGCCTTAAGAAATATATCCAACTCCTTCTTGAATATATTTAATGAATTGGCCTCTACTGCCTTCTGTGGTAGAGAATTCCACAGGTTCACCACTCCCTGCGTGAAGAAATTCCTCCTCATTTCTGTCCTAATTTCTGTCCTTATCCTTAGACTGTGATCCCTGGTTCTGGATTCCCCGACCATCGGGAACATCCTCCCTGCATCTAGTCTGTCCAGTCCTGCCAGAATTTTATAAGTTTCAATGAGATCCCCTCTCATTCTTCTAAACTCCAGCAAGTACAAGCCCAATCGACCCAATCTCTCCTCATACGTCATTCCTGCCATCCCAGGTATCAGCCCGGTGAATCTTCGCTGAACTCCTTCCATGGCAAGAATATCCTTCCTCAGATAAGGCGACCAAAACTGCACACAATACTCAAGATGTGGTCTCATATTGGGCCAAAGGGATTTAAAAATCAAAACTCCAGGAAGATTTGGCTGGTTTAAAAGGCATGTTCAGACCTGCGAAAAACTGTGACAAAAGGGAGGTGGGATGGGCCCCCGAAACAGGCAGTTTGAGTATTGGGCCGTCTGGGAATGTTCTGGGCCACCCCAACCTTTACATAAAGACAATGGCCCAGAAATTCGAGTCGGGGGCTTGCCACGCGTGTAAGCCCCCGATCTGCACTTACCCGACGCGCCGGCCGTTGAGCTTCAGGGACGCCTGGAATTGCTGTTTTAAAATGCTGACTCCCGGGCAGCGTCTGACGTCACGCCGCCCAGGAGTGCAGCCAGCGCGAAGCCTGTAGTGCGCTGTGCAACTGAGACACGCCCCTTGAGGTCTCAGTTTAACAGGACACGCCCCCAATGTTTCTGCCAAGCTGCTAAGCATTTTTACATGCAAAGCAGCAGTTTAAATAGGTTTTTGGAAGTTTTTTGAAGCTTTTGGTAACTTTTATAAACTTTTAAAAACGTTTACATTATTTTGAAGAATCTGAAGTAGTTTTAAACAGAATTAAAGCAATTTAAAGACTTTTAAAAGCCCTAAAAGAATTTTTTTAATTCCATTTATTTATTTAGCAATGTCGTCGTCATACGTGTCTTCACACTGTTCCCTTTGGGGAACTGTGTGAAGTGGTGGAAGGATTTATGGCCATGATTAACGCTCATTCCGTGACCGTAACCATCTTTGAACCAGCCATTAGGGCGGTAGGTCCTATGGCGGGAGGGTTTTACGGGCTCCCACAAGCTATACAAGGAGGGGGGGCCACCCACACCCACGGACGCAAATATCCCACTGGATGTCAACCCAGAATTTAGAGCCGGAGCTCCGACTCCACTTGCCGGGACTGTCTGGAGCGGGGTTCGAAACCCTACCCTGATCTGGCCCAGCGGCGGGGATCCTACCGCTATGCCAAAGGCCCAATCCGATTAGCAACGTGAAATGGCTGGAATGAGCACAATTCACGGCATTAAAAGAACTCACAATTGAACTGATGATGACCTCAGCAATCTCCTCAAGGAGGTGGAGGCGCAGCGCCTGCTCATCATTGTTAATGAGAAGTCAAAGGCGCCGCAAAAAGGGCAGATGATATCTTGGTCTTTCAAGTGGCAGCATAGGGCTCCAGTCACGGGGAGGGAAAAGGCGCAGGAAACGTATGGGTGTCACCTTTTGTGCGGAGTGGGCCTTTTGCGTAGCAGTAAGCATCCCCGCCGCTGGGCCAGAAGGAGTAGGGTTTCGAACCCCACTCCAGACAGTCCCGGCAAGTGGAGTCGGAGCTCCAACTATAAATTCTGGGTGGACATCCAGCGGGATACTTGCGTCCGTGGGTGTGGGTGGCCCCCCCCTCAGATGGGTTGTGGGAGCCCATAAAACCCTCACGCCATAGGACTAACCACCCTAATGGCTGGTTCAAAGATGGTTACGGTCACGGAATGAGCGTTAATCACGGCCATAAATCCTTCCACCACTTCATACAGTTCCCGAAAGGGAACAGTGTGAGGATACGTACGACGATGACCTCTTGCGCAATGCACCTCCTTGGACCCTCAGTCGCAGATGCGAGGGGGCAAATCGTGCAATTGTTAAAATTTTCATTTTATTGACATGTAAAATGTTGGCCCAGTAATTCCCTTCCAAACGCGCGAGTACGGTCGGGGTACTTACGCGTCTGGCCGGAGGAAATGCCGGTTTTCAGCATGCACAGCGCATGCGGGGAAAACCGGCATTTCCTGTCCTCTGAATGAAGGGGTTCAGAGGCAGAATGCGTGCGCAGTAAAATTCGCCGCTTTCATTCATGCTTTCAGTGAGGTCAAGTCCTTACAACTTACACATGAAAAAAGCATGGGTACAGTTGCTCCAGAGGCTGCGGAGGAAGATATTTCTTATCGTGGAGCTTCTGAAAGTATGTATGTCTGTATATATTCCTTTGCGTGTTATGTATATATTCCTTTACTTATGTGTATGAATGTATTATTTAATTATGACTTTAAGAGAAAGTAACTTATTGGAAAATCATAATTAAAAACATACATTCATACACATAAGTAAAGGAATATAAAACATACATACATATACGTAAAGGAATATATGCGGACATACATACATAATTACTTATTACTGATGAAAAGTTTCTTTCTTAAAAGTGCTGGAAATGTTACATTACTCATTTTAGAACACTCATTTTCACATTCAATTCACACAGCCACAATTGCTCCTTCTACCTACCGTTCTGAAAACCCGTTTAAAATTTTTTTTTTAACTTTTAAACTTACTTAAAATTTCTTAAAATAACTTCCCTCCCTTTCCCAAACAAAAATATTGCCTTTCAGAAGCTCCACGATAAAATATATCTTCCTCCGCAGCCTTGGAACAACTTTACACATGCTTTTTTCAAGTGTAACTTGTAAGGACTTACCCTCACTGAATCCATGAATGAAATTGACGAAGTTCACTGCGCAAGCGCTGCCTGTGCAGTCGCACGCGCTGTGCCTCTGAACCCCTTTGTTCCGAGGACTGGAAATGCCGGCGTTCCCCGCATGCACTGTGCATGCTGAACGCCGGCATTTCCAACGGCCAGATGCGTGAGTACCCAGACCGTACTCACGCATTTGGTCACGCATTTCTGGCCCAACAGAACCAGTTCCTGCTGAAACTCGCAGACCAACAAAGTACATGAATAAAACAGTACATGCCCACAGCAAAACAAAAGAAAGAACATGGCCCAGCAGGAAACAACAATCAAACAGCAGTTCAAAAACCAATCAGAGAGATTTCCAAAACGTTTTACATTTTTAAACTGGTTTCAAGGCAATCCCGAAACCAGTTAAAGGCCAATTAGAGTTAGATGGACCATCCCCGAAGCTTGTTAAAGTTTTAAAACATATTAAAAATAACGAGCCCGCCAAATTTGACAAAGGAACCAGAGATTTGGCGATCTGATAAGCCAGGCCTCAAACCAGTATAATTGAGGCCTGCTTGTTCAGTGAAGCAGTTCAGTCAGCCAGACGTTGGTTCAAGTCGGTAAGATCAGAGAAGGAGTTCAGTACAGTTCGAGTAAGATCAGAGCACGAGTTCAGTACAGGAGAGATATCATCATTACCGTACTTAGTCGGAGAATCGGAGACTTGAAGAAAGAAGAAGGAAAAGGAGATCGCGGCAACCAAAGGCTTCAAGAAACCAACAACTACCAATATTACCACCAATCAGGTAATATTGGGCCACCACGACCAACAAGAAACCAACCACTGAAAATTCAAAATCAAAAACTTGTTTCCACTCTACAGGCTAGTCTGACTTACCCCTGGGTAAGATTTTGACACAAAAGACCCTAAAACTTTACCTAGCCAAAGAAAATTGGGTACTCACCCGATACATCCAACTACGCAGCTAACCGCATCAGCGGACAAACCCAAACTGAAGACCCAGCGCAGGTGTAGTCTTCTACCATGTCTGGGGTGCAGCAGGCCCCAACCGCCACAACTAAGGAGAACCCCGAAATCGCGAACCTCTACAATCTGTCAAGAAAGTTGTTTGGTGAGCATTTCCTGGTCCTCTGGATTTCAACCTAGTTAGGATAGTGGGGTTGGGAGGGTAAGGGATTTTTGTCTATTGTAATTCTCCCTCGCATATTCCGAGTGTTCCCCACCCTTTTAGAGTATAAGTTTTATTGTATTGTATATTTTCCTGTCTCAAAATAAAGATCTCAATTCTTTTGACCAACCCAGGTGTCTGTTGAAATGTCATTACAACCCCCAAATAAGCCCAAAGTCTAGAACCAAAGGAGTGGGAGTAATTCGAGCCGTTCAGGGAGTCAAAGGTAAAGCTGACCACACACACCGCCCCTTACAACCTGTACTGCATTTGAAAGCAATAAATCCTATCCACAACATGGGAATTAAGGCCGCGATTTTGTCATCGGTGTCGGGTTAGGTGCGGGACAGCTGATTTCTGGCTTCCAGTCACGCCCCCAGCTGCCTCTGCTCCACAGGCGTGATTTTGCCTTGATTGACCTTGTTAAGCCCGCCCTGTGGGTTTGCCAGCCAATTAGCAGGAAGCGGGTCTGATGACGTCATTTGATGAAGTGTCATCTGCCGGTTTCCTTAAAGGGACCACGCACAATTTTATTTTGACAGTTGATTTCTCAGCACATCATTGAGGTGCTGAAAACACTGACAATCACTGCACAAAGGTGGCCTCTTGCACCCAGGTTCTCCAATGCTGGAATAGATGGCAGCTTCAGGTGAGGTAACAGAAGCGATCTGTCACTGGTGAGAGAGGTTCGTCCAATGAGGTGGCACTGGACATACAGTTGGATTTAAAAACTTGTAAGCTAAGGAAATCTGTAAATACATTAAAACTGCAGTACCCAACATTTTCTTTGCTCTGAAACTCACCATGTGCAAAATTGGATCCTTCACACCGCTTCTACAGCTGTCATCATTCCACAAATATTACAGCAGACTCACAACACACCACACTTACCTGGCATGGTGTCTGGACATCGGGAAACCCAACCCAGAAGCAGGAAAATCCAAAAACAGGCTGAAAACTACTGGCAAGTACCTGTTAATAGGTAGGTAATTGCTTTTAATCTGCTTCCCGCCGCTAGGTGTCGGGTCCGTTCACAAATTGGGGACCCGACACTTGGAAAAGCTGTTTGGAGGCAGGTTGACAGCAGAATCATGACCCGCCATCAATCAAATCGAATTTAACCTCTGAGCAGCCTCCAAACCCGCCCTCTGAGCGCTGGCAAAATCGCGGCCTAAGTGTATGAATACTTAACATGCTCATGTCAAATTCCTCTCTCTGCTATTTTAACCGTGGCATTAACCCACTTATTTGAAACTGGCTAACACCTCCATTAAAATAGCAGAGAGAGGAAGTTGATTCAAGTGTGTTAAACAATGTCCTATAACAATATCGGTCGCATTATTTCCCAGGCTAATATCTGAGCAGCGGTTGTTAACCTAGAGTGCTATCAGTTCAGGCAGTCATTATGCCCTGTGAGAAAGGCAGCAGTGACAGGTCTCCTGCTAACAGCCATTAGTTATATTTCCCAGTCGTGTCTTTCAGTAAATTTAAACAAGCAGCACCCTGTTCAATCAACTCTTTGACTTCCATCATTAGAGCAGTCAGGTTCCCATGGAATTTGCTATACTTTGGGACAGATGTACAGGAAAAGTAAATGACAGGCCCCTACATTAACCACCCCAACATGAAAAAGTGCATATTTAATTGCAAACTGGCTCACTGAATCTAGCCAAGTAAAATACTAGAAACAATTCAATTTGTCAGCTGTTAGGCAATTGAAAATAAGCAAATGGCAATTTTTTTTCTGTTAGCAGTTTGTTCAGTCCTACATTATTTCTGTTCCTGAGATTGTAAAGACAATGGCCCAGAAATTTGGGTCTCCACGGGCGAGTACGCACGGGGTACTCACCCGTAGGCCAGATGGAAGTGCCGGTTTCCTGCATGCACTGCGCATGCGCGGGAAATCGGTACTTCCGTTCCTCTGAACGAAGAGGTTCAGAGGTCGAACGCGTGCGCCGGGGAGGCTGCGCGTGCGCATCAAACTTAGTTTTTTTTTACAGGTTTCTCCGGGAACGTAAGCCTGCAGAATTTAGAAATATAAAAAGCAGGCGGAAGGCCTGCTTTTTATAAGGTAAGTGGTGAATTAATTAAAATTAAAACATTTTTCCACAGGTTTATTATTTTTAAATACTTTAAAGCAAGGTAAGTTTATTTTTAACCCCGTTAGAATATAAAATTATTATTTTCAAAAATTTAAATTATTGTTTAAAATAGTTATTTAATGTAATTTATAGTTTATTTAAAAAATTTGATTAAAAAAAAAATTATTTGAAGGTTTAGTGCTATTTTGTGGCCGTAGTATTTATAAGTCTTGACAGCACTTCCTGTCAGACTTATGAATGGAGCATTCCCTGCTCCGATTGGCTGCCCATGGCCCATGTGATCCCAGGGGACGCATCGAACTAACTGCGCCCCTGGGATACGCAAGCACTGCATGCCGGCAGCTGGCCCAGGCCCCAGATCAGAATTCCACGGGGCCCTACAGCTCAACGGCCAGCGCGCAAGGTAAGTGCAGATCGGGGGCTTGCACCTACAGGAAGCCCCCGATCCGAATTTCTGGGCCAATATGATTTGTCAAGCAACTTGTGTAATCAACTCTCACAATTTTAAAGGAGTAATCTTCAGATGATTAAAATTTAGTCTCAATATGCATTCTCCCATCATTCATTTGACTAAAATCACTGATGCCGCTCAGCCATTCCTAGTTCAGAGAGTGAGTTAAAGAAATCTTGTCACAGTGGACTAAATATTCTCATTTATACTGAGACCTGGATCCTGGGCCCAACACAGAAGTAGATATACTTGTGTGAGTGAATTAAGTGGAGTTGGCCCTGCATGTAGCTGCATGCTTCTACGCATTAAATATGGTATGCACGATGTCAGATGTGCTCCATCTACTTACAAAAAAATAACAATTGGCAGGGTAAAGGAGGGGATACGGCAGGCCAAAGAGAACAGGCGTGGAAAACATGACTGGCCGCTGCATAGTTAAGTTTATGTAAAGCAGGAAGCAGTTTGAAGAGGGTTACTCATGGAGTTACGCTATGAATCACCAATCATGGGTTGGGTTTGGGAAGAGTTGAGGTCCAATCCAACATCCAAATGTCCGTAGAAATGAACCTATAGATGCGAGCACTAACCGCTAGTCCTGGTGAATAAGAAAAGACCCTTTAGGCCCTACCTTTCGAATATAGTGAGGAACTGTCAGAGAACTCAAGGGAGCAGATTGAGTGGAGCTGCTCTTATACACAAATGTGAAGCTGAAAGGGAGAGAATGGAGGAGGCGAAGGGGACAATTAGGAGGAGAGGAAAGAGTCGGGAACAAGCAGGAGAAAAGGTGAGAAATTTTTGGGGGGGAAGGAGGAAGCAAAAACAAAAAAAGGATACTTCTGAATCAGAGAATCACACAGCGCAGAAGGAGGCCATTCAGCCCAAATTTGGCAGAAACTGGGTGGAGCATGTGTGATATCTACTGCGGCCTAACCAGCGGTCCTTAATGGGAGTTCTCCTCCTGGATCCACAGCAACACTGCAGGCCACTGCCGGCCAGTGCTCACCCCCTTCCCCTTCGCCTCACCCCCACCACTCCCACCACCGCCCCCCCAACCCCCCCAGCCCCCAGCAAGACTTACCTGCCGGACAGCTCGGCCTCCCAACCAGTTGATTTGGGAAGACCCTGACCACAAGCTGCGGACACCAATGGGACGTCCTGATGCACCTTGCCAGTGGGTTGGAAATGAGGCCTGAGGCCCAGTTTGGAGTGAACCTCGGGCCTCCATCTTCGGGCATGCTTCCCAGATGTGTTGCTCACTTCTTACCGGGAACCAGCGCAAAACCAATTTCTGCCCCTTCTTGTTGACCAGCTGGACTGTGAGCTGAAGAGAAGTAAAAAGTGATTCCCATGAAACTGAATTAAATCCAGTAAACTCTCCATTTTAAAGTTGAACAATCGGCTGGATTTAAATCATAATTTTTGCAGGAGCTATTTATTTAAGTGATTATCGCTTACTTCAACAACAATAATTGTAGCAAAAGTACAGCTTTAAAAAAAAAACTTTGTCCTCTTTGTTGAGTTGAGTGTGTCCTCCTGGTGTTATGATCAGAGTTTCTTGATGTGCTGTGTACATGACTCTTGATGAGCTGTTCCATGCTCAAGAGTGTGCTGTGTGAATCCCTTTATCCAACATATTCATGCTTCTTTGAAGCTGTGTGTGTACTTTTGATGTGCGTCCTCTATATGTGCTGTGTGCATCCCATTCAAGTACTGTTTGTGCTCCTTGAAGTACTCTGTGTGTGTGCCCTTCAATACTGCGTGTATACTTTCGATGTGATTCTTAATGGTCTGTGTGTATCCTATTGAAATGCTGTGTGTGTTTATTGATGATCTATATATATACATAGAGATTCTCCTGTGAGTTCAGTTTGGTTCCCTAAATTCTAAGCCAGTGTTAGAAGTCATTTTGTTTGTCATCTTTACAACATCACAGAAAGCTGCTTTATCAATGAGGCCTTAGAATGTAAAAGATATGGTCAAGACTGGCAGTTAAAATATAAATAACAGAATAAAGTCACTGAAGGGGTTATGGCCAACCTCACAAAAAATATCACTTGTGCCTCCCTCACAAGTATTATAAGATACGTTAGCAATCTGCTGTGGTATTGCTTTGGGTAGTCTGGAGTCTGTGATGCTCAGCTGCCAAGACAGAGCTGTGTTAAACTTGACCAGTCTCTTTAACATCACTGTTTAAGTATTCCCTGTGAGGAAATGGTTTAAATAGGCAAATCCAAATAATTTTAGCTACTTGTACATTTCAGGCTCCAGGTCAGAAGAACTCAGCATGACACGAATGGCTTTCTTGAAGATTGTTTTGCATCTGTAATGAAGTGTGACAGCTCGAATATGACATCTGGACTGTGAGACTTTGGAGTGTGAAGTACAGAGAGTGATTCTAAAGTGTGACATACATGTGCTAGTTGTAATCCTGAGATATATATCTATAAAATGTAATACATTACGGGGTAAATTTTCTGAGTCTGCAACAATGGGTAAGATAGCTTACTAGCAACATGGACTCAGAAAATATAGGCTCATATACCTAGATAAATGTTCCTTAAATATTCTATGTCATTTCCAGAAATATCAGTGATTATAATATATATACAATATTAAATGATATTCACTGAATCTGGAAACACCAAGTTTAGTTTTGCACACCATTTTTTTTGGTGCTTTCCAGTCGTACAATTTCAAGTTAGAATGTTTTGTTATTGCTGCAAACCGTCATCGTAATAGCAGTCAATTCTTTCTCTCCAGCTCCAAGTTCTGTTTAACGTTTTTGGTAGGCAGGGCTGGGGCAGAATGGGTCAGTTGACAGGAAGAGAGAGATTCACTGAGAAATACACTCTCTGCACAGTAGCAGTTAGGTAGGAAAATGTCACAAGTAACACGTGGGAGGGAGGAGTTAGGATGGAATCCTAAACTGTAACAATGAAGGTTACTATGATCTGGAGCCTGAGATTTGCAGGGCTACGGGGAAAGACCAAGGGAGCAGGACTAATTGGATAGCTCCTTCAAAGAGCAGGCACAACACAATGGGCCGAATGGCCTCCTTCGGCGCTGTATGATTCTATGGTATGATTGCATCACAGTAACACCCACATTATTCAATGTAATGTACACAGGCAAAGCTTAATGGCATCCTTGGTCTTTGTTTAGTGCAGGTACCCTGACAAACATCAGTGGACTGCTGGGCTCCCACAGCTCAGTCACACAGTTTGAATTGAAGTGTTGCTGCAGCACATAGAATCATAGAATGATACAGCACAGAAGGTGGCCATTCAGCCCATTGTGTCTGTGCTGGCTCTTTGGTAGAGCTATCCAATTAATCCCATTCCCCTACTATTTCCCCATAGCCCTGTAATTTTTTTTCCTTCAAGTATTTATCCAATTCTCTTTTGAATGTTGCTATTGAATCTGCTTCTAACACCCTTTCAGGCAGTGCATTCCAGATCACAACAACTCACTATAAAAAAATGTTTTCTCCCTCTGGTTCATTTGCCAATCACCTTAAATCTGTGGGCTAGAAATTCGTTATAGCCAAGAAATGGGCAGTGTTTAAACTAAATAAGGTTAAGCTGCACCACCTGAAGATGGTCTAGGCAGCACACAAAATTCATGCTCACTCCTCATTAACATGATTTTGGTCATGATTTTAGCCTTAAAACTCAAGCTCATTGGCGTTACACTGAACAGCTGGACCGATATCTGGGACAGTCTAATTGCAATTCATGATTGCCACAGGCTTTTTCCACTACGTAAAGGGGAGGTTCATTGATGCTGCAGCACCTCATTGTCAGACTTGTTGGGTCTGCAGCTGCCCCAACAGCAAAGCAACCAACATTAAGAAGAGATCAATTGCAGCCATGGCAGACTGGAGATGGAGGGAGCGAGCCCACAGGTTCTCAAATTAAGCTCTTGAGGCATTGGTGTATGCAGTGGAGAGGAAGCGGGTGGTCCTATACCCACAAACTGGCAGAAGGCCCTCGCCACAAATATCCCAGTCTATGTGGAGGGAGATGTGGACCACGTCATGGGCAGCACTGTAGTCCCCAGGACCCACACCCAGTGCAGGAATAAGTTTAATGACCTCACATAGGTGGTCAGGGTGAGTGAAGGCTTCAGCAAATGCCACATACCACCATCTGCACCACAAGCTTCACACACTGCTCAATGCACCACACCCCATCACTCACCTACCAACAATCTCTACCTATCAACACTCACACCCACATCTCATGCCTTGTACACAATGACAGCTATTCAATTATGGCAGGCCCACCACCCAAACACATTCCACTGAACTCACTCAACACTTCTCTTTCTCTTGCAGCCAAACTGGTACAGAATCGCTGGGAGCAGGAGCGGACAGGCGGAAGAGCTGAGCCAGCTGGAGTTCTTTCATCGTTGCTGGGTCAAAATCCTGGAACTACCTCCCTAACAGCACTGTGGGAGTACCTTCACCACACGGACTGCAGCGGTTCAAGAAGGTGGCTCACCACCACCTTCTCAAGGGCAATTAGGCATGGGCAATAAATGCTGGCCTTGCGAGCGATGCCCACAACCCTGGAATGAAAAAAAGAATTGAGTGCTGGATATAATTGGACGCCATGTCGTTAACACCGTGGCCACCGGCGACGTTGACCCCATGGGGACCACAACGATATGTTCATTCCTACTCCTTCTTCTCACACCCTACTTCCCCCTCAGGCCACAATCTTTTCTCACTTTCAAGCTACTCAGGTTATATGCATGAATTTCTCTCTTCATTGCCCCGCCCCCCCCCCCCGCCCCGCCGCTGCCCCCCCCCCACCCCCTCACCATAACCCGGCTCTTGTGCCTTTCTGCTTTCAGATAATCAGCAAGCACCTGAGCAGCCTGTCCCCGAGGGCATCGCAGAGAGTGAGGCGGGAGAAGAGGAGGAGGAAGAACACATTGCATCACTGCATGTCTCACCCGCAGGCAGCAGCTCAGGTACTTGCAGTATATGTACTTTAGAGGCTAGTGTAGTAGTGGGATCTGCACAGGGTGAGGCACCGGGCACAAGTGGGCTGCAGCAAGGCCAGGGGGAAAGGGTAGCTCAGGCGCCAGCTCCCCAGAAAGCGAGTTTGCGCGTGAGTTCTGCTGCGTAGGACTCAGATGAGGACCTAGATGGGGAGGCCTTCAGAAGAAGGGTGATGGGAATGCACACGGAAATGATAGATTGCTTGGAATGCTGAGGCACCGCCCTGGGGGAGCGGCAGTGGGTCAGTGGAGCGGGACCCTGCTGTCCTCTCTCAGGACGACAGTATCCCTACTCACACCACTGCCACTTTGCCATTGCCCTTGTTGTTGTCTGTCAGCCAGCCAGCCCAGTCTGCTGCCGTACTTACTGAAGTGATGCCGTCTACAGCCAGGCCTTCTAGGTCCACAGCTGGTTAAGGTCATCCTGCAAGGGCATCTGAAGTCTCCCGCATGGAAACTCAGCAGCCTTCCACCAGCGGTGCTGCAGCCACTGGGGGAGAATTGCATAGGAGCACCAGATCAGGAAAAGGCACACGAAAGACAGACACTAAGGGATTGCACAAGGGTGATTAGTTAATAGTATTCATGTAAATATATGGGATATGATTATCGATAAATATATATTTTGTGGTGTCTCTCATTTCAGTTTTGCACCCAGGAGGACGCTGTGATATACCATGAGACAGGGATGGTATGATGGGGATGTGGTGAGCAATGGGGATCTGGAGTTTCAATCATGCGAATCGGAGTCTGATGAGCCGGTCATGGACATCTCGTCTGGAAGGCCGATTGTCTGCCTGCCTCCTCCTCCTCATCCTCTTCCTCCTCCTCCTCCTCCTCATCCTCTTCCTCCTCTCCCTCATCCGCCTCCTCAGTTGGTCCCACAATCCCTGGTGGCAAGGGCTGTGCCCTCGTGATGGCCAGGTTGTGGAGCATGCAGCAATTTTGAACCATGGCGTTATCTGGTTTTATCTCACTGTATGATACAAATAATCACATACACCTTTGATTCTTCAGATATGATACTAATATCCATTGTATATAAACTCTTATGTTAGAACAGCTGGGCACTATTAATAAAAACATTCCTGCAGTAATGTGTCTTTTTTTAATACCAAAGTCACAATCTCGGTACGAATGGCATCATTTAACTAATAAGAGATTGATTACATTTAAAAAGGGTGGGAACAGTCTGGAACTCTGGAGAATAGAGAATTGTTTAAGGTAAGCAGGACTGTTATGTTGATACACTGTTTGAATTGCCCTGGAAGAAATAAATCCACTTCAAAGCGAGTAAGGAAACAAAGAGCAAATGGCTTTCGATACAAAGAATTTCAGCTGGTTGAGTCCAGAAAACATGGCTATCCCACAAGACTCTTGTAATGTATGTACCTTTAAGGGGGAGAACTACTTTTTACAGCTCCTGTATCCTGTAGTACTGGCAGTGACCACACCTGTATATAAACCCTGAGTAGTGATCTGTACAGTCAGTTGCAGTTTGAACCCTGTTGATCGTTCCCTGCAGTTGATTATTGAAGGACACAACATTAAGATACATGGATCTAACATTGGCGACGATGCAGATTCGAACCTACATGCAACTCTGCATCACCTCCCAGGGATTCGCTCCTGGATAACAGTGGAAGGAGGTCGAGTCCAGAAGCACGGGCGTCGACCACGGGCAACCGCCCAGTCATCCAGCGGAGATTTGAGCATCGCAGGGGAGGCTGTCGAGAGCCAGGCTTGCCTTTCCAGTCACGGTGGTCCAGCGAAACGGGCTGGCAACAGGTACTGCGCAGACCCTTCCCGGACAGCGGCGGCTAGAGCCGACCGAGCGGCACAGAAAAAGGCTGAGCAGCGTCGATGGGGGAGAGAGAGAGGGCAGAGCGCACAGGGCGCAGCCGGTGTTCAGGACTGAGCAGCGTCAACGGAGAGAGAGACGAGAGAGAGCAGAGCGCAGCCGGTGTTCAAGGGCCGAGCAGCGTCAACGGGGGAGAGAGGCGCGCAGGAAAACGCGAGGCGATGCCATTGCCATGAGGACCGCAGAGAGTGGCATTGGCAGCAGCGCAGGAGCAGCGCACGAAACCCACAGAGCGTTGCCATTTGCCATGAGGACCGCCGAGAGCGGCGTTGGCAGCAGCGCAGGAGACGCCATTTTAAGCCGCAGCGGGGAAGAAAGGAAAGCGCGGGAGATGCCATTTTAAGCCAGTCTAACCACACCCAAAAAGGCCGAAGAGTGGCAGTATCACAGCGTTCGACAATGAAGTCGAAGATTGGACGACATATGTCGAACGCATAGAAGTATACTGCAAGGCGAATGAAGTGCCAGATGACAAGAAAGTGCTGGTATTGTTGAATTCAATGGGTGCAAAAACGTATGGCTAACTACGAAACCTAGTAACCCCAGAGAAGCCAGTAGAAAAGGATTTTGAAAACATAGTGTCAATCCTACAGGACCACTTAAATCCCACACCGCTGCTGATAGCAGAAAGATTTAAGTTTCACAAAAGGAACCAGCACAAAGATGAAAGTAATGCTGAGTATTTAACGGAACTGCGCAAGCTATCGAAACACTGCCAGTTTGGAACGGGACTAGCAGATACTTTAAGGGACAAGTTTGTGTGTGGGCTTCAAAGTGAAGGAACCCAGAAACGGCTTCTATCAGAAAAGGCTTCGATCAGAAAAGGATCTTACGCTGGACAGGGCTTTCAGCATTGCAGTATCACACGAAGCAGCAGCACGGGGCGCTGCAGAGATACAACGGAGACCGCAAGAATATGGCACAAATGAAATGTCATACGGAACAGTGAAGTGCTATCGCTGCGGCAGAACAACACACGACCATAATGATTGCTGGTTCAAGGACAAAGTGTGCAGACAGTGTGGAAAAGTAGGACACATAGCAAGAGTCTGCAGGTCGGGAAAGAAAACCAGCAGCAAGAAATCTCCACAGGAGAAGTACAAGAAGGTACATAAGGTGATGGAGAGTAGTTCAGACGAACAGAAGAGTGATACAGACTCCGGAAGCAAGGAGCTGGGTTGTTTGAAATTACATAATGTGATCAAAACGGAGGATCACCAAACTATCTGGGTCACGCGCAAGATAGCAGGAGTCCAAGTGAAAATGGAATTGGACACAGGATCAGCCCTAACAGTCATAAACCGAAGGGACTACAAGCGGCTATTCTCACATATACCCTTGAGAGATACAAAGATTGTCTTGAAGACGTACACGGGGCAAAAAGTCTACCCCAAAGGAAAAATAAGGGTGAACGTTATGTATAACAGCAAGGAAACACCAAAAATGGACCTATATGTATTGCCAGATGGAGGACCACCACTACTAGGACGTGAATGGATCCGAAAGATACAGCTAGATTGGCATTCCATACAAGCACTGACTGTAGATGACGACGTCACACCTGGACGACTGACAAAAATGCTAACTGACGCACAAGAAGTGTACCAGCAGGGACTCGGAACACTAAAAGGCATAACAGCGGTGATCAAAATAGAGGAAAATGCAAGCCCAAAGTTTTTTAAGGCCAGACCAGTACCTTATGCGATCCGCCCAGCCGTCGAAGCAGAGCTGGAAGGTTTGGAACGTTCAGGAGTACTGTCCAAAGTGGACTGGAGCGAGTGGGCTACACCCATCGTTCCTGTAATGAAGAGGTCGTTGAGTAATACGCCTGGGGAACCAAAGAAGGTTCGCATCTGTGGGGACTTTAAGGTGACAGTGAACCCACTCCTTCACACTGTACAATATCCGCTTCCACGGATTGAAGATAATTTCGCCTCGGTATCTGGAGGGAAACGCTTCACTAAGATTGATCCGGCCCAGGCGTACCTGCAAATGGAGGTAGAAGAAGCCTCGAAACAGTACCTCACGATCAACACTCATAAAGGTCTCTACCAATACAACCGGCTGGTGTTCGGGGTAGCATCAGTTCCGGCTATTTGGCAAAGGGCAATGGAACAAGTCCTGCAAGGGATTCCAGGGACCCAGTGTTATTTGGACGACATCCTGGTCACGGGCGAAAATGACAGTGATCACCTCGCCAACCTGGAGCAGGTGCTCACTAGATTGAAGGAATATGGGCTCTGAGCTAATCGCCACAATTGCGAGTTTTTCCAGAAGCAGATCTCTTATTGTGGCCATGTTATTGATAAAGAGGGGTTACATAAGTCCCCTGAAAAGATTGAGGCAGTAGTCAAGGCTCCAGCACCAGAAAATGTGTCACAACTGAGGTCGTTCCTCGGGCTGGTGAACTACTACCATAAGTTCTTGCCGAATTTGTCTACCGTACTACACCCACTGAACACCCTACTGCCAACGGGGGTACCATGGAAGTGGAGTGACGAATGTAAACGAGCTTTCCAGAAGAGCAAAGCATTGATCACATCAAAAGAGGTGTTGGCTCATTTCAACCCAGCACTACCAATTCGGTTGGCGTGTGATGCATCACCCTATGGCATTGGAGCGGTGCTGTCGCACAAATTCCCGGATGGCTCGGAGAGGCCAGTAGCCTTTGTGTCTCGGTCACTAACCTCAGCCGAGCGTAACTACGCCCAGATTGACAGGGAGGCCCTCAGCCTAGTGTGGGGAGTGAAAAAGTTCAATCACTATCTGCACGGGCAGAAGTTCACCTTGCTGACTGACCACCAACCACTTGTCTCCATCTTTAATCCAAAGAAGGGCGTTCCGGTGATGACTGCGCAACGGCTACAAAGATGGTCCCTTTTTCTAGGGGCGCACCAATATGAAATCGAGTATAAGGGCACGAAACAGCATGGAAACGCTGATGGGCTATCATGCCTGCCACTGCCTACTGCGGAGGAAGCACCAGCAGTGGATCCTGTCGAAATATTTCATTCGACTATAATTGAATGCTTGCCAGTAACTAACGCTGGTATAGAGAAGGAGACTCGAAATGACCCGACACTGTCTCGGGTATATGATTTGACGGTGAAGGGATGGCCAGCACATGGCGACTCACTGTTGCCAGCATTCTCATCCAGAGGGAACAGCTGTCAGTATGCCAGGGGACCTTGATGTGTGAATCCCGAGTGGTAATTCCACCCAAGTTAAGGGAGAGAGTGCTCAATGAGCTTCACGAAGGTCATCTGGGAGGGGTGAAAATGAAAAGCCTTGCTAGGGCTCATGTGTGGTGGCCGGGGATCGATCAGCAAATCGAGGACCTGACAAAGAGCTGCTCAGGATGCCAGAAGGTCCAAAATGCACCACCACATGCCCCTCTACACCCATGGGAGTGGCCCTCATCTCCATGGCAACGGGTGCATATTGATTTTGCTGGTCCATTCATGGACTCAATGGCCTAGAAATTCAGTATAGCCACTTTTGGGGCGGAAAAGTCGGGCGGCCGCTAAAGTTTGCACCCGGCGCAAAGTCGAGGCCACTTCGCCGATATTCAGTAGCTTCGCCCTAAGAGTTTGCTCGAGCGCTAAAACTGGCATTCCACAACTATCTTTAGGCGCAAAGCCGGCGGTGCTGAGCTAAACCGCCGAGGCCGGGCGCAGCGCAGGTGTGGTCATTTCTTGATTGACAGCAGGCACCCTGGCGTCGGCCAGCTCTTAAAGGGGGAAGGGTCGAGTTTGTCGGCTGCCACGCCCTGGACACTGCAGCCCTCAAGCTAGGCCTAAACACTGCTGCTGAACAGAAATAGCGCCGGGAAAGATGCAGAAGGCCCGTGAACGAGCGCAGCGCTTCACTGGCCATGATTTGAGGGTGCTGGTTAGGGCTTTGGAGAGGAGACGCAAACACCTGTTCCCGGACAGTGGGAAGAAGCCTGCGACCAGCGTCTACAGGAAAGCCTGGAGGGACGTCGCCATCAGGGTGACAGCCAACAGCGAGGTCCCCAGGAACTGTATCCAATGCAGAAAAAAGTTCAATGACCTCACGAGGATTGTCAGGGTGAGTAGCCTTTCCAGTGTCCTCCTCATCCTTGCATGTGCACCTCACATTATGGGCAAAGGGACCTGAAAGCCCTAATGGCCAGCCCTCATCCAGCAGCTATGGGACTGGCATGAACATCAATTGCACATTCTGCACTTGACACACTGGCCAAGCTATTCGACCATGGGAGGCAGTGCACACCAGATCAGGGCTCCACACTGGCCAAGCTATTCGACCATGGGAGGCAGTGCACACCAGATCAGGGCTCCACACTGGCCAAGCTATTCTACCATGGGAGGCAGTGCACACCAGATCAGGGCTACACACTGTACTTAGAGGCCGTCCTTTCTCTTGCAGGCCAAGCTGGCCCACAATCAGAAGAGCCGGACTGAGACCGGGGGAGGCGGTCCCCAGATCCAGCAGCTCACTGACCTGGAAGAGCACGTGGGTCGCCTCATGGGAGCCCGGGTGATTGGCCCCGTTGCCAGTGGAGATGCCGACCCTGTTCTGGGCACCAATGGTAAGGACATCATCTTTTGGACCTCTCTCGTCCCACTTGCGCATCAGATCTACATCCTTTGCCACTGTCCGACCAATGCGCTGAATGCCACCACTCATGCCTCCCTCGCTGACGCCCTCTCCTCAATCTAAAGCTACCCTTGTCCCTTCCTGCTTTCAGATGGTGAGGAGGAGGTCCCTGAAGCTGCCACTGACAGCCCCTCGGAAGAGGAGGAGGAGGCGGAGGAGGAAGAGGAAGAGGAAGGCGGCCCATCAGGGGAACCCTCACCCTCGCCAGGGGATGCCCATGTAGGGGACACGTCTTCCCTGGAGGAGAGCGTGGGGGAAGTGTCGGAGGGGAGTGTTGCTCCTGGGACCAGTGGCGTGCAGCAACGCAGGGGGTGTGCGGTTGCTCAGCGGCCTTCTTCCCAGAGGGGTGTAGTTGCTGGGCCCAGTGGCATCCAGCAATGCGGGAAGGGTCGGCCAGCTCGGCGGCCTTCTCCCCAGAGGGAGAGTCCGGCCTCCAGTCCGCCGACGGTCAACTCCGAGGAGCTGCGCCTCCTCGATCAAATGTCCGTGGACTCGGCGCGCCGGCACACCGAGCTCATGGGGGTTGTGGCACGGATGCCTGAGGCCATCGAGTCCCTGGCTCATAGTGTGGCCGAGTTCGGGGCCTCACAGGCCAGGAGTTTGGAGCTATTCGGGGCAGCACAGGACGCGAGTCGTGCCGAATTCGTGGCAGCACAGGCAGCGAGTGGGCAACTGATCAGTGGTGCCGTGCAGTCACTGGCTGGTCTGATGCGGTCACAGACCAGGGCAGCATGGGCACTCACTGCTGCCACACTCGCTGCGTCAGCCAGGCATCGCCAGGACACCCGCCGCGCTGTAGCAGCACAGCGGTCTGTCGTTCGGCACATGGCAGCGCATGCTGCAGTGCAGGCCCGGGCGAGTGCCAGTGTGTCACTTGACCAGTGACGGCCTGCCAGACGCCAGCTTGCCCCCATTCCTCCAGCTGCCACTGTCACTCCCCCAGTGGAGCTGCCATGAGATGCTGGTCCGACTGATGCTGGCCAGCCACAGCTGCAGCATTCACCAGCCGGCCCCTCGAGGCCCAGACCTCGTCTAGGCCGACCCCCAAGGGCATCTGCCGTGACAACATGTGCCCCTCAGGAGCCTTCCCCCAGCCTTGCAGCAGCCACTGGCCACGGTTTGAGGAGGAGCAGCAGGGCGGCCAGGGGCCGGCAAAGGCTGGACAAGGAATCGCCCTCGCGGGCCACAAAGTAGAGGGTGTGGACAAATGTTTGTTTATATTGGGATGGTTGTTTTGTTTCTGGGGATGGTTGTCTTGTTTCTGGGGATGGTTGTTTTGTTTCTGGGGATGGTTGTTCTGTTAAGGCCGAGGATGAAGGCCATTTTTGTTCAAATGTTTTGTTATTCCTCCCCAGGTTGTGGGAGTGAGTCATGTTTGTGACTGTTTTTTGGGGGGTCTTGTCTGTTTTTGGGTTTCATGTGGGAAGGGCCCTGAGTTTGTTCAATAAAGCATTTTATTTATTCATATTGTCCATGTTTGATCTTTGAAGTGTTTGTTGCCTTAAGCGGCTGAGGGCTTGCGGAGCGGCTGCATTCATGTTCTTTCATTGGCACAAGCCATGCCCTGACAGGGGGCCTAGAAGTGACGTTCAATAAGCCGCCGACGGGCGGCCCTTGGACCTTGTGCCTCCCTCCTGGCCTGGTACTCCTCCTCCTCCTCCTCCTCCTCCTCATGCTCCTCCTGCTCCTCCTCCTGAGGTGGTGCTCCAGCGTGAGGTGGCAGTGCCTGAGTCCTGCGGATAGCCAGGTTGTGCAGCATGCAGCAAACGACCACGAACTGGGAGACTCGCTCCGGCGAATACTGCAGAGATCCGCCGGAACGATCCAGGCAGCGGAACCGTTGTTTGAGGATGCCAATTGTTTGTTCTATGATGTTCCTAGTCGCTTGATGGCTCTCGTTGTATGCCTCTTCAGCAGGGGTCCTGGGCGCGCGGAGCGGGGTCATGAGCCAGGTATACAAAGGATAGCCTTTGTCCCCGATAAGCCATCCTCTTGGGTGAGGCTGTGCCTGGAACATGTCAGCCACAGTTGTCTGTCGCAGGATAAAGGCATCGTGGTTGCTGCCTGGAAAGCGGGCATTGACAGCTAGGATGCGCTGCCTGTGGTCACACACCAGCTGTACGTTGAGGGAATGGTAGCCCTTCTGGTTGCGGTAATCCTCAGGATGGTCCACAGGTGCCCGCAAAGCCACATGCGTGCAGTCAATGGCGCCCTGCACCATGGGGAAGTCTGCGATTCTTGCAAATCCCACTGCACGCTGCTGCTGCCTCTCCAGGGTCATGGGGAAGGAGATGAATTGGCGTCTCCTTCTGAAAAGGGCATTGGTGACCTGGTGGATGCAGCAATGCACGGCAAACTGGGATATGTTAGCAATGTCCCCAGCAGCTGATTGGAAGGAGCCGGTGGCATAGAAGTTCAGAGCCACCGTCACCTTCACTTCCACCGACAGAGACGTCCTGCAACTCAGCTGTGGACGCAGATCTCTGTGAAGCAGATGGCAGATCTCTGCAACCACCCCCCTTCTGAATCGCAGCCTCCTAACACATCGCGCGCCAGTCATGTTGAGATACGAGACCTGCTGGTGGTATTGCCTGAGTGGGTAAGGCCCACGTTGCCGACGCCTGTTGCCCCCTCTGCGTCTAGCCAGGGCTGCCCCTCTAACCCAGCGTCTGCGAGACCTTCCGACATAATCCTGAAACTCAGCATTGGCACCCCATGCAGCCCCCATAATATGCTGGCAAACAATGAGATATCAGTGAAGGCGAATTGCCAAGCTCTGGCCTTGATGCGCCATCAATTACTCAAAAGACTGAGGTTGAGCGAGTAACAATCAGGCTTTTATTAACTAAAGAATGAAGGTCTTGTCTCGAGTGGTCGACCCGTCCAGAATACTAAGGGACTGGGAGGTAGTCACTTATATACCTGGAATAGTGGGAGGAGTCAGCCGAGGCATGTCCAGACCTGTACCTAGTGGAATACACATACAGACACAGACAGGTATAACAGTGGTTTACCACATTCACCCCTTGTTTAAAAATGAGTCCGGCGGGGTGAAGTGTATTTAAAAGTTCGTGTATTGGAGTCTCTCCGGAGGTCTTGTCTGCCACTGTGATCGACGTGGCGACGGCAGGGGTGGTGGAGCTTCCGGCATCACGTCCCGTGTAGGCTGGGGCCCTGGAGTGTAGTCCTCGTGGGTGACGGTCCAAGGCGAGCCGGCTGCTGGGGTTGGACATCGGGTCGTGGGGGGGGGGTGGTAATGGGTAGTGGGTTACAGCGGTCCCCGAGGGTGCGAGGTCTCGTATGGAGACTGTGTCGTAGTGGGTTACAGCGGTCCCCGAGGGTGCGAGGTCTCGTATGGAGACTGTGTCCTCCCGCCCGTCCGGGTACGCAATGTAAGCGTACTGGGGGTTGGCGTGGAGGAGGTCGACCCTCTCGATCAGGGGGTCCATTTTATTGGCCCTCACGTGTCTTCTCAGTAGTACCGGCCCTGGGGACGTCAGCCATGGCGGTAACGATGTCCCCGATGTGGACTTCCTTGGGAAGACAAACATTTTCTCGTGAGGGGCGGCATAGGTGGCAGTGCAGAGCAGTGACCGAATCGAGTGGAGCGCATCGGGGAGCACCTCCTGCCAGCGGGAGGTCGGAAGGCCCCTAGACTTTAAGGCTAGTAGGGCGGCCTTCCAAACTGTTGCATTCTCTCTTTCCACCTGTCCGTTCCCCCGGGGGTTGTAACTGGTGGTCCTGCTTGTGGCTATACCCCTAGCGAGCAGGTACTGGCGGAGTTCGTCGCTCATAAACGATGAGCCCCGGTCGCTATGGATATAGCTGGGGAAACCGAACAGGGTGAAGAGGCTGTTCAGAGATTTAATGACCGTGGCACTGGTCATGTCCGGGCAGGGGATAGCGAACGGGAACCAGGAGTACTCGTCAATGATGTTGAGGAAGTACACATTGCAGTCGGAGGAGGGGAGAGGCCCTTTGAAATCGACGCTCAGGCGTTCGAAAGGGCGAGTGGCTTTTATCAGGTGGGCTCTGTCTGGTCTATAAAAGTGCGGTTTGCACTCAGCGCAGACTTGGCAGTTCTTGGTCATGGTCCTGACCTCCTCGATGGAGTAAGGCAGGTTGCGGGCCTTGATGAAGTGGAAGAACCTGGTGACCCCCGGGTGGCAGAGGTCATTGTGGAGGGCCCTCAGCCTACCGATCTGTGCGCTGGCGCAGGTGCCACGCGATAGGGCATCTGCGGGTTCATTGAGCTTCCCAGGCCGGTACAAGATCTCGTAATTGTAGGTGGAAAGTTCGATTCTCCACCTCAAGATCTTGTCATTTTTGATTTTGCCCCTCTGCTTGTTGTTGAACATAAAAGCAACTGAACGCTGGTCAGTGAGCAGGGTAAATCGTTTTCCGGCCAGGTAGTGCCTCCAATGACGCACAGCCTCCACGATAGCCTGGGCCTCCTTCTCGACCGCGGAGTGTCTGGTCTCCGGGCCCTGGAGGGTTCGTGAGAAGAATGCCACAGGTCTCCCCGTCTGATTAAGGGTGGCGGCCAGAGCGAAGTTGGACGCATCGCTTTCCACCTGGAAGGGGATGGATTCGTCCACTGCATGCATGGTGGCTTTGGCAATGTCTTCCTTGATACGGTGGAAGGCTAAGCGGGCCTCTGCCGTCACGGGAAAAGAGGTGGACTTGATCAGCGGACGGGCTTTGTCTGCATAGTAGGGGACCCACTGAGCGTAGTAGGAAAAAAACCCTAGGCACCTCTTCAGAGCTTTTAGGCAGTGGGGCAGTGGGAGTTCCATAAGGGGACGCATCCGGTCCGGGTCGGGACCAATGACCCCGTGTTCCACAACACAGCCAAGGATGGCGAGGCGGCCTGTGCGGAATATGCACTTCTCCTTGTTATATGTCAGGTTCAGGAGTTGGGCGGTGCGGAGGAATTTCTCGAGGTTTGCGTCATGGTCCTGCAAGTCATGGCCGCAGATGGTCACATTATCTAGGTAAGGGAAAGTGGCCTGCAGCTCGTTTTGATCGACCATCCGGTCCATCTCCCTTTGGAAGACGGAGACCCCGTTGGTAACGCCGAAGGGAACCCTAAGGAAGTGATAGAGGCGGCCATTTGCCTCAAAAGCAGTATACTGGCGGTCTTCAGGGCTGATGGGGAGCTGGTGGTACGCTGATTTCAGGTCAATGGTCGAAAAGACGCGGTACTGCGCGATCTGGTTGACCATGTCAGCTATGCGGGGGAGTGGGTAGGCGTCCAGCAGGGTGTAGCGGTTTATTGTTTGGCTGTAGTCGATGACCAGGCGTTGTTTCTCGCCGGTCTTAACGACCACAACCTGGGCTCGCCGGGGGCTGGAGCTGCCCTCAATAATCCCCTCCTTCAGGAGCCGTTCCACTTCGGTTTTGATGAAAACCCTGTCCCCGGCACTGTATCGCCTGCTCTTTGTGGCGATGGGCTTACAGTCGGGGGTGAGGTTAGCAAACAGTGGGGGGTGGTGGGACTCTGAGTGTGGAGAGGTTGCATCTGGTGCGCGGCGGGCAATTTGGAGGCTGCTGGCTGCGGACTGTGAGTGGGGGGAGGGGGCCACCGTACGCCATCGTAACGCTTTTGAGGTGGCACTGGAAATCCAACCCCAGTAGAATGGCAGCGCAGGGGTCGGGCAGGACCAGGAGTTTAAAATGATTGAACACAGTCCCGTCTACTACTAGTGTCACCACGCAGTAGCCGCCAATGTCCGCTGACTGGGACTCGGAGGCCATAGAAATCCGCTGGTGCGCAGGCAGGACTGGGAGAGAGCAACGCCGCACCGTGTCGGGGTGGATGAAGCTCTCTGTGCTCCCGGAGTCAAAAAGGCAGTTTATTGCATGGCCGTTTACCTTAACGTCCATTTTGGACCGAGCTAGCTGGTGCGGTCTCGTTTGGTCCAGCGTCACAGAGGCCAGCGTAGGGGTCGGTGTGTCGCTGCGGGTATCAGATGGGGGGGGGTTGGCGGTCTGCTGTGTCCCGGCTGGTGTCCAAGATGGCGGCTTCCATGATTCCCATGTGGCTGGAGTCGTCCAAGATGGCTGCTGCTGCAGTGGTTCGCACATGGCTGGGGAGGCCCAAGATGGCGGCCCGCACGGCCCACACGCGGCGCTGTTGGGGGCCCAAGATGGAGGCTCGCACGGCCTACACGCGGTGCTGCTGGCATTCGGGGTGGCTTTGGCCTTGCAGACGCTGGCGTAGTGTCCCTTTTTCCCGCAGGCCGAGCAGGTCGCATTCTTCGCTGGGCAGCGTGCTCTGGGGTGTTTGGCCTGGCCACAGAAGTAGCGTTTCTGGCCTTGGGATACTGCTGTCTGGCTTTGGGATACTGCTGCGGTAGTTGGGCCGTTGTTGGGCTGTGGCTGGGGTGGCACGGTGCTATGGGGCTGTCCTACCGTGTCCCAGGTTGTCGCTCCCCGCGGCGTCCATGGTGCAGAGGAGTAGGCATCCATGCCCCGGAAGGCTGCGTCCAGCGTTAGTGCGATGTCGGAGGCTTTGTCGAGGGTGAGGTCACTCTGCTCCAGCAGTCGCTGTCGGGTGTAGTTGGACCTGTGGCCCGCTATGAAGGCATCCCGGATCAGTTCCTCCGTGTACTTAGTGGGCGTTACCGCCTTACACCCACAGGCCCGGCCAAGCACGACAGTGCTTGGAGGTATTCCTCAGTCGATTCCCCAGGTTGTTGCATGCGACTCCCCAGAAGGTGCCTAGCGTATACTTCGTTCACAGGGCCCGTGTACTGGGTCTTGAGGAGCTGGAGGGCGGCTGTGTACGAGGTCGCGTCCCGGATGACTGAGTACACTTGGTGGTTCACCTTGGAGATCAGGACAGACAGTTTGTCCGCATCCGTTTCGACCGCAGTGGAGGCAGTCAGGAATGTCTCGAAGCACGTGAGCCAGTGAGCAAACTTGGTGGAAGCGTCCGCTTCCCGACTGTCCAGGTCCAGGCATGCTGGTGTGAGGATCTTCTCCATTATAAAAATTTAGTTAATAAAATTGATGCGCCATCAATTACTCAAAAGACTGAGGTTGAGCGAGTAACAACCAAGCTTTTATTAACTAAAGAATGAAGGTCTTGTCTCGAGTGGTCGACCCGTCCAGAATACTAAGGGACTGGGAGGTAGTCACTTATATACCTGGAATAGTGGGAGGAGTCAGCCGAGGCATGTCCAGACCTGTACCTAGTGGAATACACATACAGACACAGACAGGTATAACAGTGGTTTACCACAGGCCTGAAGCCAAAAATACCTGTCCTAGTGTTGGCCCAAAGCAGTAAGCTCCCTTCCTTGGTTTTTTTCAAAAAATCCATTGCACAAGAGTGATTGCTGCAAAATGGCTGCCCTTTATAGTGCAGGGTAAGTGCCCTTTAATTTGCGCTCCCCGTGGCCCGCTTCGGCTGTGTACCGTTCCACTCCACAGTCGTTAGGGCTGCCCGGCGCACAATGGCCCGGCGCGACTGAAGTTCCGGTTTGGGGCGCACAAAGGGCGTTGCACGAGGAAATGACGTCATAATCTGCGCGTGCAGCAGGGCGCGCGCAAAGGCTTTGCGCCATGCTAAATGTCTACTGAAGTTGGGGCGAGGCGCAGATCGCGCTGCGCCCGGGCGCTAAGCGCCTAGCGCTCGAGATCTACTCCTCCTAAGGCGCTAACGGCTGGCGCACGCTACTGAATTTCTAGGCCAATGTTTTTAATAGCCGTGGATGCGCACTCGAAATGGCCTGAGGTGATCAAAATGTCCTCCACCACCACGGAGAAAACTATTGCAGTCCTACGGATCATTTTTGCCAGGAACGGCTTGCCAGAGCAGATTTGCTCTGATAACAGACCACAGTTTGTGTCCGAAGAGTTTCGAAGATTTATGAAAAGGAATGGGGTAAGGCATTACACATCCGCCCCGTATCATCCAGCCACAAATGGATTGGCTGAGAGGTTCGTACAAACCTTTAAAAAAGCAGTAAAGGCCATGTGCGATGACAACATTCCACTGCAGCATAAGGTGGACAATTTCCTGTTAGCCTACAGAAATGCGACACATGCAGTCACCAACCAGACCCCAGCCATGATGTTCTTTAACCGAAGGTTGATATCTCGTCTGGATTTGCTCAGACCAAATGTACGAAGAGATGTTGAGAGTAAGCAATTCCAGCACATCAATGAGAAGCCAACAAGGAGCTTCAATGTAGGGCAACCAGTCTTGGCCCGCGACTACCGAACAGAGAAATGGCAACCAGGAACGATATGCACACGGCAGGGGCCACTAATGTACACAGTGGATGTTGGGGAGAACATTGTGAGACGCCATGCTGACCAGATCCTGGAGTCACAGGAACGAGTCAATCCCATGTCTCGGCCATACGTACCTGGTGAGGAACCCGATGCACAGGTCGCATCTACCTCAGAAACAATAGCATTGGAAGCTGATGAATCAACTGACGACAGGGTGTTAGAATCGCCTCCGCACCAAGAGCGAGACACTCGAGAAAGGCATTATCCAGAAAGAATCAGGAAGCCTCCCCAAAGACTGAATTTATAAATAGACTATTTTCAGTTAATGTTGCATGTTAAAAGTGTTAATTGTAATTAGTTTGATATTTAATTGTTATATGAGTGTTATGGTGCTGTTAATCTGAAAGGGGAGGAATTGTAATGTATGTACCTTTAAGGGGGAGAACTACTTTTTACAGCTCCTGTATCCTGTAGTACCGGCAGTGACCACACCTGTATATAAACCCTGAGTAGTGATCTGTACAGTCAGTTGCAGTTTGAACCCTCATTCAGTAAACACCCGTTGATCGTTCCCTGCAGCCTTTTGTCTGATTATTGAAGGACACAACATTAAGATACACGGATCTAACAACTCTCCTAATAGTTTAGTGGATGAACCCACTGCACAGTGAGGGACATAGAAACTAGGAGCAGGAGTAGGCCATTCGGCCCTTCGAGCCTGCTCCGCCATTCAACGAGATCATGGCTGATCATCCAAACCCTAGCACCCGGTCCCTACACCGACAGCCATCCCACCCAAGCCCTATCCCCGTAACCCCACATATTTAATCCCCCCTAACACTAAGGGTCAATTTTTATCATGGCCAATCAACCTAACCCACACATCTTTGGACTGTGGGAGGAAACCCACGCAAACACGGGGAGAATGTGCAAACTCCACACAGACAGTCACCCGAGGCCGGATTTGAACGGGTCCCTGGCGCTGTGAGGCAACAGTGCTAACCACTATGCCACCGTGCTGCCGTGACGAAGCAACAAATAGCAGCAGGTCCGAGGTTTGATTCCCAGTTTGTGCCGAATTAGCTGATCTGACTGACACATGGAGAATGGCACTTGGCTGAGGCACTAGAAGGCTGCCAGCACTTCCATGGAATTGAACCCAATAAGATTCAGCACAATCAGAGCAAAAGTGCATAGAAATGGAAGGAAACCAGAGAGAACATAGGAACATGAGCAGGCCATTCAGCCCCTCAAGCCTGTTCCTCCATTCAATGAGATCATGGATGATCTGTGACCTAACTCCATATACCCACCTTTGCCCCATATCCCGTTAATACCTTTGGTTAACAAGAATCCATAAATCTCAGATTTAAAATTAACAATTGACCTAGCATCAACTGCCGTTTGTGGAAGAGAGTTCCAAAGAAATAAGTATTGGCCTAAATTAAAACAGAAAATGATGGAAACATTCAGCAGGTCAGGCAGCATCTGTGGAGAGAGAAACCGAGTTAATGGGCTGAATTTTTTCAATGGGGGCGCGTTGGGGGCGGGACTGCTGGTTGTCGGGTTTCAGTCCCGCCCCCAACGACGTCCGGCCAAACCACGCTATTTTCCCTTGATTGACCTTGTTAAGCCCGCCCTGTGGGCTTAGCCGGCCAATTAAGGAAAAGCCGGTGACAGAGGACGTCAGCGTATGACGTTTCATATGAATTGTCAGCGTTTGACAGCTTTGCAAAGCACTGTTCTAAGGTGAGCCCTTGTACTGAAGACTCACCAAACCTCTCTCCTTAGCAGAAATCAGATGGCTCCTGCATCGGTGAATGCAGCAGCCATTCTGTCACCTCTGCCGTTGAGATGAGGCACCGCCAGATCCCCATGGGTTGAAGCCTGCAGGAAGAAGCAAAGGTAAGTGAACTTTTTCTAACACTTTACACTCACCTCTCATACTTACCTCTCCACACTTGCACCCATCGCTCACCTCCACAGCAGACTTTTCGAACCCTCTGACCCCCGCAGACCCACTGCTCGCCTCGCTGACCCTGGCGTGGTTCACAGCCGTCGGAAAGCCCGCACTTGCAGGGGTAAAATAGGGATAAGCCTCTTAACTGCCTGTTAACTACCTGTTAACAAGCAGTTAATTGGCTGTAATCCCCTTCCCGCCTCAAGGAGATGGGTCCCTGCGTGAGTTGGGGACCCGCCTTCCGGGAAGATGGCACGGAGGCGGGTTGGGAGTGGGTTCGGTATCCGCTCCCAGTTTCTGCCATTTTCCTGGCAGCCCGGCCTCCATACCCGCCTCCCCACGGCTGGAAAATTTCCTCCAACGTTTCAGGTCGATGACCTTTCATCCGAACTGGAAAATGTTAGAGATTAAACAGTTTTTAAGCAAGTGCAGAGCCAGGGGAAAATGGGGGTGGGGGGGGAGGAGGGTAAGAGCGGGGGAGGAGGGTAAGAGCGGGGGAGGAAAGAACAAAGGGAAAAGTCTGCGATAGAATGGAGGGCAGGAGTGATTAAATGACAAAAGGGATGATGGTGCAAGGCAAAAGGGGGGTGGTAGTGGGACAAATAAAGAAACAAAAGATGGGTCCAGATTGACCTAAATAAGCCTGCGGGTGGAGCTGAGCAATCCAGAATGACTAATCCAGCAAAAGGTTTCTGTTCTGGAGGTCACGGTTTGCTCACTCCACCTACAGTACTGTGGGATGTTTTTGCAAAGCTAAGCAGAAGTCCTTCATTTAAGAAGATTTGTTTCAGAGGAAGCTTCAAGGAAAGAGGCCTTCCTGTCGGGTCAGCACTGAGCTTGCATTCAGATACTGGGAAAGTTCAAGCTCAGGAATTCCTCTGCAACAACACTCACAAGGAGCAAGAAACAATGCTGTGAAAAGCTGCCAACACCCAGGTCATCGGAGTGACTGACACAATCAATCACCATGGGCCTGTGGTGGAGCGGCACGTCCATCAGTGGACAGGCAGGTTGCAAGCAGCTGTTCAGCTTCAAGGAATTGTCGTTTTAAACCAAAGTCAATCTGCCGTTCTCTCTCTCTCAGGAATGATCCTGAAGGATTGTCCACAGCTATATCTCGGCACTGTAATATTTTCATAACTGTTGTTACAGAACTGCTGCTGCAACATTAATTATGGAAGCAAAATCTAACTATAAATCATATTTAGAATTTGTGTAGTCATTTTATATAGAGAATAGTGAACACTCTTGCTCCAATGTATCCATTTTTATTAACAAAATATGTTCTGTATACTGGACATTCTTTAAGAATAATTCACACCACACCAGACTTGCATGTGTAATCTCTAATTCTCCATTTAATGTCACCGATTAATTCTCAGAGACTAACTGTGCAACCAGCCAGAAATAAAAAGGAAATCAGCACAAGAAAACACCCTTTTTATACAATTTAGAACATTCTAATGGAATGGTTACTTTTAATGGCGCTATTCATTCAAATGGAAATTCATTCAAATAATTTGCATGATTAGTCAGAATACAGTAATTGTTCAGAATGATTGCTAGTCTGATTTTGTTCATCTGATCTAATTTTCTCTTCCCTTCACCCCATCAAGATGTTGATTTCATTGTCGCTGGGTCAAAATCTTGGAACTCGTTACCTTACAGCATTGTGGGAGCACCTTCACCACATAGACTATTGCAGTTCAAGAAGAAGGTCCACCACCACCTTTCTCATTTTTTACATTACAACAGTGACTAACTTCCAAAAAGTACTTCATAGAAATATAGAAAAATAGGAGCAGGAGTAGGCCATTCAGCCCTCCGAGCCTGCTCCACCATTCAATATGATCATGGCTGATCCTGTATCTTAATGCCATATTACCGCTCTCTCCCTATACCCCTTGACGCCTTTTGCATCTAGAAATCTATCTATCTCCTTCTTAAATATATTCAGTGACTTGGCCTCCACAGCCTTCTGTGGTAGAGAATTCCACAGGTTCACCACCCTCTGAGTGAAGAAATTTCTCCTCATCTCAGTCCTAAATGTCCTAACCCGTATCCTGAGACTGGGACCCCTCATTCTAGACTCCCCCCCAGCCAGGGGAAACATCCTCCCTGCAACCAATCTGTCTAGCCCTCTCAGAAATTTATACGTTTCAATGAGATTCTCTCTCATTCTTCTAAACTCTAGTGAATACAGGCCTGGTCGACCCAATCTCTCCTCATACGACAGTCCTGCCATCACAGGAATCAGTCTGGTGAACCTTCGCTGCACTCCCTCTATGGCAAGTATATCCTTTCTTAGGTAATGAGACCAAAACTGCACAGAGTACTCCAGGTGTGGTCTCACCAAGGCCCTGTATAACTGTAGTAAGACATCCTTGCTCCTGTACTCAAATCCTCTTGCAATGAAGGCCAACATACCATTTGCCTTCCTAACTGCTTGCTGCACCTGCATTTTTGCTTTCAGTGACTGGTCTACAAGGACATCAACATTTCCCAATCTATCACTATTTAAATAATACTCTGCCTTTCTGTTTTTCCTACCGAAGTGGATAACTTCACATTTATTCACGTTATACTGCATCTGCCATGTATTTGCCCACTCACTCAAGTTGTCTAAATCGCCTTGAAGCCTCTTTGCATCCTCCTCACAACTCACAATCCCACCTAGTTTTGTGTCGTTAGCAAACTTGGAAATATTACATTTGGTTCATTGGCTGTAAAGCGCTTTGGGACGGCCGGTGGTCGCTAACGGGAGGCGCAAAGCAACCGAATTTTTAGGCCTATATTTTTATTTAGAATGTTTTGAAATGTATACTTTATTTTTGAAGTATAGATTTGATTAATATTACAATATTATTACAACAAAGCTGCTCCTAACCCTTCAGTTGTGGTATCATTATATATTAGGGGGTTTTCAGTCTCCCACATTTGAACTGAATTCTTGAGAAGTAAGCAATGGCTGGTTGGGGTGTGAAATGTTTTGATGTGTGCTGCTTACATCCAGTTAAGTTTATCCTTCAGTGATATTTTTACCATGTGGTTTGATTGGGGTCACGCGGTTGGAACTTCCCCTTGGTGACAATCCTGACAAACAACTTGAGAATTCCTTTGAGCTACCAACAGTCCAAGGGTTAAATTTTTTCTAACATTCGGACTTAAGTCACAATTAATGAACTGCAATCTAACCCAGTGGAAAATCCAACATGGAAGCCAGTTGTGAATGAGGGAGCTGTCACAGAATGCAGGGTATTTTCAGCATCAGTTGTTTGTCAGGATTGTCACCAAGGGGAAGTTCCAGCCGCGTGACCCCAATCAAACCACATGGTAAAAATATCACTGAAGGATAAACTTAACTGGATGTAAATAGCACACATCAAAACATTTCACACCCCAACCAGCCGCTGCTTACTTCTCAATAGTGTTTCGCACGTACCGGGCCTCGGTCTACAGTGTATTTAGAAATGCTGAAACAATGCCAAAAACGTTTTCCCAGACATTAACTGAAGGAAATGCAATGTCATAAGACTGCCATAGCAGAATAAAAATAGGAGAAGCATGATTTTGGTCATGAGAGTTTCTGCAAAGTTATCAGATCCTATTATTTTCCTGAGGTGTCCATTTTAAAGACCTATTTCTGTTCCCCGTTGAATAAAGAGCATGTCTGCTTGGTTTTAAACAAGGGACGTAATCTATTTTTATATTTTACTTAAGTACCTGGAAGCAAAAAGCTTATAACAGTGATAAGCAGCAGCTCTGCCCCCCTTTGTAAGACTGTCATTTCAGGAACTGGAATGCATTAAAACATATATCATTCTAAACACATCAGAATGTTGTGGGTCTGGGTGGGGGCGGGGGGGTTGCGGAGGGCAGACTGGAACTCCCAGGCGGTAAAGCAGCCTAGCAAGAGGCCAGCCTGTCCAGGAGAGGCAACAGGAGGCCCAGCCAATTTTAACAGCCGGGAAGTCGGCGGGAAGCCGCTGTCTGGCCGCTAAAATCGAGCGGCTCGGAGGCCGCCAGCTGGGCCCAGGTTAAGTGTGGGGATGGGTTCCGGGGCAGTCAGGGGTTTGAAATGGGGGGAGTTCAGGGCATTGGAGGAGAACCCCTGCTCCTCCGGGCCTGACAGGGGAAGGAAATACACTTACCTTGAGCGGCCTCTCCTGCCAGTGGTCAGCCTCCAGCCTGCCTCAGCATGGCGGGAGGGCTACAGCCACATTCCCGCTCAGGACAAGGGTAATTAAAATGGTAGTCGAATCTACTTCATCGGGCCCTGATCTGCAGATTTAAAGAAGGACCCCGCCAGCTTTGGGAAGGTGTCTTTGGCGCCTGCAATATAAAATTGCAGTCGGTGGAATCGGGACGGGAGGCCAGCGGATAAGTCTCCTGCCCCATTATAACTGCCCCTAGCCTGGTTTCTGCCAGGGAGTTACGAGTGAGATAGCCATGAAAAATGCACCTTATATCAGAAGTTGCAATACAACAGACAGTTTTACGTCCATTACACATTATTCGTATGTAATTAAAATATTAGTGTAAACTGACTTAACATATGAAGCATATTGAACTTCATGTAAAAATGAAGTAACATAGGAGAGAAAATTGTGAGTCACTCCAGTTGGAGTGATTTTATCAGTCCATCTTTGATAAGGGTGGTGGGTGACCATACTATCCAGTTTATGCTGCTTCATTTGAATAACACAGGAGTAGTGACAGTGATGTGGAAGAACGTTACACCCCTCACCAGCTGGAGTAGGACATAGAGTCCTGAGCAGTCTGTTTTTCACCATTGTTCGCTCTTCCCCTGAAGCTGCTGACTCATGCTTGGGTACGGTTGAAAGAGCATCAGCACCTCTCCAGTACTTCACCCAAATGAGGGTCAGTTGGCTATTCACCTTGAGGGCATCACAGTCAAGCCAGATTCTCTTCACATGTGCTTTCCAGCAGGTGTTAGCAGACAGCAATTAGGAATGAGAAGCCTGGCTGATGTATTCCCTCTTCAGCCAAGGGGCATTGGGGCCAATTGCAACCACCCTAAAGGTTAGCTAAATCAGCGCAGACTGGGAATCGAGGCTAGGACATTCCTAGTGTGTGTGACGAAGTTCACTTAACCCACTGAGCCATTAGGTGAGCTGGGGAAAAAAATCTGAATAAAGCATCTGAAATAAAAATAGAACAAAATTATATCATCAGTAAAAGGAATGGCACTGATGTTCTTTTCTTCTGCAATCACATCCACTGGACACCGTGAGAAGATTTTGGTACCATTTCAAGTCTACGGGCGAAGACCTACTCCAGTCTTTATCTGGAGCAACTTTGTGAATTGATAAAGTTTCCCTCCAGACATTGGGGTACATTTTCAATTTTCCACCCAGGCGTAGAACTGGTGTCACCGATCAGCCACCGTACTAGAAACGGTCCAATTTCCACTTCTGTTGAAATCTATGGAGATGAACACTGAGCGATTTCTAGAACGGGCGACCAATCCAGAACACCTCATTATTGCTTGGCCAGTAAGTTGAAAATCTACCCCACTATTTCCAGCAAAACTGTAGGTGCATTCTTTTTGAAATTGTTTATCATTTTTCTAGAAATACCAACTGGAGGAAATCTTCGTGAATACATTTTGGCACAGGCACGATGGGCTGAATGGCCTCCTTCTGTGCTGTATCATTCTACGATGTTATGATTCACAGGGTCACTGCAGATCGCAACTGGAACTACTCTACTCAAGTGTTGGTTTAAAACTATAACTTTGTAACTGATTATAAATAGCAACCAATTCTTAAGTTTAAGTTTTGATGAAAGGTCACCGACCTGAAACGTTAACTCTTGTTTCTCTCTCCACAGATGCTCACTGACATGTTGAGTATTTCCAGCATTTTCTGTTTTTATTCTTAAGTTTAATTGTTCAGCACATTTTACTCATTTGAAAAATTACATTAGGACTATAGGAAGAATTTTCTTTTTCACAGTTGCTAGCATTTATTATATGTAATGTGCGATTTTCTGAAATATAAAATGATTCATATTCTTATGCTTTCCCCTTTTTTATCTTCTTTCAGATTCTCCAGGTTTACAGAGAGAATCTCTCTCTCACACACACGCACACTCTCTCTGGCCTTTGCAATGCTACACTAAGTAGGCTCACCCTCCAGTTTTCCTCTGTTGCTCTGCAGAAGCAGCTCATCATTCCTCCTGATGACCTTCCTGTGATCAGGAACTTACTGTGAAGAAATTGCAAACACAGCCCGGAGATTGGCACATTATACTGGTACAAGTATACACTGCTGCTACTGGAAGTCGAGCTCTCATTTTATGTTTGATGCTCAAGCTGTACATTCAATTAAAAAGCAGAAAGGTGAGTACTGCAGTTGGTCACGTAACAACATAAAGGCCTAGAAATTCACTGGCCTTAGCGCCGCTTTTGAGGCGCTAGAGGGCCTAGCGGCGAAGTGATGGCCAGTTTTGAAATTGACAGGGGCCCTAAATCGGCGTTAGGCCGGTAGCGCTGCGCCGGCACCGATGACGTCATCGGTGTGCGCAGCGTCCCGGTTGCCATGGTAACCCGCCCGAACTCGGAAATTGAGTTGCGGCCGCCTCGCCCGTGGCAGCCGCAAGCAACGTTCTGGCAGAGGTGCCTTACAGAACGTTGCGCCGGCGCATTAAAGGCCCCGCGGCGGCCGGCCGCTTTCCCGCCGCCCGCCTGGCCGCAGCTCCCTCCCCGGACTTCCCCCCCCCCCCCCCCGGAACAGAAGCAAGCCCAGCACTTGTCCGAGGTGCCGGGCTCATTTTTAAAAAGATTATCGCGGGCCGCGGCCGGGTGCAGGCAGCTCCTCCTTAAGGGAAGGAGGAGGCCTGCACTTCCCGAACCTGCCGCACCGCAGCGGGCGCCGCAGCGCCGGAATAGCGCCGAAATTCAGCGCATAGCGCCAGTTTTCAGGCGCTAACAGCTTTCAGCAGCGCCGGCAGCCGTTTGGGCGCAGAAGTAGTGAATTTTTGGCCCGCCCAGCGCGACTTAGCTCCGGCACTAACTTCCGGCGCTAAAGCCGTCGCTGCGCCAAAACCCAATTTCTAGGCCAAAGTCTTTAGGCCCAACAGAACGGTGTATAATATGCCCAATGTTACTTACCATTGACTTCAATCGGCAGCGTGTATAGCTGACGGCTGATTCACTACCACCCGTTTTGTGCCTCTGTCAAAGCTGGAATTCACCCCCAGTGTTTTTAATGCCCTGGTTTAAATTAGAGTAAATGCTATTAATAATACAAAAAATACAGTCCATTAAAATAATTGACTAGCGCCATTAAATCTTCCCAGAATTTCCCAGCCATTTCGTAACAAGGGTATTTGCTGAAATAAACAGGCTGACTATAGTCAGGCTTGTTTTATTTGTGATTCGATTATCCAAATGTTGAGAATCTAATCAGGTCTCTCTAATCAATCATAGTCCAAAAAAGTGGGTTTCCAAATTCAGATGATATTCATCTGATACTAATTCCCAAATTTCCTTTGTTAACTGCTCATTAAGTCATATATCTGACACTTCACATCCTCTCACAGGACTTTTCATCCAGCTGTGTGAGACAGCTAGGTGTTCATTTGTAGCTAGCTAAATAGGTGCCATTTTGATGCCAGGAACATAGGTGACTGAGAGGCTGAGGCACGGTAAACATTTCCAATGTTGTTACTGAGTTAGAAGTAAAAAGTGAAACACAAGCACATTATTCTACTGAAAAATATATAGCTGCAAAGTAAGTGGAAAGCCTGTCCTCCGCAGCGTACTGCTCAGCATTTAAAGTGCCAGTGAGTGTATCAAGTGTGCAGCAAGCAGCAATCAAGCATACATACGCACTCGACTAAAAGGGAGAATCGGCACACACTCATCAGACCACTTCAACTGATTGCCAATAGATAAGGAAAAATTTGCAGGGATATGGAGAAAGAGCAGGGGAGTGGGACTGATTGGAGAGCTCGTTCAAAGGGCCGGCACAGGCACGATGGGCCGAACGGCCTCCTTCTGAGCTGTATTATTCTATGATTCTATGATAAGATAAAGAACACCGCCAGAATTTCTGAGCTCATATTTTCATCTCTTAATTATAAACCATTTTTTTTTACATTTTGAAAAAGTTCTGTCCATGAGTAAACCAACTTTCCCGTGACCTTTGCTGGAATGTCTGAGTATGTGGATAAGAACATAAGAAATCGGAGCAGGAGTAGGCCATTCGGCCCCTCGAGCCTGCTCCGCCATTCAATAAGATCATGGCAGAGCGTCGGCCTCAATCTGAGGTTATGACTGACCTAACTTGGTTGTCATGCCCTCCTCAGTCAAATACACTGCTAACATTCAGGAGCTGAAATCTCATGGCTGTTCCGGCAGACTCCCACCATAACTCTAGCAGGAGTCAATGGCAAACGAGACCCGACACGGGGCTGAACCTCCATTTGCCCCTTACTGGGGCACCTGTGTCAGAGGAGGCAGGGACCAAGGGCAAGGACTCGGTTTACAGGGGACCAGCGGCCAGTGCACTGAAGGAGAATAAACATGCTTCAATATTACACTGGGTCCCCGGTGTAAGTCTGCCCCACTGGGGGTGGGGGTGGAGGAGTCCAGGCTGAGATTGGGGATTGGACCTCAAAAGGTGAAGTGATTTTTTTTTAATGTAAGACCGGCCACCTTACAATGGCAACAATGATGGTTACATCATTTAGTTTCTGCGGGACCCAGTACCCCATCCCCAGCCGGCACCTACGCCATACTATGCATCTCTTCTGGTGGGAAAGCAGCCTAAATGTACCACAGGGTGCCAAAGGCCCACCTTTCCTGACACCACCTCTTGACTCGACAATCTTCGGCATCAATCCATAGGCAAACACTGGGATACGGTGGCCCACGCATTTTTGGGGCCTTACCGTCTTGGCATAGACTTGAAAACTAGTCAATTGGGTGAGGTACCTGAGAGCTGTTGGCTTCCAAGGAATTGTGCCCCAACATAAGTCAGGAGGGAAAGGACAAAAGTAGGAAAAAAACTGTGTCTACAATGTAATACACAATTATTAGTTATAAAGAAATCATATCTAAAACAGTCCTCATCCATGGTGAGTTAAAAAGTGCATCTTTGTAAACTGTTAGGCTCTGAATATGTGGGGGTGGGTGCTGCCATTGGCCCCACCTAAGTTCACAAGATCAGGGAGCTGGGCCATGAAAAAGAGGCCTTTGGTGCTTGGGGGCGCATCTGGGGCATCCTCCCGACAGAAGAGGCTACATAGTGCAGCATAAATGAATGTGGGGTGGGGTGGGGTGAAGGTGTTGGGTTTGCCTCAGAATGTGATAGCTCTCCGTGGCCCCTTTATAAGAGGGCCGCACTTACTTTCATCTTTGGGGGTTCAGGTGCCGATCCCAGGCTGAACTCCCTCCCTCCCTCCCCCATGGTATAGTGGTTAGCACTGTTGCCTCACAGCGCCAGGGACCCGGGTTCGAATCCGGCCTCGGGTGACTGTCTGTGTGGAGTTTGCACATTCTCCCCGTGTTTGCGTGGGTTTCCTCCGGGTGCTCCGGTTTCCTCCCACAGTCCAAAGATGTGCGGGTTAGGTTGATTGGCCATGATAAATTGACCCTTAGTGTTAGGGGGATTAAATACGTGGGGTTACGGGGATAGGGTGGGATATGTGTTGGTATAGGGGTTACGGGGATCGGGTGGGATATGTGTCGGTGCAGGCTCGATGGGCCGAAATGGCCTCTATCTGCACTGTGGGGTTTCTGTGATTCTGTGAGTCTGTGAAGCACCAGAATGGAGGCCAGCACACCTTCTCTCTCTCGGCATGCGGACCTCTGATTTGTATGCCATATCTCCTGTAGGCCAAGGGCACGTGAACTCTCACCTCTGGGAGTCCCTGCCCTCATCCCTGCAAGTGCCCAAGTAATGGGTAGACAGAGGTTGCTTACTGGGCCCCACGGGAATTCCAGCCCTAGGTTCAGGACTGGTGGATCTGGGTCCCAGCAGTTATGGCATGATTCCACCAGAATGGCCGTGCAATTCCTTATTACTTAGGACAGTGCAACTGAAATTCAGTCAGTACTGCTAATCTCCAGAGTTAGCATTGGCAGGTAGGGTGTGCCCAATGGCTCTATCCATTTATCTCAAATTATCAGGAAAATAAGGCTGGGCTGTCTGGGGGAGGAAACATGCAGGTCTGGCTCCCCCTGCTGCTGAGTAGGAGCAGTTCCTTCACTGAATATAGTTTGGGTGGTGAACTTTTTTACTTTCCCAAGTCATGAATTTAATTGTCGACCATTTTCTGAGCATTATGTAACGAGGCCTCCTTCATATACTTTAATATATTCTGTTGGAGCAAAGTGTCACAGTTGATCATAACGTTCTATTGATGTAGTAATGTGCAATTAAGCTGTTAAAATGGACAATATTTTTATTCATGGTGAAAATATCTAAACCTGCTGCACATTTGAGACTTTTGATGGCACTCACCAATTTGACTCTGGTGGTTTCTGGGAGAACAGAAAGGCACACACACATTATAATAGAGTGCTGGTGACCCTTTGATGTGAGGACAATTAGTGACAAACTGAGGAGGCTTTTGTACTGGAGCCTCATGTCCTCCAGGAACTAGAATTGAGACTACCCAAATTTACTGATATTTTAAAAACTAATAATATTATTACTATTTATTATTTGCATGTACCGGTAATCATTAAATTTCTCTGCTTAAACCCCACAAGAAATCATGTTAAATATCCCTCGGCTATTGTTATAACAATAATTGACATCTAAATGTTAAACCAGTGTTAAATAAAGAAAATGGGGTAGAGTTTCCGCTTTGGGCACAATCGGGAAGCTGGGCGCAAATTGTGCTTGAAGTTTCGCTGTTTTTCTGAAGCCAAGTTATGATTCAAGTTTCTGCCCAAACTCATTGAATAATCACAAACATAAATAAAACCTTCCATGAACCAACGGAATTGGGCAGAGATTTAGAAAGTTGTTTTTCTTTTTTTTGCATTAAAAAATATTCATTGATGTGTTTAAGAATGGTAACCTGGCGCCATTTTATTAATACAGCTGAAAATGGGTTTAATCATTTACTAGTTTCATTGGTGTACACTAGTCAGTTTCGTTGTAAATTATATATATTTTTTAATACGTAAAGGGCCTACTAGAGCCCTTGCACCTAAAAGAAACTCGCTCAATTTGAAGAGACTCCTCCAACAGCCGCAAGCAGGCGCAATCAGCGGAAACTCGCCATGCTCACTATTTCAATCTGGGGTCGTGACTAGTTTTGTGGGCGGGGCCGGCTCCCAGCGCAATATTTTGTAAACCAGCATTAAAGATCGCGGAAACTTGATTTACGCTTGACGTAACTTGCGTTTAAAATTCCATGATTTATTGCGCTGGTTTGGCCGATTTCAGTTGGATTGCACTGATAAAACTAGAGCAAACTAGAGCACAGTCTAAGCCAAGGTATAATTTGTGGATGTTAATTAAAGGCTAAAAATAAACTTATTGTGCTGAATTTATTGTGCTACTCATTATTCTTGGAATGGGATTGATTGATAATTGCATAGCCTTTGATGACTATTTGGTCCATGTAATCAATCAGCTTCCAACAGCGCTATCCTTCTTACTTAATCTCATTTCTGCTTTTTGTCACCTCGACTGTCTTTGCTTATCTACAGTGCACTTGATTTATTTCCCTGCTCCTCATGTCATGATTCCGACCTGATAATTTGTATTCCTACCACTATAGTGTGCATGGATATCGTCAATTCATAAAGCTGTTCAAGATAGACGGGTACAAAAGCCAGGCTTGTTTCCATCCAAGTATTGTCTGTAATGAGATCATATGTGTGGATTAAAAGAATTTTTAACAGGCAGGATACTGGGTCCAACAGCCGACTCAACATGTAATGGGTAGAGATGAGAAGTAGGCCTTCATCAGGATTGGGCTTTGTATTGAGATTCAGCAGCTGAAGATCTGAAGTTCTAATCTCAATTCTGCCAGCTAGTGTGCAAGTATTCCTCAACTACCAAAGAAAACAAATTCTCCACTACCACACTGGCAAAAAGAACCAGATATTCACCTGTGTCCCTCTGAGATTGGATGCAAGCACCAACAGTAACGACCATTTGCACTAACATAGCGGACTAGAAATTTGGTCCCGTAGTGCCTGATTTTTTGGCGCTACCGGTGCCATTTTATGCCGAAAATGGCATCTGCGTGTGCACACTTCTGAAGCATGCCGTGCCGGATGCCATCTTGTTGAGGGCAGTAGGGCGGGCATTAGGATGCTGCGCCAGAAGTATGTTGGGAGGGCAGATCGTGACGTGCAACGCTGATTTGATGCCAGCGCTGCCATTTTTGTCCTCAACGTTGGAGCTAACGCCCTGTCTTAACCTCGCACAGCTAAACATGTGTTCAGCAGCATCCAGGACCCCCCACCAGCGATATTTAAAGGGATCAGCAACCACTCTAAGGTTTGTTACTGATTGATTTCTACTGGCTCTGTGTAATTTGTGGAAGTGTTTGGAGCGTTCTAGAGTAGTTTAAAGTTGGTGAGGTGACACGGAATGGTGCTGCAAGTGGAGAAGGCCTTGGTTCTGCCTTCAAGGGTTCTGGTTAGACCACGTGCTCCCAGTCATGAGTGCTCTAGTTGTCATCCTCCTTGGCCTGCAGCATGACAGGGAGATGGAGCAGAGGCAGCAACGAAGAGGACAAGCTGCTCACAGAGGGAGAAGGGGATGGGGGAGAAGGGCTCTCAGCAGGAGGCCTTACCCACCTAGGGTCTTCAGGGAGCAATTCTCTTACCTCAGCCTGAGCCAGGAGCAGTGTGTGAGACATCAGCGCTTTACGAAGGAGATGCTTACAGAATTCTGCCACTTCTTGCAACCAGACCTGGAGCCGCACATGGGCAAGGACAGCGCTGTCAGTGGTTCTGAAGGTGACCGTGGCCCTGAATTTCTTCATGTCAGTATCCTTCCAGGCTGGAGCAGGCAACATCTATAACATCTCCCAGTTCACCGTCCACTGCTGCATAAGAGAGGTGACAAAAGCTTTTTATGCCAGGAGAAGGGACTTCATTTTCTTCTCTCTGACCAGGATGAAGAAGGCAGAGTGTGCACGTGGCTTCCCCATGGTGCAGGGCACCATCGACTGCACGCACGTGGCTTTTTGGGCGCCAAATCTAAATGCTAAGATGTACCACAACAGCAAAGGTTACCACTCGCTCAATGTCCACTTGGTGCGCAACCATGCTCAGCGCATCATGATGGTGAATGCCCAGTATCCAGGCAGCAGTCCACTGTTCGCTCAGTCTTTGAGCCAACACAACAAACTAGAGGGTGACTACTGAGCGACAAGGGCTATCCGCTGACCACCTGACTCATGACTCCGCTGCGCAACTCAACCACATGTGGGCAGCATGCATACAATGAAAGCCATGCTGCCACAAGAAATCTGATAGAGCAGACCACTGGCATCCTGAAACAATGCTTCTGCTGGCTGGACCGCTCTGGAGGAGCCCTACAGTACTCAACAGAGCGTGTCTCAAGATTCATCGTGATCTGTTGCATGCTCCACAACCTCGCCATCATGAGGGCACAACCTTTACCACCAGGTATACATCGACCAGCTGAGGAGGAGGAGGACAAGACGGAGGAGGAGGAAGCGGAAGAGGAGGAGGAGGAAGCAGAGGAGGAGGAAGCAGAAGGGAGGAGACAACCTGGACAGCCCCTTTCTGCCCGGCTGTCCGTGATCGACTCATCTGACTGCGGTACCAGTGAATGCAACCCCAATTCCCATTCAACAATAGCCTCACACCTTACCTTCCCTCTGTTACTGACCATCACAGTGTCCTCTTGGCCACAATGCTGATATAAAAGCCACCACAAAACATTCCAATCCAAATTTATACACCAGCCCATCTAATATTACATAACAAAGTCAACTAATCATCCTTATGCATTCCCTTAGTGCATGTCTTCCGTGTGCCTTTGCCTGTCCTAGTGCTCCTATGAAGTGCTACCCCAGTGGCTGCAGCATGGCTGGTGGAAGGGTGCTGACTTTCAGTGGGGCAGACTGCAGATGACCTTGAAGGACGAACTCCAGAAGCTCTAGGCCTAGAAAGCCCAGCTGCAGACTACACCACCTCAGTATGGGCGGCAGCAGTCTGGGTTGGCTGGCTGACAGGCAACAGCAAGGCCACTGGTGGAATGGCAGTGGTGGGAATGCGAATGCTGTCATCCTGAGGACAGCAGGTTTGTGCTCCACAGAGCCACGGTCACAGCCCCAGGGGCAACGCCTCAGCATTCCTAGTAATCTGTTGGAGGACAGATTGCTGGACTGCTGTGACACCCTGCAAGCCCCTTTCCACATTGGTAAACAGAGCCACAATGGCAGCAGTCTGAGCTTGCACGACAGAAGTCTGAGCTTCCACAGCAGCACTTCGACATTGGGTGGCTTCTGCTTGTGCTGCAATGGAAGCTGAGACTTCGGCCATCAGACTTTGCATCGTGGTTGGGTCCACAAGAGCACTAATGGAGTTGCCCATCACTTCCATGCTGGAAATCATCAGCTCCAAGCTCTGCACAAAGCCCTGTGCAAGGCTGATGCCAGACTCCTCCATGCTCTTTTTCATTGCGCTCAGGCTTTCTGGCAGGCCTGCCAATGCACCAAGCATTTCATTGTGCATACCCATCAGTGTTCTTCTGTAGGTTGCCCCATCAAAGTCCTCACCTGAGTCCCCTGCAGCAGAACTCATGTGTGACCTCGCCCTCCGGGGAGCTGGCACCTGCGCTACCCTTTCCACCTGCCCTGGCTGCAGGCCACTCATGCCCAGTGTCTCACCACATGCAGATCCCGCCATTAAGCTATCCTCAGAAGTACACGGTGTGTCAGTATCTGAGCTGGTGGCTGTGAGTGTGAAATCGAGTGGCAGTGTTGTGTCTTCATCATCAGTGTCTTGGTGCTCTTCTATTTCGTGCTCCTGCACCAGTGCTTGGCCAGGTGGCAATTCTTGGCTGTCTGAAAGGAGAAAGGCACAAGGGTAAGATTGTGGTGAGGGGTGGGGGTTGGGGGGGTTGGAAAGCAAGAGGTGCATGCTTATACCATGCGCAGCATGTAAATCAGAACAGATTGTGGGTTGAAGGGGAAGAGGGATGTGAGAAGGAGGATTACCTTTACTGGCATCTACAGAATGACCAGTACCGTCTCCTCCATGGGGGTCAGGTTATGTAGCCTTGCCCGTTCCCTGCCGGTTAGGTCCTGCTTGGGCTGGTTGTGAGCCAACTTGTCCTGCAAGAGAAAGAGAAGTGTGTCAGTGAGTGTGGTGCAATGTGTTTGGGTGATGTGGCTGTCATTGTTGAATAGCTGACAGTGTGTGTAAGCTGTGAGATGTGGGTGTGAGGCTTGCAGCAGTGGTAAGTGTGTGAGGGTGAGGTGAAGCTATGTAAGGTATGAGTCATGTTTGGTAGAGATTGTTGGTAGGTGAGTGATGGGGGTGTGGTGCATTGAGCAATGTGTGAGGATAGTGGTGCAGATCTGGGATATGGCATTTGAAGATTAATTCACTGACCTTGATCACTCGCACAAGGTCATTATACTTCTCCCTTCACTGCGTCCAGGTCGTTGGGGCTAAACTGTTAGCTTTCACCACCAAGGCTAAATGCTCCCATTGGATTTTACGTATTTGCCTGGAGGGCTTCCTGGCTCCCTGTGGAAACAGGAACTGTCCACCTCCTGCACCAAGGCCTCCAGTGCTGCATCAAAAAACCATGGAGCACGCTCTCTACCCTATTGTGACATCATTGTTATTTTTTCCTCCTCTCACTCTCTTCCCCAGCCAGTTGAATGACCTGCTGCAGGCAGAATGAACATAAGAACATAAGAAATAGGAGCAGGAGTCGGCCATTTGGCCCTTTGAGCCTGCTCCACCATTCAAAAAGATCATGGCTGATCTTCTACCTCATCTCCACTTCCCTGCACTATCCCCATATCACTTGATTCCCTTAATATTCAAAAATCTATCAATCTCTGTCTTGAATATATTCAATGACTGAGCCTCCACAGGCCTCTGGGGTAGAGAATTCCAAAGATTCACCACCCTCTGAGTGAAGAAATTTCTCCTCATCTCAGTCCTAAATGGCCAACCCCTTATTCTGAGACTGTGACCCCTGGTTCTAGACTCCCCAGCCAGGGGAAACATCCCCCCTGCATCTACCCTGTAAAGCCCTGTAAGAATTTTGAATGTTTCAATGAGATCACGTCTCATTCTCTAATCTCTAGAGAATATAGGCCTAGTCTACTCAATCTGTCCTCATAGGACAATCCCCCCATCCAAGGAACCAGTCTGGTGAACCTTCATTGCACTCCCTCTATGGCAAGTATATCCTTCCTTAGGTAAGGAACCCAAAACTGTACACAATACTCCAGGTGTGGTCTCACCAGGGCCCTATATAATTGCAGTAAGATGTCTTTACTCTTATACTCAAATCTTCTTGTAATAAAGGCCAACATACCATTTGCTTTCCTAATTGTTTGCTGTACCTGCATGTTAACTTTCAGTGATTCGTGTTCAGTGATGGGCCAAATGGCCTCCTTCTGTGCTGTATCATTCTATAGCACCATGTTGAAGGACTTAACAAAAGCACTGAAATGGGTTTTCTGCAATGATGGGGGGGGAGGGGGGCTGAAATAAACAATTACAGGAGGAGAGAATCTGCCTTCCTTTATCCTTCTAACCACATATACAGACAACAGCAGACTTATTTGTCTGAATAGTGTATGCCAGAGGCTTTGATTCACCACAGAGACTGTGACAGAGTTGCATCACAATATTTCTGGAGCCAAACGCCAGGGCAGGCAATGCACTGCCAGTAGCTGTAAGGGTGACTGATGCATTTTTTTGCCACAGAAAACGACTTAATCACTTTCCCCGTGGACAACAGATAACAACAGGAGAGGGCCGAGGATTTTCCAAATGGTAGAATTTCCTAAAGTCCAGGGTATTGAACCCATGAACACTCAGTACTCCTGCACACAATGATGGGTCCAAACAGGAAGAACAATGTCCAGCTCTGTAACCATCTGCACAGGTTCAGGCACGTGAACGCCCACATGCCCAGCAGCAGTCATGATGTCTTTTGATCCAGAAATTGCAAGATTGAATCTTAGAAGAGCAGGGCCACCCCAGCAACGCTGCCTCATGATCTGACTGGCTCATACAGCTGCTGAACACAGGTATAATGAGATGCATGAATCCGCAAGAGCCATTGTCAAGAACAGTATCGGCATGGTAAAGCAAACATTCCGATGCCTCGACAGCTCAGGGGTGTCCACAACATAGCCCAGCCAAAGTACGATGCATCATCATCCTTTACTGTGTGGCTCCTAACTTCTCTGTACAATGAGGAATCAACATGGAAGAGGAAGGCGTGGAGCCTCGACAAGGAGATAAGGTGGGCCTGGAGACATATCATTAAGGGAAGTTCAGCAAGCTCTGATCGAGGGAATCTTCTCATAATTACCCCAGCAACCCCTTGCATAAACAATCCTCCCTACATCTTCACCATGCTCTCAACAAATGCACCTTCACCTGCACTATTGCCAACACTTACAGAACTGCCAAGCCTACTATTCTGTCACCTGATGATATAATATCCAACACCATAGCAAGAAAGCTCTCTTACCACAGTACAACTTAAGTGCTATTAAATTTTATTTCCTAAATGGGATCTGTTTGTCTTGCTAGTGTTTGTCACCCCAGTGCTTCCACTTGATAAGAGTACGTGACTGATGTGGTTTACACCTGACCTAGTGCTTGTACGTGCACATCTGGTGGCTGGAGGATGTGAAGTGGCTGGATGCTGTGTGTCACTGAGAGTTTCTTGAGATTTAGCTGGCCCTTCCTTAACCTCTACAGGCAGAGTCCTGAGATGGCCGAGCCATAGGCTGCACCACTTTGATAGTTCTGGGCTGGGCTGCTTGGCTCTGCCCACTTTCTGCCAGATGTTCAGTCATCAGAAGTGGATGGTGAAATGTACAGATGTGTTGTCATCTTAAAACAGAGCAACATCATCTATAGCCATTGCAAGTCTAGCCCTGCCACTAGGCTCTTTATCACCTTGCCCACTGATCTGCATGACAGCAGGCCCAATGGCAGCTATGGCATTGTGAAGACCCTATGGGCTGGATTTTACCTGCTGAGATGAGTTGGGGGCGGGACTGCTGCCTTCTGGGTTCTAGTCCCACCCCCAGTGACGTCCGACGCACAGACGTTATTTTCCCCGATTGGCCTTGTTTAGCTCGCCCTGCGGGCTTGCTGGCCTATTAAGGGGTAGCCAGTGTCAGATGATGTCAGTTGATGACGCTTCATCTGCCGGTTTTCTTAAAGGGACATAGAAACATAGAAACATAGAAGATAGGAGCAGGAGTAGGCCATTCGGCCCTTCGAGCCTGCTCCGCCATTCAATGAGACCATGGCTGATCATTCAAATTCAGTACCCTGTCCCTGCCTTCTCCCCATATCCCTTGATCCCTTTAGCCTTAAGAAATATATCCAACTCTTTTTTGAATATATTTAATGAACTGGCCTCCACCGCCCTCTGTGGCAGAGAATTCCACAGGTTCACCACTCTCTGGGTGAAGAAATTCCTCCTCATTTCAGTCCTAAATGGCTTACCCCTTATCCTTAGACTATGACCCCTGGTTCTGGACTCCCCGGCCATCATAAACATCCTTCCTGCATCGAGTCTGTCCAGGCCTGACAGAATTTTATAGGTTTCGATGAGATCCCCTCTCAATCTTCTAAACTCCAGTGAGTATAAGCCCAATCGACACAATCTCTCCTCATACGTCATTCCTGCCATCCCAGGTATCAGCCTGATGAATCTTCGCTGCACTCCTTCCATGGCAAGAACGTCCTTCCTCAGGTAAGGCGACCAAAACTGCACACAGTACTCAAGGTGCATGAATCATTTATTTTTGACAGATGATTTGACAGTGTTTGACAGCTTTGAGGTGCTGTCAAACACTGACAATCACTGTACAAAGGTGAGCCCTTGCACCCAGACTCTCCAAAGACACTCTCCTTAGGATAAAACAGATGGCAGCTGCAGGTGAGGGTACAGAAGTGATCTGTCACTTCTCCCAATGGGGTGAGGCCACACAAACACTTCAAAGCTTGTCACCCACAGAAAAATCTAAACACTTTAAAAATGACTTTCCCAACATTTCCTTACCTCTGATAATCAACAGTGTCCCAGTGCATCCTTCACATCACTTCTGCAGCTGTCATCTATACACAAAATTACAACAGACCAACATCACTGACATAATAAAACTCACTACGCACTTGGTTTGAGCATAAAGCAAGGCTTTAATCAACTTGTTTCAGAACATGGAGGTCTAGTTGTACTTTACTAGTTCCTTGTCTTACAAAATGTCCCTGGAAAGCTGGGGCCGACGCCCAAGTATTTATACTCCTTGGACGGCGCCACCAGCTGGCCGTCCAGCGTTATTTCCCGAGTAGTTTCTTGATGAATGATGAGATTTATAACAATCACGCCTTATTAACCCTGGCGGGCTTCCCCGACGTCGGGAAGCCTGCAGCAGAAGTCTCAAAATGGGAAAGAGCCTCTTAACTGCCTGTTAACTGCCTGTTAACAGGCAGTTAAGTGGCTATAATCCTCTTCCTGTCGCTAGGAGTCGGGTCCCTGTACAAATCAGGGACCCAACTCCCGGGAAGATTGGTTGGAGGTGGGTTGGGAGTGGGCTCGGGACCCGCTCCCATTCTTTTTGATTTTCCCAGCAGTCCCGCCTCCAAACCCGCCTCCTCAGGGCTGGTATGTCTCTGTACATTTGACCCCAAGCCTGTCCAAGGAGGAGGAGACTGAACATACATGAAAGAGGTTAGGATGGGCATTAGGTCCTGTCATATGGACCTACACTGCAGATGTCCATGTGCTCCATGGTGAACTGCAGAGTTTCAATCTTGTGCATCATAACACCACAGGTGTAGATTGCCGAGTTATCCACAATTGGTGCCATGTACTGGAAGCTAATGGGCACACTCACCAATGTCTCCAATATCCTTCTTTTAGAATCAGCTGAGCTCCAGATTCCAAGCCTGATCAGCTGAGAATCAGTAAGAGCTCATCCTCCAAACATCTGCTTTCTGCTCCTTTGCCATTGTCATCTGCCCCTGCTCCGCCGTGCTGTGTGTCTCACCAAGTGCGCTCTCTTCAAACCCATCTCTCAGGGTGGATGGAACTGTGCTGCTGCTTTGCTGGGTTAAATTGAGGGGCATGCTCCCGATCTGCTAATCATTAAAATTATGGATTGAAAAGTCCACCAGTTGGACACACTGACTTCCACTTTCAATTCCCTGATGCATGCCCCGGTGAGGAAACACAGCAGCCAATTTGCACACAGCAAGCTCCCACAAACAGCAATGTGAAAATGACCAGATAATCTGTTTTTTTTGGTTGAGGGAGAAATATTGTCCAGGACACCGGAGATAACTCCCCTACTCTTCTTCGAAATAGTGGCATGAGATCTTTTACATCCACCTGAGAAAGCAGACAGGGCCTCAGTTTGACATCTCATCTGAAAGACAGCACCTCCAACAGTGCAGCACTCCCTCAGCACTGCACTGGAGTGTCAGTCCTAGCTTTATGTACACAAATCCCTGGAGTGGGATTTGAACACACAACCTTCTGAGTCAGAAGCAACTGAGCCACAGCTGACACAAATGAAGTCAGATGGTGAGTATCAGCTGGGTATTTGAGTGTCCGAGCCCAATCCTCACCAAATATCCGCACAAGCACATACGTCCTTGCACACAAACCTGGATAACAGTCAGGAGCCGGGACTCCGCAGGGGCTTATGGAACTATATCCTAGGCCAGCTTGTCAAATGTTTCAGGAGAAAAGGGGAGGAAAACTGGAAAATTTAGCATACACTTCTGTATCCTCATTTAAAATTCACTTAACCTATTTCATTTATATAATTTTTTAAAACCACAGATTAAGAATAACCATAACCTGAAGGTTATAAATATCAGTGGATGTGAACAGTGATCTAAAAGTCAAATGGTGTTGCCTTTCGGAATGATGAAAAAATATTGATGTCAAATAATGACAGTCTATTAACTCTAATTAATAAAAATATACAACGCCACATGCTTCAGGTTGTTTTGAAGGAAAATCCCTTTTTATTTCTTATAGACACTAATAGGTTTTTCATGACAGTTACACTTTGAAGAGCCATCTCAGTATCTTGGTATAATCGTGATTCTCCACCTCAAAGAAACAACAAATCACTTGGAAAGAGACTGGAAACGAACAACCAACCCTTGACCCCCTTCGTCCTTGCAAACTATCTCCAACCTCCTTTTCCTCTCAAAGTCCTTGAGCATGCTGTCGCCTCCCAACTCCATGCCTATCTTTCCCGGAACTCCATGTTTGAACCCCTCCAATCAGGGTTCTGCCCCTGCCACGGCTCTTATCAAAGTCACAAATGACATCCTATGTGACTGTGACAATGGTAAACTATCCATCCTCATATTTCTTGATCTGTCTGCAGCCTTTGACATGGTTGACCACACCATCCTCCTCCAACGCCTCTCCACCGTCGTCCAGCAGGGTGGGACTGTACTCGACTGGTTCCATTTTTACCTATCCAGTCTGTTCGCAAATTTCTTAGTGGTTACCATCGCAACAAAGGGTTGTTAGTCTGGCGACAATAACTCCACTTATGATTCATGCACGAGTGGTTTTTCTAATAACAAGCTTTATAATATTGACTATTAACAGTATTAGATTTTATATAACTGTTCTACGGTGTTAGATTAAATCACGAGATGACATGCAAATAATAAAACCTGGTTTTCCAGATCCAAAGCAATTCCCCTCTAAGCTGGCTGTGGACTGCAGCCTTCCCATGAGATGTTTATCTGACTAATCGAAGAAATATGTCCCATTCTTATACTATCTTGAGCTATATCTGACCATAACATAGAAAAGCGCAAATCCCGCATATTTTTAGGTGTTTATCCATCTTATAATCTATCTAGCCATTGCCTCTGTGCTACAAGCTTTGTTTATAGTACAGTAAGTGCGTAACTTATCTCTTATTGTGGTATGTGCTATTTCGGAATAGAGACAATTTCTCTTTCTCCCATATTGCTATAATAACACAAACCTAAGCAGATGGATGCTGGAATAGTTTGACTAACTAAATCATCGTAAAGCATTTTAACACAGTCGTAGCCAGAGAATCATCTGCAATGGCTTCTCTTCCCGCAACCGGACCGTTACCTCTTGTGTTCCCCAAGGATCTATCCCCTCCTATTTCTCATCTACATGCTGCCCCTCAGCAACATAATCTGAAAACACAGTGTTAGTTTCTACATGTACATTGACGACACCCAGCTCTACCTCACCACCACCTCTCTCAACCCCTCCACTGTCTCTAAATTGTCACACTGCTTGTCTGCTATTCAGTGCTGGATGAGCAGAAATTTCTTTGAACTAAATATTGGGAAGACCGAAGCTATTGTCTTCAGTCCCCACCACAAACTTTGTTCCCTAGCCACATCCCTCTCCCTGGCCACTGTCCAAGGCTGAACCAGACTGTTCGCAGCCTTGGCGTCATATTTGACCCCGAGATGAGCTTTCAGCCACATATCTGCATAATCACTAAGACCGCCTATTTCCACTTCCATAACATCGCCCAATTCCACCCCTGCCTCAGCTAATCTGCAGCTGAAACCCTCACCCATGCCTTTGTTACCTCTAGACTTGACTATTCCAACACACTGCTGGTCGGCCTCCCATCTTCCATCCTCCGTAAACTTGAGGTCATCCAAACTTCTGCTGCCCATGTCTGAACTTGCACCAAGCCCCATTCACCCCTGTGCTCGCTAACGAACATTGGCTCCCGGTTAAGCACGCCTTGATTTTAACATTCTCATCCTTGTTTTCAAATCCCTACATTGTCTCACCCCTCCCTATCTCTGTAATCTCCTCCAGCTCTACAACGCCCCGAGATAGCTGCGCTCCTCTAATTCTGGCCTCTTGAGCATCCCCAATTTTATCTGCTCCACCATTGGCGGCCATGCCTTCAGCTGCCAAGGCCCTAAGTTCTGGAATTCCCTCCCTAAATCTCTCCTCTCTACCTCTCTTTCCTCCTTTAAGATGATCCTTAAAAACTACCTCTTTGACCAAGCTTTTGGTCATTTGCCCTAATATCTCCTGTGTCGGTGTCAAATTTTGTTTGTTAACGCTCCTGTGAAACACCTTGGGATGTTTTACTATATTAAAGGCGTTATATAAATACAAGTTGTTGTTACTATTGTTGTTGATTAGAAAACTTAGAAACATAGAAAAATAGGAGCAGGAGTAGGCCATTCGGCCCTTCAAGCCTGCTCCACCATTCAACATGATCATGGCTGATTGCAAGGAATGTTTTATTATCTGGGTAAGAAGCTCCACTGAACACCACTGTATACTTCTCTCCCATCTGAAAAACAGCCATTCACCACTACTCTCTGCTTTCTGTCCCTTAGCCAATTTCGTATCCACGCTATCACTATCCTTTTAATCCCATGGGCTTTAATTTTGCTTACAAGCCTATCATGTGGTACTCTGTCAAATGTCTTTTGAAAGTCCAGATACACATCAACTGCACTACCCTCATCAACCCTCTCCATTATTTCATCAAAGAACTCAATCAAGTTAGTCAAACACTATTTGCCTTTAACAAATCCATGCCGACTTTCATTAATTAACCCATACTTTTCCAAGTGCCAATTAATTTTGTCCCGGATTATTGTCTCTATAAGTTTCCCCACGACTGACATTAGGCTGGCTGGCTGGTAGTTGCTGGGTTTATCCCTCTCCCCTTTTTTGAACAGGGGTGTAACATTCACAATCATCCTGTCCTCGGGCACCACCCCCATATCTAAGGAGGATTGGAAGATTGTGGTCAGAGCCTCCGTAATTTCCACCCATACTTCCCTCAGTAACCTAGGATGCATCTCAGCTGGACCAGGTGACTTTTCTACTTTGAGGACTCGCAACCTTTTAAGTACGTCCTATTTATCAATTTTCTATCCTATCCAATATCACCACTACCTACTCCTTTACTGCTACATTGGCAGCATCCTCTTCTCTTGTAAAGGCAGATGCAAAGTATTAATTTAGTACCTGAGCCATGCCTTTTGCCTCCACAAGAAGACTTCCTTTATATTAACTGCTAATCTATTCTCACATTCCCTCTTTGCCCCTCTTATTCCCTTTCTTAGATCTCTTCTGTACTTTTTGTATTCAGTTTGGTTCTCTACTGTATTATCAACCTTATATGTGCCATAAACCTCCTTTCTCTGTTTCATTTTAATTTCAATGGGCTAGAAATTCATTATAGTCCAGGAATGGGTGGTATCTTTAGAAAAGTTTGAGAATTAGCACCAGGTGCTAATGCTTTAGACTGCATGCAAAATTCATTCTCACTGTTCATAGAAATGATTGGGGCGCTAAATCAAGTCTTAAAGGCCTAGCTCAGTGGCGTTACACTCAAAGGGTGGACCAATATCAGGTGCAGACTAATCTTAACTCATCATTGCCACAGGCTTTTCCCAGTACTTAAAGGGGAGGTTCATTGATACTGCAGCACCTCATTCTCCGCATTGCTGGCTGTGCAGCTGCCTCAGCAAGGAGAAGCACATCAAGGAGAAGGAGCGGGAGGACTGAAGCAGGGGTGCTTATGGCAGATCCACCTCAGTCGGGTGGTCAGGGCGATTGAATGCTTCAATAAATGCTACATACCACCATCTGTACCACAAGCTTCACACACTGCCTAAAGCACCACACCCCCAGCGCTCACCCACCAACAATCTCTACCTACCAACACTCACACCCACATCTCACACCTTGCACATAATGACAGCTATTCAACTATGGCAGGTACAAGGGTCATTAGTTGTTAGAATGAATGTGGTATGTGTGATATGTTTATGCATAAATGTATCAATGGAGTTTGCAATATTTTGTGGTCTCTCTCATTTCACCTTTGCACCCAGGTGGACACTGTGATATGACATGACAGGGATGGTATGGCTGTGCAGGCGCTAATGGGAAGTGTTAACCTACCGAATTTTTCCCCCTTTATCTTTAGTCATCCAGGGAGCCCTGGCTTTGGATGCACTTCCTTTCCTCCTCATGGGAATGTGTCTATTCTGTACCTGAACCATCTCCTCTTTGAAGGCCTGCCATTGTTCAGTTACTGCTTTGCCTACCAATTTTTGATCCCAATCCACCTGGGCCAGATCCTTTTTTAACTCACTGAAATGACACTGAAATGAGTTAAGTATTTTTACGCTTGATTGTTCCTTGTCCTTTTCCTTAACTATTCTAAACTTATGATCACTGTTCCCCAAATGATCCGCGACTGAAACATGCTCCATGACATAAGAAAACTACTAGGCACTTGGTCTGAGTATTAAACAAGGCTTTAATCAACTGTTTTTCAACATGGAGATCTAGTTGTGTCCTTCACTAGTTCCTGTTAAAGAATGTCCTGAGCAAGCTGGGCCCATGCCCGAGTATTTATTATCTCCCTGGACAGCGCCACCAGCAGGCTGCCCAGTATTATTTCATAAGTCATTTCCACATGAATGACAAGATTCATGTCACTCCACATTCTTACCACTGAGTTAGAAGGTGTGTGTTCAAGCCCCACTCCAGGACTTGAGCCCATAATCTAATGTCGTACTGTAGTAGTGCTGCTTTGTCGGAGATGCTGGGCTGATTTCTCCTCCATAATCGGAATTGAAATGGGATGAGATAGCAGTGGAGATTGAGACCAAACCTGGCAGTGAGGCTCACCATCACCTCGCCGCCCCAATCTCAATTTCTTCCCCCAGCCAGTGGGACCACCATTGGGTGCTGCTCCACCACTGGGTGCTGCTTCACCACTCGCTGCCAATGCTGATAGGAGGGTGGGGCCCTGGACACTGGACCATTTCCCTCTGAGTTGCCCATTTCATCTCAATTACCCATTTTCCTCTCATTTGGCTACTTCATTATGTACATAACAATAATGACTACACTTAAAAATGTATTCATTGGATGTGAAGTGTTTGGGACCTCTGAAGGCTGTGATAAAATGCTTTCTTTTTATATTTTCTGGCTTAAGTCTAATTATTGCAAAAAGTAGTTATACCAGGGTTAATAACCACATAAGCAATGAAGTTCTATTTTAATGTTATATTCTGTGCCACTAATAAACAATATGCGAAAAGATTTGTTACAATTTATTCCATTTTCTGTTGCGAGGCTACTAGGACTGACAGTCTGCTTATCATCGTAAGATTTTTTCTAAGATTGATGCAAATGATATGGACCTAAAGTTAATTCCAACTGGTTTGATTTTGGAACAATTATGGCATCAGTTAATAGGTTTTTGTATGGGACTGCTAACAATCATTGCACGATGATTGTTACATGATTTTTTTTTCGTTCATGGGATGTGGGCATCGCTGGCAAGGCCAGCCTTTATTGTCCATCCCGAGTTGCCCTTGAGAAGGTGGTGGTGAGCCGCCTTCTTGAACCGCTGCAGTCCATGTGGTGAAGGTACTCCCACAGTGCTGTTAGGGAGGGAGTTCCAGGATTTTGACCCAGCGACAATGAAGTATCGGCGATATACTTCCAAGTCAAGATTGTGTGTGACTTGGAGGCTAATTTGAAGGTGGTGGTGTTCCCATGTGCCTGCTGGGTGGTAAAGGTCGCAGGTTTGGGAGGTGCTGTCGAAGAAGCCTTGGCCAGTTGCTGCAGTGCATCTTGTAGATGGTAAACACTGCAGCCACGGTAGGCTGGTGGTAGGGGGAATGAATGTTTAAGGTGGTGGATGGGGTGCCATTTAAGCGGGCTGCTTTGTCTTTGATGGTGTCAAGCTTCTTGAGTGTTGTTGGAGCTGCACTTATCCAGGCAATTGGAGAGTATTCCATCACACTCCTGACTTGTGCCTTGTAGATGGTGGAAAGTCAGGAGGTGATACACTCGCCGCAGAATACCTAGCTTCTGACCTGCTCTTTTTGCCACAGTATTTATGTGGCTGGTCCAGTTGAGTTTCTGGTCAATGGGTGACCCCCAGGATGTTGATGGTGGGGGATTCAGTGATGGTAACGCCGTTGAATGTCAAGGGGCGGGGATTAGACGCTCGCTTTTTGGAGGTACTCATTGCCTGGCACTTGTGCGGTGCGAATGTTACCTGCCACTTATCACCCCAAGCCTGAATGTCGTTCAGGTCTTGTTGGATGCGGGCATCAGCTGCTTCATTATCTGAGGAGTTCTGAATGGCACTAAACACTGTGCAGTCATCAGTGAACATCCCCATTTCTGACTGTATGATGGAGGGAAGGTCATTGATGAAGCAGATGAAGATGGTTAGGCCTAGGACACTGCCCTGAGGAACTCCTGCAGTGATGTCATGGGGCTGTGATGATTGACCTCCAACCACCACAACTATCTTCCTTTGTGCTAGGTATGACTCCAGCCAGTGGGGGGTTTCCCCCCCAATTCCCATTGACTTCAGTTTTACTGGGGCTCCTTGATGCCACACTCAGTCAAATGCTGCCTTGATATCAAGTGCAGTTACTCTCACCTCACCTCTGGAATTCAGTTCCATTGTCCATGTTTGGACCAAGGCTGTAATGAGGTCTGGAGCCGAGTGGTCTTGGCGGAACCCAAACTGGGCGTCAGTGAGCAGGTTATTGGTGAGTAAGTGCCGCTTGATAGCACTGTCGACAACACCTTCCATCACTTTGTTGATGATTAAGAGTAGACTGATGGGGCAATAATTGGCCTGATTGGATTTGTCCTGCTTTTTGTGGACAGGACATACCTGGGCAGTTTTCCACATTGTCGGTTAGATGCCAGTGTTGTAACTGTACTGGAACAGCTTTGCTAGAGGCGTAGCTAATTCTGGAGCACATGTCTTTAGCACGATAGCTGGGATGTTGTCGGGGCCCATAGCCTTTGCTGTATCCAGTGCACTCAGCGGTATCTTGATATCATGTGGAGTGAATTGAATTGGTTGTAGACTGGCTTCTGTGATGGTGGGGACCTAAGGAGGAGGCCGATATCGATTATCCACTCGGCACTTCTGGCTGAAGATGTTTGCAAACCGGAGCTGAGCGGCAGACTTGCGAGACGCACAGTCAACGAGAGGAGGATAAAAAGAGCGAGGAGAGGAGGCCTGGGACCGGAGCTGAGCGGTGGACCTGCGAGAGGCACAGAGTCAGCAAGAGGAAAGAGAGAAGTAAAAAGTAATCAAAGTGTGACGTCACCAGAAAGCAGGTAAGTGATTGGTAGGTGAGTATTTTTCTCTTTCTCGCTTTTTTCCAAACTTAATTTTTGTGGTTTCTAGTTTCTAGGGTCTCTGTTGTGTAGCAGGGAGTGCTGATAAACAAGGGCCATTGAGTATATCATTTTATTGTAGTGTATTTAGTGGTATTGATTTGATCTAATTTAATTTGAATTTATTAAAGGGTAAGTCATGGTAGGACAGCTCGGCCCATGGCATGCTCCTCCTGCACTATGTGGGAAATCAGGGACACTTCCTGTGTCCCTGACGACCATGTGTGCGGGAAATGTATCCAGCTGCAGCTACTGACAGACCGCACTGCAGCGCTGGAGCTGCGAATGGATACATACTGGAGCATTCGCGATGCTGAGCACATCGTGGATAACACGTTTAGGGAGTTGGTCACACCACAGGTAAAGGCTGCACAGGCAGGAAGGGAATGGGTGACCACCAGGCAGAGTAGTAGGCGCAGGCAGATAGTGCAGGGGTCCCCTGTGGCCATGCCCCTTTAAAACAGAAATACCACTTTGGATATTGTTGAGGGGGGGTGGCTTATCGAGTGAAGGCAGCAGCAGCCAACTTCCTGGCACCATGGGTGGTCCTGCTGCACAGGATGGGAGGAAAAAGAGCGGGAGAGCTATAGTGATCAAATCAAATCAAATCAAATCAAATCAACTTTTATTGTCATTGTTAGTGCACAAGTGCAGTACAATGAAATGTAGGCTTGCAGCTCCCGAGAGTGTACATTTAGATTAAGACATTTAAACATTCAACATACATTTGGCTTGTAATACATTAACATAAGCATATCCATAATAAAGTGCATTGGCAGATGTGCAGGCTTTAGAGTTTATTTGTGGAGTTCAGTAGGATGACAGCCCTGGGAAAGAAGCTGTTCCTAAATCTGGTCATACGGGTGCGAATGCATCTGTAGCGTCTCCCAGATGGCAGGAGGGTGAACAGACTGTGGTTGGGGTGGGTAGGGTCTTTGATGATGGACCGTGACCTCCGTAAACAGCGTTTCTGGTATATGTGCTCTATGGTCGGTAGCCGGGTGCTGGTAATGCATTGGGCAGTTTTGACTACCCGCTGCAGGGCTTTCCAGTCATAGTAGCTACAGCTGCCATACCATACTGTGATACAGTTTGTCAGGATGCTCTCTATTGTGCAGCAGTAAAAGTTAGAGAGGATCAGGGGTGACAGGTTACATCCCTTCAGCCTCCTTAGGAAATATAGGCGCTGCTGGGCCTTCTTCACCAGAGAGGAGGTATTGAGGGACCAGGAGAGGTCTTCCGTGATGTGGACTCTGAGGAACTTAAAGCTGTCCACCCTTTCCACCACAGCCCCATTGATGTGGATGGGGGTGTGACTTCCGCCTTTAGACTTCCTGAAGTCCACAATGATTTCTTTGGTTTTCTTGATGTTCAGGGCCAGGTTGTTATCGGCACACCACTTCACGAGATGCTGGACCTCCTCCCTGTAGGCTGACTCATCGTTGTTGGTGATCTGGCCTACTACCGTGGTATTGGGGAAACACTGTGTGTATGTAGATAAACCTGTATAATCCCCTTTTAACTGCTGTATTCCCCTCCCCCCGCAAGACAGTTGCAAGCTGAGAGGAATAAGGCACGTTCAGACTTGCCTGCTGCTGATAGAAGGAAAACCAATCAGGTTCCAGCAGGTGACCAATCCGTGAGTCATCACAGGTTCGCGGGCTTCACGAATTCAGTACTGTATTGTGAGAGTTGGAGTAAAGACCTACTTCTTGTAGCTGGCTGTGCTGCCTATTTCTTTACGCGGGAGACCGTAGTCCCCCACAGTATCATCCGCAAACTTGATGATGGTGTTGGAGCCATGAACAGCCACACAGTTGTGGGTGAAGAGGGAGTAGAGGAGGGGGCTCAGCACACATCCTTGTGGGGCCCCCGTGTTCAGGGTCAGGGGGGGGGAGGTGTGGTTACCTAATTTGACAGACTAGGGTTCTATTGTAAGGGGAATAGATAGGCGTTTCTGCGGCCGCAAATGAGACTCCAGGATGGTATGTTGCCTCCCTGGTGCAAGGGTCAAGGATGTCTCGGGGCGGCTGCAGTGCATTCCAGAGGGGGAGGGTGAACAGCCAGTTGTCGTCGTGCATATAGGTACCAACAATATAGGTAAAAAATGGGATGAGGTCCGAAAAGCTGAATATAGGGTTAGGAGGTAAATAAAAAAATAGGACCTCAAAGGGAGTAATCTTAAGATTGCTACCAGTGCCACGTGCTAGTCAGAGTAGAAATAGAAGGATATTTCAGATGAATACGTGGCTAGAGGAATGGTGCAAGGATGAGGGATTCAAATTCCTGGGACACTGGAACCGGTTCTGGGGGAGGTGGGACCAGTACAAACTGGGCAGTTTGCACCTGGGCGAGACTGGAACTGATGTCCTAGGGGGAGTGTTTGCTAGTGCTGTTGGGTAGGGTTTAAACTAAAATGGCAGGGGGTTGGGAACCTGTGCAGGGTGACAGAGGAAAGGGAAGCAACGATAGAAACAAAAGAAAGGAAGGAGAAAAGCAAAAGTGGAAGTCAGAGAAATCAAGGGTGTAAATCAAAAAGGGCCACAGTAAATAATAATCCTAAAAAGACTAGGCCTAGAAATTTGGTGGTACCCGTTTGGGGCGCCAGTCTCGCCTGGGCACCGGAAGTACCGCCCCGGAAGGAGCCGCGAGCGACAGCCGGATATTCAGTTTGAGCGCCCCAAACAGAAGCGTGGTGATACTCGAGGCGCCCCGCATCATCCGTCTTGAGGCGCTGCAACTGAAAATCGCAGCGCAACGTGCCACAGCGCCACACGCTGTGGCACGGCGCGCTGCTGTACTGCAGGCCTTCCTTCCCTTCTTAAAGGGGAGGGGCCTGCGGCAGCGCGATTGGAGATCGCGAGTGCCGGCAAAAGAGCCTGGCACCGAGGAGCAATGCCGGGCTCTTGGGACACAGCTGGCACAACGCGGGGGGAGTTAGGAGGCGGGGGACAGGAGCGCAGAGAGCTGCTGGCAGGCGGCCAACAACAAAGATGGCCGCCCCGCACGTCTCCTTTAATTTGCTCCTCTACCGCCGCAGGTAGGCCCCCCCTGAACCGGTCGCAAATTGCGACCAGCGTTACAGCGGGGGGCGCTACCAAATATCGCGATCGGGGCGGTAGCAGGGCGCTGCGCACACCGATGACGTCATCGGTGGCGGCGCAGCACTACCGGCTAACACCACCATTAGTGCCCCTCTAAATTTTGCGGGAGGCGTGGCCAGTGGCGCTAAACCCACTAAGTGCCCTCTTTGGGCGCTAACTGGTGGCACAGCCTACCCAATTTCTAGGCCTAGGAGTGTTAAAAAATCAAGCCTGAAGGCTAATGCGAGGAGCATTCGTAATAAGGTGGATAAATTAGCTGCGCAAATAGATGTAAACGGATATGATATAATTGGGATTACAGAGACATGGCTCCAGGTTGACCAAGACTGGGAATTCAACATCCAGGGGTATTCAATATTCAGGATGGACAGGATAAAAGGAAAAGGAGGTGGGGTAGCATTGCTGGTTAAAGAGGAGATTAACACAATAGTAAGGAAGGATATTAGCTCTGATGATGTGGAATCTGTATGGGCAAAGCTGAGAAATACCATGGGCCAGAAAACATTAGTGGGAGTTGTATACAGACCCCCAAACAGTAATGTTGAGTTTGGGGATGGCATTAAACGGGAAATTAGAGACGCGTGCAATAAGGGCACAGCAGTTATCATTGGTGACTTTAATCTACTTATAGATTGGGCTAACCAAATTAGTAACAATGCTGTGGAGGAGGAACTCCTAGAGTGTATACGAGATGGTTTCCTGGACCAATATGTCGAGGAACCAACAAGAGATCAGGCCATCTTAGACTGGGTATTATGTAATGAGAAAGGATTAATTAGCAATCTTTTTGTGCGAAGCCCCTTGGGGATGAGCGCTCATAATATGATAGAATTCTTCATGAAGATGGAGAGTGAAGTAGTTGACTCAGAGACGAGGGTCCTGAATTTCAATAAAGGAAACTACGATGGTATGAGGCACGAGTTGGCTAGGATGGATTGGGAAATGTTACTTAAAGGGTTGAAGGTGGATAGGCAATGGCAAACATTTAAAGATCACATGGATGAACTACAGAATTTGTTCATCCCTGTTTGGCATTAAAATAAACCAAAAAAGGTGACTCAACCGTGTCTAAAAAGGGAAATTAGGGATAGCATAAGATCCAAGGAGAGGACATATAATTTGACCAGAAAAAGCAGCAAACCTGAGGATTGGGAACAGTTTAGGATTCAGCAAAGGAGGACAAAGGGATTAATTAAGAGGGGGGAAATAGATTATGCGACTAAGCTTGCAGGGAACATAAAAACTGACTTTAAAAGCTTCGATAGATATGTGAAGAGAAAAAGATTAGTGAAGTCAAGCGTAGGTCCCTTGCAGTCAGAATCAGGGGAATTTATAATGGGGAACAAAGAAATGGCAGACCAATTAAATACATACTTTGGTTCTGTCTTCTCAAAGGAGTACACAAATAAACTCCCAGAGATGTCGGGGAACATAGGGTCTAATGAGAGGGAGGAATTGAATGAAATCAGTATTTGTAGGGAAATGATGTAAGGGAAATTGACGGAATTGAAGGCCGATAAATCCCCAGGGCCTGATAACCTACATCCTAGGGTACTTAAGGAAGTGGCCCTAGAAATAGTAGATGCATTGCTGGTCATCTTCCAAAATTCTATAGACTCTGGAACAGTTCCCATGGATTGGAGGATAGCTAATGTAACCCCGCTATTTAAAAAAGGTGGTAGAGAGAAATCGGGGAATTACAGACTGGTAATCCTGACATCGGTCGTGAGGAAAATGCTAGAGTCTATTATAAAAGATGTAATAGCAGAGCACTTGGAAAACAGTGACAGGATCGGACAAAGTCAACGCGGATTTACAAAAGGTAAATCATGCTTGACTAATCTACTGGAATTTTTTGGGGATGTAACTGGTAGAATAGATAAGGGAGAACCAGTGGATGTGGTGTATTTGGACTTTCAGAAGGCTTTCGATAAGGTCCCGCATAAGAGATTAGCTTGCAAAGTTAAAGCACATAGGATTGGGGGTAAGGTACTGTCTTGGATAGAGAACTGGTTGGCAGACAGGAAGCAGAATTGGAATAAACAGTTCTTTTTCCGAGTGGCAGGCAGTGACTAGTGGGGTACCGCAGGGATCGGTACTAGCACCCCAGCTATTCACAATATATTAATGATCTAGACGAGGGAACTAGATGTAATATCTCCAAGTTTGCAGATGACACAAAGCTGGGTGGGCGTGTGTGCTGTGAGGAGGATGCCGAGAAACTCCAGTATGATTTGGACAGGTTGGATGATTGGGCAGATGCATGGCAAATGCAGTATAATGTGGATAACTGCAAGGTTATCCACTTCAGTGGCAAAAACAGGAAGGCAGATGATTATCTGAACGGCAATACATTGGGAGAATGGGAAGTGCAACATGACCTGGGTGTCCTTGTGCACCAGTCGCTGAAGGTAAGCATGCAGCTGCAGCAGGCGGTTAAGAAGGCAAAAGGTATGTTGGCCTTCATAGTGAGAGGATTCGAATACAGGAGCAAGGATGTCTGATGTAGGGTCTTCGACCTGAAACGTTGACTCTGTTTCTCTCACCACGGATGTTGCCTGGCCTGCTGAGTTTTTCCAGCGTTTTCTGTTGTTATAGCAAGGATGTCTTGCTGCAGTTGTACAGGGCCTTGGTGAGACCACACCTTGAGTATTGTGTGCAGTTTTGGACACCTTATCTGAGGAAGGATGTTCTTGCCATGGAGAGAGTGCAGCGAAGGTTCACCAGACTAATACCTGGGATGGCAGGAATGACGTATGAGGAGAGATTGGGTCGATTAGGCTTATATTCGCAAGAGTTTAGAAGAATGATAGGGGATCTCATTGAAACTTATAAAATTCTAACAGGACTAGACAGACTAAATGCAGGAAGGATGTTCCTGATGGTGGGGGAGTCCAGAACCAGGGATCACAGTCTAAGGATAAGGGGTAAGCCATTTAAGACTGAGATGAGGAGGAATTCTCTACCACACAAGGCAGCTGAGACCAATTCATTAAATATATTCAAGAAAGAGTTGGATATATTTCTTAATGATAAAGGGATCAAGGGATATGGGGAGAAAGCAGGGACAGGGCACTGAATTTGGATGATCATCCATGATCTCATTAAATGGCGGAACAGGCTCGAGGGGCCGAATGGCCTACTCCTGCTCCTATCTTCTATGTTTCTATGGCCTAGAAATTCAGTTGCTTGCGCCAGCCGGTAGCGCCTTAGGAGGAGTAGATGTTGGGCGCTAGGCGGCTAGCGGCCAGGCGCAGCGCGATCTGCGCCTCTCCCCAACTTCACTCACAATTTAGCGGCGGCGCAAAGTCTTTGCGCGCGTTCAGCTGCGCGCGCAGATCCTGACGTCATTTCCTCGTGCAACGCCCTTTGTGCGCCCCAAACCGGAAATTCAGTCACGACGCCCTATTGTGCGCCTGGCGCCCCTAACGACTGATAGAGGGGAACGGTTCTCAGTCGGTGCGGGGGGCGCAAATTAAAGGGCACTCCTCCTGCACTAGAAAAGGCTGCCATTTCGCAGCACTCCTTCTTCAGAGACGGATCTTTGCAGAGAGACCAAGGTAGAGAGCTTTCTGCTTTGGCCCAACACTCGGACAGGTACTTGTGGCTTCAGGCCACAGCTTTCCACTTGTCTTTGCCTTCATTGACATATCATTGTTTGCTAACATATAATGGGGGCTGCAATGGGTGCAATCGCTGGCCTTCTCCATTGCATCCAAAGGGCTCACAGACGCCGTGAGAGAGTGGCAGTCCTGGCTAGACGGAGAGGGGGCAACAGGCGTCGGGAACGGAGGCCTTACCCACCCAGGGTATACCGCCAGCAGTTCTCCTATCTGAACATGTCTGATGAGCAGTGTGTTCGGAGGCTGCGATTCCGAAGGGAGGTGGTCACAGAGATCTGCCACCTGCTTGGCGGTGATCTGCAGCCACATCTGAGGAGCAGGACGTCTCTGTCGGTGGCAGTGAAGGTGACGGTGGCTCTCAACTTCTATGCCACTGGCTCCTTCCAATCCGCTACTGGGGACATTTCCAACATCTCCCAGTTCGCCGTGCATTGCTGCATCCGCCAGGTGACTAATGCCCTTTTCAAAAGAAGACGTCAGTTCATCTCCTTCTCCATGGCCCTTGCCAAGCAGCAACAGCGTGCAATGGGCTTTGCAGCATTCGCGGGCTTCCCCATGGTGCAGGGCGCCATTGACTGCACGCATGTGGCTTTGCGGGCACCTCTGGAGAATTCCGAGGATTACCGCAACCGGAAGGGCTACCATTCGCTCAACGTCCAGCTGGTGTGTGACCACAGGCAGCTCATCCTAGCTGTCAATGCCCGCTTTCCAGGCAGCAGCCACGATGCCTTCATCCTGCGCCAGACTTCTGTGGCAGACATGTTCCAGGCCCAGCCTCACCCACGAGGATGGCTTCTCGGGGACAAAGGCTATCCTTTGTGTACCTGGCTGATGACCCCGCTCCGTGCGCCCAGCACCCCTGCTGAAGAGGGATACAATGACAGCCATCAAGCGACCAGGAACATCATTGAGCAAACAATCGGCGTCCTGAAGCAACGGTTCCGCTGTCTGGATCGTTCCGGTGGAGCCCTACAATATTCGCCGGAGCGAGTCTCCCATTTCGTGGTCGTGTGCTGCATGCTGCACAACCTGGCTATCCGCAGGACTCAGCCACTGCCACCAGAGATTGGAGGACCACAGGAGGAGGAGGAGGAGCAGCACAGGAGGGAGGCAGAAAGTGCAAGGGCCGCCCGTCGCCGGCTTATTGAACGTCGGTTCTAGGCCCCCTCTCAGGGAATGGCTTGTGCCAATGTCAGCAGATGAATGTAGCCGCTCCACAAGCCCTCAGCCGAGCAGGGCAACCAGGACTTGCAAAAAAAACCATGCACAGTGCGATTTAAGAACATTAATTTATTGCAAACCTCTGCCCTTCCAACATTACAACCTCATGTTGAGAAGCCCCCTCCAAAAACACAAAACTAACAGTCTCGGCCTTACAAAAACAAAGAAAGACACCAGTCTCGGCCTTACAAAAACAAAGAAAGACACCAGTCTCGGCCTTACAAAAACACAACTACACCAGTCTCGGCCTTTCAACAAACACAAAGCATTTGTGCAGACCTTCTACTTTTTGCCCTGCGAGGGTGATGCCTTTCGCATCCGTGACTGGCCCCTGCCCGCCCTGCTGCTCCTCCTCAATGGGAGCCCAGTGGCTGCAGCAAGGCTGGGGGAAGGCTGCTGAGGGTCAGATGGCGAGACGGCAGATGCCCTTGGGGGTCGGCCTGCACCAGCTCTGGCCCTGGAGGGGCCGGCTGCTGACTGCTCCAACTCTGCTTGGGCGGCAGCAGTCTGTCCAGCGGCTCGTGGCAGCTGCAATGGCGGAGTGGCAGTGTCGGCTGCAGGAATGGTGCCAACCTGACAGATCGCAGGTGCTCCCTGGTCGCCTGATACATTGGCACTCGCACGGGCCAGCACTGCAGCATGCGCAGCAAACAGCTGAAGAACAAACTGCTGGGCTGCTGCTGTGCGGCAAGTGCCCTGGCGATGCCTGGCTGATCCAGCGAGGGTGGCAGCAGTTAGTGCCCGTGTGGCCCTGGTCTGTGTCCGCATGACAACAGCCAGTGAATGGACGGCACGACTGAGCACTTGGCTCGAAGCCGCCTGTGCTGCCGCGAAGTCCTGTAGACTCCTGGCCTGTGCTGCTCCAAATTGCTGCACACTCCTTGACAGGGACTCAATGGAGTCAGGCATCCTTGCCACTGCAGCCATGAGCTCATTGTGCCTGCGCTCAGCCTGGACGGCCATTTCCTCCAGGAGCCGCACCTCCTCTGCGCTGACCGTCACAGGACTGGAGGCCGCACTCACCCTCTGGGGAGAAGTCCGCCGAGCTTCCCCACCCCTCCCACGTTGCTGCAGGCCGCTGGGCCCTGGAGCTTCACTCTCCTCCGACCCTTCCCCCCGGCTCCCCTCCAGGGAAGATGTGTCCCCTTCATCGCCATGGGCTGGCGCGGCTAAGGGTGGCACTGATGGGCCGGCTTCCTCTTCCTCCTCCTCGAATTCGGAATCGCTGACAGTGGCAGCTTGAGGGCCCGCCTCCTCACCTGGCGATTCACCATCTGAAAGCAGGAAGGCACAAGAGTAGCTTTAGAGTGAGGACAGGGCGGCAGCGAGGGAGGCATGAGTGCTGCCATGCACTGCATTGGTCGGACAGTGGCAAAGGATGCTGATCTGAGGCGCAAGTGGAAAGAGAGAGGTCAAAAAGGTGATGCCCTTACCATTGGTGCCCAGAACAGGGTCGGCATCTCCACTGGCGACGGGGCCAATCAGCCGGCCTGCCATAATGCGCTCCACACGCTGGTCAAGGTCGGAGAGCTCTTTGACGTCAGGACGGCCTCCCTCGGTCTCACTTAGTTTCCGCCGGTTGTGCGCCACCTTGGCCTGCAAGAGAAAGGACGGCCTCTAAGTACAGTGTGAAGCCCTGATCTTGTCTGCACTGCCTCCCATGGTCGAATAGCTTGTACAGTGTGAAGCCCTGATCTTGTCTGCAATGCCTCCCATGGTGGACTGGCCCTGACAGTGTGAAGCCCTGATCTTGTCTGCAATGCCTCCCATGGTCGAATAGCTTGTACAGTGTGTAAAGTGCTGAATGTGCAAGTGATTTTCATGACAGTCCCATAGCTGCTGGATGAGGGCTGGCCATTAGGGCTTTCAGGTCCCTTTGCCCATAAACTGAGGTGCACATGCAGGGATGAGGAGGACACTGGAAAGGGTACTCACCCTGACAACCCGAGTGAGGTCATTGAACTTTTTCCGGCATTGCACAGGAGTCCTGGCAACCACGCTGTTGGAAGTCACCCTGTTTGAGACCTCCCTCCAGGCTTTCCGGTAGGCGCTGGCCAGCGGCCTCCTGCCACCTTCTGGGAACAGAACATGGCGCCTGCGCTCCACTCCGCCAACCAGCACCCTCAGGTCACCGTCGCTGAAGCGCTGCGCTCTCTCCCTGGCCTTCTCCATAGCCCTGGGCATTGTGCAGATGAAGCAGAAGTGGTCAGGCCTAGGTTGAGGGCTGCAGTGTGCAGGGCGTGGCAGGCAAACAAATCCACCCTCCCCCTTTAAGAGCTGACCGGCGCCAGAGTGTCTGCCGTCAATCAACAACTCGCCGCACCTGCGCTGCACCCGGCCTCGGGGGTATCGCTCAGCACCGCCGGCTTAGCGCCTAAAGATAGTCGTGCATCGCCTGTTTTAGCGCAGCAGCAACCTCTTGGGGTGATGCGACTGAATATCGGCGAAGGTGGCGCGACTTTGCGCCGGGCGCAAACTTTAGCGGCCGCCCGACTTTAGCGCCCCAAACGTGGCTATACTGAATTTCTAGGCCTATGTCTTTTGCACTCACTTGCTGGGCTCCACTATCATTGAGGATGGGGATATTCATGGAGCCTCCTCCTCCTGTTAGTTGTTTAATGGTCCACCACCATTCACGACTGGAGGTGGCAGGACTGCAGAGCTTTGATCTGATCCGTTGATTGTGGGATCGCTTAGCTCTGTCTATAGCATGAGGCTTCTGCTTTTTAGCATATAGGTAGTCCTGTGTTGCACCTTCCCCAGGTTGGCATCTCATTTTTAGGTACGCCTGGTACTGCTCCTGGAATGTTCTTCTACACTCCTTATTGAACCAGGGTTGGTCCCCTGGCTTGATGGTAATGGTAGCGTGAGGGATATGCTCCATGAATATCCCCTTCCTCAATGATGGCAGAGCCCAGCATGCGAGTGTAAAAGACAAGGCTGAAGCATTTGCAACCATCTTCAGCCAGAAGTGACAAGTGGATGATCCATATTGCCCTCCTCCTGAGGTCCCCACCACCACAAAGCCAGTCTTCAGCCAATTCGATTCACTCCGCATGATATCAAAAAATGGCTGAGCGCACTGGAAAATGCCTGGAGGAGTGCAGCTCCAACAACACTCAAGAAGCTCAACACCAGCCAGGACAAAGCAGCCCGCTTGACTGTCACCTCATCCACCACCTTAAACATTCTCTCCCTTCACCACCGGCGCACCGTGGTTACAGTGTGTACCATCTACAAAATGCACTGCAACAACTCGCCAAGGCTTCTTCGACAGCAGCTCCTAAACCCGCAACCACTACCACCTAGAAGGACAAGGGCAGCAGGTGTAAGTTCCCCTCCAAGTTACACACCATCCTGATTTGGAAATATTTTGCCGTTCCTTCATCATCTCTGGGTCAAAATCCTGGAACTCCCTCTATAACAGCACTGGGAGTACCTTCACCACACGGACTGCAGCGGTTCAAGAAGGCAGCTCACCACCATCTTCTCAAGGACAATTAGGGATGGGCAATAAATGCTGGCCTTGCCAGCGATACCCATATACCAGGAATTAATAAAAAAGAAACACATAGGGTGGTAGAAGTTTGGAACTCTCTTCCGCAAACGGCAATTGATGCTAGATCAATCATTAATTTTAAATCTGAGGTTGACAGATTTTTGTTAACCAAAGGTATTAAGGGATATGGGCCAAAGGCGGGCATATGGAGTTAGGTCACAGGTCAGCCATGACCTCATTGAATGGCGGATTAGATGTCAGAAGCTAAATGGCCTCCTCCTGTTCTTATGCTCTTATGCCTTCATCCTATGTGCAGTAATTCTCTGTATTACATTTAATCTGCCGTTGTTCTGCCAGCATACATATTGGCCCTGATATTTACTGGGGCAGAATTTCCAATTGGAGGGGAGAATTTCTGGTCGGGAAATGGCGTGGAGTTTTAATTCCACAGCCTGCATTGTTTTATTAACAGGCTTGGCTTAATGGCGGGCGGGGAACACTACAAAGAGGCCCCAGCCCAGAAGCAGGTAGGTTTCATGCTGCTCGGCGTACAGATTGCAAGGGGAGGGTGGGTACAGCCTGGTTTGGAAGGTCAGGGGTGATTGCGGGCGGCCGGGGAGAGATTGGGGGCAGAGATTGGGTGTAGGGGGGTCAGTAATGTTGGGGTGGGGGTCGGTGATCGCGCGGGGGGGTCACTGATCGCGGTGGGGGTCGGTCATCGCGGGGTTCAGTGACCGTGGGGGAGTCAGTGATCGCGGGGGGTCAGTGATCACGGGGGGTTAGTGATCGCGGGGGGTCAGTGATCACGGGGGGTTAGTGATCGCTGGGGGGGTCAGTGATCGCGAGGGGCGGTCAGTGATCGCGGAAGGGTCGGTGATCGCGGGGTGGGGTCAGTGATCGCGGGGGGGTCAGTGATGGCGGGGGGCGGTCAGTGATCGCGGAGGGGTCAGTGATCGCGGGGGGGTCAGTGATCGCGGGGGGGTCAGTGATCGCGGGCTGGGGTCAGTGATCGCGGGGGGGTCAGTGATCGCGGGGGGCGGTCAGTGATCGGGGGGGCGGTCAGTGATCGCGGGGTGGGTCTGTGATCGCGGGGGGGTCTGTGATCGCGGGGGGCGGGCAGTGATCGCGGGGGGGGTCAGTGATCGGGGGGGCGGTCAGTGATCGCGGGGTGGGTCTGTGATCGCGGGGGGGTCTGTGATCGCGGGGGCGGTCAGTGATCGCGGGGGGGGTCAGTGATCGCGGGGGGGTCTGTGATCGCGGGGGGGTCTGTGATCGCGGGGGGGTCTGTGATCGCGGGGGCGGTCAGTGATCGCGGGGGGGGTCAGTGATCGCGGGGGGGTCTGTGATCGCGGGGGCGGTCAGTGATCGCGGGGGGGGTCTGTGATCGCGGGGGCGGTCAGTGATCGCGAGGGGCGGTCAGTGATCGCGGAAGGGTCAGTGATCGCGGAGGGGGGTCAGTGATCGGGGGGGCGGTCAGTGATCGCGGGGTGGGTCTGTGATCGCGGGGGGGTCAGTGATCGCGGGGGGCGGTCAGTGATCGGGGGGGCGGTCAGTGATCGCGGGGTGGGTCTGTGATCACGGGGGGGTCTGTGATCGCGGGGGGCGGGCAGTGATCGCGGGGGGGTCAGTGATCGGGGGGGCGGTCAGTGATCGCGGGGTGGGTCTGTGATCGCGGGGGGTCTGTGATCGCGGGGGCGGTCAGTGATCGCGGGGGGGGTCAGTGATCGCGGGGGGGTCTGTGATCGCGGGGGCGGTCAGTAATCGCGGGGGGGGTCTGTGATCGCGGGGGGCGGTCAGTGATCGCGAGGGGCGGTCAGTGATCGCGGAAGGGTCAGTGATCGCGGAGGGCGGTCAGTGATCGGGGGGGGCGGTCAGTGATCGCGGGGTGGGTCTGTGATCGCGGGGGGGTCAGTGATCGCGGGGGGCGGTCAGTGATCGGGGGGGCGGTCAGTGATCGCGGGGTGGTTCTGTGATCACGGGGGGGTCTGTGATCGCGGGGGGCGGGCAGTGATCGCGGGGGGGTCAGTGATCGGGGGGGCGGTCAGTGATCGCGGGGTGGGTCTGTGATCGCGGGGGGTCTGTGATCGCGGGGGCGGTCAGTGATCGCGGGGGGGGTCAGTGATCGCGGGGGGGTCTGTGATCGCGGGGGCGGTCAGTAATCGCGGGGGGGGTCTGTGATCGCGGGGGCGGTCAGTGATCGCGAGGGGCGGTCAGTGATCGCGGAAGGGTCAGTGATCGCGGAGGGCGGTCAGTGATCGGGGGGGCGGTCAGTGATCGCGGGGTGGGTCTGTGATCGCGGGGGGGTCAGTGATCGCGGGGGGCGGTCAGTGATCGGGGGGGCAGTCAGTGATCGCGGGGTGGGTCTGTGATCGCGGGTGGGTCTGTGATCGCGGGGGCGGTCAGTGATCGCGGGGGGGGTCAGTGATCGCGGGGGGGTCAGTGATGGCGGGGGGCGGTCAGTGATCGTGGAGGGGTCAGTGATCGCAGGGGGGTCAGTGATCGCGGGGGGCGGTCAGTGATCGCTGAGGGGTCGGTGATCGCAGGGTGGGGTCGGTGATCGCGGGGGGGTCAGTGATCGCGGGGGGCGGTCAGTGATCGGGGGGGCGGTCAGTGATCGCGGGGTGGGTCTGTGATCGCGGGGGGGTCTGTGATCGCGGGGGCGGTCAGTGATCGCGGGGGGAGTCAGTGATCGCGGGGGGGTCAGTGATGGCGGGGGGCGGTCAGTGATCGTGGAGGGGTCAGTGATCGCAGGGGGGTCAGTGATCGCGGGGGGCGGTCAGTGATCGCGGAGGGGTCGGTGATCGCAGGGTGGGGTCGGTGATCGCGGGGGGGGTCACTGATCGTGGAGGGGTCAGTGATCGCAGGGGGGTCAGTGATCGCGGGGGGCGGTCAGTGATCGCGGAGGGGTCGGTGATCGCAGGGTGGGGTCGGTGATCGCGGGGGGGTCACTGATCGTGGAGGGGTCAGTGATCGCGGGGGGTTCAGTGATCGCGGGGTGGGGTCAGTGATCGCGGAGGGCGGTCAGTGATCGTGGAGGGGTCGGTGATCGCGGGGTGGGGTCGGTGATCGCGGGGTGGGGTCGGTGATTGCGGGGTGGGGTCGGTGATCGCGGGGTGGGGTCGGTGATTGCGGGGTGGGGTCGGTGATTGCGGGGTGGGGTCGGTGATTGCGGGGTGGGGTCGGTGATCGCGGGGTGGGGTCGGTGATCACGGGGTGGGGTCGGTGATTGCGGGGTGGGGTCGGTGATTGCGGGGTGGGGTCGGTGATCCGGTGGGGGTCAGTGATCGGGGGGGGGGGTCAGTGATCGGGGGGGTCAGTGATCGTGGGGGCATCAGTGATCGCAGGGTGGGGTCAGTGATCGCGGGGTGGGGTCAGTGATCGCAGGGTGGGGTCAGTGATCGCGGGGTGGGGTCAGTGATCGCGGGGTGGGGGTCAGTGATCCGGGGGGGGTCAGTGATCGCGGGGGGGTCAGTGATCCGGGGGGGTTCAGTGATCGGGGGGGGGGTCAGTGATCGCGGGGGGTCGGTGATCGCGGGGGGGGTCAGTGATCGCGGGGGGCCGGTGATCGGGGGGGGGTCAGTGATCGCGGGGGGTCGGTGATCGCGGGGGGGGTTCAGTGATCGTGGGGGGGGTCAGTGATCGCGGGGGGGGTCGATGATCACGGGGGGTCGGTGATCGCGGAGGGGGTCAGTGATCGCGGGGGGGTCAGTGATCACGGGGTGGGGTCGGTGATTGCGGGGGGGTCAGTGATCGCGGGGTGTCAGTGATCGCGGGGGGTCAGTGTTTGAGGGGGGGTCAGTGATCGCGGGGTGGTCTGTGATCCGGGGGGGTCAGTGATCGCGGGGGGGTCAGTGATCGCGGGGGGGTGTCAGTGATCACGGGGGGGGGTGTCAGTGATCTGGGGTGGGTCAGTGATCTGGCGGGGGTCAGTGATCCGGGGTGGGTCAGTGATCCGGGGGGGTCAGTGATCGCGGGGGGGTCAGTGATCCGGGGGGGTCAGTGATCCGGGGGGGTCAGTGATCGCGGGGGTGTCAGTGATCGCGGGGGGGGTGTCAGTGATCTGGGGTGGGTCAGTGATCTGGCGGGGGTCAGTGATCCGGGGGGGTCAGTGATCGCGGGGGTGTCAGTGATCGCGGGGGGGGTGTCAGTGATCTGGGGTGGGTCAGTGATCTGGCGGGGGTCAGTGATCCGGGGTGGGTCAGTGATCCGGGGGGGGTCAGTGATCCGGGGGGGGTCAGTGATCGCGGGGGGGGTCAGTGATCTTGGGGGGGTCAGTGATCGCAGGGGGGGTCGGTGATCACGGGGGGGGGTCGGTGATCCGGGGGGGGTCGGTGATCGCGGGGGGGGGTCGGTGATCGCGGGGGCGTCGGTGATCGCGGGGGCGTCGGTGATCTCGGGAGGTTCGCTGATCGCGGGGGGGGTGGCGGTGATCGCTGGGGGGGTCAGTGATCACAGGGGGGTCAGTGATCGCGGTGGGGTCGGTGTTCGCGGGGGGGTCGCTGATCGCGGGGGGTGTCAGTGAATGCAGGGGTCGGTGATCGCGGGGGTGTCGGTGATCGCGGGGGGGTCGGTGATCGCGGGGGGGTCGGTGATCGCCAGGGGGTCGGTGATCGCGGGGGGGTCGGTGATCGCGGGGGGGTCGGTGATCGCTGGGGGTTCAGTGATCACTGGGGGGTCAGTGACCGCGGTGGGGTCGGTGTTCACGGGGGGGTCGCTGATCGCGGGGGTGTCAGTGAACGCAGGGGTCGGTGATCGTGGGGTGGTCGCTGATAGCAGGGGGGGTCTGTGAACGCAGGGGTCAGTGATCGTGGGGGGGTCAGTGATCGTGGGGGGGTCGGTGATCGCCTGGGGGTTCAGTGATCGCAGGGGTCAATGATCGTGGGGGCGCCGCTGATCATGGGGGTGGTCAGTGATCGCGCGGGGGGTCGGTGATCGCGGGGGGCGGTCAGTGATCATGGGGGGTCGCTAATCGTGGGGGGGTCCGTGATCGAGGGGGAGGGTCAGTGATCACGGGGGGGTCAGTGATCACGGGGGGGTCAGTGATCGCGGGGGGGGTCGGTGATCGCGGGGGAGTCGGTGATCACGGGGGGGGTCGGTGATCGTGGGGGGTCGCTGATCGCGGGGGGGTCCATGATCGCGGTGGGTCGGTGATCGAGGGGGAGGGTCAGTGATCACGGGGGGGTCAGTGATCGCGGGGGTGGTCAGTGATCACGGGGGCGTCAGTGATCGCGGGGGAGTCGGTGATTTACTGGGTGTCGTTGATCGCGGGGGGCTCGGTGATCGCGGGGGGGTCGGCGATCGCGGGGGGGGTCGGCGATCGCGGGGGGATCGGCAATCGCGGGGGGTCGGCGATCGCGAGGGTTGGTCGGCGATCGCGGGGGTGTCAGTGATCGTGGGGGTTCAGTGGTCATGGTGGTTCAGTGGTCGCGGGGGGAGTCAGTGATCCCAGCGTTATCTGTGATCGCTGCGGGGGGCGGTCAGTGATCGCGGGGGGGTGTCCGATTGCAAGGAGTTGGTAACAGGTTTGCCATGTTGGCCGGCAGGAAGCACTCAATGCACCTCCTGGCCCACAAGCAATGCTGGAAAAACACTTACCTCCTCCACATACCCGTCCTCACTTCCCTTTAGCTGTCGGGTTTCCCAAGGCCTGAAAGACAGATGAATTCTGAGGCATGCAGCTCATTACAATGTTTAAATGAGCCACCTGCCTCCTGGGAGCGAGTTGTTCACCCATCTCCCATCTCCCATCTCCCATCTCCCATCATGCCTCTGTTAAGATCAGAAGTGAATGGTTCCGAGGCAGGTTTGGTTCGGGTTTGAGATTTTTTACATTTTAACATTCCACCTGACCCAAACCCACTCGTTTTTGGGGATTAAAATTACCCCCATCATGTCCAACTCATTTGGTAATTCCTGAACTTCCTCTTCTGATTCCACTGCACCTCCTAGTTTGATATCATCTACAAATCTGACCACTTTGCATTGAGCTTCTGAATCCAATGCCACAATTTTCCCTACCTCGGCAGGTCGGTGATAGGCGACATCGGTGGCAGGTCGCGGCCCTGCTGCTGCCTCCATCCCGGCCTCCGACATGAATTTCCCCTGATTGGGCTTGTTAAGCCCACCCAGCAAGTTTCCCGGCCAATTGAAGGAAGCGGGTCTGATGTTTTCATTTGATGCCATGCCATCAGCCAGTTTCCTTGCGCAAATGCGCAAATTTACTTTGACATTTGTGCTGTCAGTGTTCTACACCATTGAGGTGCTGCAATCACTAACCAGCACTGCACAGAGGTGCACAACTGCACCCAGGTTCTCCTGTGACTCCCACTCAGCCATGATCGCATTGAATGGCGGAGCAGGCTCGAGGGGCCAAATGGCCTACTCCTGCTCCCATCTTCTATGTTTCTATGTTTCTATGTTTCCATATGCTTCTGGAGGGAGTCACAGCACGCCAGGAGGTTCTCTTCCCTTCCCATGGGCAGAAGAAACATAGAAATATAGAAACATAGAAGATAGGAGTAGGCCATTCGGACCCTCGAGCCTGCTCCGCCATTCAATGCGATCATGGCTGATCATCCAAATTCAGTACCCGGTCCCTGCTTTCTCCCCATACCCCTTGATCCCTTTAGCCTTAAGAAATACATCCAACTCCTTCTTGAATATATTTAATGTATTGGCCTCTACTGCCTTCTGTGGTAGAGAATTCCACAGGGGCACCACTCTCTGGGTGAAGAAATTCCTCCTCATTTCTGTCCTAAATGGCCTACCCCTTATCCTTAGACTGTGACCCCTGGTTCTGGACTCCCCGACCATCGGGAACATCCTTCCTGCATCTAGTCTGTCCACTTCTGTCAGAATTTTATAAGTTTCAATGAGATCTCCTCTCATTCTTCTAAACTCCAGTGAGTACAAGCCCAATCGACCCAATCTCTCCTCATACGTCATTCCTGCCATCCCAGGTATCAGCCTGGTGAATCTTCGCTGAACTCCTTCCATGGCAAGAACATCCTTCCTCAGATAAGGCGACCTGAACTATACACAATACTCAAGATGTGGTCTCACCAAGGCCCTGTACAACTGCAGCAAGACATCCTTGTTCCTGTACTCAAACCCTCTCGCTACGAAGGCCAACATGCCATTTGCCTTCTTAACCACCTGCTGCACCTGCATGCTTACCTTCAGCGACTGGTGCACAAGGACACCCAGGTCTCGTTGCACTTCCCCTTCTCCCAATCTATTGCCATTCAGATAATAATCTGATTTCCTGTTTTTGACACCAAAGTGGATAACCTCGCATTTATCCACGTTATATTGCATCTGCCATGCTTTTGCCCAATCACCCAACCTGTCCAAATCATCCTGGAATTTCTCGGCATCCTCCTCACAGCACACACGCCCACCCAGCTTTGTGTCACCTGCAAACTTGGAGATATTACATCTAGTTCCCTTGTCTAGATCATTAATATATATTGTGAATAGCTGGGGCCCAAGGACCGATCCCTGCGGTACCCCACTAGTCACTGCTTGCCACTCGGAAAAAGACCCGTTTATTCCAACTCTTTGCTTTCTGTCTGCCAACCAGTTCTCTATCCAAGTCAATACCTTGCCCCCAATCCCATGTGCCTTAATTTTACATGCTAATCTCATACGGGACTTTATCAAATGCCTTGTGAAAGTCCAAATACACCACATCCACTGGTTCTCCCTTATCTATTTTACCAGTTACATCCTCAAAAAATTCCAGTAGATTAGTCAAGAGTGGAAGGGACCTCCCCAGGAGATCAATGCAGCCTGGTTGCACATTGCACAGGAGGTCACAAGCAGGGATGTGGTCGGGAGGACCAGGCTGCAGTGGCGCAAACCTTTCAATGATCTCAATAGATCACGAAACGTTACTGCAAAGCCACACTCAACCTCATCCTGCTGTGCCACTCATCACATCCCCATCACTCTGCCTTCCCTACCGTACTCCTGCACACCAATTTACCTTGCACCTCCACCCACTCCTCTCTATCTACATTATCACATCCCCATCTCACTAGCCAAACCTCACACTCACCCTTATCCTAGTCCAATCATACCAACTAACAACACACAAGGGAAGGCACTTGTGTGTTTTAGCCAATTTTCATGCAAAATTTCTGTTAATGTGCTGTCAAACATTTAAATCTTTATTTTCAACACTTTGCATTCTTGGATAGATTTGTGTGCATCTTTAGAAGTGGCTTAGTGAGTTGCAGTGAATGGTGAGACATAACAATGGTGATGAGTGTGAAAGGAATGGCTTGAGCATTGTGGGGATGCTTTATGGTGTTGGTGTGGGGTGGTGCAACCTGGTGCATCATGTGACAGCCAGGGTGTACAGCATCAAGTGAAGTAAATCTGGCCATGATGAGGCCATCCCTGGCCTCCTGAGCAGCAATGTGCTCGGGTGCTGATGCCCTGTGTCCTGTGCAGCATCAGTTGATTACGGAGAAGGTTAGTGTTGTTGTTGGTGCCGCTGGTGTGCCTGGTGCTGCTGGTGTTGGGGCTCATCGTGGAGGGATTCTGAGGATCAAGGTGAGAGAATATAAAGGGCACCGATGCTGATGGAATAAATGGCAGGTGAAGTAGAGATGACATAAGCGATCTGTCAATGGTGGGAGAGGTAATGAGGTCAGACTGGATGGAGACTTGTGTAAAGACTTGCAGCATCCTGAATCTGTAGTAGAAATACAGTTTAGAGAAGCTAGCGGTGAACGGAACATTTCTCAATCAGCTGGGAGCTTTGACTTGACATTTGAAGCTGTCAACTGATCAGCTGATTCAATGGCCATTGCCCTCCCGCCTCAGCTTCACAGATGAGGTCTATGTATAGCGGGAAACCGATGGGCGACCAGTCAAATTCAAAAAGCTGGGAAAAAAACATTGTTAAGTGGCTGTAAACCAGCTGCTAATGATTTTAATTGCCTCCCCTGCCGCTGCCTATTGGGTCTGCTCAGCGCTGGCAGACCCGACATCGGGAAAGTCCAGTGTGTGCGTTTTGACAGCGGGTTCCCAACCCACTGTCATTCATTTTAAATTTAACAGCTGACCCGCCACCCGTCCCGTCCACTGAGCGCTGGCTAAATTCCAGCCCAAGCTATTGGTGTAATTGAGAAACAGTAGTGCTCCCAAAATCCAGCCTTGGTGCACCCCACTCTGTATATCTCTCATCCTGACATAAGTCCTCTAAAAATTGCCCATTCACTTGAACATTTCAACCAATTTCTTATCTATTCCCTGATGTCCCACTACTTTGCGTTTAACTAATAGCTTTTCATGTGAAACTTTGCCAAATGTCTTTTGGAAATAGAATATTGCACAGAAGGAGGTAATTTGGCCCATCGTGCCTGTGCTTACTCTATAAAAGAGCTACCAATTAGTCCCACTCCCCAGCTCTTTCCCCATAGCCCTGCAACTTTTCCCCTTTCAAGTATTTATCCAATTCCCTTTTGAAAGTTATTATTTAATTTTCTTCCTCCACCCGCTCAGGTAGGGTTGATCAGGCATTGTCCAGATAGAAAGATCTAAATACAGACATACTTCAATGATGTTGGACGGGATTTCCCATGCTGCGCTGTGGTGCATCATGAAGTGACTCTTTCCTGTGCTAATTCAATGTCAGCGGCAAGCAAGCGCAGCTGTTGCAGACGATGCTGGTGCCGCAGACTGCCAGTTTTGTCTGGTCAGAAACTTAATATTGCGATCACAACTTATGAAAAATTGCCCGTCAATAATCATGCACAGGCCCATTTGTTTCAGTGATGCTCACAGTGCTCTGAATTGCGCCTCACAAGGTTAATGGGAGCAATGAGAGCACCAGTAGACTTCTCCTGCAATTCCTCAATGTAATCCGGGCAACCAAGTACATTACATTGTGCTTGGAGCAATATTTTCATTATCTGGCAATCAGGGGGTGCGATTCTTTTTTTAACACATCTGCACTGAGTATTATTCTTGGTAGAGCAACAGGGACTGAAATAGAATCACAACATTGCTGGCTGGGGAAGAATAATAATTGCAGTGTATGTTGTGCCAAGAGATAGGCTGTATTACATTTAAACAATTGATGTCATTGTATTTCCTGAGAAATGTCTAAGTTTACGATTGATTACTAGGAATGAAATTATGATCTGAGCAGTTTAGTTAGAGGTCTGAGTTCAATAAATTGCATTGACTATCTGGACTTAAGCCGCCTCAGCCCTCCTGTTCAGAAAGATGACTGCATGGTTGAGTTTGTTGTTGGGCTAGGAAACAATTATTTTATTTTCAATGATGCCCCTACGATGAATGTACAATATTTATTTGGAAATCTTGAAAAGGAAAATCAAAATATTTGTCCATTTATTTTTGTACCATTTACATAACTCTAAATATAGAGATTCAAAATATACATGCAAAAGGCTCTGAAGTAACAATATTCTGTGAAGGTGAAAGGCTTATGCAAATATTAGCCTCTGTTAGGCTGCTGGAATGAGAAGCGTGAGCTGAGTCTGTGATCAAAGCAGCAGTTCGGTTAATTATGTCACGATAATGAGCTGCAAGTGCCCGCTGCTTCTGTTTTTGTCTTTCTTTTCACACACGGAGAAGTGAAAACATGAATCTTCCATCAGTTTATGAAAAGAAGTTTAACATCTTGTTTTACTTTGGTTATATTTTGATTTGAACTACATTCTTTTCAATTTATTTCATTAACAGTTTTTTTATTTGTGCTTGCTCCTTGTTCTTTCTCGAGTACATTGCAAGGTTGATTGCCTTTTACTTTACATTGTTGTATCTGCTCTTCCTTACAGCCTTTTCTATCGGGGCTCCAACGAGTCACTCTATTAATTTAGATTTACCCTGTATGGCATTATTAATAAAGTTAGTTGAACCTACTCATTGCAGAATGCTGTACTTTCATCTGCATCTATGCATCTTCTCCAGTTCTCTCTCTCTCATACACTTTCCATTGCTCTCTCATGCAGACATATTTTTCCATTTCTACAAACAGATGGATGACAGAACAATCTATAGGTGCTAAGTCTAGGTTAATATTTTTCATAGCACAATTGTGAAAAACCACCAGCCACTCTGAAAGCGTTAATGATTATTTTTAACTGTTTTAAAAAATGACAAAAATTACTCCATAAAACTTAACTATTTTACCCTACACCAGATCCACACTTCCAAGATTTTCCTTTTTATCTTCTCTATCTCTGAGATTTCATGGTCGGCCCACTCTGTGTCATTAAAATTCACACTTCGGCCCACTCCGTGGCTGCGATTTTGCCAGCGCTCAGAGGGCGGGATTGGAGGCAGGTCAGGAGCTAAATCCAAAATGATTGACGGCGGGTTGCGAACCCGCCTCCACGCGACTTTCCAAAGTGTGAGGTCTGCGACTCCTGATCAGACCCGACACCAAGCGGCGGGAGAGGCACTGGAGGTAGTTAACAGCTTGTTAACTGCCTGTTTAATACTATTTTGAGAGTGTTTTTCAATTTTGCCACATTTTCAGCGTGTTCCACGACATTCGACAAACACGCCAGCTGATTGTGTCGGGTGTACACTTTATTATGTTTATGTTAATGTATTACAAGCCAAATGAATGTTGCATGTTTAAATGTCTTAATCTAAATGTACACTCTCGGGAGCCGCAAGCCTACATTTCGTTGTACTGCACTTGTGCACTAACAATGACAATAAAGTTGATTATTATTATTATTATTATTATTATAAGCTGAATAGTTCACAGCTGCAACTGTAGCATTAAAGCTAACCTGCCACATCAGTTCAATTTCAAATACCAGGGGCTGGATTTTGTCATTGGGGGCGGGTTGGGGGCAGGTCAGGTGGTCGGCGGTTCTTGCTCCCGCCTCCGATGTGAGGCGGAATAATTGAGCGATTTTGCCCTAATTGGCCACTTGATTCCCAACGTGTGGGAACCCCTGGCCCAATGAGTCTTTTGGTCCTGAAACTCGCCTCTGATGATATCATTTATGCAGCTGCATTTAAGGCCTGCAAGCAGCCTTGGTTCATTTTCTGCCTTACAACTTTTATGCGGGATTGTTCTGAAGGATTTGTGGTGCAGAGATGTCAAGCTCAAGGTCCAAGGCCGCAAACCGGTTTGATGAGGACTCCCTCCAAGCTCTGGTGGAGGGAGCCAGAGCTCAGAAAGAGGTGTTGTTTCCTTCCTCTGGGAGGAAAAAATCTCCCCAGCAGACCAAAGCTATGTGGCTGCAAGTGGCACAGGAGGTCAGTGCAATATCAATGTGCAGCAGAAGCTGGCTGCAGTGCAGAAAGAGGTTTAATGACCTTCTCCGCACAGGAAAAGTGAGTAAAGCATCACCATGACCCTCAATCTGCTCCCCATCGCCTCTCATCACCAGCACTCTGCATTGTCAACCTTCTCCTCCACATCCCACTTGACCCTTATATCCATTGCATGCTTAACCATTCCCTCTCTCTCTATGTACATATTCACTTAACTATTCGACTATGCTTCCCTCACACTCCCTTTCACTGTTATGCTATGACAACAACTTACAACACACAGGGAGGGCCCTTGGTCTTGGGACCTCACTCCATCTTTGTGTCCTTCTAAGCATCTATGCTATGGATTCTCTACTCACTCCATCATTCTCACTCAAACTCCACTTGCAGGAAAAGAGAGCCCACAATAAGAGGGAAAGGGCGAAGACAGGAGGAGGGCCACCCTCAATAGCCCAGCTCACCAGCGCAGAGGAGGCAGCCCTCGAGATCGTGGGAGCCGAGGAGGATGTGCAAGTGGGGGACGGACAGACGGGCGCATCAGAGCGAGCTGGTGACAGAAGAGTTTTGGATCTCTCTCATTTACATTGCATGAGTGACTAATATTGATTCTGATGCTCTAATAGATTGACTTATGATGATCTGCCCAATTCCATGTGCATGCAATGTTTATCTCACATGTCTAACTCTTTCCTTTACTCCCCCACAGGACCATCGAAAGCCCCCCTCCCCACTGTCCAGGAGGAACAGCCTGAGCCAGAAGACTCCTCAGAAGAAGCTGCAACCTCTGAGGGTGCAGCATCACCAGAATTAAGCGCACCCAGCACCAGCGCAGACACTCACACTTCGGTGGGACCTTCGGGGCATAGAGTAGTATTGTCACCTGGTGTATCACAGCTCACAAGTGAGCATCAGCAGATGGTGGAAACAGGGACAGCAGTGAAGAGTCCTCGTCGGAGGCCGCAGGGCGCGCCCAGCTCGGCTCAGCTCCATGTCGACCCTGTGCCTCCAGGTCCATTCAGAAGGAGAGTGGTGATGGAACTCCAGGAATCGGTGCAGGAGTCTCTGGCAGGTTTTGTCTCCAGGGTCACTGCGAGTGTGGAGTGGGTGAAGGAGTCCATCACTAATGTGAGCAGAGCCCTTGTGGAGGCATTGGCGCATGAACGCATCACCACGGAAAGGATGGCAACCTCCGTGGAAAGGATGGCTACCTCCGTGGTAAGGATAGCTACCATAGAGGAGAGGATGGCTACAGTAGAGGAGAGGATGGCTACAGCCATGGAGGAGCTAAGTCGCCAGTGTCTTGAAAACATGGTCATTGTTCAGAACAGACTGACATCTCTGGAGGAGCGATGGTCAGCTATTGAGCAGAGAAACAAGAGCTTCATGGAAGTCCTCTAGATTAGGACTGCCAGTGCAGAAACGGGTCCTCATGGCCCCTCTGAAGAGCAGCAAGGTGCTGTCAAGCCACTTGCTAGCTCTGAAGTGGGGCTGACCCATGAGAGGGATATTGGTGGCAGGCAACAAGGAAGTGGGGGCACCTCTCCAAGCGCTCACACGACCATGCCAATGCAAAGTCCTCGGTCAGAGCCCCACCAGAATCCTCACCCAACTGAGATGGGCATCTCATCCCCTGCACAGCCGCAGGAGCAGCAGACTGTTGCCGAGCCCTCACAGGCTCGCAACCCCAGAGGATGCCCGCCAAAGGTGTCGAGGCAGGAGCAGCATGAAAGTGAGCAAGGGGCCTCCACATCTGCTGAAGCCACAGGGGAAGCACCACGTAGGAGCACGTGTAAGAGGAAGATAAAACACAAGCAGTCACAAGGGTAGTCACTTGGGTGTTCTGTTGTGTTTAATTGTGAAATGCCATCCTTGACCGAATGTTATAAAATGACGTGATGGCAAACTGTTGAAGTTGTGGGCTGTGTCATTTTGCAAATGGGACTTCCACATTGAGGGCTCAGGGCGACTTGGAATTGTCAGTATGGTGGTCATAGTGATAGGAAGCCGTAGGTTCTTGTCCATTGTCGATGGTGTAGTAAGAAGGTGCGAGCCAAATGTGTTTGATTGGGCAGCCTAAGCAAATCTGGCCAAGATGAGTGCATCCCGGGCAGCAATGTTCTCGCGTGCTGCTGCCGCTGGTTGATACGCCTCCGCAAGCTCTTTGTTCTCGCTCTCCTCCTCATCCTCATCCTCATCCTCATCTGAAGAGGCTATGCGATGAGGCACTTGTACCTCAGGCAGCTGCAAGCCACGATGCTGTGCCATGTTCTGAAGTGCACAGCAGATCACGACAATTCTGGAGACCCTGGCTGCTGAGTACTGCAGGGCTCCACCTGATCTATCAAGGCATCTGAATTGCATCTTCAGCAAGCCGATGGTTTGATCGATATTGGATCTGGTGGAAATATGGCTGGAGTTGTCGCGCTCCTCAGCTTCGTTGGATGGCCTCCTGAATGGCGTCATTAGCCACGTCTTCAGGGGATAGCCCTTGTCTCCAAGTAGCCATCCGCAAAGTTGATTTGGCAGACTGAAGAGTGGAGGCACACTAGGCTGGCGCAGGGTGAACGAGTCATGGCAACTGCCAGGGTACTTGGAGCAAACATGCAAAATTTCCTTCTTGTGGTTACACACAAGCTGCACGTTGAGGGAGTGGAAGCCCTTGCGGTTGACAAAAATACCTGGATTGTGATGGGGTGCCTTAAGGGCCACATGCGTGCAGTCCACGACGCCCTGCACCCTTGGAAAGCCTGCCATATTAGCAAATCCAACCGCATGCGCGGTTACACTTGCTTGATCCTTGGAGAAGTTGATGTAATTGTGCGCGTTGGCAAAGAGGGCATCGGTTACCTACGTGATGCAAGTGTGTGCGGCCGCCTGAGAGATGCCGCTGATGTCTGCTGTTGAATCCTGGAATGAGCCTGAAGCAAAAAAGTTGAGTGCGGTGGTGACTTTGAAGGCCAATGGTAAGGGGTGTCCACCTGCTCCTCTGGGCTCCAGGTCTTGCTGCAGCATTGTGCAGATGTCACCCACTACCTCTTGCGAAAGTCTCAGCCTCCTTTGGCACTGCTGCTCAGCCATGTTGAGGTAGCTCATCCTCTGTCTGTAAACCCTGTTTTGGGGGTATCTCCTGAGGCGACATCCTTCCCTGCGCTGGCGCCTTCTGGCCTGTGCAGCTTCAGGTGGGTGAGCAGCAGCTTGGAGCTCCTGTTGCTCCTGCTGTTGGTGCTGCTTTTGTTCAGGGTTCTGCTGCTGCTGCGGCTAGTCTTCGTCCAAATCTGAGGTCCAGGAGGAAAGGAAATAAATGGTTCCCATGCTGCTGGTATATACCTTAGTTGAGGAAGCGCTCAGTCAAGGTGGGGAGAGGGTTTTCCCAGGAGGTCACAGTGGAGATGGATCTCAGCTTCAACAGTTCAAAAATCAGTAGACCTGCAAAAAGTTCTCCAAGACCTGAGAAAAGAAAATTCTGCCACCTGCAAATGATCATTGCTGAAAACTCCGTTTTTATGGTGGAGCTGCAGCTGTTAGTAAGCCAACCACTTGTGAACCCGACAGGATTAGCTGGCGTGTTCCAGGGAAGACGTGCAGCACGCGGGAAATGTGGTAAACTCTGAAAGGCCTCTCAAAATGGCATTATAGAGGCACTTAAGTGGTAGCTAAGTGCCTTAAAGGCCTATCCCGCTGCTTGGAGGTGGGACCGAAACGGAGTCTGCAAGCCCGCATTTGGGAAAGTTGCACAGAGGCGGGATGGAGGCAGGATCCGAGCCCGATGCCATTTTTTGCAACTTTCCCACCTGACCTACCTTCAAACCGATCTCCTTGGGCCTGGCAAAATCCAGCCCCAGAACTTTCTGATTTCAGGATTTGGAAGACATATTTCAGGTGTATTGAGGTTGTAAGTGTGTGTTGTGAGATCTATATGCACTGTGACCTCCTTCGATAATCTCTCCACATTGACTGAGTGCTTATAACATTTCATCCTCAAGTGACATATATACCAGCAGAATGGGAACCATTTATACAATTCAATTCAATTCAATTCAATTCAAATGCTTTATTGGCATGAAAGTTTACAGAGAACCATATTGCCAAAGCTTACATAGCAAAAAGGTACAGTTTTCCAACATTCTGTAGGTGTCAATCGATTTGACATTTGTTGGGTACACACAATATTACTTTTAAACAATATTAATTTTAAACAGTCTTTGTACTTCATTTGGTACGTTCAATATTAATTTTAAACAGTCTTAATTCTAAACAGTCCTCAGGTTGTGACATGTTGTTACATATTTGGCCCCAAGGTATGGTCTGTCTCCTTCTCCCAGGACTAATCTCAATTTTGACAGGTCATCCAATTCCTTGAAATCTGGGGTTGTTTGGCTTAGCTTGTTGAATAATATGTTTCTTGATGTGTTGAATTTTTCACATTTTAGGAGGAAATGCATTTCTGTTTCAACCTCGCCGGCCAGACATTGATCGCATATTCTATTCTCTCTAGGCTGCCAGGATTTCTTGTATCTGCCTTTTTCAATTTCCAGTTGGTGGTCGCTTAGTCTGTACCTGGTGAGGGTCTGTCTCTGTTTTGTGTCTCTGATGGTCGTGAGGTAGTCTGCCAGTTTATATTCTCTTTTTAGGGCCCGGTAACATTCTAATCTGCTTTGGCTTTCGGTTATTTTGTTCCAATGTTCCAGGTAGGTTTCTTTGCATTGTTTAATGATTTGGTTCACTCGGATTGGTGTTTGGACGGCTGTGTTGGTCTGGGGCTGGTCAGGGTCCGGCTGAGTACTTAGTTTCAGTAGCAGCTGACTCAGGGGACTCTTTTCTGGGTTTAGCTCTTGGGTCTGAAAGGCTTTGAAATGAAGGGTGTCTGGGGAGCTAGATTTGAGGTGATTTAGGAAGTTTAGTGCTCGTTTTTGGATGTTTATTATCAGTGGGTATCTGCCTAGTTCGGCTCTGCATGCATTTGTTGGCGTTTTTCTTTGGATGCGAAGGATGCTTCGGCAGAATTCTGCATGTAGGGCTTCTATTGTGTGTTTTTCCCATTTAGTGTAGCTTTGGTGATTTAGCGGGCCCCATACTTCACTACCGTACAGTGCAATGGGCAGGATTATGCTGTCAAATATTTTGAGCCAGATTTTGATTGGGATTTGGATGTTGTAGAATTTTCTTTTTATTGCATATAGGGCTCTTCGGGCTTTTTCTTTTAGTGCATTCACTGCTATGCTGAAGCTCCCTGATGCTGTAATAGTTAGACCAAGGTAGGTGTAGCTCATAGTGTGTCCTATAGTGGTATCACTGAGGGTAAACTGGTATTTGTTTGCCTGACATCTGGGCCTTTTTTGAAAAATCATGATGTTGGTTTTCTTTAGATTTACTGTTAGAGCCCAATTTTGGCAGTATTTGTCGAGTAGGTCTAGTTGTTGCTGTAATCCCTGTTCTGTGGGAGACAGCAGAACCAGGTCATCCGCATAGAACAGGGATTTCACTTCTCCATCCAGGAGACGGAGACCTGGTGACTCGCTTTGCTCCAGCATGTCTGCTAATTCATTTATGTATATGTTGAACAGGGTCGGGCTCAAATTGCAGCCCTGCCGGACGCCTCTTCTCTGGGTGAAGAAATCGGTGCGTTTGTCTCCAATTTTGACCCCGCATTTGTTTTTCAGATACATTGATTTAATAAAGTCATAGACTTTGCCCCCTATTCCACACTGAAGAAGTTTATAATAGAGCCCTTCGTGCCATATAGAGTCAAAGACTTTCTTGAAGTCGATGAAACAGGCGAATATTTTCCCATTTTTTGTTTGGTGTATATGTTTTTCAATGAGGGTGTGAAGGGTATAGATATGGTCGGCGGTGTGGTGTTTTGGAAGAAAGCCTATTTGGTTTTTTCTGAGGATATTATGTTTGTTAAGAAAATCAAGTAATCTACTATTTAGAATACTGCAGAATAACTTCCCTAGACAACTGTTGACACAGATGCCGCGGTAGTTATTTGGGTCTGATTTGTTTCCACTTTTATATATGGGGGAGATTAGTCCTTGGCACCTCAGATTTGGAGGATGAGCAGCCGCAACAGCAGCAGAACCAGGCACAACAGCAGCACCGACAACAAGAGCAACAACCTTCTCTTCAGCCACCGGATACTGCACAGGGCAGAGGGTGTCAGCGCAGGGCTGGCCCGTGCCGCAGGAGTTACCCCCGACACCGGGTATACAGGCAGAGGATGAGCTTCCTCAACATGAGTGAGCAGCAGTGCCAAAGGAGGCTGAGACTTTCACGAGAGGCGGTCACAGACATCTGCACAATGATGCACCAAGACCTGCAGCCCAGCGGAGCGTGTGGACACTCCTTACCAGTGGTTGTCAAAGTCACCACCGCCCTCAACTTCTTTTTGTCAGGGTCCTTCCAGGGATCAGCAGCAGACATTAGCGGCATCTCCCAGTCGGCCGCCCACAGATGCATCACGCAGGTTACCGATGCCCTGTTTGTCAAGTCGGCCAATTACATCCACTTCTCAACGAATGAAGCAAGTGTTACCGCGTGGGCGGTTGTGTTTGCCACTCTGGCTGGCTTGCCAAGGGTGCAGGGCATCATCGACTGCACACATGTGGCCATCAGGACACCCCATCACATAGAAACATAGAAACATAGAAGATAGGAGCAGGAGTAGGCCATTCGGCCCCTCGAGCCTGTTCCGCCATTTAATGAGATCATGGATGATCATCCAAATTCAGTACCCTGTCCCTGCTTTCTCCCCATATCGCTTGATCCCTTTAGCCTTAAGAAATATATCTAATTCCTTCTTGAATATATTTAATGAATTGGCCTCAACTGCCTTCTGTGGTAGAGAATTCCACAGGTTCACCACTCTCTGGGTGAAGAAATTCCTCCTCATCTCAGTCCTAAATGGGTTACCCCTTATCCTTAGACTGTGACCTCTGGTTCTGGACTCCCCTGCCATTGGGAACATCCTTCCTGCATCTAGTCTGTCTAGTCCTGTTAGAATTTTATAAGTTTCAATGAGATCCCCTCACATTCTTCTAAACTCTAGCGAATATAAGCCTAATCGACCCAATCATTCTTCATACGTCATTCCTGCCATCCCAGGTATCAGTCTGGTGAATCTTCGCTGCACTCCCTCCATGGCAAGAACATCCTTCCTCAGATAAGTTTTGTGAACCGCAAGGGTTTCCACTCCCTTAACGTGCCGCTGGTGTGTAACCACAGGAAGAGCAATATGCATATGTGCGCAAAGTTCCCTGGCAGCTGCCACGACTTGTACATCCTACAGCAGTCCACTATGCCTCAGCTCTTCAATCCGCCAACCCAACTTTCTGGATGGCTACTTGGAGACAAGGGCTATCCCCTGAAAACGTGGCTAATGACACCGATGAGGCGGCCATCAAACAAAGCTGAGGAGCGGTACAATGTGAGCCACATTTCCACCAGAATCATCATAGAGCAAATTATTGGCTTGCTCAAAATGCATTTCAGATGCCTGGACAGATCTGGTGGAGCCCTACAGTACGCATCAGCCAGGGTGTCCAGAATCATCGTAGGCTGCTGTGCCCTGCACGACATCGCATTGCAGCATCGCTTACCGCTGCCTGAGGAACAAGTGGCAGAGCGCAGAGCCTCCTCCTCAGAGGAGGAGGAGGAAGAGGAAGAGCCAATGAGGATGAGGAACACCTGGTGCAGGCGACTGTCCCAGTGCTACCAGCACGCAAACTCATTGCTGGCCGTCAGGCAAGAGATGGACTACTCCATGCCAGATTCGCGTAACTTTACGCAGCACATACATGTGGCTGGCACATGCACATGAAGGTTGGCAGGAGCACCATTCCACACAATACAGCATCTGTACAATGAACTGTGCATTCCTATCACTCTCCCCAGCATCACTGTAGATGAAAAGCGCCCTCACCCCTCACTGTGACACATCAATTCTGAGCACACATAGAGCAACGCATTGAATCATTGACAGTTATTACTGTTGTGTCTGTAATGTATGTACCTTTAAGGGGAGAACTACTTTTTACAGCTCCTGTATACTGTAGTACCGGCAGTGACCACACCTGTATATAAACCCTGAATAGTGATCTGTACAGTTAGTTCTGGAGTAACCCTCATTCAGTAAACACCTGTTCAATCGTTCCCTGCAGTCTTGTTGTCTAATAATTGAAGGACACAACATCAAGATACACGGATTTAACATTGGCGACGAGCAGATTCGAACCTACCTGCAACTCTGCATCACCTCCCACGGATTCGCTCCTGGAGAACAGTGGAAGGAGGTCGAGTCCAAAAGCACGGGCGTCGACCACGGGCAACCACCCAGTCATCCAGCGGAGATTTGAGCATCGCAGGGGAGGCTGTCGAGAGCCAGGCTTGGCTTTCCAGTCACGGTGGTCCAGCGAAACGGGCTGGCAACAGGTACTGCGCAGACCCTTCCCGGACAGCGGCGGCTAGAGCCGACCGACGGCACAGAAAAAGGCCGAGCAGCGTCAACAGGGGAGAGAGAGAGGGTAGAGCGCACAGGGCACAGCCGGTGTTCAGGACCGAGCGGCGTCAACGGGGGAGAGAGGCGAGAGAGAGCAGAGCGCAGCCGGTGTTCAAGGGCCGAGCAGCGTCAGCGGGGAAGAAAGGAAAGCGCGGGAGATGCCATTTTAAGCCGCAGCGGGGAAGAAAGGAAAGCGCGGGAGACGCCATTTTAAGCCGGTCTAACCACACCCAAAAATGCCGAAGAGTGGCAGTATCACAGCATTCGACAATGAAGTCGAAGATTGGACGACATATGTCGAATGCATAGAAGTATACTGCAAGGCGAATGAAGTGCCAGATGACAAGAAAGCGCTGGTATTGTTGAATTCAATGGGTGCAAAAATGTATGGCTTACTACGAAACCTAGTAACCCCAGAGAAGCCAGTAGAAAAGGATTTTGAAAACATAGTGTCAATCCTACAGGACCACTTAAACGCCACATCACTGCTGATAGCAGAAAGATTTAAGTTTCACAAAAGGTACCAGCATAAAGATGAAAGTAATGCTGAGTATTTAACGGAACTGCGCAAGCTATCGAAACACTGCCAGTTTGGAATGGGACTAGTAGATACTTTAAGGGAGAAGTTTGTGTGTGGGCTTCAAAGTGAAGGAACCCAGAAACAGCTTCTATCAGAAAAGAATCTTACGCTGGACAAGGCTTTCAGCATTGCAGTATCACACGAAGCAGCAGCACGGGGCGCGGCAGAGATACAACGGAGACCGCAAGAATATGGCACAAATGAAATGTCATATGGAACAGTGAAGTGCTATCGCTGCGGCAGAACAACACACGACCATAATGGTTGCTGGTTCAAGGACAAAGTGTGCAGACAGTGTGGAAAAGTAGGACACATAGCAAGAGTCTGCAGGTCGGGAAAGAAAACCAGCAGCAAGAAATCTCCACAGGAGAAGTACAAGAAGGTACATAAGGTGACGGAGAGTAGTTCAGATAAACAGAAAAGTGATACAGACTCCGGAAGCAAGGAGCTGGGTTGTCTGAAACTACATAATGTGATCAAAACGGAGGATCACCAAACTATCTGGGTCACGCTCAAGATAGCAGGAGTCCAATTGAAAATGGAATTTGACACAGGATCAGCCCTAACAGTCATAAACCGAAGGGACTACAAGCGGCTATTCTCACATATACCCTTGATAGATACAAAGATTGTCTTGAAGACGTACACGGGGCAAAAAGTCTAACCCAAAGGAAAAATAAGGGTGAACGTTATATATAACGGCAAGGAAACACCAAAAATGGACCTATATGTATTGCCAGATGGAGGACCACCGCTGCTAGGACGTGAATGGATCCGGAAGATACAGCTAGATTGGCATTCCATACAAGCACTGACTGTAGATGCCAAAAAGGATGACCACATCACACCTGGACGACTGTCAAAAATGCTAACTGACACACAAGAGGTGTTCCAGCAGGGACTCGGAACACTAAAAGGCATAACAGCGATGATCAAAATAGAGGAAAATGCAAGCCCAAAGTTTTTTAAGGCCAGACCGGTACCTTATGCGATGCGCCCAGCCGTCGAAGCAGAGCTGGAAGGTTTGGAACGTTCAGGAGTACTGTCCAAAGTGGACTGGAGCGAGTGGGCTACACCCATCGTTCCTGTAATGAAGAGGTCGTTGAGTAATACGCCTGGGGAACCAAAGAAGGTTCACATCTGTGGGGACTTTAAGGTGACAGTGAAACCAGTCCTTCACACTGTACAATATCCGCTTCCGCGGATTGAAGATATTTTCGCCTCGCTATCTGGAGGGAAACACTTCACTAAGACTGATCTGGCCCAGGCGTACCTGCAAATGGAGGTAGAAGAAGCCTCGAAACAGTACCTTATGATCAACACTCATAAAGGTCTCTACCAATACAACCGGCTGGTGTTCGGGGTAGCATCAGCTCCGGCTATTTGGCAAAGGGCAATGGAACAAGTCCTGCAAGGGATTCCAGGGACCCAGTGTTATTTGGACGACATCCTGGTCACGGGCGAAAATGACAGTGATCACCTCGCCAACCTGGAGCAGGTGCTCACTAGATTGAAGGAATATGGGCTCCGAGCTAATCGCCACAAATGCGAGTTTTTCCAGAAGCAGATCTCGTATTGTGGCAACGTTATTGATAAAGAGGGGTTACATAAGTCCCCTGAAAAGATTGAGGCAGTAGTCAAGGCTCCAGAACCGAAAAATGTGTCACAACTGAGGTCGTTCCTCGGGCTGGTGAACTACTACCATAAGTTCTTGCTGAATTTGTCTACCGTACTACACCCACTGAACACCCTACTGCAAACGGGGGTACCATGGAAGTGGAGTGACGAATGTAAATGAGCTTTCCAGAAGAGCAAAGCATTGATCACATCAAAAGAGGTGTTGGCTCATTTCAACCCAGCACTACCAATTCGGTTGGCGTGTGATGCATCACCCTATGGCATTGGAGCGGTGCTGTTGCACAAATTCCCGGACGGCTCGGAGAGGCCAGTAGCCTTTGCGTCTCGGTCACTAACCTCAGCCGAGCGTAACTACGCCCAGGTTGACAGGGAGGCCCTCATCCTAGTGTGGGGAGTGAAAAAGTTCAATCACTATCTGCACAGGCAGAAGTTCACCTTGCTGACTGACCACCAACCACTTGTCTCCATCTTTAATCCAAAGAAGGGCGTTCCGGTGATGACTGCGCAACGGCTACAAAGATGGTCCCTTTTTCTAGGGGCGCACCAATATGAAATCGAGTATAAGGGCACGAAACAGCATGGAAACGCTGATGGGCTATCACGCCTGCCACTGCCTACTGCGGAGGAAGCACCAGCAGTGGATCCTGTCAAAATATTTCATTCGACTGTAACTGAATGCTTGCCAGTAACTAACGCTGGTATAGAGAAGGAGACCCGAAATGACCCGACACTGTCTCGGGTATATGATTTGACGGTGAAGGGATGGCCAGCACATGGCAACTCACTGTTGCCAGCATTCTCATCCAGAAGAGAACAGCTGTCAGTATGCCAGGGGACCTTGATGTGTGGATCCCGAGTGGTAATTCCGCCCAAGTTAAGGGAGAGAGTGCTCAATGAGCTTCACGAAGGTCATCTGGGAGGGGTGAAAATGAAAAGCCTTGCTAGGGCTTATGTGTGGTGGCCGGGGATCGATCAGCAAATCGAGGACCTGACAAAGAGCTGCTCAGGATGCCAGAAGGTCCAAAATGCACCACCACATGCCCCTCTACACCCATGGGAGTGGCTCTCATCTCCATGGCAACGGGTGCATATTGATATCGCTGGTCCATTCATGGACTCAATATTTTTAATAGCCGTGGATGCACGGTCGAAATGGCCTGAGGTGATCAAAATGTCCTCCACCACCACGGAGAAAACTATTGCAGTCCTACGGACCATTTTTGCCAGGAACGGCTTTCCAGAGCAGATTTGCTCTGATAACGGACCACAGTTTGTGTCCGAAGAGTTTTGAAGATTTATGAAAAGGAATGGGGTAAGGCATTACACATCCGCCCCGTATCATCCAGCCACAAATGGATTGGCTGAGAGGTTCGTACAAACCTTTAAGAAGGCAATAAAGGCTATGTACAATGACAACATTCCACTGCAGCATAAGGTGGACAATTTCCTGTTAGCCTACAGAAATGCGACACATGCAGTCACCAACCAGGCCCCGGCCATGATGTTCTTTAACCAAAGGTTGAGATCTCGTCTGGATTTGCTCAGACCAAATGTACGAAGAGATGTTGAGAGTAAGCAATTCCAGCACATCAATGAGAAGCCGACAAGGAGCTTCAATGTAGGGCAACCAGTCTTGGCCCGCGACTACCGAACAGATTAATGGCAACCAGGAACGATATGCACACGGCAGGGGCCACTAATGTACACAGTGGATGTTGGGGAGAACATTGTGAGCCGCCATGCTGACCAGATCCTAGAGTCACAGGAACGAGTCAGCCCCATGTCTCAGCCAAACGTACCTGGTGAGGAACCCGACGTACAGGTCGCATCTACCTCAGAAACAATAGCATTGGAAGCTGATGAATCAACTGACGACAGGGAGCCAGAATCGCCTCCGCACCAAGAGCAAGACACTCGGGAAAGGCGCTATCCAGAAAGGATCAGGAAGCCTCCCCAAAGACTGAATATATCAATAGACTTATATAACCCCTCTTTATCGATAACGTGGCCACAATACGAGATCTGTGTTCTAAAAAACTCGCATTTGGGGCGGTTAGCTCGGAGCCCATATTCCTGCAATGTAGTGAGCACCTGCTCCAGGTTGGCAAGGTGATCACTGTCATTTTCGCCCGTGACCAGGATGTCGTCCAAATAACACTGGGTCCCTGGGATCCCTTGCAGGACTTGTTCCATTGCCCTCTGCCAAATAGCCGGAGCTGATGCTACCCCGAATACCAGCCGGTTGTATTGGTAGAGGCCTTTATGGGTGTTGATTGTGAGGTATTTTTTTGATGCTTCTTCTACCTCCATTTGCAGATACGCCTGGGCCCAATCAATCTTAGTGAAGCGTTTCCCTCCAGATAGCGAGGCGAAAATATCTTCTACTCGCGGAAGTGGATATTGTACGGTGTGAAGGACCGGGTTCACTGTTACCTTAATGTCCCCACAGATGCGAACCTTCCTTGGTTCCCCAGGCGTGCTGCTCAACGACTTTTTCATCACAGGGACAATGGGTGTAGCCCACTCGCTCCAGTCTACCTTGAACAGTACACCTGAACGTTCCAGACTCTCCACCTCTGCTTCGACGGCTGGGCGGTTCTGGCCTTAAAAAATTTTGGGCTTGCATTTTCTTCCATTTTAATCGTCGCTGTCATGCCTTTTAGTGTTCCGAGTCCTTGCTGGAACACTTCTTTCGCGTCAGTTAGGATCTTTGACAGTCGTCCAGGTGTGACATCATCATTCTTTTTGTCAGCCACAGTCAGTGCCTGTATGGAATGCCAATCCAGTTGTATTTTCCGGATCCATTCACGTCCCAGGAATGGTGGTCCTCCATCTTGCAATACATACAGGTCTAGTTTTGGTGTTTCCTTACCGTTATGTATAACGGTCACCCTTATTTTTCCTTTGGGGTAGACTTTTTGCCCCGTGTACGTCTTCAAAATAATTTTTGTGTCTCTCAAGTTTATGTGCGAGAATAGCCGCTCGTAGTCCCGTCGGTTTATGACTGTTAGGGCTGATCCTGTGTCCAATTCCATCTTTACCTGGACTCCTGCTATTTTGAGAGTGACCCAAATGGTTCGGTGATCCTCCGTTGTGATCACATTATGTAGTTTCAGACAACTCAGTTATCTGCTTTTGGAGTCGTTATCACTCTTTTGTTCGTCTGAACAATTCTCCGTCATCTTAAGTACCTTCTTGTACTTTCCTTTGGTAGGTTTCTTGTTGTATCCGTGTGTTAATGAAGACACGGAATGCAGGAGTTGGTTTACAGGTGTTTACTGGACAAAGTCTGGAGGTGAACTAACAGATACAAGACAATATACAGGCTTATATAGCCCGAGTGGCCATTACTGGCATTACAGTACACAGGGGCTCTTAAAGGCACATACACCACAATTCCTCCCCTTTTAGACAACCAGTACATAATATTTTAAGTAATCATTAATTAACATGTTACAAGAACAATAATCTACACATTGCTGCAGTTAATCAATTATAAGTTAGTCTCTCTGGAGGCTTCCTGACTCGGTCCGGATAACGCCTCGGTGGTGTAGTAGTTTCTGGTGGTGTAGTAGGTTCTTTTGGCAAGGCTGATTCGGCTTGAATGCCAGTGTCGGGTTCATCTGGTTCCAGTATCACCGGATCGGAGGTAGATACTATGGGTATCTCTACTTCATTATTAGGCGTATAGAGTTCTGGTGTAGGTTGTCCCTTTTCGGATGACTCTATGATCTGGTCAGCATGGTGCCTTATTATGCTTTCTCCAATGTCCACGGTATACATCAGCGGTCCTAGTCGTGTGCAAATAGTTCCAGGCTGCCGTTTCTCGGTACAGTAGTCCCGGGCCAAAACTTGTTGACCTATCTGGAAGGTTCTAGTTGGCCTTTCATTCATGCCTTGAAATTGCCGGTTCTCCACGTCCCTTCTGATGTTTGGCTTGATTAAATCCAGCCGGCATCTTAGGCTTCTATTGAAGAACATCATGGCGGGAGTTTGGTTTGTAACCACATGTGTTGCATTCCTGTATGCAAACAAGAAGTTATCTACCTTATGCTGAAGTTTTATGTCTTCATTACCCATGGCCTTTATGGCCTTCTTGAAGGTCTGGACAAACCTTTCAGCCAATCCATTGGTGGCGGGATGGAATGGGGCGGACGTGTAGTGCTTAACCCCATTGATTTTTAAGAACTTCCTGAATTCTTCGGACTCAAATTGCGGTCCATTATCAGAACAGATCTGTTCAGGCAGCCCATTCCTGGCAAATATGGTCCTTAATACTGTGATGGTTTTTTCCGTGGTGGTGGAGGACATCTTTATTACCTCCGGCCACTTGGAGTGTGCATCAACCGCGATTAAGAACATTGAGTCCATAAATGGACCAGCAAAGTCGATGTGTACCCTTTGCCATGGAGATGAGGGCCACTCCCATGGATGTAGAGGAGCTTGTGGTGGGGCGTTTTGGACCTTCTGGCATCCTAGGCAGCTCTTGGTCATTTCTTCGATGTCTCCATCGATACCTGGCCACCACACAAACGCTCTGGCTAGGTTCTTCATTTTCACTCCACCCAGATGCCCCTTGTGAAGCTCCTTTAGCACTTTATCCTGGAGTTTGGGTGGAATCACCACTCTGGATCCACACATCAAGGTTCCTCAGCACACTGACAGCTGTTCTCTTCTTTGCGAGAATGCTGGCAACAGTGGTTCGCCATGTGCTGGCCATCCCTTCACCGTTAAATCGTAGACTCGTGAGAGAGTCGGGTCATTTCTCGTTTCCTTTTCAATGGCAGAATTTGTTACTGGTAGACATTCCACTACGGTTGAGTGGAACATCTCCACTGGGTCTACTGTAGGTGCCTCTTCTACCGTTGGCAACGGTAGGCGCGATAAACCATCAGCATTCCCATGCTGTTTTGATCCTTTGTATTCTATGTCATATTGGTGTGCCCCTAGGAAAAGGGACCACCTCTGTAGCCTTTGCGCTGTCATAATGGGAACACCCTTTTTAGGGTTGAATATGGAGATGAGGGGTTGATGGTCAGTCCAACAAGGTAAATTTTTGTCCGTGTAGGTAATGGTTGAATTTCTTCACTCCCCATACCAGGCTGAGTGCTTCCCTGTCGATCTGGGCACAGTTACGCTCAGCTGAGTTCAATGAGCGTGACGCAAAAGCTATTGGCCGTTCTGAGCCATCAGGGAATCTATGTGATAATACCGCTCCTACGCCGTAAGGGGATGCATCGCACGCCAGTCTGATTGGCAGTGATGGGTTGTAATGAGCCAAAACTTCCTTGGACGTGATCAAGCCTTTACATTTATGGAAGGCACGTTTACAGTCCTCGCTCCATTCCCAAATTACTCCCGTTTGTAGCAGTTCATTAAGAGGGTGCAGAACAGTTGACAAGTTCGGTAAAAATTTATGGTAGTAATTTATCAATCCCAGGAACGACCTTAATTATGAGACATTTTCAGGTGCTGGTGCTTTTATGACCGCTTCAATTTTCTCAGGGGACTTATGCAACCCTTCTTCATTAATTATGTGGCCACAATATGATATTTGTTTCTGGAAAAATTCGCACTTGGGGCGGTTTGCTCGTAGGCCCTGTTCTCTCAGCCTAGTGAGCACCTGCTCCAAATTGGCAAGGTGCTCGTTGTCGTTTTCTCCTGTTACAAAGATGTCGTCTAGGTAGCATTGAGTCCCAGGAATCCCTTGCAGGACTTGTTCCATAGCTCTTTGCCAGATAGCTGGAGCTGATGCTATTCCGAAAACCAGTCGATTGTACTGGTACAGGCCTTTGTGTGTGTTTATTGTGATATACTTTTTAGAGGCCTCCTCAACCTCCATCTGTAGATATGCCTGTGCCAAGTCAATTTTTGTGAAACGTTTCCCTCCGGATAGTGAGGCGAAAATATCTTCTATCCTCGGAAGAGAATACTGTACCGTGTGAAGGACTGGGTTTACAGTCACCTTGAAGTCCCCACAGATGCGAATTTTTCTCTGTTCTTCAGATTTATCATTATTTAACGTTTTCTTCATGACCAGGATGGTGGGTGTTGCCCACTCGATCCAATCTATCTTGGATAACACGCCTGTCTTTTCCAAATTCTCTAGCTCTGCCTTGACTGCTGGACGAATTACGTATGGCACCGGCCTTGCCTTAAAAAACTTGGGAATTGCTGCATCTTCCACCTTTATTGAGGCGGTGACGCCTTTCAAGGTTCCTAGTTCCTGTTGGAACACTTCTTTGGCATTGGCCAAGATGTCTTTTAATCGTTCAGGTATGATGTCATCATCATTTTTTTTCTTAGTGGTCACCGTCAGTGCCTGAATGGAGTGCCAGTCCAAACGTATCTTCCTGATCCATTCACGTCCCAACAGCGGTGGACCACCATCTTGCAGAACGTATAAATACAACTTCTGTATTTCCTTGCCGTTGTATACAACAGGCACCTTTATTTTCCCTTTGGGGTATACTTTCTGCCCCGTATATGTTTTCAAGATAATGGATGTGTCTTTCAAAGGTATATGCGGAAATAGCCGCTCGTAATCCCGTCTACTTATGACGGTCAGAGCTGATCCTGTATCCAGCTCCATTTTAACTGGGGACCCCACTATCGTGAGGGTAACCCAAATGGTCTGGTAATCTTCTTTGGCAATTACATTATGTAATTTGAGAGAGCTTAGTCTCTTGTTTCCGGAGTCGCGATCACTCTTCTGGTCTTCGAAGCTACTGTCCGTCATCATTTGTACCTTTCTGTACTTTTCCTTATTGATTTTTTTTCTGTCAGTGGATTTTTTTTTCAGATCGGCATACACGTGTAATGTGTCCCATCTTTCTGCATTGCCTGCATGCTTTGTCCTTGAACCAGCAGTCCCTCTGGTCATGGGTGGATCTGCCGCAGCGATAACATCTCTCGAAACCTCGTGTCATTTCATGGGTGCTGAAGTCCTGTGGCTTTTGCTGTATCTCTGCAGCCACTCTTGCTGCTGCTTCGTATGTAAGGTCCTTTTCAGATAAAAGCCGTTTCTGGGTTCCTTCACTTTGAAGCCCACACACAAACTTGTCCCTTAAGGTATCTGCCAGTCCCGCTCCAAACTGGCAGTGTTTCGATAGTTTGCGCAGTTCTGTTAAATAATCAGCATTGCTTTCATCCTTATGCTGGTTCCGTTTGTGAAACTTGAATGTTTCTGCTATCAGCAGCGGTGTGGGGTTTAAATGTTCCTGTAGTATCGTTACTATGTCTTCAAAACTCTTTTCCATTGGCTTTGTTGGGGTTACTAGATTTCGTAATAAACCATACATCTTTGCACCCATTAAATTTAACAATACCGATGCTTTCTTGTCATCTGACACCTCATTTGCCTTGCAGTATACTTCTATTCGTTCGACATATGTAGTCCAATCTTCGACTTCATTGTCAAATGCGGTGATACTGCCACTCTTCAGCATTTTGGGTGTGGTTTAAAATGGCGTCTCCCAATGGCTTAAAATGGCATCTCCCGCGTTTTCCTTCCTCCCCCGCTGCTGCCAACGCTGCTCCCGGCGGTTCTCGTGGCAATGGCGGTGCCCTGTAGGTTTCGCGCGCTTCTCCTGTGCTGCTGCCAACATCGCTCTCGGCGGTCCTCGTGGCAATGGCGGCGCCTCGCGGGTTTCTGTGCGTCTCTCTCTCCCTCTCTTCGATGCTGCTCGGCCCCTGAACTCCGGCTGCGCCCTGTGCGCTCTGCCCTCTCTCTCTCTCCCCCGTCGACGCTGCTCGGCCCTTTGCTGTGCCGCTCGGTCGGGCTCTCGCCCGCCGCTGTCCGGGAAGGGTCTGCACACTACCTGTTGCCAGCCCGTTTCGCTGGACCACCTCGACTGGAAAGCCAAGCCTGGCTCTTGACAGCCTCCCCTGCAATTCTCGAGTCTCTGCTGGATGACTGGGTGGTTGCCCGTGGTCGACGCCCGAGTCTCTGGCCTTGACCTCCAATCCACTGATCTCCAGGAACGAATCTCCGGGAGGTGATGCAGAGTTGCAGGTAGGTTCGAACTTGCCTTGTCGCCAATGTTGTGTCCGTGTATAATAAGACACAGACTGCAGGAGAACAGTACAACAGGAGTTTACTCAACGTGGCTCACACTGGAACTGATCTGTACAGATTACTACTCAGTGCTATATACAGGTGTGGTCACTGCCGGTACTGCAGTATACATGAGCTGTAAAAGATAGTTCCCCCCTTAAAGGTATATACATTACAATTACTTTAATACAATATGTGATATTAATGTAGCAGACACATCCCATTGTGCAGAAGATCAGAACTCAATTTCTATGAGCATCAGATGCCCTATCAGTCACTCATGAAAGTTAAATCCGAGGGTTGCAAATCAATTTTGTCACCAGCTTGCTGTACTGCGCCCGTCTCTCCATTCCCCATTTCCAGCTCCTCTGCACCTCCAACGATCGCCAGAGCTGCCTCCTCAGCGTGTGTTAGATGCGCCATGGATGGTGGGCCTCCTCCTGTCCTCTCCCTCTCCTTCTTGTGGGCTCTCTTTTCCTGCAATGAGGGACACAAGTGGAGTTTCAGCGAGATTGATGGAGTGAGTGTAAAGAATGGATAACATAGATGTTTAGAGGGAGACAAAGATGGAGTGAGGTGCCAATACCAAGGTCCCTCCCTGTGCATTGTTAGTTGTTGTCATTGCATAACAGTGAGTGTGAGTGTGAGGGATGCATAGTAGGATGGTGATGTGATTCTGTACATAGAGAGAGAGGGATGGGTGAGGGTGCAAAGGATGTTAGGGTAAGCTGGGATGTGCAGGAGTAGGTTGTCAATGCAGAGTGATGGGGATGAGAAGAGATGGGAAGCAGATTGAAGGTAAGTGTGATTTTTATACTCACTTTTGCTGAGCACAACAGGTCTTTAAACCTTTTCCTACACTGGACTGAGATGCATGTACAGACTGACCTTGAACTGACCTCCTCAGCAATTTGCAGCCAGGCTGCCTTTGTGTGCCAAGGAGGCTTCCTCTGTCCATCGGAAGGGAAGAGGACCTCCTTTTATCCTCTTACTCCCTCCACAAGAACACGGAGGGAGTCATCATTAAAACGGGGAGCAGCCTTGGACCGTTGAGCTGCCATGCTTGCAGCAACCAGCATTTGGAAGCAGAAGATAGCAAGTGAAAATCAAAGGGGATATGGCTCCCTTAAAGATCTAGGCTCCTAGTGCGTCATCAAGCGCAAACAGTCGACCCGCACCCACCGATTGCGCCGGCTAGCACACACGTCGGCCTTAATGAGGCCAATCTTGGGAAAATCATTAATGGAGGGCAGCTGCATCCGGGAGCAGGACTGGAACCTGTAGAACAGCGGACCCGCCACCATCCCACCTCCAGGCAGAAAATCCAGCCCTGTGTCTTTGAGGTTCCTCATTCTCTGTTCTTCAGGACTCTGAATCTTTCCACTCTGTGTCTCTGAGATTTCCCCCTGTACTTGTCTTCCAAGTTTCACCTCAGATTCCCTCACTACTGATATGCCTCTTGTTATGTTCATAAATAACTAGACATTTTCATTATGAACAGCAAGCTTGAGCTAGTCACTTTATTCAGCCATGTGGACTTCTGTACAGCATCCATCTTGACTACTGCCTTGTAGGTAGCCTAGTGCCTCGTGGGTAGCCCACTCTTATATACATACAGCTCCACCTAGTGTACCATTCTAGAATGACAGGATACTGATCATTACATCCCCCTTTCTTTGAAGTTAAACAAAATCAGTATCAATCAATATCAATCAATCATAACGACATAAACATCTTCACAACAGTCAATACATTTTCAATATAGTTTTCTTTGTATTCAAAGATTAAGTCTATCAGGCTTTTTTACTTCACGTGTGGATCTTCTCAGCACGGGTAAGTCTGATGTGTTTTCATGAGAGCCTGTATGTGTGTTTGTGTTAGATTGTTCTGGTGGTGAGTCACAAGATTCAGTTGCGGCATTGTCATCGATTTACTCTTGGATAGTTTCTTGTGTTTTGGTGTTTCTGACGTGTCTCACATTCGCCTATCATGTTCTCAATGTCCTTATTTATGCCAGGCCAATAAACAGTGTCTCTTGCTCTCCTTTTGCATTTTTAAATTCCGAGGTGTCCCTCATGAATCCTTTTGAGCATGTCTTGATGTAGAGCCTGTGGAATGACTATTCTGTTCTGTTTTAGTAATAGTCCACTTGCGACACTCAACTCTGACCTGATGTGAAAGTATTTTGGACAGGAACCTTTTGGCCAACCATGATGAATGTTCTCTATTACTGTTTGTAACACTGTATCTTTTACTGTTTCTTCTGCTATTTGCTTTGATTTTGTGTCTGACATGGGCAGCGCAGCAGTGACCATACTCACATGAACATCCACGTCTTCTTCAGCAGAGCTCACATGACTCATTGTGGGTGCTCGGGATAGTGCATCTGCTAACATTATGTGTTTGCCTGGTGTGTAGATCAGTTCAAAGTCATATCCTTGCAGCTTCATCATGAGTTGTTGAATCCTTGGAGACATCTCATTCAGGTTCTTTTTTATGATGGCAACCAGTGGGCAGTGGTCTGTCTCAACTGTGAAGGTGGGAAGTCCATATATGTAGCCATGGAACTTTCCTAGTCCAACTACCAAGCCTAGACATTCCTTTTCAATCTGGGCGCATCGACACTCAGAATCAGTCATAGACCTGGAGGCATAGGCAACAGGCTTCCAATCTTCACCCTCTGCTTGTAGTAAGACCGCGCCTAGGCCATCTTTTGATGCATCCGTTGACACTTTGATTCTCTTTGTTGGGTCAAAGAAGGTGAGTACAGGTGTGGTTGTCAGCACTATTTTGAGGTTCATCCACTCTTGTTCATGTCTTTCTGTCCATGCGAACTCATTTGTTTTATGTAGCAGATCTCGCAGGCAGACTGTCTTGGCTGACAAGTTAGGAATGAACTTTCCAATGAAGTTTATCATCCCCATGATGCGTAGCACTCCTTTTTTGTCAGTGGGTCATGGCATGTTGAGTATGGCGTTTACTTTTTCCATATCTGGCTCTATTCCTTTACCAGATAGATTATCTCCTAGGAAAGTGACTTCCTGGATGCCAAACTGACACTTGGCTTTGTTGAGCTTCAGTCCATTCCGGCGTATGCTCTGTAGCACTTTAGTCAGTCTCTCATTGTGTTCTTTCAGTGTGGAGCCCCAGATGATGATGTCATCAACATATACCCGAACTCCTTCCAGACCTTCAATTATGTGTTCCATCGCTCTATGAAAGATTTCAGATGCAGATATTATCCCGAAAGGCATTCTGAGGAAATAATACCTGCCAATTGGTGTGTTGAAGGTACAGTATTTGGTGCTCTCCTCATCCAGTTTTAGTTGCCAAAATCCTTGTGAGGCATCGAGCTTTGTGAAGTATCTGGCACCTGACATTTCACTGGTGATTTCTTCTCGCTTGGGAATCTGGTAGTGTTCACATTTTATGTTTGCATTTAAGTCCTTTGGATCCATGCATACTCTTAGATCATTGTTCTTTTTCTTTACACATACCATGGAGTTAACCCAGTCTGTTGGCTCTTCGACTTTCCTGATGACTCCTAGTGTGGTCATTCTGTCCAGTTCTTTCTTGAGCCGGTCACGCAGGGGTGCTGGAACTCTCCGTGGAGCATGTACCACTGGCTGAGCGTCCTCCTTTAGCTGGATCTTGTAAGTGAATGGTAGAACTCCAAATCCTTTGAACACATCCTGGAAATTACTCACTACAGAATCCACCGAGTCATCTGGTCTGCTTATGGCACAGTTTATACGGTAGACTATCTTGACCAGTTCTAAGTCCTCACAAGCTTTGCCACCTAGTAGTGAATCAAGCCCTTCAGCCACAACAGAAAACATGAGATGATGCACTTTGTCTTTGACTGTCACTTTAAGTCTGCATACACCTAAGCTATCTATTTTCTGTTCATTATAGTTCTTCAGTAGTGCTGACTTTTTCTGTATTTTGGGCTTTTCTTTCATATTTTTAATGTCACTCATACTGATTAAGTTTGCTTTTGCCCCAGTGTCTAGTTTCAATGTAACTAATGCTCCATTTACCTGCAGTGACATTATCCATTTGTCCTCTTTTACTGCATTAACTTTATGTTCAGCATTGTCCATTCCTGAGGGCTGCACATTTTCTGTATCCTTTTCAATATTGTCACATGGCACCATTCCTGCAAAAAATGTCTCACTTAAATCAGTGTCCTCAATTACATTGACTTGTTGCCCTTTCTTTGTTTTTACTTTTGAAAAGCATTGTTTGGCAAAGTGATTCTTTCCATTACATTTTTGCACATTTTTCCAAATGCTGGGCATTGTCGTGACTGGTGTTTGTAACCACAGTGTTTACAATTAAAAATTCCTTCCTCCAATTGCTTTTCATTTCTGTTCTGCCCATGTTTCTTCCCTTTGTAGGACACAGCACCAACAGCAGCACAGTCACTCATTACAGTCGCATCATTATTAATTTCACTGAAAGTCTTTGCGTGCTACTGAGCTAGCTCACTGGCATAGCATATTTTCACAGCATTTTCCAATGTTAGTTCGGTTTCTCTCAACAGACGTTCCCTGACCTTTTTATCATGAATACCAAACACAATCTGGTCACGAATCATGGATGATTTCAAATCAGAGAAATTACATGTCTGTGCTTTCAGTTTCAGATCGGTCACAAAGCTATCAAAAGTCTCATTTTGCTGCTGTGCCCGTGAATGGAACATGTACCTCTCATAGGTTTCGTTCTTTTTGGGAGAACAATGTGTATCAAATTTCTTTAGCACATCGTCAATTTTTTCTTTGTCCTCCTCTTGATCAAATACAAACGTGTTAAATACCTCTATCACCTGTGGGCCTGCAACCGTGAGCAGTAATGCTGCTTTCCTTGCGTCTGGCATCGTACCGAACCCGATGGCTGCAATGTAGAGTTCGAATTGTTGTTTGAAAGTCCGCCAATTGCAGTTGACATTCCCCATGAGTTTCAAACCCTCCGGTGGCTTCAAATTCTCCATGTCGCATTTCACAATATTCAGCAGATCTTACCAATCCTGGTACCATGTTATTTCATAAATAACTAGACATTTTCATTATGAACAGCTAGCTTGAGCTAGTCACTTTATTCAGCCATGTGGACTTCTGTACAGCATCCATCTTGACTACTGCCTTGTGGGTAGCCTAGTGCCTCATGGGTAGCCCACTCTTATATACATACACCTCCACCTAGTGTACAATTCTGGAATGACAGGTTACTGATCATTACATCTCTGAGATCTCCTGACCTATCCCTGACCCTCTATACATGATGCCTTCCATGACTCCAGAATTACCTTATACTTCTCATTGTCTCAGAAATCCCTTCTCATGCTCTATCTCTGCCTACTTTCCATGTCAACTCTTACCTGCTCCCTACTCAAACCTAGTCTTTGTTACTCCTATCTTTCCCTCCATTGGCAAGAGCACATCCTCTCACAATGAGACAGATGTAAGAAGTCACACAACTCCAGGTTATAGTCCAACAGTTTTATTTGAAATCACAAGCTTTCGGAGCGCTGCTCCTTCATCAGGTGAAGTGGAGAGATGCATAAAGACACAGCTTATATAGTCAGAGAATAATGCCAGATGATTACAGGTAATCTTTCTAACTACCATTTATCACACCTCGGCAGAGAGATAATCATAGCAATCAAAGGTGTGAATGGTGTCCAAACAGGTTAGTCAGGAAAACATTACATTGAAGAACAATGAGGTGGGGTCACAAGGGGTCAAATGTTGCAGATGCTGGGGTCTGTATGAAAAACAAAAAAACAAAATTTTTTTTTTTGCTGGAAATCACAGCAGGTCCGGCCACATCTGTGTAGAGAGAACAAGCCAACGATGACTCGAGTCTGGGTGACCCTGCGTCAGGTAACCCAAGATCCCGGTTGAGGCCGTCCTCATGAGTGCGGAACTTGGCTACATGTCACGCTACATGTAACCCCACCTGACGTAGGGTCACCCAGACTCGAGTCGTCGTTGGCTTGTTCGCTCTACACAGATGCGGCCGGACCTGCTGTGATTTCCAGCAAAAAAAAAGTTTTTTTTGTTTTTCATACAGACTCCAGCATCTGCAACATTTGACCCCTTGTGACCCCACCTCATTGTTCTTTGATGTAATGTTTTCCTGACTAACCTGTTTGGACACCATTCACACCTTTGATTGCTGTGATTATCTCTCTGCTGAGGTGTGATAAATGGCAGTTAGAAAGATTACCTGTAATCATCTGGCATTATTCTCTGACTATATAAGCTGTGTCTTTATGCATCTCTCCACTTCACCTGACAAAGGAGCAGTGCTCCAAAAGCTTGTGATTTCAAATAAAACTGTTGGACTATAACCTGGTGTTGTGTGACTTCTTACATTTGTCCACCCCAGCCCAACACTGGCATCTCCACACAATGAGACAGAGAGCACTGGGACTATCCTGGTATTCTTAACACCAATAAAAGTTTATTTCCTTCACTGGCACTCCGATGCCAAGACAATCTCATTCCATAGCATTCTTAGCCATTGTATATGAAGCCAAGAAGGAGGAGCCTTGGAGAGAAAGGTACAACTGACCACGAATTGGGATGAAAAGTGGGTTGTTGAGGTCAATAGAGGCATGGGTGTGGGGGGTGGGTGGGTGGGGGGTGTCAACACATACATCAGGATGGGACCACAATGAGTCTGGGTCTGGAGCCGCTGGTCATTCCTAATTTTAACCTGCTCTACTGAACCGGCAACAAGGACACCCACCCAAAGCAGGTGCTGGGGGTGCAGGGTTATATATGCATGATATCCTGATGTAATTGGGGCCATTCCTGTCTACAGGAAAATAGTCACAACAAGGTTAAAAGGTATGACGGTAGATAAGCAGTGGCAAACATTTAAAGAAATATTCCAAAATTCTCAACGAATATACATTCCACCGAGAAATAAAAACTCCACGGGAAAAGTGATCCATCCGTGGTTAACTAAAGAAGTTAAGGATAATATTAGATTAAAAGAGGCTTATAATGTTGCGAAGAATAAAAGTAAGTCTGAGGATTGGGAGAGCTTTAGAAAGCAGCAAAGGATGACCAAAAAATTGATAAAACGGGAGAAAATAGAATATGAGAGTAAAAGAAATATAAAAAGAGATTATAAGAGCTTCTACAAGTATATAAAAACGAAGAGAGTAGCAAAAGTGAGCATTGGTTCCTTAGAGGCTGAGACAGGTGAAATTATTATGGGGAATAAGGAAATGGCAGAGACTTTAAACAAATATTTTGTATCTGTCTTCACAGTAGAAGACACAAAAAACATACCAAAAATAGTGGGGAACCAAAGGGCTAATGAGGGTGAGGAACTTAAAGTAATTAATATAAGTAGAGAAAAAGTACTTAAGAAACTAATGGGACTAAAAGCCAGCAAATCCCCTGGACCTGACGGCCTACATCCTAGGGTTCTAAAAGAGCTGGCTGCAGAGAAAGTGGATGCATTGGTTGTGATCTTCCAAAATTCCCTAGATTCTAGAACGGTCCCAGAGGATTGGAAGGTAGCAAATGTAACCCCACTATTCAAGAAAGGAGGGAGAGAGAAATTAGGTTACTACAAACCAGTTAGCCTGACATCAGTCGTCAGGAAAATGCTGGAATCTATTGTTAAGGAAGTGGTAACAGGGCACTTAGAAAATCATAATGTGATTAGGCAGAGTCAGCATGGTTTTATGAAAGTGAAGTCATGTTTAACAAATTTCTTAGAGTTTTTTGAGGATGTAGATAAAGGGGAATCAGTGGATGTAGTATATTTGGATTTCCAAAAGGCATTCGATAAGGTGCCACACAAAAGCTTGCTATGCAAGGTTAGGACTCATAGGGTTGGAGGCAATATATTAGCATGGATTGAGGATTGGTTAACGGACAGAAAATAGAGAGTAGGGATAAACAGGTCATTTTCTGGTTGGCAGGCTGTAACCAGTGGGGTACCGCAAGGGTCAGTGCTTGGGCCTCAATTATTTACAATCTATTGTAATGACTTAGATGAAGGGACCGAGTGCAATGTATCCAAGTTTGCTGATGATACAAAGCTAGGTGGGAAAGTAAACTGTGAGGGGGACACAAAGGGGGAAGAATTCAGTATCACCCCGTTGGGGCGCCATTATCGGCCGTGCGCAAAGTTTAGCGCCTGGCGCTAATTATCGCCTTCGACAGCAAACTTGGCTTTTATCGCCCCTGGAGGTGATTGGAGCGCTAAATCAGGCGCTTCACACCTGTCTTAAGGCGCAAAGGCCGAGGAGTGAGGCACTACCTCAGAGCGTTGGTGAAGCAAGGAAGGGCAAATCAAAATAAACTTGCAAAGTGCTGCTCCGTACTCAAAACTCCTTCACACAGCATTGAATCTCTCCAGAAGTCTCTCTCTCTCTCTCTCTCTCAGAATGCGTGGTGCAAAAATGTCACTGACAAAAAAGGCAGGAAGCGGTCGCCTTTAAATAGCGCTCCCCTAGTCCCTTTCTGACAGCATAACGCTCCCCTCAACCTGTCGTTGCTAATGGCAGGTGGTAAAGCAGGGGGTGCCACTCAATATCCAGTCCAGGGCGCTAACAGGGTGATGCGCACTCGACTGATGTCACAATCTGCCGGCACAGGAGATCGTGGCAGTAGTGTTTAGCACCGCCGCAAAATGTCTAGTTAATTTCGCGAGCGGCGCAAACATCGCCGCGCCCGGGCGCTAATTGCTTTGCGCCCCATTTGCACCCTCTTAAGGCGCTAACGAGAGGCGCAAACAACTGAATTTTTCCCCCAAAGAGCCTACAAAAGGATATAGACAGGTTAAGTGAGTGGGCAATGAGGGGGCAGATGGAGTATGATGTGAGGAAATGTGAGGTTATTCACTTTGGTAGGAAGAATAGAAAAACAGAATATTTTTTAAATGGTGAGAAACTATTAAATGCTGGTGTTCAGAGAAATTTAGGTGTCCTCGTACAGGAAACACAGAACGTTAGCACGCAGGTACAGCAAGCAATTAGGAAGACAAATGGCATGTTGGTATTTGTTGCAAGGGGGTTGGAGTACAAGAGTAAGGAGGCCTTACTACAATTGTACAGGGCCTTGGTGAGACCGCACCTGGAGTACTGTGCACAGTTTTGGTCGCCTTATCTGAGAAAGGACATACATGCCTTAGAGGCAGAGCAACGAAGGTTCACTAGATTGATCGGTGGGATGAGAGGGTTGTTCTTTGAGGATAGATTTAGTAGAATGGGCCTATACTCTCTGGAGTTTAGATGAATGAGAGGTAATCTCATTGAAACATATAAGATTCTGAGATGGATTGACAGGGTAGATGCTGAGAGGTTGTTTTCCCTGGCTGGAGAGTCTAGAACTATGAGGCATAGTCTCAGGATAAGGGGTCGGCCATTTAAGACTGAGATGAGGAGGAATTTCTTCACTCAGAGGGTTGTGAATCTTTGCAATTCTCCACCACAAAGGGCTGTGAATGCTGAGTCATTGAGTATATTCAAGGCTGAGATAGATAGATTTTTGGACTCTAGGGGAACCAAGGGATGTGGGGATTGGGCGGGAAAATGGAGTTGAGGTTGAAGATCAGCCATGATCTTATTGAATGGCGGAGCAGGCTCGAAGGGCCATATGGCTGACTCCTGCTCTTAATTCTTATGTCCTTAAGGTGATGGTTCATATAGACCTAAGCAGTGTGCTGTCATCCTCTAAATGGTATAAGACAGGATGACTCCTCTCTAGCCATTCTGTCCTAGTTTACTGACCCCTATTTATGTTTCTACTTGAAGGAGTGAGGCTAACAGTTTATACAATTCCCAAAGTTTTATTGTAAAATATGCTACTGCATGTTCATTCTATTTGTTGACATGTTAGATGTGATCCTTGTCTGCCTTAATGTTATACGTCTTTCTCACACATCCTTCCTCAGTCTCACTTTATCAAGGTTGAAAGCTCAGCAAGGTCACCTTTATACTACAGCACTGAAACAATATTTCATTGGGAAATTTCTCTCCTGTGGTCTTGGTTTTATGCCTGCCATGTTCAGATAAAGGCTAAATGTGAACTTATCTTGATTTAAATGGTGAATGCTCATTGCTTTCAAGAGAAACAGTATATTTGATCCAATACACTTCATTCGATGTATCTGTTAAAGGTGGAAAAATAACATTTAATTATAAAATACTCTTAGAAAGTGGCACAGAATCTGTTATAGTACAGAATGTAATTTCTGAAATGTATAAGTGTGATTATTTAGACATTATCAGTCAGCCCAGGTGCATTACAGCAGAGGTATGCTGACATCCACCGATTGCATAACTAGTGTTCTTCTGTACATCTTTTAGTAATCAATCTGGGGGATTTTCAGGGAAAAATACAAATTGATGCACTGTATGTGGTTTCTATACCAACCAAGGATAAAGGTGGGGTGTAATATTAATAAAAGTGGAATATAATATGAATACTGTTTGGGTCCATTTAGCTCCAGAACATAGTTTGCCATGGGACTGCTTTAAACCTATAACATATGATGAATCTCTTTTTAATAGCTTCGATTCACAGCACAACCCACACACTGGTCTGTTTTTGCTTCTGTCTTAGTTAGCTGACGATCTCTGTGAAATAGTGCAGCACCAGACATAAACACTGCACTAGGAAATCTGATTTTAAAATATTGCATTCATATTTATTTAACTAAACAAATCAGCTGACCACATTCACACAGTACCTCTCCAGCACTGGGCCCTTTAAGTCTCTGGGGGAATAATTCAGTTGTTTGCGCCTCCCGTTAGCGCCTTAAGAGGGTGCTAATGGGGCGCAAAGCAACTAACGCCCGGGCGCGGCGATACTTGCGCCGCTCGCGAAATTAACTAGGCATTTTGCGGCGGCGCTAAACAATACCGCCTGATCTCCTGCGCACGCAGATCTTGACATCATTCGAAAGTGCAACGCCCTTGTGACGCCCCGGAATGGAAATTCAGTGGCGCCCCCCTCCTTTCCGCCTGGCGCAACCAACGACAGGTAGACTGGAACGCTTCCCAGTCGCTATGGGGCTGGGGTGGCGCTATTTAAAGGGGGCCTCTTCCTGGCTTTTGTGTGGTAGCCATTTTTGCACCACTCGTTCTGAGAGAGAGAGAGATTTTGAGAGAGACAAAGAGAGAGATAGAGACTTCTGCATTGAGTCAACGCTGTCTGAGGTAGTTTTGGCTTCTGACCATAACTTTGCAGGTACTTTGGTTTTTGACCTTCATAACTTTGGTTGCCTAGATACTATGGGGGCTGCAATGGATGGGGGCGTCGTCCTGCTCCATCACAACGTCTCAGTGTTTGAAGCTCGGACTCCAGCTCTTCAACACGGAGCCGGAATTCCTCGAGCAGCCAACACTTACTGCAAGTGTGATCACCATGAGCATCAATGGTGTCCACCAGCTCCCACATATTGCAGCAGCAACACATCACCTGATCTCCCATTCTATGTAATTAATTAAATTTATTAATATTATTCTTAAATACCCTCTGCCCCGATTCTAGATGATGAATATCGCACCTTAGAAACTATAAACCACAGAGTTTAAGCTTAAAAAGAGAGAAATACTCACCAACCAATCACTTACCTGCTTTCTGGTGACGTCACACTTGGATTACTTTTTACCTCTCTCCTTCCCTCTGAGTTCCAAGATTGGAGATTGGAGAGCCTTACCTGGTCTCTGGAGCCTTTATACAGCCGCTCAGCCCGCGATTCCTGCCGATTCTCGCACTGTGGCCTTACCTGGGTCTCGGGAGCCTTTATACAGCCGCTCAGCCCGCGATTCCTGCCGATTCTCGCACTGAGGCCTTACCTGGGTCTCGGGAGCCTTTATACAGCCGCTCAGCCTGCGATTCCCGCCGATTCTCGCACTGTGGCCTTACCTGGGTCTCGGGAGCCTTTATACAGCCGCTCAGCCCGCGATTCCCGCCGATTCTCGCACTGTGGCATTGTCTTTCATCACCGTTAGCCAACTGATGCATTCTATTTTGACTGGCAGACCAATAGCTGCTCTACATGTGCATTTGATAACTAAGTAGCAGATTCACTGTTAAACCCAGAGGTAGGGCTGTATCACTAAATCTTGTCTGCAACCAAAAACTGAGGACTGGAATTTTTCAATGGAGACGTGCTGGAGGCGGGGACTTCTGGTTTCCGGGTTTCAGTCCCGACCCCAGTGACGTCTGACCAACCAGCGCTATTTTCCCTTGATTGGCCTTGTTAAGCCTGCCCTGCGGGCTTGACGGCCAATTAAGGGAAAGCTGGTGACAGATGACATCAAAGATGGCGGCGCGCACGGACGCAGCGGCTTTGTCTCTCCCGAGACTGAGCGTTTTCACCCTCCTTCTGAGTCTCTTCTGGACTCTGCTGATTCGGGAATTAAAGGCTAACCTACCGTACAGCCGGCAGACGCTCCTAGACATCGGGGCCGACTGCGTGCGGCTTACACTCGGCGACATCGATCTGTCTCCCGACATCGCCCGACCCCCGGGACCAGCGTGGCGTCCTTCCCCAGCCGGAAGTCAGCGCAGACCGCGCAGGGAACGCAAGAAGAAGCGGGGTAAGAGAGCAGGTATCCAAAACAGGCTGAAGAGGGCCCCACACAAACCCTCCCTCCCAAGTATTTTCCTGGCCAACGTCAGGCCACTGGAGAACAAAATGGATGAGATCAAACTGGATCTCTCCACACAGAAAAGGACAAAGGAATGCTGCGCCATGATCTTCACAGAGACCTGGCTGAACAACGGCATCCCTGACACCACCATCCAACTAGAAGGACGCACGGTCTTCCGCGCCGACAGAACTGCAGACTCCGGTAAGAGCAAGGGAGGCGGTTTGTGCATTTACTCTAACAATGCCTGGTGCACTAACACTGATATAATTGATAGATCCTGCTCGGCTGATTTGGAATTCCTCATGGTAAGGTGCAGACCCTTCTACCTGCCTCGGGAATTCACGGCTGTTATCATCACTGCGGTCTACATCCCACCACACGCTAATGCCAAACTAGCACTGAAGGACCTCTACAGGGCCATCAGCGAACAACAAACTGCGCACCCAGACGGAGCTTTTATCGTCGCGGGGGACTTCAATCACATAAACCTAAAAACTGTACTACCGAAATTCCACCAGACTGTCTCCTGCCCCACAAGAGGGGAGAACACACTGGATCAAGTCTACACCTTGGGAAGTCTGACCACCTCTCCCTGTTTCTAGCCCCGGCATACAAACCGCTCATCAAAAGAGGGAGAACATCAGTGAGAGCAGTGAAAGTATGGCCAGAGGGGGCAGTATCGGAGCTTCAGGACTGCTTTGAATGCACTGACTGGGGCATGTTTGCCCATAATGACATTGAGGAATACGCATCCACAGTGCTATTCTACATCAACAGCTGCGTCGAGGTCGTCACGACCCATAAAAATATCAGGACATACCCCAACCAGAAACCCTGGATGAACGGAGAGGTCCGCTCACTGTTGAAAGCACGCGATGCAGCATTTAAATCTGGCGACGCGGCGGCTTACAGTGCAGCTAGGACCAACCTAAAAAAGGGTATCAGGGCTGCCAAAAGGAAACAGACACTGCGGATAGAGGATCACTTCCGCAACAACTCGGACCCCCGGCGCATGTGGCAAGGCATCCAGTCAATCACTGACTACAAGTGCAAAAACACCAGTCCCCCGGTTAGCGATGCCTCCCTTTCGGAGGAGCTTAACAACTTCTACGCTCGCTTCGACAGGGACAACATGGAGCTGGCTACCGAAGCCTTGCCACCCCCGGAAGACCAGGTGCTCACTCTGTCGACCTCCGACGTAAGGGGTGTTCTACGCGGAGTGAACACACGAAAGGCTGCTGGACCGGATAGCATCCCTGGACGGGTACTCAAGGAGTGTGCTGATCAGCTGGCTGATGTCTTCACCGCCATCTTCAATCTGTCATTGGCCCAGGCAGTAGTCCCTACATGCTTCAAGACCACTACCATTATTCCTGTGCCAAAACAAACAGCTGTGACATGCCTGAACGACTATCGACCTGTCACACTCACACCCATCATAATGAAGTGTTTCGAGAGACTGGTCTTAGCCCACATCAAAGCCAGTGTTCCTGCCTCCCTTGACCAACACCAGTTTGCCTATCGTGCAAACAGATCAACGGAGGATGCAATCACAACTGCTCTACACTCGGCACTGAATCACCTAGATGGTAAGGAGACCTACATCAGAATGCTGTTTATAGACTACAGCTCAGCATTCAACACTATCGTCCCCAACAAGCTGGCCACCAAACTCCAAACTCTTGGCCTGAACACTTCCCTCCGCAACTGGACTCTGGACTTCCTAACAAACAGACCCAGTCTGTCAAATTAGGTAACCACACCTCCCCCCGCCCGACCCTGAACACGGGGGCCCCACAAGGATGTGTGCTGAGCCCCCTCCTCTACTCCCTCTTCACCCACGACTGTGTGGCTGTTAATGGTTCCAACACCATCATCAAGTTTGCGGATGACACCACAGTAGTAGGCCAGATCACCAACAACGATGAGTCAGCCTACAGGGAGGAGGTCCAGCATCCCGTGAAGTGGTGCGCCGATAACAACCTGGCCCTTAACACCAAGAAAACAAAAGAAATCATTGTGGACTTCAGGAAGTCGAAAGGCGGAAGTCACACCCCCATCCACATCAATGGGGCTGTGGTGGAAAGGGTGGACAGCTTTAAGTTCCTCGGAGTCCACATCACGGAAGACCTCTCCTGGTCCCTCACCACCTCCTCTCTGGTGAAGAAGGCCCAGCAGCGCCTATATTTCTTAAGGAGGCTGAAGGGATGTAATCTGTCACCCCTGATCCTCTCTAACTTTTACCGCTGCACTATAGAGAGCATCCTGACAAACTGTATCACAGTATGGTATGGCAGCTGTAGCTACTATGACCGGAAAGCCCTGCAGCGGGTAGTCAAAACTGCCCAACGCATTACCGGCACCCGGCTACCGACCATAGAGCACATATACCAGAAACGCTGTCTACGGAGGTCACGGTCCATCATCAAAGACCCTACCCACCCCAGCCACAGTCTGTTCGCCCTCCTACCATCTGGGAGACACTACAGATGCATTCGCACCCGTACGACCAGATTTAGGAACAGCTTCTTTCCCAGGGCTGTCATCCTACTGAACTACACAAGTAAACTCTAAAGCCTGCACATCTGCCAATGCACTTTATTATGGTCATATTTATGTTAATATACTACAAGCCAAATGTATGTTGAATGTTTAAATGTCTTAATCCAAATGTACACTCTCGGGAGCCGCAAGCCTACATTTCGCTGTACTGCACTTGTGCACTAACAATGACAATAAAAGTTGATTTGATTTGATTTGATTTGATTTGATTTGTATGACGCTTCATCTGTCGAAAATATTTTGACAGATGAATTGACAGCGTTTGACAGCTTTGAAAAGCTGTCAAACATTTACAATCTCTGTTCTAAGGTGAGCCCTTGCACACAGGCTCACCAAGACCTCTCTCCTCAGCAGAAAGCAGATGGCTGCTGCATCTGAGAATGCAGCAGCCATCTGTTATCTCTGCCGTTAAGATGAGGCACCTCCGGACTTTACACTCACCTCTCATACTTACCTGTCCACACTTGCACCCATTACTCACCTCTACAGCTGATATTTCTATCCCTCTCACCCCCGCAGACACACAGCTAGCCTTGCTGACCCTGGCAAGGTTCGTAGCCGTCGGGAAGCCCACAATTGCAGGCGTAAAATGGGGAAAAGCCTCAAAACTGCCTGTTAATGACCTGTTAACAGACAGTTAATTGGCTCTAATCCCCTTCCCGTCTCGAGGAGATGGGTCCCTGCGCGACTCGGGGGCCCACCTTTTTCTCAAGTATTAACGTCACTTCCATAAAAAGAGAGAAAGAAAGATAATCATTTCCAGGGAAATTCCCCCAGAACAGAGAAAACTTAAATCTTCAAAATCCTTTCTGAGACATGACAAAGGTCCTGTGGAAATATTCAAAGAAGAGCAGATATTCTCCTGTTGTCCTGGCCAACTTTCTTCCTTCAAACAAAAGCACCAAAATAGATCACCTGGTCATTCATCTCTGCTGTTTGTTAGGCCTTGGCTTGTTTCCCCTGGCTGGAGTGTCTAGAACTAGGGGGCATAGTCTCAGGATAAGGTTTAGGCCATTTAAGACAGAGATGAGGAAGAATTTCTTCACTGAGGTTTGTGAATCTTTGGAATTCTCTGCCCCAAAGGGCTGTGCCTGCTGAGTATTTGAGTATATTCAAGGCTGAGACAGATAGATTTTTGGACTCTAGGGGAATCAATGTATATGGAGATCAGGCGGGAAAGTTGAGTTGAGGTCGATGATCAGCCATGATCTCATTGAATGGCGGAGCAGGCTCGAGGGGCTGTATGGCCTACTCCTGCTCTTACTTCTTATGTTCTTATGTTCTTATGAACAGAAAGGCTGCTGTAGTCACCTCTATCGCAACAGTGACTGCACTTCAAAATAATTGCACTTTGGGACATCCTGAGAGTTGCGATAAAGTGCTTTATAAATATAAGTTTTCTTCAAATAGTAGAATCTTTTTATACCTGGCCCCCTGGAGTTGCAGAAACACCTCAGCACCTTAAATATATAACCTGTATTTTACTTTTGTTGTTAGCAGCACATACAATGCCACATAATAATTCATAAAGTACAGCTCAAGTGAATGTATAAGTAAAAGAAAGAAAGACTTGCATTTATATAGCGCCTTTCACAACCACCGGACGTCTCAAAGCGCTTTACAGCCAATTAAGTACTTTTGAAGTGTAGTCACTGTTGTAATGTAGGAAATGTGGCAGCCAATCTGTGCACAACAAGCTCCCACAGACAGCAATGTGATAATGACCAGATAATTTGTTTTAGTGATGTTGATTGAGGGATAAATATTTGCTAGGACACCGCGGATAACTCCCCTGCTCTTCTTCGAAATAGTACCATAGGATTTTTTACATCCACCTGAGAGAGCAGATGGGACCTTGGTTTAACGTCTCATCCGAAAGACGGCACCTCCGACAGTGTAGCACTCCCTCAGTACTGCACTGAAGGTCTAGATTTTCATGCTTAAGTCTCTTGGAGTGGAACTTAAACCCACAACCTTCTGACTCAGGCGACGGTGCTACCAACTGAGCCACAGCTTACACTTAGTAGATGGAATTGGCGAATAATGAATATGTAATGTTTTGATTCAGTTTCCTAATGAAGCTCGACCTATCAGACAGACAAGAGCATGTCAACTCAAAATGAACTAAAATGAAAATACAAGAGCTTATTATTTTTATTGCATACTTAGGGCTGCTGGTACTTGTCATAAATATTCATTTCATAGCTGGAATGTGTAAAATCCCAGAGTAGAGAGGTATTGCAATGATCATCAATCTGAGTCTTAATTATGCATCTCCAGTGTCCATTTGTGTTACCAACACGCTGGGAAATGAGCTATGAATGGTAATTTTGTTTATGCTTGTCAAAGTGAATACAGACATGGTCCAGCATGTTAATAATATTTTCATAATACATTAAAGTGTGGTGACAAAAACTATTAAAAAAATGGAACCCAATCAGTACCATTTATTTATGTTTAGAATTATTAAAGGGATTTCTGTGGCGTACACCCAGTAAATTACTGTGAGCTGTCAAATTCAGACAGCAGGAAAGCTTTTAAAATTATTTCCAGTAATCAAATAAATTATCTATATATAAAAGTTTTTCACCTACTGTGCATTAGTTGGGCATGGGAAATATTTGTTGCGTGTCAGAGTGTGACACATGCAAAGTGTCAGTCATACTTAATTTGATCAAATGCCAGATTCATAAAAATATATCAGGACTGAGAAAATAGGAAGCAGCCAAGAAGCAGCAATCAACAAGCTTCTAATGAGCAACCAGAAAGCACTACAAAGCCAACCAATTAAACAGCTCAAAGTATTTTATGGCCTACTCTTGGACGCTATTTCCCCACTATGGGATTTAGAGCAAAACCATTATATTTTATAATGTAACTAGCCGTGGAGAAGATCTTTTAAGGAGGGAAGGACAAACAAAGATATATATGCGCCGTAACCAAGTTTGATAAAGTGTTAGGTAAATGATATTACAGATCGTCAGGTCATCGACCTGAAACGTTAACTCTATTTCTCTCTCCACAGATGCTGCCTAACCTGTTGAGTATTTCCAGCATTTTCTGTTTTTATTTCAGATTTCCAGTATCCGCAGTATTTTGCTTTTGTATCTTTGAGGCTGTGGCCCTAAAATTCAGCAAGGATTTTCCCGATCTCCTGCCATAACTTTGACAGGAGATCAGTGGAACCTCCGCAGAAATGGCATGAAGGCCTGATAACGGCCATTTGCACCATTCCTTTCGGGTTCTGCTAATCTCAGGATAACCCCTGTGGAATTTCAGAGCCTCTATTTGTAAGTGTTTTAAAGATCTGTCATATTTTTAACTTATTTCAATGCTAATGCATTCCTGATGTTGTGGCAGTGGGAGCGCTGCTCTTTGGACACTGCATGCAGCTCTAGCATTATGAGCTGTCCTTGCAGTATAATAAGAACAAATGAAGAAAGAATTGAATTTATGCATGGTTGGCTCCTTTGTATAATATCACATCAGTTCTGGGGCACATTTTGTGCCGCCAGTAGCTCCTAAAGGGCCGCTGGTCACCTTAAAATTGCATTGCTAAAAAAGGGGTAGAAATAGCCACAGCCATGATGCAGTTTTGGAATTCCTGAACCGAAGGGTAGTCCTTTAGGAGCAAAAAGGCACTAGCCTCTTAAGGATTGAGTAAGGGCCAATCAGATGGAGAAAATAGAAAAAGTTACCAGAACCTAGGAACAGATGAGCAAGAGATTTCTTGGTCTCCAATAGGTTGCTCCAATATAAGTGTGCTCACACTTTACTTAATTTTGCATTGTTGCATTACATTTTAATAGTAATTCACTATAAACTCGATTGAACATCACAGAGGGAAAATACACAGCACTCTGGCAACTGTTTACCTACATTCCAAATGCAAGACATGCCTATGTTTTAGCAGTGCACTCTGTATAACTGCCTTTTAACCTGTGACCCATGACAAGGAAGAAACACCAAGCTGGCAGGCAGCACAAGGTGTCTGCATACTGCTTGGTCACAGACTTACTTAAGGGGGCTGATGGACAGGGTTCTCTTTTGCCACTGGGTGAGACTGATTCTCTTATTCTCCAACTGTTCCATGGCAAAGGCACTTTGCAAGGTCAGGTTGTGTACGGCATGTCAGGTTGTGATCATCGAGAATACCTAGACTGACCTGTACTCCATGTCTCTTCTGATCCTGTCAGTCCTCTTCCAGAACCAGCAGATAGAGAGTGATAGCCAGCAAAATACAGAGGGGTCAAATTTAGAGCTAAATTGTTGTTCTGTTGGCTATCACTCACAGGTGACAGATGGGGTGCAATGTTAAGACGGTCTGAAGAGCTGCAGCAGTGAAACCCAAGAACACCATGAGATAAGAAATGAAATTGTTGGGTCAAATACTTAATGCAACTACCAAGCAGACTTCCCATTAAAGAACCAAAATAGCTAATTGGGCCAACCATGCAGCTGCTGTTTTAAAAACAGAAAATGCTGGAAACACTCAGCAGGTCAGGCAGCATCTGTGGAGAGAGAAACAGAGTTAATGTTTCAGGTCGATGACCCTTCGTCAGAACTGGACAAAGTTAGAGATGAAACAGATTTTAAGCAGGTGCAGAGGCAGGGAAAGTGGGGAGGGAAGGAAAGAACAAAAGGGATGGTCTCTGATAGGGTGGAAGGCAGGAGAGCTTAAATGACAAAAGGTATGATAGTACAAAGCAAAAGGAGATGGTAATGGGAGAAGTAAAGAAAGAAAAGATGAGTCTAGAAGAGGAGTAAATGGGAATGGCAGAATCATCAACAGCTGTCATGTGAAAAAATAGAGGCAGAGGTTATGATCTGAAATTGTTGAACTCAATGTTGAGTCCAGAAGGCTGTAAAGTGCCTAATCAATAGATGAGGTGCTGTTCCTCGAGTTTACGTTGAGCTTCATTGGAAAAGTATAAGAGGGCAAGGACAGAGATGTTAGAGTGGGAGTGGAGTGGAGAATTAAAGTGACAGGCAACCAGAAGCTCAGGGTCACGCTTACGGACTGAACGGAGGTGTTCCACAAAGTGATCACCCAATCTGTGTTTGGTCTCCCCAATATAGAGGAGACCGCATTGTGAGCAGCAAATACAGTATACTAAATTGCAAGAAGTACAAGTAAATCGCTGTTTCACCTGGAAGGAGTGTTTTGGGCCTTGGACAGTGGGAAGGGAAGAGGTAATAAGGCATGGGAAGGTGCCGTGGGAAGTGGGGGGGTGTTAGGGGTGATTGAGGAGTGGACCAGAGTGTCGTGGAGGGAACGGTCCCTTCAGAATGCTGAAGGGGTGGGGAGGGGAAGATGTGTTTGGTGGTGGGATCACGCTGGAGATGGCGGAAATGGCGGAGGATGAATGTGGAGGTTGGTGGGGTGAAAGGTGAGGACAAGGGGAACCTTATTGTGGTTCTGGGAGGGAGGGGAAGGGGTGAGGGCAGAAATGCGGGAACAAACACAGTCGAGGGCCACGTCAACCACGGTAGAGGGGAATCCTCAGTTGAGGAAAAAGGAAGACATATCGGAAGCACTAGTATGGAAGGTGGCAACGTCAGAACAGATGCAACAGAGATGAAGAAACTGGGAGAATGGAATAGAGTCCTTACAGGAAGCGGGGTGGGAGGAAGTGTAGTCCAGGTAGCTATGGGGGTCAGTGGGCTTATAGTGGATGTTTGTCGATAGCCTATCCCCAGAAATGGAGACAGAGAAATCAAGGAAGGGAAGGGTCGGAGATGGACCATGTGAAGGTGAGGGAAGGGTGGAAATTGGAAGCAAAGTGAATGAAAATTTTCCCTTGATTGGCCTTGTTAAGCCCGCCCTGCGGGATTCCTGGCCAATTACAGGAAGCCGGTCTGATGATGTCATTTGATGATGCGTCATCGGCCGGTTTCCTTAAAGGGACCACGTCCACATTGATTTTGACATAAAAACAGAAAATGCTGGAAATACTCAGCAGGTCAGGCAGCGTCTGTAGAGAGAGAAACAGAGTTAATGTTTCATCGATGACCCTTCGTCAGAACTGTTCTGATGAAGGATCATCGACCTGAAACATTTACTGTGTTTCTCTCACTACAGATGCTATCTGACCTGCTGAGTATTTCCAGCATTTTGTGTTTTTATTTCAGATTTCCAGCATCTGCAGTATTTTGCTTTTGACTTTGACAGTTGTGCTGCAAACACTGACAAGCACTGCACAAAGGTGCACGGCTGCACCCAGGTTCTCCCATGACTCCCTCCATATGCTTATGGAGGGAGTCACAGCACGCAGGGAGGTTCTCTTCCCTTCCATGGGCGGAAGGGACCTCCCCAGGACACCAACACAGCCTGGTTGTACAATGTACAGGAGGTCACAAGCAGGGATGTAGTCAGGAGTTCCAGGCTGCAGTGGTGCAAAGCTTTCAATGATCTCAGTAGATCAGGAAATGTTACTGCAAAGCCAGGCTCAACCTCATCCTGCTGTGCCACTCATCACATACCCATCACTCTGCCTTCCCCACCCTACTCCTGCACATCCTTACTCACACCAACTTACCTTGCACCTCCACCCATCCCTCTCTATCTACATTATCACTTCCCTATCTCACTAGCCACCCCTCACACTCACCCTCATCCTAGTCCAATCATACCAACTAGCAACACATAAGAGTAGGCACTTGGGTTATGCAATGTTCATGTAAATTTTCTGTTAATGTGTTGTCAAACATTGAAATCTTTATTTTCAATACTTTGCCTTATTGTACAGATCTGTGTTCACCTTTGGAAGTGGCTTAGTGAGTTGCAGTGAATGGTGAGACACAACGGTACCCCCTGCAATGATGATGAGTGTGAAAGGAATGACTTGGACATTGTAGGAGGGATTTAGAGGACCAAGGTGAGATTTCTTCAAGGGCACCGATGTTGCTGGAATAGATGGCAGCTGAAGTTGTGATGGCAGAAGCGATCTGTGAATGGTGAGAGAGCTTGCTCCAAGGAGGTGACAGTGCATATAAAGTTAAGATAACACACTTACAGCCTCCAGCCAGATCAAATGTGTCATCCAAATCCTGAAATCAGGCACCTCTTGTAATGATCAATAACATGTCATTCTATAGTGGACACTAGGTGGAGCCGTAGAGGTGTGTAGAGCTGTATATAGCTGTATGTATAAGACTACACTACCCAGCTGTATGTATATTAAGACTACATTACCCATGAGGCACTAGGCTACCCACAAGGCAGCAGTCAAGATGGATGCCTCTACAGATACTGTACCTAGTCCACATGTGCTCAATAAAAGTGTCTAGCAAAAGCTAGCTATGTTCATAATAAGAATGTATATTTATTAATGAACATAAGATGGTACCAGGATGGTGAAGATCTGCTGAAAATTGTGAAAAGCGACATGGAGAATTTGAAGCCACCAGAACGTTTGAAACTCACAGGAAAAATCGACTACAATTGGCAGACTTTTAAACAACAATTCGAACTCTACACTGCAGCCATCGGATTCGGTACGAAGCCAGATGCAAGGAAGATAGCGTTGCTGCTTATGGTTGCAGGCCCACATGCGATAGAGGTATTTAATACATTTGTATTTAATCCAGAGGAGAACAGAGAAAAATTAGAAGATGTGCTAAAAAAATTTGATGCACATTTCTCTCCCAAAAAGAATGAGACGTATGAAAGATACATCTTCCATTCTCGGACACAGCAGCAAAATGAGACTTTTGATAGCTTTATAACTGATCTGAAACTGAAAGCACAGACATGTAATTTCTCTGAGCTGAAATCATCCATGATTCGTGACCAGATTGTGTTTGGTATTCATGACAAAAAAGTCAGGGAACGTCTGTTGAGAGAAACCGAACTAAATTTGGAAAATGCGATGAAAATATGCCAAGCCAGCGAGCTAGCTCGAAAGCACGCGAAGACTTTCAGTGAAATCAATAATGATGCGATTGTAATGAGTGATAATGCTGCTGTCGGTGCTGTGTCCTACAAGGGGAAGAAACGTGGGCAGAACAGAAATGAAAAGCAACCGGAGGATGAAATTTTTAATTGTAAACGCTGTGGTTACAAACACCAGTTAAGACAATGCCCAGCATTTGAAAAATGTGCACAAAGTGTAATGGAAAGAATCACTTTGCCAAACAATGCTTTTCAAAAGTAAAAACAACAAAAGGGCAACAAGTTAATGTGATTGAGGACACTGATTTAAGTGAGACATTTTTTGTCGGAATGGTGTCATGTGACGATATCAAAAAAGATACAGAATATGTGCAGCCCTCAGAAATGGACAATGCTGAACATAAAGTCAATGCAGTAAAAGTGGACAAATGGATGATCCCACTGCAGATAAATGGAGCATTAGTTACGTTGAAACTGGACACTAGGGCAAAAGCAAACTTAATCAGTATGAGTGACATAAAAAATATGAAAGAAAAGCCCAAAATACAGAAAAAGTCAGTATTACTGAAGAGCTATAATGGACAGAAAATAGATAGCTTAGGTGTATGCAGACTTAAAGTGACAGTCAAAGACAAAGTGCATCATCTCATGTTTTCTGTTGTGGCTGAAAGACTTGATTCGATACTAGGTGACAAAGCTTGTGAGGACTTAGAACTGGCCAAGAGAGTCTACCGTATAAACTGTGCCATAAGCAGACCAGATGACTCAGGTGATGAAGCAGAGAGCCCATCAAGGATGAAAAGGCCAAAGGGTATCCATGTCTTCAAAAAGCCTAGTTTCTCCAAGAAGAAAGAAAAAGACTTTAAGGTCAAAGAGAAGCCAAAGGAAGAAAAGCACAAAGAGGAAAAACACAAGGAGAAAAAGTCCAAAGATATAACCGCAGCAGATGTTGTTAAGCAGTGGAAAGAGAAAAAGAAAAAGAAGAAGCCTGCACCAGAGCAGGAAGCAGTTCCGGTGGATACTCCTTCTTTCCTCAGGCCAATCTTTGGTGTTCCATTAGCCGAGGCTGCTGAGAGGACTATGCTGTATGATGGGATCCAGCTGCCAGCAGTTTTTCGAGAGTGCATTGACTACATTGAGAGTTATGGCATGAAGAGTGAAGGAAACACTGAAACCCTCTCCAAGCAAAGATCGCAAGGAGACCTCGATCTATTCAAGACCAGATTGATGACAATGCCGCAACTGCATCTTGTCATTCACCGTCAGAACAATCTCATGAAGACACAGCAGACTTACCCGTGTTGAGAAGATCCACACATGAAGTAAAAAAGCCTGATAGACTTAATCTTTGAGTACAATGTAAAGCTTTGAAAATGTGTTGACTGTTTTGAAAATGTTTATGTTTATAGAGCACTAACAAAAGTGTTACTGATATTATCTTTATTGTTTTCTTGAAAGTTGATTGATATTGATTTTGTTAAACCTCAAAGAAAGGGGGATGTAATGATCAATAACATGTCATTCTATAGTGGACACTAGGTGGAGCCGTAGAGCTGTGTAGAGCTGTATATAGCTGTATGTATAAGACTACACTACCCAGCTGTATGTATATTAAGACTACATTACCCATGAGGCACTAGGCTACCCACAAGGCAGCAGTCAAGATGGATGCCTCTACAGATACTGTACCTAGTCCACATGTGCTCAATAAAAGTGTCTAGCAAAAGCTAGCTGTGTTCATAATAAGAATGTCTATTTATTAATGAACATAAGACCTCTGACATTTGAAAGCGAACAGATGTGAGAGTTTAGCTTTTAGAAACATAGAAACAGAAAAATAGGAGCAGGAGTAGGCCATTCGGCCCTTCAAGCCTGCTCCACCACTCAATATGATCCTGGCTGATCCTTTATCTCAATACCATATTCCCGCTCTCTCCCCATACCCCTTGATGCCTTTTGTGTCTAGAAATCTATCTATCTCCTTCTTAAATATATTCAGTGACTTGGCCTCCACAGCCTCCTGTGGTAGAGAATTCCACAGGTTCACCACCCTCTGAGTAAAGAAATTTCTCCTCATCTCAGGCCTAAATGTCCTAACCCGTATCCTCAGACTGTGACCCCTCGTTCTAGACCTCTCCCATCCAAGGGAAACATCCTCCCTGCATCCAGTCTGTCTAGCCATGTCAGAATTTTATACGTTTCAAAGAGATCCTCTCTCATTCTTCTAAACTCTAGTGAATACAGGCCTAGTCGACCCAATCTTGCCTCATACGACAGTCCTGCCATTCCAGGAATCAGTCTGGTGAACCTTCGCTGCACTCCCTCTATGGCAAGTATATCCTTTCTTAGGTAAGGAGACCAAAACTGCACAGAGTACTCTAGGCATGGTCTCACCAAGGCCCTATATAACTGTAGTAAGACATCCTTGCTCCTGCACTCAAATCCTCTTGCAATGAAGGCCAACATACCATTTGCCTTCCTAACTGCTTGCTGCACCTGCATTTTTGCTTTCAGTGACTGGTGTACAAGGCCACCCAGGTCCCTTTGTACATCAGCATTTCCCAATCTATCACCATTTAAATAATGCTCTACCTTTCTGTTTTTCCTACTGAAGTTATACTGCATCTGCCATGTATTTGCCCGCTCACTCAACTTGTCTAAATCGCCTTGAAGCCTCTTTGCATCCTCCTCATAACTCACAATCCCACCTAGTTTTGTGTCATCAGCAAACTTGGAAATATTACATTTGGTTCCCTCATCCAAATCATTGATATATATTGTGAATAGCTGGGGCCCAAGCACCGATCCCTGCGGTACCCCACTAGTCATCACCTGCCACCCCGAAAAGACCCATTTATTTCTACTCTCTGTTTCCTCTCTGTTAACCAATTTTCAATCCATGCCAGTATATTACCCCCAATCCCATGTGCTTTAATTTTGCATACTGACCTCTTATGTGGGACTTTATCAAAGGCCTTTTGAAAATCCAAATACATCACATCCACTGGTTCTCCCTTATCTATTCTACCAGTTAAATCCTCAAAAAACTCCAGTAGATTTGTCAGACATTATTTGCCTTTCATAAATCCATGTTGACTTTGTCTAATCCCATTGATATTTTCTAAGTGTCCTGTTGTCACATCCTTTGTAATAGACTCTAGCATTTTCCCTACTACTGACGTTAGGCTAACCGGTCTGTAGTTCCCTGTTTTCTCTCTCCCTCCTTTTTTAAATCGTGGGGTTACATTTGCCACCCTCCAATGTGCAGGAGCTGTTCCATAATCTATAGAATTTTGGAAGATGACAACCAATGCATTCACTATTTCCATGGCTACCTCTTTTAGTACCCTGGGATGCGGATTATCAGGCCCTGGGGATTTATCAGCTTTCAGTCCCATTAATTTCTCCAGCACTATTTTTTTTACTAATACTAATTTCCTTTAATTCCTCCTTCTCACTAGATCCTTGGTTCCCTAGCATTTCTGGGAAGTTATGTGTGTCCTCTTCCATGAAGACAGAACCAAAGTATTTGTTTAATTGCTCTGCCATTTCCTTGTTTCCCATTATAAATTCCCCTGTTTCTGACTGTAAGGGACCTACATTTGTCTTCATTAATCTTTTTCTTTTTACATACTTGTAGAAGCTTTTACAATCCGCTTTTATGTTCCTTGCAAGTTTACTCTCATACTCTATTTTCCCCCTCTTAATCAATCCTTTTTAGCTGAACTCTAAATTGCTCCCATTCCTCAGGCTTGCTACTTTTTCTGGCAACTTTGTATGACTTCTCTTTGGATCTAATACTATCCCTAATTTCTTTTGTTAGCCATGGTTGGGCCGCTTTTCCTTTTGTGTTTTTGCGCCAAAAAGGAATGTATAACTATTGCAATTCATGCATTTGTTCCTTAAATGTTAGCCATTGCCTATCCATTGTCATGCCTTTTAATGAAGCTCCCCAATCTACCATAGCCAACTCACTCCTCATACCTTCGTAGTTTCCTTTCTTTAGATTTAGGACCCTAGTTTTGGATTGGACTTCTCACTTTCCATTTTAATGAAGCATTCTATCATGTTATGGTCACTCTTCCCTAAAGGACCCCGCACAACAAGATTATTAATTACCCCCTTCTTATTGCACAATACCCAATCTAGGATAGCCTGTTCCCTAGTTGGCTCCTCAACGTACTGGTCTAAAAAACCATCTCGTACACACTCCAGGAATTCATCTTCCACAGTATTATTGCTAATTTGGTTTGGCCAGTCTATATGTAGAATAAAGTCACCCATGATTACTGTAGTACCCTTGTTACATGAATCTCTAATTTCCTGTTTGATGCCATCCCCTACATTAGCACTACTGTTTGGAGGCCGATAGACAACTCCCACCAATGTTTTCTGCCCCTTGGTGCTTCTTAGCTCCACCCAGACTGATTCTACATCTTGATTTTCTGAGCCAATATCCTTTCTTTTATACTGCAGTTGCAGCTGTGAACTATGCAGCTCGCTGCTACTCCCAACATACTTACCTGACGTGATCTCCGAACGTCGTGAAATGCATTCAAAATGCGGGAAAATAGGAAAAGGCTGCCCAAATAGCAATTAACAAGCACGTAACAAGGAATTACGTGAGGCAGGTACGGGGATCCAGGAGGTAGTGTCGGAGGAGCCGCAGCCCTTGCACTTGTCCAACAGGTTCGAGGCTCTTACTCCCTGTGGGGACAGGAGCAGGGACTGCAGGGAGGATGAGCAACCTGGCCACAGCACCGTGGAGCAGGGGGCCATTCAAGTGGGGGGAGTTAAAAGAAATGTTGTAGTGGTAGGGGATAGTATCGTTAGGGGGATAGATAGAGTTCTTTGCAGCCGAGAGCGAGAGTCCCGAAGGCTGTGTTGCCTGCCCGGTGCCAGGGTTAAGGACATCTCCTCTGGACTGGAGAGAAACTTGGAGTGGGAGGGGGAGGATCCAGTTGTCGTGGTCCATGTTGGTACCAACGACATAGATAGGACAAGGAAGGAGGTTCTGCTGAGAGAGTTTGAGCAGCTAGGGGCCAAATTAAAAGCAGAACCACAAGGGTAATAATCTCTGGATTATTACCTGAGCCACGAGCGAATTTGGCTAGGACAAATAAAATTAGAGAGTTAAATGCGTGGCTGGCTCAAAGACTGGTGTGGGAGAAATGGGTTTTGCTTCCTGGGACACTGGCACCAGTACTGGGGCAGGAGGGAGCTGTTCCATTGGGACGGGCTTCACTTGGCCAGTGCTGGGACTAGAGTCCTGGCGGATCATATAACTAGGGCTGTAGAGAGGGCTTTAAACTAACTAGTGGGGGGGAGGTTCCTAGAGAGCAAATAATAAAAATGACAACAGAGAAGGTAATAGACTTAGGTAGCAGTGGGGAAATTAAAAACCAGAGCATGTCAGGAAGGGGCAGAAGGTATGGAGTAAAAGGTAAAGTAATAAAAAGGGCAAAAGCAGGAACTAAGTGTCACAAAACATCTTTGAAAGTTCTCTATCTGAATGCACGTAGCATTCGTAACAAAATAGATGAGTTAATGGCACAAATAACTACATATGGGTATGATCTTGTGGCCATTACAGAAACATGGCTGCAGGGTGACAATGCCTGGGAATTAAACATACCAGGTTTGTTTAACGATCAGGAAGGACAGGCAGGAAGGAAGGGGAGGTGGGGTGGCTATGTTAATAAAGGAAGGAATCACTGTAATACAGAGAAATGATATTGGGTCAAAAGATCAGGATAATGAAACAGTTTGGGTGGAGGTAAGGAATAATAAGGGGAAAAAACACTAGTGGGCGTAGTCTATAGGCCTCCGAACAGTGGCAACTCTGTTGGACGGAGTATCAATCAGGAAATAGTTGAGGCTTGTAATAAGGGAACATCTATAATTATGGGGGATTTCAACTATCATATTAATTGGACAAATCAAATTGGGCAGAGCAGCCTTGAGGATGAGTTCATTGAGTGTATTAGGGATGGGTTTCTTGAGCAGTATGTAACTGAACCGACCGGGGGACAAGCAACCTTAGATCTGGTCCTGTGTAACGAGGCGGGATTAATTAAAAATGTCCTAGTAAAGGATCCCCTTGGAATGAGTGACCATAACATGGTTGAATTCCATATTCAATTAGAGGGTGAGAAGGTTGGATCTCAAACAAGCGTGCTAAGCTTGAATAAAGGAGACTATGAAGGTATGAGAGTGGAATTGAGTAGAGTGGATTGGGAAAATAGATTAAAGGGTAAGGCGATACATGATCAGTGGTGTACATTCAAGGAGTTATTTTACAACTTCCAAAAAAATATATTCCACTGAGAAGAAAAGGGTGTAAAAGAAAAGACAGCCATCCGTGGCTAAGTAAAGAAATTAAGGATAGTATTCGACTAAAAACAAGGGCATATAAGGTAGCCAAATCTAGTGGGAGGATAGAGGATTGGGAAAACTTTAAAAGACAGCAAAAAATAACAAAAAGATTGATTAAGAAAGGGAAGATAGATTATGAAAGTAAATTAGCAAAAAATATAAAAACAGATAGTAAGAGTTTTTATAGTTATATAAAAAGAAAAAGGGTGGCTAAAGTAAATGTTGGTCCCTTAGAGGATGAGACCAGGAAATTAATGGTGGGAAATATGGAGATGGCAAAAACACTGAATGAATATTTTACATCAGTCTTTACAGTAGAAGACACTAAGAATATCCCAACACTGGACAAACAGGGGGCTAAAGGGGGGGTACTCGGTAAAATAATGGGACTCAAGGCGGATAAATCACCTGGACCTGATGGCTTACATCCTAGGGTCTTGAGGGAAGTGGTGGTAGGGATTGTGGATGCATTAGTAATAATTTTCCAAAACTCCCTGGACTCGGCAAAGGTCCCGGCAGACTGGAAAACTGATAATGTAACACCCTTATTTAAAAAGGGCAGTAGACAGAAGGCTGGAAACTATAGGCCGGTTAGCCTAACACCTGTGGTAGGTAAAATTTTGGAGTCCATTATTAAGGAGACAGTAACAGGACATTTGGGTAATCATAATTTAATAGGACAAAGTCAGCATGGTTTTATGAAGGGGAAGTCATGTTTGACAAATTTGCTGGCGTTCTTTGAAGAAGTAACGTATAAGGTGGATAAAGGGGAACCAGTGGACGTAGTGTATTTAGACTCCCAAAAGGCATTTGACAAGGTGCCACACAAAAGATTATTGCTTAAGATAAAAAATCACGGGATTGGGGGTAATATTCTGGCATGGATAGAGGATTGGCTATCTAACAGAAGGCAGAGAGTTGGGATAAATGGTTCATTCTCAGACTGGCAATCAGTAACTAGTGGTGTTCCGCAGGGGTCAGTGCTGGGTCCCCAACTCTTTACAATCTATATTAACGATTTGGAGGAGGGGACCGAGTGTAACATATCAAAGTTTGCAGATGATACTAAGATGGGAGGGAAAGTAGTGAGTGAGGAGGACATAAAAAACCTGCAAGGGGACATTGACAGGCTAAGTAAGTGGGCAGAGATTTGGCAGATGGAATACAATACTGGAAAGTGTGAGGTTATGCACTTTGGCAGGAAAAATCGTAGCGCAAGTTATTATCTTAATGGCAAGAAACTGGAAAGTACTGAAGTACAAAGGGATCTGGGGGTCCTGGTGCACGAAACTCAAAAGTTTAGTATGCAGGTGCAGCAAGTGATTAAGAAGGCCAATGGAATGTTGCCTTTCATTGCTAGGGGGATAGAATATAAAAATAGGGAGGTATTGCTTCAGTTGTACAAGGTATTGGTGAGGCCGCACCTGGAATACTGCGTACAGTTTTGGTGTCCATACTTAAGAAAGGACATACTTGCTCTCGAGTCAGTACAAAGAAGGTTCACTTGGTTAATCCCGGGGATGAGGGGATGGACATATGAGGAGAGGTTGAGTAGATTGGGACTCTACTCATTGGAGTTCAGAAGAATGAGAGGTGATCTTATTGAAACATATAAGATTGTGAAGGGGTCGGATCGGGTGGATGCGGGGAAGATGTTCCCAATGATGGGTGAAACTAGAACTAGGGGGCATAGTCTTAGAATAAGGGGCTGCTCTTTCAAAACTGAGATGAGGAGGAACTACTTCACTCAGAGGGTGCTGGTCCATGGAATATGCTGCCCCAAAAAGCTGTAGAAGCTACGTCATTACATAAATTTAAAACAGAAATAGACAGTTTCCTAGAAGTAAAGGGAATTAAGGGTTACGGGGAGCGGGCAGGAATTTGGACATGAGTCTAGGTTCGGATCGGTCATGGCCCTGTGGGTAGCGGAGCGGGCCCAGGGGCCGTGTAGCCTGATCCTGCTCCTATTTCGTGTGTCTAATTCTGTTAGATTCAGGAGATGGTTCTGTGATAGTGGATTGGCGGTTAGGATCAGATCAGCCATGATCTCATTGAATGGCGGAGCAGGCTCGAGGGGCCGATTGGCCTACTCCTGCTCCTATTTCTTATGTTCTTATGTTCTTATGTTCTTAAGTGTCGTAAATCCCTCACCCGCTGTTTGGTGTCGGATCTGTTCTGAGATCGCAGACCCGACACTCTTGAAACTCACACGGAGGCGAGATCGCGGCGGGATGACAACCTGCCATCAATCATTTTGAATTTAACAGCTGACCCACCTCCGAACCCGGCCTCTGAGCGCCGGCAAAATTGCAGCCATAGTGTGGGGAAATGTAGGAAGTCACACAACACCAGGTTATAGTCCAACAGCTTTATTTGAAATCACAAGCTGTTGGACTATAACCTGGTGTTGTGTGACTTCCTACATTTGTCCACCCCAGTCCAACACCGGCATCTCCACATCATAGTGTGGGGAGGGGCGGCGAGGAAAATAGTTGCTGCAGGCTTTTAAAAGCTTGACTTTGTTGTTTGATGAGCTCTGGAGGTATCTTGAAGTCTGGTTGGGCTGATGTAACATACTTGTTACTGAGGGTCCTGAAGACAGTTGTTTAGGTTTGGAATGTTTGGAGTTGGTAGGAAGAAGTTGTGATGAAAATTTTCAAATGTTACCACTTTAATCTGAGAATAATGCATTATTAATAATAATCTCCCATATGAATTTCCCTTGCAGCCAGCACAGAAGAATCCTCCAAATATTAATCATAAGGCTGAGTTCCAGGTTCCACAGCCAGGCTCAGCTCCTCCTGGGATTCCATGACCAGTCCCTTTGGAATAGCAAAGTTGTGCAGGGCACAGCAAGCAACCAGAATATGAGAACATACTGCAGAACCCCTACTGCCAGAAGGGCAGGGTTAAGAATTCTGCTTTACTATTGATAATCTATTCCATTATTTCACAAAGTAATGAAGCAAGACTAATGTAATTGCCTGAATCTGCTTTCTCGCCCTTTTTGAAGCTGTGCATTCACCGTCACCACAACTTGTTTTGTTCTATATGAGTTGTTTGGATTGGAAGCATTCGTTATTACTTGAATCAGTTAACAGCAGGGACGACCATTTAAATGCAGAGGGATTTTTACTGTCTAGTTAATCTTTTAGAAATGTTTTTGGTGTATAGCTCTACAACTCTCTTCACTAAGTTTTTTTTCTCTCATGGATGTTTTGATGCTGTTAAGTCTGTGTGTTATTGTGGTAAACCACTGTTATTGTTGTTCACTGTTGCTGTTGTTGTTGCACACTGTTGTACCTATGCATGCCTCAACATGTCTCTGCTGGCTCCGCCCCTGGCTCCACCCACAGGCCCAGGTACAAAGGTGATTGCCCTGCAGCCCCCTGCCTTCTTGGAACCCAGTCGACCACGAGAGGCATGCTCTGTTCTTTGCTAATAAAAGCCTTTAGTTACTCTCCTAACTCTCCATCTTTTATGAGAAATTGATAGCGCATCAATTTTATTAGCAAAAACAAAATGTCGACAACAAACGCTGAGCAGCAGGCTGCTGCACCAAACGCTGAGCAGCAGGAGCTGCTGCGAGCCCAGGCTGCTGCACCAAACGCTGAGCAGCAGGAGCTGCTGCGAGCCCTCAGACCAACATGCCTGGACCTAGACCCCCAAGAAGCGGGTTCGGCTACCAAATTCGCGCATTGGCTGCGTTGCTTCGAGGCCTACCTGCAAGCCTCAACTGTGACCCTGGACGAAAACAAGTTGGAAATCCTGGCCTCAAAGGTGAGCCACCAAGTTTATACAATAATCCAGGACGCGATGACCTACGCGGTGGCTATCGATCTGCTAAAAGGGCAATACGCACGCCCGGTAAATACGGTCTATGCCAGGCACCTCTTAAGATCCCGCAGACAGCAGCCCGGGGAATCGGTGGAGGCCTTCCTACGGGCACTACGGATACTCGGCCGAGACTGCGATTGCAAAGAAGTATCAGCCGCAGCACACACGGAGGGACTGATCCGAGATGCTTTCGTTGCGGGTCTAAGGTCCGACTACTCCCGGCAGAGACTGTTGGAAAAGGGAGAAATGGACCTGAGAAAGGCAGTGTCCCTCGCGCTCTCGCTCGACGCGGCCCACAGGAATATGGACACCTTCTCCCCTAACCGCTCCGCAACGTGGACGCCACAACCTTGGGTCATGGGACCGCCACCTTCAAATGCTGCTGCGATGTCCAAGGCACAGAAATGTTATTTTTGTGGCCAGGCAAAACACCCTAGAGCACGCTGCCCGGCGAGAAACGCTACCTGCTCCGGCTGCGGGAAGAAAGGACACTATGTCAGCGCCTGCAAAGGTAAAACCGCTAATGCCAGCAGCGCCGCGTGCGAACCGTGGGGGCAGCCATCTTGTCCGCCATCTTGGGCTCCCCCAGCCGCGTGGGGATCGGGACCATGGGCGCCGCCAATTTGTCTGCCATCTCGGACGTCTCCAACTTCAACCACGGGGGACCCGGACTCAACCACCGCCTCATCTGACGACCACATCGACTCGCTCGGCCATACGCTGGCCTCCGTGACGCTGGACCAATCTCTCCCTCATCAACTGTCCAGGTCCATGATGGACATTACGGTAAACGGCCGCGCCACTACCTGCCTTTTGACAGCGGGAGCACGGAGAGCTTTATCCACCCCGACACGGTGCGCAGTTACTCTCTCCCGGTCCTGCCAACGCGACATCGGATCTCTTTGGCTTCCAAAGCCCAGTCAGCGGACGTCGGTGGCTACTGTGTAGTGACCCTTTCAGTAAGGGGCACAGAATACAAAAATTTTAAACTCCTGGTCCTGCCCCATCTTTGCGCTGCCGTTCTACTGGGGTTGGATTTTCAGTGCCACCTTAAGAGTGTCACATTAGCGTACGACGGACCCCTCCCCCCACTCACAGTCTGCAGCCAGCAGCTTTTAAATCGCCCGCCGCGCACCATTTGCAGCCTCTCCACCCTTAAAGTTCCCCCTCCCCTCCTTGTTCGCTAACCTCACCCGCGACTGTAAGCCCATCGCTACAAAAAGCAGGTGTTACAGTGCCGGGGATAGGAGCTTCATTAAATCCGAGGTAGCAAGACTCCTGAAGGAAGGGATTATTGAAAGTAGCACCAGCCCATGGCGATCACAAGTGGTGGTAGTGAAGACTGGTGAATAACAGAGCCTAGTTATTGACTACAGCCAGACGATCAATCGCTACACCCAGCTAGATGCATACCCACTCCCCCGCATATCTGACATGGTCAATCAGATAGCACAATACCGGGTGTTCTCGACGATTGATCTGAAGTCGGCATACCACCAGCTCCCCATCAGGGCTGAGGACCGCCAGTACACAGCTTTTGAAGCTGACGGTCGTCTCTACCACTTCCTCAGAGTTCCCTTCGGCGTCACCAACGGGGTTTCAGTCTTCCAATGGGAGATGGACCCGATGGTTGACCAGAACGCGCTCCAGGCCACTTTCCCCTATCTAGACAACGTCACCATCTGCGGCCGCGACCAGCGGGACCATGATGTTAATCTAGAGAAATTCCTCCGTACGGCCCACCGGCTGAACCTAACATACAACAAGGACAAATGTATGTTTCGTACCAAGCGCCTTGCCATTCTTGGCTGTGTAGTGGAGAACGGAGTCATCGGCCCCGACCCCGACAGGATGCGCCCCCTTATGGAGCTCCCCCTCCCCCACTGCCAAAAAGCACTGAAGAGATGCCTAGGGTTTTTCTCGTACTATGCTCAGTGGGTGCCCAACTACGCGGACAAAGCCAGACCCCTCATCAAGTCCACCTCCTTCCCCCTGACAGCAGAGGCCTGTGCAGCCTTCACTCTCATAAAAGGAGATATTGCGAAGGCCACAATGCACGCAGTGGATGAGTCCATCCCTTTCCAAGTGGAGAGCGACGCATCCGACTTTGCCCTAGCTGCAACCCTTAACCAGGCGGGGAGACCCGTGGCCTTTTTCTCAAGGACCCTCCAGGGCCCCGAGATTCGACACTCCTCTGTCGAAAAGGAGGCCCAGGCCATTGTGGAAGCTCTGCGACATTGGAGGCATTACCTGGCCGGAAAACGATTTACCCTGCTCACTGACCAGCGTTCAGTAGCTTTTATGTTTAATAATAAGCAGAGGGGCAAAATCAAGAACGACAAGATCTTGAGGTGGAGAATCGAACTCTCCACCTACAATTACGATATCTTGTACCGGCCCGGGAAACTCAATGAGCCCCCAGATGCCCTATCACGTGGTACATGCGCCAACGCGCAGGTCGATAGACTGAAGACCCTCCACAATGACCTCTGCCACCCGGGGGTCACCAGGTTTTTTCACTTCATCAAATCCTGTAACCTGCCCTACTCCATCGAGGAGGTCAGGACCATGACCAGGAACTGCCAAATCTGTGCCGAGTGCAAACCGCATTTTTATAGGCCAGACAGAGCAAGCCTGATCAAAGCCACGCGCCCCTTTGAACGGCTGAGCGTCGATTTTAAAGGGCCCCTCCCCTCCTCCGACCGCAATGTGTACTTCCTGAACATAATTGATGAGTACTCCCGTTTCCCGTTTGCCATCCCTTGCTCAGACATGACCAGTACCACGGTCATTAAATGTCTGAATGACCTCTTCGCCTTGTTCGGTTTCCCTAGCTATATTCATAGCGACAGGGGCTCATCCTTTATGAGCGACGAACTCCGGCAGTACCTGCTCTCGAGAGGTATCGCTACAAGCAGGACCACCAGCTACAACCCCCGGGGGAATGGCCAGGTGGAAAGGGAGAATGCGACGGTCTGGAAGGCAGTCCTTTTAAACTTGAAATCTAAGGGCCTTCCAACCTCTCGCTGGCAGGAAGTCCTCCCTGCGGCGCTCCATTCCATTCGGTCACTGCTCTGTACAGCCACCAATGCTACCCCTCACGAGAGAATGTTCTCCTTCCCCAGGAAGTCCACATCGGGGATCTCGTTACCGACATGGCTGACTTCTCCAGGACCCATCCTACTGCGGAAGCACGTGAGGTCCCATAAGACGGACCCCCTGGTCGAGAGGGTGAGCCTCCTCCATGCCAACCCTCAGTATGCTTACGTGGTGTACCCGGACAGGCGGGAGGACACAGTCTCCATATGAGACCTCGCACCTTCGGGTGCCCCCGAAACACCTCCCTCGCCACCCACCACTACCCACGCCTACCCCCAGTACGCTTACGTAGCGTACCCGGACGGGCGGGAGGGCACAGCCCCCACACGAGATCTCGCACCTTTGGGTGCCCCTGAAAAACTACCATTGCCATCCACCACTACCCACGACCCAACCCCGCTAGACGGCATGCCGCAGCCCCAGGACCCATCATTGACCACCCAACCACTCAATGAGACGCCAGATTCAACGTTGGATGCTGCACCATCACCGCCGCCACCACGACGATCAGGACGGCATACAAGGCCACCTGATAGACTTACTTACACGAACCTTTAGTACACTTCACCCCGCCGGACTCAATTTTAAACAAGGGGTGAATGTGGTAAACCACTGTTATTGTTGTTCACTGTTGCTGTTGTTGTTGCACACTGTTGTACCTATGCATGCCTCAGCATGTCTCTGCTGGCTCCGCCCCTGGCTCCACCCACAGGCCCAGGTACAAAGGTGATTGCCCTGCAGCCCCCTGCCTTCTTGGAACCCAGTCGACCACGAGAGGCATGCTCTGTTCTTTGCTAATGAAAGCCTTTAGTTACTCTCCTAACTCTCCGTCTTTTATGAGAAATTGATAGCGCATCAGTTATATTGAGAATTACTACACAGACCACAAGAGTAAACTTTAACAGGTCTTTACTAGTCGAAGGTCAGGGCGGAACTGCCCAATAAATCATTACACAGTACTTATATTCCGGTGTGGTCACCACCGGTATTACAGTATACAGCAGCCAAGATAAAGTAGTGTCACTCTTAAAATAGTTCTCTTAAAGGTGGAACGGTTACATACACCACAATCCTCCCTTTTTAGCTTAACAGTATATATATTCCCCATTAACATAACATCATAACATATATACACAACTTCATGTACAACAGTTCACAGATTCAGTCTCTATGGAGGCTTCCTGACTCGGTCCGGATAACGCCTCGGTGGTGTAGTAGTTTTCGGTGGTGTAGTAGGTTCTGTTGGCAAGGTCAATTCGGCTTGAATGCCAGTGTCGGGTTCATCTGATTCCAGTATCACCGGATCGGAGGTAGATCCTATGGGTATCTCTGCTTCATCATTAGGCGTATAGAGTTGTGGAGTAGGTTGTCCCTTTTCGGATGACCCTATGATCTGGTCAACATGGCGCCTTATTATGCTTTCACCAATGTCCACGGTATACATCAGCGGTCCTAGTCGCGTGCAAATAGTTCCAGGCTGCCATTTCTCGGTACGGTAGTCCCGGGCCAAAACTTGTTGACCTATCTGGAAGGTTCTAGTTGGCCTTTCATTCATGCCTTGAAATTGCCGGTTCTCTACGTCCCTTCTGATGTTTGGCTTGATCAAATCCAGCTGGCATCTTAGTCTTCTATTGAAAAACATCATGGCGGGAGTTTGGTTTGTGACCGCATGTGTTGCATTCCTGTACACCAACAAGAAGTTATCCACCTTATGTTGTAGATTTATGTCTTCATGACCCATGGCCTTTATGGCCTTCTTGGAGGTCTGGACAAACCTTTCAGCTAATCCATTGGTGGCGGGATGGTATGGGGCGGACGTGTAGTGCTTAACCCCATTGTTTTTTAAGAACTTCCTGAATTCTTCGGACACGAATTGCGGTCCATTATCAGAACAGATCTGTTCCGGCAGCCCATTCCTGGCAAATATGGTCCTTAATACTGTGATGGTTTTTTCCGTGGTGGTGGGGGACATCTTTATTACCTCCGGCTACTTGGAGTGTGCATCCACCGCGATTAAGAACATTGAGTCCATAAATGGACCAGCAAAGTCGATATGTATCCTTTGCCATGGAGATGAGGGCCACTCCCATGGGTGTAGAGGGGCTTGTGGTGGGGCGTTTTGGACCTTCTGACATCCTAGACAGCTCTTGGTCATTTCTTCGATGTCTCCACCGATACCTGGCCACCACACAAACGCTCTGGCTAGGTTCTTCATTTTCACTCCACCCAGATGCCCCTCGTGAAGCTCCTTTAGCACTTTACTCTGGAGTTTGGGTGGAATCACCACTCTGGATCCACACATCAAGGTTCCTCGGCACACTGACAGCTGTTCTCTTCTTTGCGAGAATGCTGGCAACAGTGCTTCGCCATGTGCTGGCCATCCCTTCACCGTTAAATCGTAGACTCGTGAGAGAGTCGGGTCACTTCTCGTTTCTTTTTCAATGGTAGAATTTGTTACTGGTAGACATTCCACTATGGTTGCGTGGAACATCTCCACTGGGTCCACTGTAGGCGCCTCTTCTACCGTTGGCAACGGTAGGCACGATAACCCGTCAGCATTCCCATGCTGTTTTGATCCTTTGTATTCTATGTCATATTGGTGTGCCCCTAGGAAAAGGGACCACCTCTGTAGCCTTTGCGCTGTCATAATGGAAACGCCCTTTTTAGGGTTGAATATGGATACCAACGGCTGGTGGTCAGTAGTGTAACCTTCTGGCCCTGCAGGTAATGATTAAACTTCTTTACTCCCCACACCAGGCTGAGAGCCTCCCTATCTATCTGAGCATAGTTGCGCTCAGCGGAGGTCAATGATCTGGATGCAAATGCAACTGGCCTTTCCGAGCCATTTGGCCACTTGTGTGAGAGTACTGCTCCAATACCATAAGGAGAAGCATCACAAGCTAAACGAATAGGTAGTGTTGGGTTGAAGTGAGCCAACACTTCCTCTGAGGTGATCAATGCCTTGCTTTTGCAAAAGGCCTTCTTACAGTCCTCGCTCCACTTCCATGGTACTTCTTTCTGCAAAAGAGCATTCAGCGGGTGCAGCACCGTGGATAGATTTGGCAGAAACTTATGGTAATAGTTAATCAACCCTAGGAACGACCTCAACTGGGATACATTTTCCGGAGCGGGAGCCTTCACAACAGCTTCGATCTTGTCAGGTGACTTGTGCAGCCCCTCCTGGTCAATGACATGACCGCAGTACGAGATCCGTTTCTGAAAGAACTCACATTTCTGGCGATTAACTCGAAGGCCATATTCCTTCAACCTGGTGAGCACCAGTTTCAGATTTGCAAGGTGTTCCTCATCGTCATCTCCTGTAATCAGGATATCGTCCAAGTAACATTGAGTGCTTGGAATTCCCTGTAATACCTGCTCCATGGCCCTCTGCCAAATTGCTGGAGCCGAAGCCACTCCAAAAACCAGTCTATTATATCGATACAAGCCTCTGTGCGTGTTGATTGTGAGATACTGGCGCGACTCTTCCTCAACTTCCATCTGTAAGTACGCTTGCGCCAGATCTATCTTGGTGAAGTGTTTCCCGCCAGACAATGAAGCAAAGATATCCTCAATCCGCGGAAGTGGATATTGCACCATGTGAAGCACCGGATTCACTGTGATCTTGAAGTCTCCACAGATGCGGACCTTCCCCGGTTCCCCTGGCTTGTTACTCGATGAACGCTTCATGACGGGAACAATGGGCGTGGCCCACTCACTCCAGTCCACCTTAGATAGTACTCCTGCACGTTCTAGCCCTTCCAGCTCAGCTTCCACAGCAGGTCGTATCGCATAAGGTACCGGTCTGGCTTTGAAAAATTTTGGGTTTGCATGTTCTGCAATCTTGATTTTTGCCTTAATTCCTCTCAGTGTTCCCAGTCCCTGTTGGAACACCTCTTTAGCCTCATCCAATATTCTGGACAATCGTTCAGTTTTGACATCTTTTTTTCCGGAATCTACCGTTATTGCGTTTAGGGAGTGCCAGTCCATATTTATTTTCCTGATCCACTCCCGTCCCAGAAGTGGTGGACCTCCCTCAGGTAGTACATATAAGTCCATTCCTTGGTGTTCTTTGCCCTTGTGTACCACCTTGACTTTTATCTTTCCGATGGGGTATACTCTTTGCCCCGTGTATGTCTGCAATACTATCTTCGTATCCTGTAGGGGAATATGTTTGAATAACCTTTTGTAATCTTGCTTATTCATGACCGTCAACGCCGATCCGGTGTCCAATTCCATCTTCATTTGGACTCCTGCCATCTGCAGTGTGACCCAGACAGTTTGTCGGTCAGCTTCCTTACTCACATTGTGAATTCTCAGACTACCCAGTTCCTTGCTGTTGGAGTCTGAATCCGAATTCTGTTCATCCGAACTCTTCTCAGCCACCTTATGTACCTTTCTGCACTTTTCCTGCGGTGACTTTTTGCTGCTGGTCTTCTTTCTTGACCGGCATACTTTAGCTATGTGACCAAGCTTGCCACATTTTCTACATTCCTGGTTTTTAAACCAGCATTGGTTCTGATCGTGTGTTTTCTTCCCACAACGATAACATTTCGTTGTACCCGAAGCCATTTGATCTACGCTGAGTACCACTGCCTTCAGCTGCATTTCCGCAGTGCCTCTCGCTGCGGCTTCGTGCGATGCTGCAATAGAGACAGCCTTATCAAGTATAAGCTCATTCTCTTCAAGCAGCCGCTTTTGTGTTCCTTCTTTCGACAATCCACACACGAATTTGTCTCTCAGTGCCTCTGTCAGGCTTTCCCCAAACTGGCAGTATTTCGCTAGCTTACGCAGTTCAATTAAGTACTCCGCGTTGCTTTCCTCTTTCAGTTGCGTTCTCGCATAAAATTTAAACCGTTCCGCTAACATCAGCGGTGTGGGGTTCAAATGATCCTTCAGGACAGCAACAATATTAGCGAAAGTCTGATCCGCCGGTTTAGCTGGTGATAGAAGATGCTTCAATAGCCCGTATGTCTTCGCACCCATTGAGTTTAGTAAGGTTAGTGCTTTATCTTCATTTGATATTTTATTAGCCTTACAATATATCTCTATGCGTTCTACATACGTGGCCCAATCTTCAACATCGGGATCGAAATCATTGATGTTACCACGCTTAGGCATCCTCGCAATCTTCTTGAGAGACAAAAAGAAATTTTTCTTTTATTTTTTTTTCAAAATGGCGGTTTCCCGCGCTCGTCTTCTTCCCCCGCCTACGAAAATGGCGGCTTCCCGCGTTTGCCTTTCTCTCCCGCTGGCTGTAATGGCGATTGCCGTATTGCTGCGTTCGCCCTCCCCAGCGGTTTTCAAATCGTGCCTCCCAGCCCCTCTTGCAGTCCGGTCCTTTCCCCCGGCTGCGGCTGTGTTCTCCGTGGTTTTTTTTTTTATTTTCTCCCGCGCCTTACGATCGTGCCTCCCAGCCCCTCTTGCAGTCCGGTCCTTTCCCCCCCGGCTGCGGCTGAGTTCTCCGCGTTTTTTTTTAAAATTTCTCCCGCGCCTTACGATCGTCCCAGTCGCTGCGCCTCGCGGCCTCGGTAGCTGCCCAGCCTTTTTCACCGGTCGCGGTCGAGCTCTCTCTCGATGCTGTTGCGTCTCCCAGCCCGCTATTTTCTCCCACGCCTTACGCTGTCCCGGTCGCTGCGCCTCTGGCCCCGACTTCTGTCCGGCTCTTTTCCCCGGCCGTGGTCGAGTTCTCCGCCCTTATATCCTCCGTTTTTTTTATTTTCTCCCCTACTCACAGTCAACGTGGCCGACTTGCTGCTCGTCGCTGATCGGCTTACCCACCACCGTGATAGAAGGGATGATCACTGCCTGTTGCTGATGGAAGGCTTCGTGTCAGAATTCTTCTTTTGCTCTGCAGACCCGAGTCTTCTCTCAGCAGAATGATGAGGGCGGATGCCTCTTCTCGACGCCCGTTAAACTGCCTTGGATGTATCTCTGCCGCAGGGTAAGATCGTACTCGTCGCCACTGTTAAGTCTGTGTGTTACATTGAGAATTACTACACAGACCACAAGAGTAAACTTTAACAGGTCTTTACTAGTCGAAGGTCAGGGCGGAACTGCCCAATAAATCATTACACATGTGAAGTGTGTCAGTGAGTGTGGTGCAATGCGTTTGGGTGAACTGTGCCAGTGAGTGTGGTGCAATGTGTTTGGGTGAAGTGTGTCAGTGAGTGTGGTGCAATGTGTTTGGGTGAAGTGTGTCAGTGAGTGTGGTGCAATGTGTTTGGGTGAAGTGTGCCAGTGAGTGTGGTGCAATGTGTTTGAGTGAAGTGTGTCAGTGAGTGTGGTGCAATGTGTTTGGGTGAAGTGTGTGATGAAATATTTCCATTCATCACTGCCTGTGACTGAGATCGGTTTCAGTGTCATTTCCCTTCCCCCAGACCTCATTGTATTGTGTACTGGAATGTGCTGTATTGTATACTGGAATGTGCTGGAATGTGCTGTGTGTAGGGCTCCGCCCATACCTGGCCCCGTTTGTAAGCTAGCTTCAGTCTAGCCCCAATCTCCAGAAGGACGACATCTCTCTCGCTTACGTGTTTTGTTCTAAGTTAATAAAAGCCTTGTTTTGTTCTGCTACCTTCGAGTCTCGGAATTATTGAGGCACATCAATTTTATTAACTTATTTTTTCAACACTATGGATCAACTCCTGAAACCCGAACGTTTGGATTTGGATCAACATGCTCCGGACGCATCAGCACGCTTCGGACACTGGTTTGAGTGTATGGAATTCTTCCTGGACAATTTCGCAGCCGTCAAAGACGCTACGGACGCTGCAAGGATGAGACTCGGAATTCTGCGGAATTGGGTAAGCCACCGGGTTTACCCCCTCATCCAAGACACCGAGACATACCTGGCCGCCTGCGACATCTTAAAGGCGCATTACCAGCAGCCTACGAATGAGGTGTATGCTAGGCACCTGCTCGCCACCCGCGCACAGCGACCTGGGGAATCGGTGGAGGAGTTCCTAAGCACCCTGAAAATGCTTGGCAAAGACTGCAAGTGCCGAGATGTAAAAGCCGCGGTGTACACTGACGAGCTTGTTCGCGATGCCTTCATCACAGGCCTCAGCTCCATTTACATCCGGCAAAGACTGCTGGAAAAAACGGGGTTGGACCTGAAACAGGCTGCGGACACCGCGCGATCCCTGGATGTGGCCCAGAGAAACTCGGACGCCTACTCTTCAGCCCGCGCCGTCCACGTCGCCACGTGTGCACCGAGGGCGCCGCCATCTTGGAAGGCATCTTCCCCGCCCGACAGCCCGACACCGGCTGGGCCCCGCTCTCCCCCCAGAAGCCCTACGACAGCCGCGACGCATCAGGGACCCAACTGCTACTTCTGCGGGCAGCCAAAGCAGACCAGAAACCTGTGCCTGGCGAAAGGCACCACCTGCTTTAAGTGCGGTAAGAAGGGGCACTTCGGGAAGGTGTGCAGAGGGAACCCCGCCGGAAAACCCGCCACCGCCGCGTGTGCGCCGTGGGAGCGGCCATCTTGGACGCCATCTTGCCCGACCTCGTGGGGTCCGCCATCTTGTGAGCAGACAGCGTGGACACCATCTTGTATCGATCAGGGCCCTACAGTGGCATCGGTCACAGTGGACCAGACCAGGCCGCACCCGCTATCCAGATCAATGGTGGACATCGAGGTAAACGGGTGCCGGGTTAAATGCTTAATTGACAGTGGAAGCACGGAGAGCTTTATCCACCCAGAACTGGCACAACAACTCTCCCTAAAGGTGGTCCCTACTCAGGGTACCATCTCTATGGCTGACAAAACCCAGACATCGACCATTCTGGGTTACTGCATGGTACAATTGTGCGTTAACGGAACTGTATATGATAATTTTAAAGTATTAATCATGAAGAACCTATGTGCGAGCGTGATCTTGGGCCTGGATTTCCAGTGCAACCACCAAAGCATCACGCTCAAGTACGGTGGGTCCCAGCCGTCCCTCACAGTGTGCGGTCTGGCTACCCTGAAGGTAAAGCCGCCTTCGCTATTCGCGAACCTTACCCCTAACTGCCGGCCAATAGCGACCAAAAGCAGGAGGTACAGCTGGGAGGACAGGCGGTTTATCGCGACCGAGGTAGACAGGCTCCTGAAAGAGCGCATTATTGAACGCAGCAACAGCCCGTGGCGCGCCCAAGTGGTAGTGGTAAGGGGTAGCGAGAAGAAACGGATGGTGATCGACTATAGTCAAACGATCAACAGGTACGCCCTACTAGACGCCTACCCGCTACCCCGCATATCAGAAATGGTGAACCAAATCGCCCAATACCGGGTGTTCTCCACCATCGACCTCAAGTCAGCGTACCACCAGCTCCCTATCAGACCAGAGGACCGCCCGTACACCGCCTTCGAGGCGAACGGACGCCTCTACCAATTCCTCAGAGTCCCCTTTGGGGTGACGAATGGGGTCTCGGTCTTCCAGAGGGAGATGGACCGCATGGTCGATGACCACCACTTGCAGGCAACCTTCCCCTACCTCGACAACGTCACCATCTGCGGTCACAACCAGCAGGATCACGACTCGAACCTCGAGAGGTTCCTGAAAACCGCACAAAAACTCAACCTCACCTACAACGAGGACAAGTGCGTTTACAACACCACGCACCTCTGCATATTAGGCAGCGTGGTGGAGAATGGGGAAATCGGACCAGACCCCGACCGATTGCGCCCCCTACGGGAGCTGCCCCTGCCCAACACTCCCAAAGCCCTGAAAAGATGCCTGGGGTTATTTTCTTATTATTCCCAATGGGTCCCCAACTACTCCGACAAAGCCCGCCCCCTCTTGAAAGCATCCTCTTTCCCGCTCTCTGCTGAGGCCCACGCCGCCTTCAAAAGCATTAAGCAGGATATTGAGCGGGCCACGCTACAGGCAGTGGACGAGAACACTCCATTTCAAGTGGAAAGTGATGCGTCTGACTTCGCCTTGGCGGCCACCCTCAACCAGGCGGGGCGGCCCGTAGCTTTCTTCTCGAGGACCCTCCAAGGGCCCGAGATCAGACACTCCTCCGTGGAAAAGGAGGCCCAAGCCATCGTGGAGGCAGTGCGCCACTGGCGCCACTACCTAGCCGGCAAACGCTTCACCCTACTTACCGACCAGCGGTCGGTAGCGTTTATGTTCAATAATAAACAGAGGGGGAAGATTAAAAATGATAAGATTCTTAGGTGGCGGATCGAGCTCTCCACCTTCGAGTACGACATCATTTACCGGCCAGGGGCCCTTAACGAATCCCCTGACGCCCTCTCACGAGGGATGTGTGCCAGCGCCACCGGGGATCGGCTACAGACCCTCCACAACGACCTCTGCCACCCAGGGGTCACGCGGCTGTTCCACTTCATAAAGTCCCGTAACTTACCCTACTCGATTGAGGAAGTTCGGTCCCTGACCAGGAACTGCCGCACTTACGCTGAGTGCAAGCCTCGGTTCTACCGCCCAGATAGAGCCCACTTAATCAAAGCTACACGGCCCTTTGAGAGGCTCAGCTTAGATTTCAAGGGCCCCCTCCCGTCCGTCGACCGCAATGTTTACTTCCTGAACATTGTGGACGAATACTCCCAGTTCCCATTCGCCTTCCCCTGCCCAGACATGACCAGCGCCACGGTCATTAAATGCCTCAACAGCCTGTTCTGCCTGTTCGGTATGCCGAGCTACATCCACACGGATAGGGGGGCGTCCTTCATGAGTGAAGAGCTACGCCAGTACATGCTGTCCAGGGGGATCGCCACGAGCCGTACCACCAGCTACAACCCCCGGGGTAACGGCCAAGTGGAGCGAGAGAACGGGACAGTATGGAAAGCAGTCACTCTAGCTCTAAGGACCAAGGGCCTCCCTATCTCCTGCTGGCAGGAAGTCCTCTCGGATGTGCTCCATTCGATACAGTCGCTATTGTGTACGGCCACTAATACCACGCCTCATGAACGAATGTTTGTCTTTCCCCGGAAATCCACCTCAGGCGTATCCATGCCGTCATGGCTCTCCACCCCAGGTCGGGTACTCGTGCGAAGGCATGTGAGGGGCCACAAGACGGACCCTCTCGTGGAGCCAGTACACCTACTCCACGCCAACCCCCAATATGCATATGTCCGGCACGCCGACGGAAGGGAGGACACCGTGTCCATAAAAGACGTCGCCCCAGCCGGCATCGACAACAACCACGGCAATAGCGGCAACGACGATCACAGCAACTCTTACCTACCCACTACTCTTTCATCACCCCCGGAAGAACACCGACCAACGGCACCCCCACCAACTACCCCTTCAACAACCCTGGCGGCACCCCCGGCAGAGACCCAGGAGGCTACCGGGGACACCCAGCTGACACCCGCGGCACCGCAACAGCCACGTCGGTCGCAGAGGACTATCAAACCCCCGAACAGACTAAATCTATAGAAGGGGTGAATGTGATGAAATATTTCCATTCATCACTGCCTGTGACTGAGATCGGTTTCAGTGTCATTTCCCTTCCCCCAGACCTCATTGTATTGTGTACTGGAATGTGCTGTATTGTATACTGGAATGTGCTGGAATGTGCTGTGTGTAGGGCTCCGCCCATACCTGGCCCCGTTTGTAAGCTAGCTTCAGTCTAGCCCCAATCTCCAGAAGGACGACATCTCTCTCGCTTACGTGTTTCGTTCTAAGTTAATAAAAGCCTTGTTTTGTTCTGCTACCTTCGAGTCTCGGAATTATTGAGGCACATCAATGTGTGTCAGTGAGTGTGGTGCAATGTGTTTGGGTGAAGTGTGTCAGTGAGTGTAGTGCAATGTGTTTGGGTGATGTGCCTGGCATGGTTCGAGTGTGTGTTGACAGTGTGTTCGAGCTGCGAGATGTGGAGTGAGGCTTGCAGCAGTGGTAAGTATGTACAGGTGAGGTGAAGCTATGAATCTGAGGTATGAATTGTGTTTGGTAGCGATTGTTGGTAGTTGAGTGATGTGGGTGTGGTGCATTGAGCAGTGTGTGTGGTTAGTGGTGCAGCTGGTGGGATATGTCATTTGAAGATGAATTCACTGACCTTGACCACGTGTGTGAGGTCATTAAACTTGGGCCCCCTGCTGAGCATTCAGCCACTCAGCAGCGCGCTCAGCGCTCGGCTAAACACCACAATTGTGCAAAGTAGCAACAGCACAAAGTTTACATGCTGCCTGCAGTCCTAGGAATGATGCAATAGCAACCCGCACCCATTTCCGGGGGCTACCAAATTTCTAACCCAATGAGTTCACTACCACCAAACAATCCAGCTCTACTAGTAATGCAAATGAATGCAGGAAAGAGAACGTCATTTCCCAACAACAATGAACGCACATCTACTGACAATAATTAAATGGTAAAAAGTCCTCCCTCCTTCTACCAATCATCAAAGAAAACACCTAGCTACAACTGAAGCAGATTGCTGATGTGCATTTGGAAAATACATAGCAACATGGGAAATACAATAAACAGAAACATGAGAAGTAAATTATTATGGCTGTGATGTTGGTTAAAGCTGTCAGTCTTCAACTCATAGTGTTGAATATTTGATACATGAATATCCCCATCCTCAATGATGGTGGAGCCCAGCACGTGAGTGCAACGACAGAGCTAAAGCGTTTGCAACCATCTTCAGCCAGAAGTGCCGAGTGGATGATCCATATCGGCCTCCTCCCGAGGTCCCCACCACCACAGAATCCAGTCCTCAGCCAATTCGATTCACTCCACGTGATATCAAGAAACGGCTGAGCACACTGGATACAGCAAAGGCTATGGGCCCCGACAACATCCCAGCTATCGTGCTGAAGACTTGTGCTCCAGAACTAGCCGGGCCTCTAGCCAAGCTTTTGCAGTACAGCTACAACACTGGCATCTATCTGACAATGTGGAAAACTGCCCAGGTATGTCCTGTCCAAAAAAAGCAGGACAAATCCAATCCGACCAATTACTGCCCCATCAGACTACTCACAGTCATCAGCAAAGTGATGGAAGGTGTCATCGACAGTGCTATCAAGCAGCACTTACTCACCAATAACCTGCTCACTGATGCCCAGTTTGGGTTCCGCCAAGACCACTCGGCTCCAGACCTCATTATAGCCTTGGTCCAAACATGGACAAAAGAGCTGAATTTCAGAGGTGAGGTGAGAGTGACTGCCCTTGACATCAAGGCAGCATTTGACCGAGTGTGGCATCAAGGAGCCCTAGTAAAACTGAAGTCAATGGGAATCGGGAAGGAAAATTCTCTACTGGTTGGAGTCATACCTAGCACAAAGGAAGATGGTTGTGGTGGTTGGGGGTCAATCATCACAGCCCCAGGACATCGCTGCAGGAGTTTCTCATGGCAGTGTCCTAGGCCCAACCATCTTCAGCTGCTTCATCAATGACCTTCCCTCCATCATAAGGTCAGAATTGGGGATGTTTGCTGATGATTGCACAGTGTTCAGTGCCATTCACAACTCCTCAGATAATGAAGCAGTCCATGCCCATATGCAACAAGACCTGGACAACATTCAGGTCTTGCTGCATGCTAATTCAATACTTAAACACAAAGGCTATTACCCAGTCAGAACTGGAATAATTCACACATATTCAAATATTTTATTTTACACTTAAACATAAAAAATCATTTTTTGAAGGATTTGTTAATGCAGATGACTGACAAGTTGCAGTATACAGTAACTGTCAGGGTTGTATCCTGATGATGGCTCAGGCTGGACTGTTTTGGTCTGATGAAGTTCAGCTCGGTGAAAGGCACTGCAAGGACTTACTGTCAGGGAGCAGGATCTAGATGAAGAAAGCATTTATGCCAGGAAGCTGGATAAGAAATGTCGCCGTTTGATATGTTTGAAACTCACACCTCCTGAGAACAGTGCTAGGCAGCTGGCCAATGCTACTACCCACACTGCATCATTCTCTAGCCATGGAAAGCAAATGTTTTCTCATATCAGTTGCATGCAAGTGTAAAGCTCAGCCACCAACATCTGTGCATCATCTTAGGCCTTTTGGTATTGCTCTTACTTCTGATTCGGAAGGTATAGGATCAAAGAACACATCTGGACTTAAGCACATATATGTTCTATGCTAAGGAGACTTCATTTGCATTGTCAAATTGTATCAAACATTTTCAGCATAATTCAGCTCCAGCTGCTAAGAAGTCTACACCCACCTGTATGGTTGTTGGCAGTGTCAGCTGTGGCTTTGTGAGTAGCACTCTTGCCTTTGAGTCAGAAGGTTGTGGGTTCAAGTCCCACTCCAGGGACTTGAGCACATAATCTAGGCCGACACTCCAGTGCAGTGCTGAGAAAATGTCGCACTGCTGGAGGTGCTGTTCTTGCTCTTCAAATGGAGTATTAACTTGAGGTGGTGTTTTCCTATTCTGGTGGTTCATGCAGATGTTAGAGATCATCATTCCTCTGATGGCAATTTGCGGGCTGCTGCGGGCACAGAATGATTGCTGTATTTGCCTAGATAACAACAGTCAATGCATTTCAAGTGTAACTTAATTTTGTAAAGTGTTCTGAGACATACAGGTACGTTGTAACTATCCAAGTTTCCAATGGTAGCAGAGTCGGCTATGCCAGAAATTATATTGCAGCCAGTATAAAGCCCAAGAGGTGTCAGACTCCTGATGGTGATACTACATCACCTGCCTAAATTCGATTCAGGCAATTCCACAGGCAAATTACACAGCCAAGTTTGCATCAATGTGAAGCTAAAACTAGTTGGAATCAATGCAAAGGTGTAGCAAAATGGACCTGTTAAGAGTTCAATTCATAGCTCTCTTACTGTAATAATTATAGATATTATTAATTGTTATTGTTACACTTTGTAAATCTATTTAGAACAGATGGCCATAATCTTTTTTTTGGTGGTGTTAAGAGTTTATTTGGATCCCATAGAAACCAGTCGGCTCTCCTTGTTGCCGTGGCAGTAATTCTGTAAAAAAAACCTTCATCAAATTTACTTAAATACAAGTCAGTACAACCACCTTAAAAAAACTCTGAACAACTCCCCAAATACCATGCATTCCCTTGCTACAACATCTATTCCAAAGACATATCACAGAATTTTTAAATAGCACTCCTCTCTGAAATTGAGGCCCAAAACTAGTTTGCAATTTTCTCTTAAGTCAGTTCTAACTTTCAAGCACTAATTTATTTTCCTCACATCTCTGTGAGCTCTCTTACATTAACTTCAAACTTCTTTGTGTTGAGATTGAAATGAAAAGGATTGAAGTTGTTTCACTCCATGTTATTGTTTTGACCATAATTGTGCTGCAAGTAAAAACTTATAACAAGCCTGTGGCATTTTTCTTGCTGTGGTTATCAGGGTGGGGGAGCTCGGTGCTGGGAAATTGAATACATTCCACTCCTTACACCCAGTTTCAGCATCAACCACTTCTAGGTCAAAAGTACAATAGGGGTTAGATGTAGTGTAAAGATCCTTTTGCTCTACAACACTCGTTGCCCTAGACTTTCCTCTTGTTTTGGGATGGTTTTGGGAAGGTTTTGCGAAGGCACAGTCAGGAATTTGTGGTGATGAGCCATTCCACCAGCTCCCCGATGACTGCTGCCACTTTTTAAAGATTTTCTACTGGATATGACGGTGGCCAGTGAACAAATTATAGGGTAAGGGCAGGCAAACATCACGCAACACATTTCCCATCAATAACACTTTTATAATGCTGGGCAGCAGGGACACTATTATGTTTCTGGCACCAAGTGATAGAAAAAACATAGAAAAATAGGAGCAGGAGTAGGCCATTCGGCCCTTCGAACCTCATTCGGCCCTTCTAGCCTAATACAAAGTTAACAGAGGTGGGGGGTCCCAAAATAAAGGATTACCTCTGTCCAGTGCAAGCCATCACAGAGCAAATGGTCGCGCTTGACAGGGTGGAAGATTTAAAGTAAATGTTTTAACAGTTATTTCAGCTGGCGCCATGACATACCAAGCTGTGGCAGGAGAAACATTTATTTTCCGAGGTGGGTAACCCGGTGGCCCCAAAAATATTACCAGGAGCCTGTCACCAGCATTCAAATTAGCCGGACCCCAGAAGATCCACTGGGGTGAGAGTAGGGGTACGCCTAAAGACAACCCCTGACATGCTTGCAACAGGTACCCCACCACAGAGGAAAATGTAGAGCCTATGGGCTGGGCTGGGGCGTGTCAGTTGGAAATCGTGTCAGGACCCCTAAGTGAAGTACTGAAAAAGTGGGATTTTCCCCTAATTGGGCAATTGATTTCCTATGTGTGGGAACCCCTGGCCCATTGAGTCTTTTCATACAGAAAGTCGCCTCCGATGATGTCATCAATGCTGCTGGATTTATGGCCTGCAAGCAGCCTTGCTTCTTCTGGAGACTGCAAAGGCTCTGCAAATTGTATGAAGGGGGAGTTGATTTCCCGGCTATGTCCACAATCAAGCAAAAGTGTGCTCCTCGATTTGATGAGCCCTCCCTCCAAGCTCTGGTGCACGGAGCCAGCTGCAATAAGGAGGTGCTGTTCCCTTCCTCAGGGAGAAAAAAGCCAGCCCAGCAGACAAAAACTGTGTGGCTACAAGTGGCCCAGGAGGTCAGCTCCATTTCACTGCGCCGCAGAACCTGGCTACAATGCAGAAAGAGGTTTCATGACCTTCTCCGCACAGGAAAAGTGAGTATGACTTTCCCATCACCCTCAATCTGATTCCCATCGCCTGTGCAGCTTCAGGTGGGTGAGCAGCAGCTTGGAGCTCCTGCTGTTGGTCCTGCAGTTGGTGCTGCTGTTGTTCAGGGTTCTGCTGCTGCCGTGGCTGGTCTTCGTCCGAATCTGATGTCCAGGAGGAAAGGAAATAAATGGTTCCCATTCTTCAGGTCTATGCCTCAGTTGAGGAAGCGCTCATTCAAGGTGCGGAGAGGGGTTTCCCAGGAGGTCACACTGGAGATGGGTGTCAGGCTCCAAACTTCCACAACAATGAGTAGGCCTGCTAAAAGTTCCCCCAGACCTGAGAAAACAAAGTTCTGCCACCTGCAAATGATGATTGCTGAAATCTCCTTTTTAATGGTGGAGCTGCAGCTGTTAGTAAGCAATCCACTTGTGATGCCACCAGGATTCACTGGCGTGGTCCAGAGGAGACGTGCAGCTCATGGGAAAAGTGTTAAAATCAGAAAGGCCTCACAAAATGGGATTATAGAGGCAATTAAGTGGTTATTAAGGGCCTTAAGGGTCAGAAAACACGCATTTGGGAAAATTGCTTGGAGGCAGGATGGAGGCAGATCGGGCCCGCCTGCCATTTTTTGCGATTTTACCACCTCACACGCCTCCAATCCCGTCTTCTCGGGCCTGGCAAAATCAAGCCCTTTAATTCCAATCTCAGAAGCACCAATCACACTTCAGTTTCAGGCTGCAGCCATCTTAATGACATCTCTGAATAAAACTGTCAATTTGTATCAATTAACACCGAATTATCTAATAAATCTAAAGCGAATTATCTGCAGTATTTTACTTTTATTTTATTGTTTAATTCATTGACACTTCTCTTCCAGGAATGCCTTCTTTGAGAGGTTCTGATCTTTACTCCGACAAGATTTTTGTTTGTTTCTTTTACCCTGTTCACCTTCATTGCTATCTGTTTCCCTTCTCGTGTTAACTCTGTTTCTCTCTCCACAGATACTGCCTGACCTGCTGAGTGTTTCCAGCATCTTCTGTTTTTATATTTAACACAGAATTATCACCAGGCATGCTAACAATTTTGCCTACTAGAAACCGAACTCCCTAAATGCACTTTACTTTTGAACCCAATATTGGTGTCATGGAATTTGCCCCCTGTACCACTGGGGCTCAGACAGGCATATCCTCTTTAATGTAGCATACCATACACAGGGAACGGTAATGTGCCTGTTGTGGTCCATCAAACACGCTTCAGCACGGCAGGACCAGTGAGGGCACCTTGGAGGCAGCACTGCAGTAGTGTCACTTCAATTTCTGTAGGACAACTATGATTTGTACAATACTTATAGCTGCTCGTTCCAGCTCCGCTGGGAAAAGCAAGCACTTGTATATGAGGAATCCAAAGCATTAAAAACAACCACATCTATCATAATCCAATTCCACCTTGAGGCATCACTTGTGTCCTACCCTTGAATGTCAGGAAATAAATGCGGTGAGTTTTCAAGGTGGTGCGTTAACTCTTTGAGGCTCGTTGATGCCTTTTTAGTGTAACATCAATTATGGTACAAATAGATTGTATTAAGTCCCGCTTTTCTAGAATTTTCAGAAGAAAAACAAGATTAAATCTTAATCTTAATCGTTAATTTTTTTAAAAAGTAGGTAGCACTTTTTTTGAACAAACCACCATTGTTAGGATTATTTAGGTGTTGGAAATGTTTGGAAAATCCTGCGCAGCGCACATTGAATTTCTGATATACTTTGCCAGTGATGAACTCCCTACGGCAGGCTAAACTGGTAAATTATCTGTAATGTTTTTGTAAGGTAAAAGAAATGAACTGTTCAAAGCGATAGTTTGCTTCCAAAAGTAATAGTCAGAATGCATTCATGCTAACTATTAGTGTAGGGTTGATTACAACAATAACTTGCATTTATAAAGCTCCTTTAACATGAAAACATCCCAAGAAACATTACCAAGTGAGAGAAAAAAAATAGAAAAATAGATTTTTAAAGAAAGACATCTTGGAATCTGGCTGTGTGATCCCGGGGTATGTGTCTGGTCGGCCCTGGAGGGTTCACTCACTTCCTGGCTAGGCTGCTCTTCTCTTGGTGAGCTGGAATTGGTAGGGGGACTATGTGTGGCTTCCTCCCTGGTAATTACGCTGGGTTAGTCAGTTGTATCATGTGGCTGTGGGGCCCTGGGGTTAGTGTCTGGTTAGAACTGTGTGGCTCGTTCACCTCCTGACCAGGCTGATTTACTCCTGGTGAGTTGTCAATGGTGGGGGGAGTGTGGGTCGCTTTTCCCCTGTTAGCCACTCTGGGGCTGTTCCTTCCCCTCTCAGTTATTTCTTTCAGTGTCTTGAAGGCCGTTTCAAAGTTGTCGAGGTTGCCTTGCACTAATATTGTTCCGCTATCGTACATGTTGACAGTCGTGGTTGCCCTGTCCCCTGGTTTCTTAATTTTCATTTTGGACCCATTAGCGGTTCTTTCCTGCTTAACCCTGGTATAGTGTGATTTTATTGCTGTGATCCAAGACGTTGGCTGATCTGAGTAAAAAATGAGATTACATTTTTTCCCAGTGCTGTACCGGTCAGCAAAAATAGTTTCTGGTTTTTCTCTCAGCTGCTCATGCTTGATCGATTTTATAGCATTTTTTCTGGTGTTGGGGGGAATCTGGAAGAGGTTGCTCTCAGTGTCCCTCGGGAGCTGCTGTGGCTCCTCTGATTCGCTCATTATTGGTAGTGTAGAGGTAGAAAGTATTGTTGTTCTTAGAATAAGCTTTTCTGGGGCCCCAGGTTTGGTGTTTCCCTCTCCCTGCTCGCGACCTTTCCCAGTCCCTGGACTCGCTCGCTCTCCAGGCCCTCCCCAGGCCCCGTACTCTGTCCTGGTCTGTGTCTGGGATTTGCTGATTCCCGGTGTCTCCTGGCTGCTCCCCTCCCTCTCAGAGGTCTCTGGGCCTCTGTTTTGGCCCGGCTCCTCGGGTCTTTCTCTGGCTTCAGGCTCCCTCCCCAGGACCCGTACTCACTGTCTGCGCCTGGGAGCTGCTGCCTCACGGTGCCCTCGGGCTGCACCCCTCTTCCTTAGAGGTCTCCAGGCCTCTGTCTCGGTCCGGCTCCTCCGGCCCCTCCCCGGTCCACGGTCCTGTGTTCTGGCCGCCGCTCTGGAGTCGCGCTCCGACCCCCTGCCGCTGTGGCCCCGTGCGGCCGCTGTTGAGTCGCCGCTCTCCTGCTGCTGCAGCCTCCGCCGAGTCACCGCGCTCCGGTTGCCGCTGCGGTCCCGTGCGGCCTCCCCGAGTCACCTCGCTCAGGCTGCCGATGCGGTCCCGTGCGGCCTCCCCGAGTCACCTCGCTCCGGTTGCCGATGCGGTCCCGTGCGGCCTCCCCGAGTCACCTCGCTCCGGCTGCCGATGCGGTCCCGTGCGGCCTCCCCGAGTCACCTCGCTCCGGTTGCCAATGCGGTCCCGTGCGGCCTCCCCGAGTCACCTCGCTCCGGCTGCCGATGCGGTCTCTCTCCTCCTTTAAGACACTCCTTAAAGCCTTTGACCAAGCTTTTGCTCACCTGTCTCATTAGGTCGTAATTTGCGGCACCTACGGGTGATTACGAGGTGCGCACACGCCCTTAAGGGCCACACAAGTTCTGGGTGTAGGCAGGCGCTGTGCATACGCTAAAACCCAGAACTTACGATTTTCTTGACAGGTCGTACAAATCCCCGGAAAAAGGGCATCCGTGGGCAGACCAACATAAGGCCTGCTTTTACCAGCGTAAGAGTTTTAATGAAGTATTCCTTGTCCACATGCAACAAGACCTGGACACCATCCAGGCTTGGACTAATAAGTGGCAAGTAACATTTGCGCCACACAAGTGCCAGGCAATGACCATCTCCAACAAGACAGCTTCTAACCACCACCCCTTGACATTCAACGGGATTATCGTCATTGAATTCCCGCACCATCAACATCACCATTGACCAGAAATTTAATTGGACCAGCCTCATAAATAGAAGTGCAGTTCAGACACTGGGCATTCTGTGACGAATTACTCACCTCCTGACTCCCCAAAGCTTTTCCACCATCTACAAGGCACAAGTCAGGAGTGTGATGGAATACTCTCCACTTGCCTGGATCAGTGCAGCTCCAACAACAGTTTAGAAGCTCAACTGCATCCAGGACAAAGCAGCCCACTTGATCGGCACCCCATCCACCACCTTAAACATTCACTCCCTCCACCATTAGTGCAACATGGCTGCAGTGTATACCATCTACAAAATGTATTGCAGTAACTCACCAAGACATCTTCGACAGCACCTCCAAATCCACGACCTCAACCACCTAAAACAAGGGCAGCAGGCACATGGGAACACCATCACCTCCAAGTTCCCCTCCAAACCATACACCATCATGACCTGGAAATATATCGCCATTCCTTCATTGTCGGTGGGTCATAATCCTGGAACTCCCTCCCTAACAGCACTATGGGAGTACCTTCACCACACGGACTGCAGTGGTTCAAGAGGTGACTCACCACCACTTCATTATCTGAGGAGTTGCCAATGGAACTGAACACTGTGTAATCATCAGTGAACATTCCCACTTCTGACCTTATGATGGAAGGAAATTCATTGATGAAGCAGCTCAAGATGGTTGGGCCTAGGACACTGCCCTGAGGAACTCCTACAGCGATGTCCTGGGGCTGTGATGATTGACCTCCAACAACCACAACTATCTCCCTTTGTGCTAGGTATGAATCCAGCCATGAAGCCTTTTCCCCCTGATCCCCATTGACTTCAATGTTACTAAGGCTCCTTCGTGCCACATTTGGTCAAATGCTGCCTTGATGTCAAGGGCAGTCACTCTCACCTCACCTCTGGAATTCAGCTCCTTTGTCCATGTTTAGACCAAGGCTGTAATGAGGACTGGAGCAGAGTGGTCCTGGCGCAACCCAAACAGCATCAGTGAGCAGGTTATTGGTGAGTAAGTGCTGCTTAATAGCACTGTCGCCGACACCTTCCATCACTTTGCTGATGATTGGGAGTAGTCTGACGGGGTGGGAATTGGCCGGATTGGATTTGTCCTGCTTTTTGTGGACAGGAGATATCTGGGCAATTTTCCACTTTGTCGGGTAGATGCTAGTGTTCTAGCTGTACTGGAAGAGCTTGGCTAGAGGCACGGCTAGTTCTGCAGCACAAATCTTCAGCATAACAGCCGGGATGTTGTCAGGGCCCATAGCCTTTGCTGTATCCAGTGTGCTCAGCCATTTCTTGATATCACGTGAAGCGAATTGAATTGACTGAAGACTGGCATCTGTGATGGTGGGAATCTCAAGAGGAGTCTGAGGTGGATCATCCACTCAGCACTTCTGGCTGAAGATGGTTGTGAATGCTTCAGCCTTGTCTTTTGCACTCATATGTTGGGCTCCGTCATCATTTAGGATGGGGATGTTCATGGAGCCTCCTCCTCCCATTAGTTGTTTAATTGTCCACCACCATTCAAGACTGCATGTGGCAGGACTACAGAGCTTTAATCTGATCCATTGGTTGTGGGATCACTTAGCTCTGCCTATAGAATGCTGCTTCCGTTGTTTTGCATGCATGTAGTCCTATGTTATAGCTTCACCAGGTTGGTACCTCATTTTTAGGTACGCCTGGTGCTGCTCCTGGCATGCTTTTCTATGCTCCTTATTGAACCACGGTTGGTCCCCTGGCTTGATGGTAATGGTAGAGGGATATGCCGGACCATGAGGTTACAGATTGTGGTGGAATACAATTCTGCTGCTGCTGATGGCCCACAGCACCTCATAGATGCCCAGGTTTGGAATTTGTCCCATTTAGCATGGTGGTAGTGCCACGCAACATGATGCAGGATGTCCTCAGTGTGAAGACGGGACTTCATCTCCACAAGGACTATGCGGTGGTCACTCCTACCAATACTGTAATGAACAGATGCATCTGCGACAGGTAGATTGGTGAGGACATGGTTTTTCCCTCGTGTTGGTTCTCTCACCACCTGCCGCAGGCCCAGATTGGCAGCTATGTCCTTCAGGACTCGGCCAGCTCGGTCAGTAGTGGTGCTACCGAGTCACTCTTGGTGATGGACATTGAAGTCCCCCCACCCAGAATACATTCTGTGCCCTTTGCACCCTCAGTACTTCTTCCAAGTGGTGTTCAACATGGAAGAGTACTGATTCATCAGCTGAGGGAGGACAGTAGGTGGTAATCAGCAGGAGGTTTCCTTGCCCATGTATGAGATTTCATGGGGTGCAGAGTCAGTGTTGAGGATTCCCAGGGACACCCACTCCCAACTGTATACCACAGTGGGTCGGGCCGGTGTGACAGGCCATACCCAATGGATGGTGATTGAGGAGTCTGGGATGTTGGCTGAAATGTATAATTTTGTGAGTAGGACTATGTCAGGCTGTTGCTGTTGCACAGCTCTCCAAATTTTGGCACAAGTCTCCAGATGTTAGTGAGGAGGACTTTGCAGGGTCTATCCTGATGTACCCCTGTTGACAGGGGAAGTCAGAGTGGGTCTGTACACAGAGAATCCACAGGTATATTGTTATAAAATACTATTCCTCAGGGCCATGAGCACGCAGCCAACACATATTATAAAATCGCAAACATGCTGACCATGAATTTTCCTTATGCGCTGTCTATGGGGCCCTGTAAAAAGTATTCAGTTATGCGTAAAGTAAAAGTGGTACTGGAGTCCAATGTAATTTTCAGAATAATATTTGTGAACAGTCTCAAAGATGCAAACTGATCTCATTGCGCTCTGTGGCAGCTTCACCAAGCTGGATGCCTCCAGATTTTCTGTCTTGAAAATTTCTGTCTGGGTTAGGCACAGATACAAATGTCAGCTAAGATTGGCCAGCCCAAGTGTCAGCAAGCTAAAATATTTACTCATTAAGAATGCATTGAAATATTTGTGGGATGTGTTAATCTTGCTAATTATATTTTACTGCTCAAAGCTAATTCCTGTTTTCAACTTTGAAATCAGAACATGGTTCAACAGTAACATTATGCAACATTAGATGACTGAAAATCTCCAGAATATTGGATAATCTCAAAGTTGCCATTGTTATGAAGTTACACCCAGCAGAATTATATGCCAAGTGCAAATAAAATATTCTTTATTTTAAAAATCTTCAAGTTGCATTAGCGTGGCACCCACATTGAGGCACATTGGGGTGGATTCTGAGTTTAGGGAGACCCACTCGTGGAGCAAGCCAGCCGTACGACCATACCTGAGGCAAAGAAATGGCCATGATTCTGAGGCCCCAAGAGCAGTGGCCTAGATTATTTTTGTGGAGCCTGGAAGAGCACTCCAAATAATTTCAAACTTACCTAGGCTGGGCCTCTTCGGCTCCATTGTACGTGGAACTGGTCAGAGTGTGCACGGTGCACACTCTGGCCAGTCCCAACCTAAAATGGGAATCAGGGTTCTAGGACACCAATTTGCATATTCAAAGGGGCCTATCGCCTGAAACAGGCAGGTGCTTTGGGCATCTGGTGGTAGGCCCCTTTAAAATAGGGCCGGCCCTATTGCTCAGGTAGGCCGGTAAGGCTACCGACTGCCCCGTTAATGCCAGGCATGAAAATGAGCGTCAATGATGGCATCGGGCACATTGTAGGCATTATTCTTCTACGCCTGATTTTCTGGGGACCCATCATTATATTATTGTCCCCCATTTCTCCCACCTGTGGAATTATCTCCCAGACAGTGTCAAATTCCATCTCCTAGACATAGAAGCTGATAGATGTTTGTTGCAAAGTTAACCATCACTTGCTGCAGCTGGGCTACTGGAACATGCATTGGGTATGAGAAATCTGTTGCCAACTGATACAAATCTTCCTGTGAAAACCAGCATCAAATCTGGGAACCATCTGTCCTCATTACAAGTAGTCTCCAGCTGCACTCTGTTGTCATTGCAGCTACTGTACAAGAAAAAACAAGCAAAGTTTTAGTAACTGGAGACTGAGGTTGTATGAAACTTGTATAAACGGGCCCTCCCAAAAAACAGACACCTGCAAAAAACAGACACTTATTGAGAGACCCAAATAACTTACATGGTAAAATATACAAGAGGCACTCTGAAACTACGGACACTCGCAAATTACAAATTACATATACCCTTCAATTCACCAAGTCCTTTTACAACTTAAAACACAGAATACAGCCTGCTGCACATGGAATGTTCACTGAGTCAGGATCACTGGAGCTTCCCCTTGGACCTTGTTTCTGTGCTGCCCACAAATTCTCGTGAGGTCAGTGTATGCCGGTCAGTGCAAGGCAGCAGCGGGTTTTGTGAAAGAAATGGCTTTTGTGGAATGGGGGGCTTATTACCCAGCATGCATAGCAGCAGAGAACCTGCTCTGTCTCTGGGATTGAATTCTTGCACGGCTCTATCCCGCTATGGATGCTGGGTAAAAAAAAATCCCCATTCTACTGAAAGGATTTACAGTACATACAATGACCATTTTGAAAATAAGGACACCTACAAAAAAAGGGCAGCTGATGCCAGTCCCTGAGGATTCACAGGATTCACTGTAACTGTGTCAGCTGTGGCTCAGTGGGTAGCACTTCTTGCCTCTGATTCAGAAGTTCATGGCTTCAAGTCCCTACTCCAGAAACAAAATTCCAGGCTGACACTCCAATGCAGTACTGAGGGAGAGCTGCATTGTTGGAGGTGCCGTCTTTCGGCTGAGATGTTAAACCGAGGCCCCGCCTGCCCTCTCAGGTGAACATAAAAAATCCCATGGCACTATATTCAAAATCATGAGAGGTCTGGACAGCGTAGATAGAGGGAAACTGTTCCTATTGGCAGAAGGGTTGAGAACCAGAGGACACAGATTTAAGGTAATTAGCAAAAGAACCAAAGGCGACGTAAGAAAAAACTTTTTTAAGCAGTGAGTGGTTAAGATCTGGAATGTACTGCCTGAAAGGGTGGTGGAGGCAGACTCAATCACGGCTTTCAAAATGGGGTTGGATAAGTACCTGAAGGAAAGAAGTTTGCAGGGCTACGGGGAAAGGGCGGGGGAGTGGGACTAGCTGAAGTGCTCTTGCAGAGAGCTGGCACAGGCTCGACGGGCTGAATGGCCTTTTTCCGTGCTGTAACCATTCTATGATTCTAAGAGCAGGGGAGTTATCCTTGGTGTCCTGGCCAATATTTTAACCCTCAATCAATCTCACAAAAGAACCAGATTATCTGGTCATTTTCACATTGGTGGTAGCTTGCTGTGTGCAAATAGGCTGCTGCTTTGGGACGTCCGGAAGTCATGAAAGGTGCTATATAAATGCAAGCCTTTCTTTCTTGCATGCACAAGTGAGGTTAGAGGCCTACTCACAGAGCCCCATACTGAGGTTCACAAGCACCTTCAGCTTACAAAGCTTGCACATATAGGGCTGTATTTTACCAACCTCGGCGGGTCCGGGGCGGGCGACGTCCTTAGCGAGTCCTGACCCCGCAGAGGTGTCGATATCGGCCTCCGACATGATTTTACCTTGCTTGGGCTTGTTAAGCCTGCCCTGCGAGGTTCCCAGCCAATTAAAAGGAAGCAGGTCTGTTGACGTCATTTGATGACACGTCATCAGCCAGTTTCCTTAAAGGGGCCATGTCCACATTCATTTTGACAGCTGTGCTCTCAGTGTTCTACAGCATTGAGGTGCTGCAAACACTGACAAGCACTGCACAAAGGTGCACGGCTGCACCCAGGCTCTGCCATGATTCTCTCCATATGCTTATGGAGGGAGTCACAGCACGCAGGGATGTTCTCTTCCCTTCCAATGGGCGGAAGAGACCTCCCCAGGAGACCAACGCAGCCTGGTTGCACATTGCAGAGAAGGACACAAGCAGGGATGTGGTCAGGAGGACCAGGCTGCAGTGGCACAAACCTTTCAATGATCTCAGTAGGTCACGAAACGTTACTGCAAAGTCACACTCAACCTCATCCTGCTGTGCCACTCATCACATCCCCATCACTCTGCCTTCCTTACCCTATTCCTGCACATCCTTACTCACACCAACTTACCTTGCACCTCCACCCATCCCTCGCTATCTACATTATCACATTCCCATCTCACTAGCCACCCGTCACACTCACCCTCACTTTAGTCCAATCATACCAACTAACAACACACAAGGGTAGGCAGGTGGGCATTGTCGCCAATGTTCATGTGAAGTTTCCGTTAATGTGGTGTCAAACATTTAAATCTTTATTTTCAACACTTTGCCTTCTTGGACAGATCTGTGTGCACATTTAGAAGTGGCTCAGTGAGTTGCAGTGAATGGTAAGTATTAACCATTACCCCACGCAATGGTGATGAGTGTGAAAGGAATGGCTTGGGCATTGTAGGAATGTTTTATGGTGATGGTGTGGGGTGGTGCATCATGTAGCAGCCAGGGTGTACAGCGTCAAGTGAAGTAAATCTGACCATGGTGAGGCCATCCCTGGCGTCCAAGGCAGCAATGTGTTCGGGTGCTAATGCCCTCTGTCCTGTGCAGCATCAGTTGATTGCGGAGAAGATTGGTGCTGTTGTTAGTGCTGCTGGTGTGCCTGTTGATGCTGGTGTTGGGGCTGATCATGGTGGGATTCTGATGACCAAGGTGAGATAGTTTCAAGGGCACCGATGCTGATATAATAGATGACAGGTGAACTTGAGATGACAGAAGCGATCTGTCAATGGTGAGAGAGGTTGTTCCAATGAGGAGTACTCCTGCTCCTATTTTTCTATGTTTCTAAAGAGGAAAAGGCCATTTAACGCAACACACCCACACCTTTTATGATAGATCTTAAACGCACATCCCCACCTCTTCACCATATCCATTTATTTTATCTTTCTCCAGAAACACAATTAGGGAGAAGAACCTTCTGACTGCAATGAGCTTTTGGAACACCTCCATGATTTTGCTAGAAATAGTAAACAATAAAAACCTTCCCATGATGTTTACGATGTCACTGACACTTAACAACAGGAGCTAATCTTTGCATCAAGAGGTGGAAACTCCTTTAGGCCCTTTTTCAGGCCTGGAATGGGCACTGCGCACAAAGTGTGCACCCCAACCAGGAGTACCGAGGAGCCCGAAATTGGGTTTCGAGCCTCAGTGACATTATTTGGCTGCCTGCCATGCCTCCACAGGCAGCTCACCCATTTTAAGGCCGCTTGCCCAATGGCAGGTCCTGGGGTGGGGGGGGCAGGGGGGTAGAGCAGCAATGTGGTGGTGGTGGGGGGGTGGAGTTGCTGATTGGAGTCAGGGGAGCACTCCTGGCTCTACAGGAGTGTTTTCTTTTTAATTTTCTAACTTTTTGGTAACAACTGCTGAAACACCCTGAGCAGAGGGTTCTCTCTCAGCGTCTGCAATGTCCAATTTGGCAGAGGGGGCCTTAAACAGGCATTAGACCTCTCATTTATATAACAGCTGATTTAGGCAGTCACTAGGGACACCTGAAAAATGGCCCGACCCAATGTTGAGTCGGACATCTTTCTGTCATCCTTTGGGTGCGGGAAAAATCGGCACAATGAGATCCAATGGCTACCCCCAAGTTCTCTCTCGAACCAATTTATATTATTTGTTTCAATAGCCTGCACCCTTAACTTATTCTACATGTAGAGTCCCTGTAGGTATCTAATAGTGTTACAGGTGACTTATACTTTGACACGCATAAGGCTAATCTCCTGACTTTGAGCACCTAGAGGGAGTGTGCGAGGCACCCCACCCGCAGCATAAAGTCACAAGATTTCCCCGATCGTAATATTTATGGACTGTAACAATGCAGGGTTGTAATTGCTGATCCGATGAGAGGTCATCAACCTGAACCATTTTCCTCTCTCCACAGACGCTGCCTGGCCTGCTGAGCGTTTCCAGCATAGCGCATCCTTTGCTCCTCAACAAAGTTAGAAGTCAAGCTAGAACAGACATACAAATGTATATTAACCTGTTTGCATGGGACTCATTTATTCTGGTCTGCTATACAAAAGCTATTAAAGTCGCACTTCACATCCTGCTCAGTGACTGCGGAATAAGTAATTATTTGCCGACATTATATTGAAGAGAGAGATTGTAATTGATTTGGCACTTTGAACAGCTGTAGAATTTCTCATTTCATTTACAGAATTTTGAGACCATGATTTATTCAGAGGATGGCTCTGTAAATGTTTTTCTTTTGTGCACATGTATTATTCAACTAGATCAAAATTTGACTGGAATGGTAGGTGACCTTTCCACTCTAATACCGTCCTAATTCAGGTTTATCTGCACTTCAAAGAGACAGCAACCTTCTTGTCTTTTCTCAATCAGAAAATAAATTCAGAAATCTTGTTCCTCTTAATGACATTGTGAATTAGAAACGTTTTATCAGTAGAGCTATTGTAATGTATATACCTTTAAGGGGGGAACTACTTTTTACAGCTCATGTATACTGTAGTACCAGCAGTGACCACACCTGTATATAGCACTGAGTAGTAATCTGTACAGGCAGTTCCACTATGAGCCACGTTGAGTAAACACATGTTGTACCGTTTCTCCTGCAGTCTGTGTCTTATTATACCCAGACACAACATTGGCGACAAGGCAAGTTCGAACCTACCTGCAACTCTGCATCACCTCCCGGGGATTCGTTCCTGGAGATCAGTGGATTGGAGGTCAAGGCCAGAGACTCGGGCGTCGACCACGGGCAACCGCCCAGTCATCCAGCAGAGACTCGAGAATTGCGGGGAAGGCTGTCGAGAGCCAGGCTTGGTTTTCCAGTCAAGGTGGTCCAGCAAAATGGGCTGGCAACAGGTAGTGCGCAGACCCTTCCTGGACAGCGGCGGGGTAGAGCCCGACCGGGCAGCACAGCAAAGGGCCGAGCAGCGTCAACGGGGGAGAGAGAGAGAGGGCAGAGCACACAGGGTGCAGCCGGTATTCAGGGGCCGAGCAGCGTCGGAGAGAGGGAGAGAGAGACGCGCAGAAAACTGCGAGGCGCCGCCATTGCCATAAGGACCGCCGAGAGCGGCGTTGGCAGCAGCGCAGGAGAAGCACGCAAAACCTACAAGGCGCCGCCATTGCCACAAGAACCGCCGGGAGCGGCGTTGGCAGCAGCGGGGGAGGAAGGAAAGCGCGGGAGACGCCATTTTAAGCCATTGGGAGACGCCATTTTAAAGCACACCCAAAATGCCGAAGAGTGGCAGTATCACCGCATTTGACAATGAAGTCGAAGATTGGACTACATATGTCGAATGAATAGAGGTGTACTGCAAGGCAAATGAGGTGTCAGATGACAAGAAAGTGTCGGTATTGTTAAATTTAATGGATGCAAAGATGTATGGTTTATTACGAAATCTAGTAACCCCAACGAAGCCAATGGAAAAGAGTTTTGAAGACATAGAAATGATACTACAGGGACATTTAAACCCCACACCACTGCTGATAGCAGAAAGATTCCAGTTTCACAAACGGAACCAGCATAAGGATGAAAGCAATGCTGATTATTTAACAGAACTGCGCAAACTATCGAAACACTGCCAGTTTGGAGCGGGACTGGCAGATACCTTAAGGGACAAGTTTGTGTGTGGGCTTCAAAGTGAAGGAACCCAGAAACGGCTTTTATCTGAAAAGGACCTTACGCTGAAAAAGGCTTTCAGCATTGCGGTATCATATGAAGCAGCAGCACGGGGCGCTGCAGAGATACAACAGAGACCGCAAGAATATGGCACAAACGAAATGTCATATGGAACAGAGAAGTGCTATCGCTGCGGCAGATCAACACACGACCAGAATGATTGCTGGTTCAAAGACAAAGTGTGCAGACAGTGTGGAAAAGTAGGACACATAGCACGAGTCTGCAGGTTGGGAAAGAAAACCAGCAATAAGAAACCTACCAAAGGAAAGTACAAGAAGGTACATAAGATGACGGAGAATAGTTCAGACGAACAAAAGAGTGATAACGACTCCAAAAGCTGACTGAGTTGTCTGAAACTACATAATGTGATCACAATGGAGGATCACCGAACCATTTGGGTCACTCTCAAGATAGCAGGAATCCAGGTAAAGATGGAATTGGACACAGGATCAGCCCTAACAGTCATAAGCCGATGGGACTACGAGCGGCTATTCTCACACATACACTTGAGAGACACAAAAATTATTTTGAAGACGTGCACGGGGCAAAAAGTCTACCCCAAAGGAGAAATAAGGGTGAACGTTATATATAACGGTAAGGAAACACCAAAACTAGACCTGTATGTATTGCAAGATGGAGGACCACCATTACTGGGACGTGAATGGATCCGGAAAATACAACTGGATTGGCATTCCATACAGGCACTGACTGTGGCTGACAAAAAGGATGACGACGTCACACCTGGGCGACTGTCAAAGATCCTAACTGATGCGAAAGAAGTGTTCCAGCAAGGACTTGGAACACTAAAAGGCATGACAGCGACGATTAAAATTGAAGAAAACGCAAGCCCAAAATTTTTTAAGCCCAGACCGGTACCTTATGCGATCCGCCCAGCCATCAAAGCAGAGCTGGCAGGTTTGGAACGTTCAGGAGTACTGTCCAAAGTGGACTGGAGCGAGTGGGCTACACCCATCGTCCCTGTGATGAAAAAGTCGTTGAGCAGCACGCCTGGGGAACCAAGGAAGGTTCGCATCTGTGGGGACTTTAAGGTAACAGTGAACCCGGTCCTTCACACCGTACAATATCCACATCCGCGGCTTGAAGATATTTTCGCCTCGCTATCTGGAGGGAAACGCTTCACTAAGATTGATCTGGCCCAGGCGTACCTGCAAATGGAGGTAGAAGAAGCATCAAAAAAATACTTCACAATCAACACCCATAAAGGTCTCTACCAATACAACCGGCTGGTATTCGGGGTAGCATCAGCTCCGGCTATTTGGCAGAGGGCAATGGAACAAGTCCTGCAAGGGATCCCAGGGACCCAGTGTTATTTGGACGACATCCTGGTCACGGGCGAAAATGACAGTGATCACCTTGCCAACCTGGAGCAGGTGCTCACTAGATTGCAGGAATATGGGCTCCGAGCTAACCGCCCCAAATGCGAGTTTTTTAGAAAACAGATCTCGTATTTGTTATGTCCGTGTATCTTAATGTTGTGTCCTTCAATAATCAGACAACAGACTGCAGGGAATGATTCAACAGGTGTTTACTGAATGAGGGTTACTCTAGAACTAATTGTACAGATCACTACTCAGGGTTTATATACAGGTGTGGTCACTGCCGGTACTACAGTATACAGGAGCTGTAAAAAGTAGTTCTCTCCCTTAAAGGTACATACATTACAATTCCTCCCCTTTTAGATTAACAGTACCATAATACTCATTCAACAATTAACATTTTTAACATGCAACATTAGCTGAAAATAGTCTATTTATATATTCAGTCTTTGGGGAGGCCTCCTGATCCTGTCCGGATAGCGCCTTTCCCGAGTGTCTTGCTCTTGGTGCGGAGGCGATTCTGGCCCCCTGTCGTCAGTTGATTCATCAGCTTTCAATGCTACTGTTTCTGGGGTAGATGCGACCTGTACGTCGGGTTCATCACCAGGTACGTATGGGTGAGGCATGGGGTTGACTTGTTCCTGTGACTCTAGGATCTGGTCAGCATGGCGTCTCACGATGCTCTCCCCAACGTCCACTGTGTACATTAGTGGGCCCTGCCGTGTGCATATCGTTCCTGGCTGCCATTTTTCTGTTCGGTAGCCGCGGGCCAAGACTGGTTGCCCTACATTGAATCTCCTTGTTGGCTTCTCATGGATGTGCTGGAATTGCTTACTCTCAACATCTCTTTGTACGTTTGGTCTGAGCAAATCCAGGCGAGATCTTAACCTTCAGTTAAAGAACATCATGGCTGGAGCCTGGTTGGTGACTGCATGTGTCACATTCCGGTAGGCGAACAGGAAATTGTCCACCTTGTGCTGCAGCGGAATGTTGTCATTGTACATAGCCTTTATTGCCTTCTTAAAGGTTTGTACGAACCTCTCAGCCAACCCATTTGTGGCTGGATGATACGGGGCGGATGTGTAATGCCTTACCCCATTCTTTTTCAAGAACCTCCAGAACTCTTCGGACACAAACTGTGGTCCGTTGTCGGAGCAAATCTGTTCTGGCAAGCCATTCCTGGCAAAAATGGTCCGTAGGACTGCAATAGTTTTCTCCGTGGTGGTGGAGGACATTTGGATGACCTCAGGCCATTTCGAGTGCGCATCCACGGCTATTAAAAACATTGAGTCCATGAATGGACCAGCAAAATCAATATGCACCCGTTGCCATGGAGATGAGGGCCACTCCCATGGGTGTAGAGGGGCCTGTGTTGGTGCATTTTGGACTTTCTGGCATCCTGAGCAGCTCTTGGTCAGGTCCTCGATTTGTTTATCGATTCCCGGCCACCACACATAAGTCCTGGCTAGGCTTTTCATTTTTACCCCTCCCAGATGACCCTCATGAAGCTCATTGAGCACTCTATCCCTTAACTTGGGTGGAATTACCACTCGGGATCCACACATCAAGGTCCCCCAGCACACTGACAGCTGTTCTCTCCTTGTCCAGAATGCTGGCAACAGTGAGTCGCCATGTGCTAGCCATCCCTTCAACGTCAAATCATATACCCGAGACAGTGTCAGGTCATTTCGGGTTTCATTTTCGATACAAGCATTAGTTACCGGTAGGTATTCAACTATAGTCGAATGGAATATTTTGACAGGATCCACTGCTGGTGCTTCCTCCGCAGTAGGCAGTGGCAGGCGTGATAGCCCGTCAGCATTTCCATGCTGTTTTGTGCCCTTATATTCGTAGTGTATGTACCTTTAAGAGCCCCTGTGTACTGTAATACCGGTAGTGACCACTCGGGTATATAAGCCTGTATAGCGTCTTGTATCTTTTAGTTCAGCCCTGACCTTCGACTAGTAAAGACCTGTTAAAGTTATTCTTGTGGTCTGTGTGCAGTGATTCATATTAACCATAACTGGAACACACAGACTTAACAGTGGCGATGAGTACGATCTTACCCTGCGGCAGAGATACATCCAAGGCAGTTTAACGGGCGTCGAGAAGAGGCATCCGCCCTCATCATCCTGCTGAGAAAAGACTCGGGTCTGAAGAGCAAGGAAGAATCCTGACACGAAGCCTTCCATCAGCAACAGGCAGTGATCATCCCTTCTATCACGGTGGTGGGTAAGCCGATCAGCGACGAGCAGCAAGTCGGCCACGTTGGCTGTGAAGTAGGGGCGGGAAAAACGGAGGATATAAGGGCAGAGAACTCGACCACGGCCGGGGAAAAGAGCCGGACAGAAGTCGGGGCCAGAGGCGCTGAGACTGGGGCAGCGTAAGGCACGGGAGCCGCGGTGAATGCAAACGCAGCCAGTGTAAAAGACCGGGCTGCAAGTGGGCTGGGAGACGCAACAGCGTCGAGAGAGAGCTCGACCGCGACCGGTGAAAAAGGCCGGGCAGCTACCGAGGTCGCGAGGTGCAGCGACCGGGACAGCGTAAGGCGCGGGAGAAAATTAAAAAAAAACGCGGAGAACTCAGCCGCAGCCGAGGGAAAGGACCGGACTGCAAGAGGGGCTGGGAGGCACGATTTGAGAACCGCTGGGGAGGACGAACGCAGCAATACAGCAATCGCCATTACAGCCAGCGGGGGAGAAAGGCAAACGCGGGAAGCCACCATTTTCGTAGGCGGGGGAAGAAGACAAGCGCGGGAAACCGCCATTTAAAAAAAAAAAATTAAAGAAAAATTTCTTTTTGTTTCTCAAGAAGATTGCGAGGATGCCTAAGCGCGGTAACATCAACGATTTCGATCCCGATGTTGAAGATTGGGCCACGTATGTAGAATGCATAGAGATTTATTGTAAGGCAAATAAAATATCCGATGAAGATAAAGCACTAACCTTACTAAACTCAATGGGTGCGAAGACATACGGGCTATTGAAGCATCTTCTATCACCAGCTAAACCGGCGGATCAGGCTTTCGCTAATATTGTTGCTGTCCTGAGAAATCATTTGAACCCCACACCGCTGATGTTAGCGGAACGATTTAAATTTTATGCGAGAACGCAACTGAAAGAGGAAAGCAACGCGGAGTATTTAATTTAACTGCGTAAGCTAGCGAAATACTGTCAGTTTGGGGAAAGACTGACAGAGGCACTGAGAGACAAATTCGTGTGTGGATTGTCGAAAGAAGGAACACAAAAGCGGCTGCTTGAAGAGAATGATCTTACACTTGATAAGGCTGTCACTATTGCAGCATCGCACGAAGCCGCAGCGAGAGGCACTGCGGAAATGCAGCTGACGGCAGCGGTACTCAGCGTAGATCAAATGGCTTTGGGTACAACGAAATGTTATCGTTGTGGAAAGACAACACACGATCAGAACCAATGCTGGTTTAAAAACCAGGAATGTAGAAAATGTGGCAAGCTTGGTCACATAGCTAAAGTATGCCGGTCAGGAAAGAAGACCAGCAACAAAAAGTCACCGCAGGAAAAGTGCAGAAAGGTACATAAGGTGGCTGAGAAGAGTTCGGATGAACAGAATTCGGATTCAGACTCCAACAGCAAGGAACTGGGTAGTCTGAGAATTCACAATGTGAGTAAGGAAGCTGACCTACAAACTATCTGGGTCACACTGCAGATAGCAGGAGTCCAAGTGAAAATGGAATTGGACACCGGATCGGCGTTGACGGTCATGAATAAGCAAGATTACAAAAGGTTATTCACACATATTCCCCTACGGGATACGGAGATAGTATTGCAGGCATACACGGGGCAAAGAGTATACCCCATCGGAAAGATAAAAGTCAAGGTGATACACAAGGGCAAAGAACACCAAGGAATGGACTTATATGTACTACCTGAGGGAGGTCCACCACTTCTGGGACGGGAGTGGATCAGGAAAATAAATATGGACTGGCACTCCCTAAAAGCAATAACGGTAGATTCTGGAAAAAAAGATGTCAAACCTGAACGATTGTCCAGAATATTGGATGAGGCTAAAGAGGTGTTCCAACAGGGACTGGGAACACTGAGAGGAATTAAGGCAAAAATCAAGATTGCAGAACATGCAAACCCAAAATTTTTCAAAGCCAGACCGGTACCTTATGCGATACGACCTGCTGTGGAAGCTGAGCTGGAAGGGCTAGAACGTTCAGGAGTACTGTCTAAGGTGGACTGGAGTGAGTGGGCCACGCCCATTGTTCCCGTCATGAAGCGTTCATCGAGTAACAAGCCAGGGGAACCGGGGAAGGTCCGCATCTGTGGAGACTTCAAGATCACAGTTAATCCAGTGCTTCACACGGTGCAATATCCGCTTCCGCGGATTGAGGATATCTTTGCTTCATTGTCTGGCGGGAAACACTTCACCAAGATAGACCTGGCGCAAGTGTACTTACAGATGGAAGTTGAGGAAGAGTCGCGCCAGTATCTCACAATCAACACGCACAGAGGCTTGTATCGATATAATAGGCTGGTTTTTGGAGTGGCTTCGGCTCCAGCAATTTGGCAGAGGGCCATGGAGCAGGTATTACAGGGAATTCCAAGCACTCAATGTTACTTGAACGATATCCTGATTACAGGAGATGACGATGAGGAACACCTTGCAAATTTGAAACTGGTGCTCACCAGATTGAAGGAATATGGACTTCGAGTTAATCGCCAGAAATGTGAGTTCTTTCAGAAACGGATCTCGTACTTGTAGTGTATGTAACTGTTCTACCTTTAAGAGAACTATTTTAGGTGTGGCACTACTTTATCCTGGCTGCTGTATACTGTAATACCGACGGTGACCACACCGGTATGTAAGTGCTGTGGCAGAATTTATTGGGCAGATTTGCCCTGACCTTCGAATAGTAAAGTCCTGTTTAAGTTACTCTTGTAGTCTGTGTATTACTTCGCTATACAACCCACAGACTTTACAGTGGCGACGAGTTCGATCTTACCCTGCGGCAACAATACTTCTGAAGAAGTAAACGAGCGTCGAGAAGAGGCACCCGCCCTCGTCGTTTTGCTGAGAGAAAACTCGAGTCTGCAGACCAAGAAAGGAGGAAGATTTCAAACACGAAATCTTCCATCAGCAACAGGCACGGATTGTCCCTTCTGCCACGGTGGTGAGTGAGCCGATCAACACGAGAAGCAAGTCGGCCACGGTGACTGTGAGTAAAGGGAAAATAGAAACAAATAAACGGAGGATAAGGGCGGTGCACTCGACCACGGTCGAGGGGGAAAGGAGCCGGACAGAAGTCGGGCCCAGAGGCGCTGAGACTGGGGCAGCGTGGAGCAGGAGCCGCGGTACAAGCGGGCTGGGGAGCATCGTGAGACGGCTAGACCGCGACGGCGAAAAAGGCCGGACAACTACCGCGACCACGAGGCGCTGCGACCGGGATCATAAGGCGTGGGAAGATATAAAAATAAATAAGCCACGGAGAACTCAGCCGCAGCCGGGGAGGAAAGCACCGGACTGCGAGAAGCTGGGAGGCGCGATTGGGGTGAAAAAGGCCAGACAGTGATTGAGGCCACGAAGCGCTGCGACCGGATCGTAAGGCGCGGGACGATATAAAATAAATAAACCGCGGAGAACGTAGCCGCAGCCGGGGAGGGAAGCACCGGACTGCGAGAGGGCTGGAGGCGCGATTGGGAGCCCGAGCGAGCGGGAGAGACAGAGCCCGAGCAAGGAAGGCTGAGCGAGATCCAGCCCAGCGGCTGAAACTGTTCGCCGCCGACGGGTTGTACCCAGCACCGGCTGCCCTGCCAAGAGAAGGGAACGTGCTGAAGCCGACGCGCAGGCTGCAAACCCGAAAGCCAGCGGCCGTCGCCCGAGGGAAGCTTACCCCTCCTGCCAGGGGAAGAAACGCGGGAAGCCGCCAGTAGGCGGGGAAGAAGACAGAAGCGGGAACTGCCATTTTTAAAGTGGGCGGGGAAAGAAGATAAGCGCGGGAAACCGCCATCTGGAAAAAAAAAGTTAAAGAATATTGTTGTTGTTTCTCAGGAAGAGTGTGAAGATGCCTAAGCATAGTAACAGCAACGGTTTCAATGCCGAGGTGGAAGACTGGCCCACGTATGTAGAACGCATCGAGATATATTGTACGGCTAATAAGATAGCAAATTATGAAAAAGCTCTAACCTTATTAAACTCAATGGGTGCGAAGACATACGGGCTATTGAAGCATCTTCTAGCACCAGTTAAACCGGCGGATCAAACCTTTGATAATATTGTTGCTGTTCTGAAGGATCACTTGAACCCCACACCGCTGATGTTGGCAGAACTATTCAAATTTTATGCGAGAACGCAACGGAAAGATGAAAGCAACGCGGAATACTTGGTCGAACTGCGTAGGCTAGCGAAATACTGCCAGTTTGGAGGAAATCTGACAGAGGCATTGCGAGACAAGTTCGTGTGTGGGTTGTCGAAGGAAGGAACGCAAAAGCGACTGCTCGAAGAGAACGACCTTACACTGGATAGGGCTGTCCTTATTGCAGCATCACACGAAGCAGCAGCGAAAGGAACTGCGGAAATGCAGCTGAAGGCAGCGGTCCTCAGTGTGGATCAAATTACTTCGGGTGCAACGAAATGTTATCGTTGTGGGAAGACAACACACGACCAGAACCAATGCTGGTTTAAAAACCAGGACTGTAGGAAATGTGGCAAACTGGGTCACATAGCCAAAGTATGCCGGTCAGGGAAGAAGACCAACAACCGAAAAAAAAAGCCATCACAGGAAAAGTACAACAAAGTACACAAGGTGGTTGAGAAGAGTTCAGATGAACAGAATTCGGATTCAGACCCAAGCGGCCAGGAACTGGGTGGTCTGAGAATTCATAATGTGAGTAAGGAAGCTGACCTACAAACTATCTGGGTCATGCTAAAAATAGCCGGAGTCCAAGTGAGAATGGAATTGGACACTGGATCAGCCCTATCAGTCATAAATCGAAGGGATTACAACCGGCTATTCTCACATATACCCTTGAGAGATACCAAGTTCGTATTGCAGACATACACGGGGCATAAAGTATACCCCATGGGAAAGATAAGAGTCAAGGTGAGAGACAGGGGCAAAGAACACCCCGGAATGGACTTATACGTACTACCTGAGAGAGGACCACCACTTCTAGGACGGGAGTGGATCAAGAAAATAGACATGGAATAGCACTACCTCAAAGCAATAACGAGTGAGGACTCGGGGCAGACAATCAGCTCAGACTCTGAAACGGATGACGATAAGACCAGCCCAAGCATGAAAGACAAGTCTAAAATGAACTTGCTGACTAAGGTTGGTAGAACGAATGTGGGCCTAAAGGCTTATGCTCCAGAGGAGAACAAAGTTTCAGAACAGAATTCCTCTGAACAACAACAACATAGCTTGACAGAGAATTCTGAGTCTGTTCAAGTTACAGACATATATATTACTGAGGAACATCGAGCTCGAACGCAAACTTATTTCAGATTACGACAGCAATTAGAACAATTGAATTGCCGTCTCGAGCAAGAGATGAAAGCAATGAAAAAGTTCTATGATACCGAATGGGAGAATCTGGAAAGACAACAGAAGCAGCTGGGGAAGAAAAGGGAGCAGGAGCACACAAACCGTCTGCACGAGGAGGCCAAACGAATCAAAGCTGATTCGGCTTCTGAAGGGGCGTGCTCCAATCCGGTGGAACAAGATGTGCCGCAACTGAAGGCACTGGTTAGCAGGTTGCAGGCAGAAAAAGCTGAGTTGGTCGACATGACTTCCGAGCTCCTACTGAAGTTGGGTGCAGCATCACCGGACGATTCATTTGTGGAAATTCGAATGATGGGGGCTGCGGATGATGGCAAAGTAGAAGCAGCAAAGGAGCCCCAGGACAAGGTTCTAAACAGCCCTGCAGCTAATGGGAAAGGGATGAGGACAGAAGAGTTAACAGTCAGCCAACTCCTCCAGGGCAAGGTTATAAACAGCCCTGTAGTTAATGGAAAAGGGATGATGGCAGAAGAGTTAACAGTCAGCCAACTCATTCATATGCTGAGGGATACAACTCTAAAATGGGAAAAACTTAAATACGAGCCTCAATCTTCAAAGGGAAGGGAGCTCTCAAAAGTCATTGGAAGAGCTGAGGTGGCAACCCAGACTGAGAAGTCTGCAGCAGAACAGCCCTTGGATGCCAAAAGTACGCTGACGCACGGCAATGTAGAACAACAGAATACTGAAACAGCTACTTCAGTAGAGGGATTGAATAGTCCGATCAATCAATCTCCGAATGAAGTTGAAGTATTGAAATCACAAATGAGGTCATTAGTAAAAGACTTGCAGGAAGCCCAGAAAAAGCGGGATGAATCTGAACGCATGATGAAGTCTCTTCAGGACAGATGTCGGGATTTGGAACAAAAGTCGGCTAACGTCCAGCTGGGTAAGGAGGAAATAGAAGACCCTCTCGCGGGCCTAGCTCAGGACGACACCGAATATTACCATGATCTGTTGAGTGACACTGAATATTACGAGGACCTGGTCTGCCCAGCTTGTGCCGAGAACTCCCAAAGTGCCGAAATCAGGATGAATCACTTAAAGTCTAAGGAACATAGGGAGATGGTGGCGTTACAGCTGGCAGCTGACAATGGAGCCCCGAGAGTCTCCAAGAAGCAAAAAAGGAAAAGACGAAGCAGAAGATGATAACCATCTGAACCATTATTACCTCTACCCGATCACACACGTGGTCCCCCGAACGGAGCCAAATCAGTTGGAAAGTAGGAAAATTTCCCAAGGCAATCCAACTGTTTTTTGTTTGTTTTAAAAAGTCAGCAATGCTGGTTCAGAAGTGATGGAAGTAAAGCTGTTAAGTCTAGGGAAGGACTATGGGATGAGTCCCTCTAGCAAGGTGACCCGACTACACCACGGAGGCGTGGTCCGGACCGAGTCAAGAAGATCAGAGACTGAATCTGTGAACTGTTTCCCGCAGAGACTGAATCTGTGAACTGTTTCCGCAGAGACTACCTCTGTGAACTGTTGTAACATGAAGTTGGATATGTTATGATGTTATGTTAATGGGGAATAAGTATGTTGTAAGCTAAAAAGGGAGGATTGTAGTGTATGTAACTGTTCTACCTTTAAGAGAACTATTGTATGTAACCGTCCACCTTTAAGAGAACTATTTTAGGTGTGGCACTACTTTATCCTGGCTGCTGTATACTGTAATACCGACGGTGACCACACCGGTATATAAGTGCTGTGGCAGAATTTATTGGGCGATTCGCCCTGACTTTCGAATAGTAAAGTCCTGTTTAAGTTACTCTTGTAGTCTGTGTATTACTTCGCTATACAACCCACAGACTTTACAGTACTGTGGTCATGTCATTGACCAGGAGGGGCTGCACAAGTCACCTGACAAGATCGAAGCTGTTGTGAAGGCTCCCGCTCCGGAAAATGTATCCCAGTTGAGGTCGTTCCTAGGGTTGATTAACTATTACCATAAGTTTCTGCCAAATCTATCCACAGTGCTGCACCCGCTGAATGCTCTTTTGCAGAAAGAAGTACCATGGAAGTGGAGCGAGGACTGTAAGAAGGCCTTTTGCAAAAGCAAGGCATTGATCACCTCAGAGGAAGTGTTGGCTCACTTCAACCCAACGCTACCTATTCGTTTAGCTTGTGATGCTTCTCCTTATGGTATTGGAGCAGTACTCTCACACAAGTTGCCAAATGGCTTGGAAAGGCCAGTCGCATTTGCATCCAGATCATTGACCTCTGCTGAGCGCAACTATGCTCAGATAGATAGGGAGGCTCTCAGCCTTGTGTGGGGAGTAAAGAAGTTTAATCATTACCTGCAGGGCCAGAAGTTTACACTGCTGACAGACCACCAGCCGTTGGTATCCATATTCAACCCTAAAAAGGGCGTTCCCATTATGACAGCGCAAAGGCTACAGAGGTGGTCCCTTTTCCTAGGGGCACACCAATATGACATAGAATACAAAGGATCAAAACAGCATGGGAATGCTGACGGGTTATCGCGCCTACCGTTGCCAACGGTAGAAGAGGCGCCTACAGTGGACCCAGTGGAGATGTTCCACTCAACCATAGTGGAATGTCTACCAGTAACAAATTCTACCATTGAAAAGGAAACGAGAAATGACCCGACTCTCTCACGAGTCTACGATTTGACGGTGAAGGGATGGCCAGCACATGGCGAACCACTGTTGCCAGCATGCTCACAAAAAAGAGAACAGCTGTCAGTGTGCCGAGGAACCTTGATGTGTGGATCCAGAGTGGTGATTCCACCCAAACTCCAGAGTAAAGTGCTAAAGGAGCTTCACGAGGGGCATCTGGGTGGAGTGAAAATGAAGAACCTAGCCAGAGCGTTTGTGTGGTGGCCAGGTATCGAGGGAGACATCGAAGAAATGAACAAGAGCTGTCTAGGATGCCAGAAGGTCCAAAACGCCCCACCACAAGCCCCTCTACATCCATGGGAGTGGCCCTCATCTCCATGGCAAAGGGTACATATCGACTTTGCTGGTCCATTTATGGACTCAATGTTCTTAATCGCGGTGGATGCACACTCCAAGTGGCCGGAGGTAATAAAGATGTCCTCCACCACCACGGAAAAAACCATCACAGTATTAAGGACCATATTTGCCAGGAATGGGCTGCCGGAACAGATCTGTTCGGATAATGGACCGCAATTTGTGTCCGAAGAATTCAGGAAGTTCTTAAAAAACAATGGGGTTAAGCACTACACGTCCGCCCCATACCATCCCGCCACCAATGGATTAGCTGAAAGGTTTGTCCAGACCTTCAAGAAGGCCATAAAGGCCATGGGTAATGAAGACATAAATCTACAACATAAGGTAGATAACTTCTTGTTTGCGTACAGGAATGCAACACATGTGGTTACAAACCGAACTCCCGCCATGATGTTTTTCAATAGAAGACTAAGATGCCGGCTGGATTTGATCAAGCCAAACATCAGAAGGGACGTAGAGAACCGGCAATTTCAAGGCATGAATGAAAGGCCAACTAGAACCTTCCAGATAGGTCAACAAGTTTTGGCCCGGGACTACCGTACCGAGAAATGGCAGCCTGGAACTATTTGCACACGACTAGGACCGCTGATGTATACCGTGGACATTGGTGAAAGCATAATAAGGCGCCATGCTGACCAGATCATAGAGTCATCTGAAAAGGGACAACCTACACTACAACTCTATACGCCTAATGATGAAGCAGAGATACCCATAGTATCTACCTCCGATCCGGTGATATTGGAACCAGATGAACCCGACACTGGCATTCAAGCCGAATCGAGCTTGCCGAAAGAACCTACTACACCACCGAAAACTGCTACACCACCGAGGCGTTATCCGGACCGAGTCAGGAAGCCTCCAGAGAGACTGACTTATAATTGATTAACTGCAGCAAATGTGTAGATTATTGTTCTTGTAAACATGTTAATTAATGATTACTTAAAATGTTATGTACTAATTATCTAAAAGGGGAGGAATTGTAGTGTATGTACCTTTAAGAACCCCTGTGTACTGTAATACCGGTAGTGACCACTCGGGTATATAAGCCTGTATAGCGTCTTGTATCTTTTAGTTCAGCCCTGACCTTCGACTAGTAAAGACCTGTTAAAGTTATTCTTGTGGTCTGTGTGCAGTGATTCATATTAACCATAACTGGAACACACAGACTTAACAATATTCAATCTCATAATGGTGCGCCCCTAGAAAAAGTGACCATCTTTGTAGTCGTTGCGCATTCATCACCGGAACGCCCTTCTTTGGATTAAAGATGGAGACAAGTGGTTGGTTGTCAGTCAGCAAGGTGAACTTCTGCCCGTGCAGATAGTGATTGAACTTTTTCACTCCCCACACTAGGCTGAGGGCCTCCCTGTCAATCTGGGCGTAGTTACGCTCGGCTGAGGTTAGTGACCGAGACACAAAGGCTACTGGCCTCTCCGAGCCGTCCGGGAATTTGTGCGACAGCACCGCTCCAATGCCATAGGGTGATGCATCACACGCCAACCGAATTGATAGTGCTGGGTTGAAATGAGCCAACGCCTCTTTTGATGTGATCAATGCTTTGCTCTTCTGGAAAGCTCGTTTACATTCGTCACTCCACTTCCATGGTACCCCCGTTTGCAGTAGGGTGTTCAGTGGGTGTAGTACGGTAGACAAATTCGGCAAGAACTTATGGTAGTAGTTCACCAGCCTGAGGAACGACCTCAGTTGTGACACATTTTCTGGTGCTGGAGCCTTGACTACTGCCTCAATCTTTTCAGGGGACTTATGTAACCCCTCTTTATCGATAACGTGGCCACAATACGAGATCTGCTTCTGGAAAAACTCGCATTTGTGGCGATTAGCTCGGAGCCCATATTCCTTCAATCTAGTGAGCACCTGCTCCAGGTTGGCAAGGCAAAAAGTGTGGAACAGCCCCTCTCCCTTCATGGGTATATTAGGCCTGCATTTGTGGAATCCTTGGGAATCCCAGAGCAATATCAAATGGATGGAAATATGAGGGAATGGGTTTCCAGCCACTTATCCCCTCTGTATCCTTAGGGACTATGAAGGCACTATTCCTCAGTTAGGCTCAAAAATGTCCTGCAGAGCCAATAAACCCTGGGTTCTGGGTAGGTGTCTTCCTCCTCATGGCATCCAAATGGATTTCATGTTCCTCTTCTAAATGAGCTAGCTACAAGGGAATTCCCAAAAGATCCACTTTTGGGGATTGCAGCCCCAAGCCTTTCCAAAGAGACTGATGCTGGGGCCTAGAAAATCTGTGGTTGCTGCATTATAGCATAAGTGTTGGGATGTGCACAGTGTGGCCTCTGCTGCTTAGCCTGCCATGGAATTGGGGAGAGGGGACATGTATAGCGATTTGGAGGTGCATCTGTGGTGCTCCCACCAAAGAAGCCAGAAATGTTGGCTTGTGCAAACACAGCAGTTGAGGAGCACTACAACAAGTCACGTGCCTCGACCAAAGTGGCCACTGAGCAAACTATAAGGGTCCTAAAGGGGCACCTTCACTGCCTTAATCGATTAGGAGGGATCTGCAATAAGCTCCAGAGCTTGTAACCTGCATAGTTACAACTTCTTGTGCCATGGAAAACATTGCCATCCAGAATGGCCAAGAAATGCAGATTCATAAATGGCTGACCCTAGTTGCTTTGGAGGCAGAATAGCATAGAGTGCATCATCAGGGAGTCTGTCACTCGGAGGACTGCCCAGTGATGGCTACAAGGGGCATTAGAACTCAATTATGACTGAAGTGTTCTCCTCTGTTTAACAGTCGGCCTCTGTCACCACTGACTTTATTTCATTTTCCCCACTTTCACATAAATTCTAAATCCTTCAGTCCAGTGTCCATTCTAGAATATCACGTTATTTTGCCTCCCACCCTGACTCCTACCCCAACTCATCATTAACACCCAGCATTCCTTCTCTCCTGCTGCCATTCCAGGCGTGAATCCACCTTGATCAAGCCTATGGCTACCATCCAGGCAGTCTATTCTGCTTCTCAAATGTCACCTATGCTTGCGCCTCCTCACTTGCGCTCCGTGAATCACCCACTTCTGTCTCTTGCAACTTAATAACTGAGGCTCTCCCTTGCTCCTACTGAAAAGGATGTCCCTGGAAATCCACAGCAGTTGCACCATACTCCAGCTGTAACCTTGGCAGCAGTATGCTTGAACATCCAGAAACTAAGCTGGGACCCGGATATGCCTGGTCCCAGCCTAGCAACATTTCTGGGTGCTCTACTGGAGGCAGAGCTTCTACTGGCACCAAATATGGCCATCAATGTAAGGGGCGGGGCCAAGGCTGGGGGCAGGGATTCCAAATGGCAGAGTTCCCACGCTCCTGGCCTTCATTGGGATCAGGTGTATAGGCGATGCAGGAGACCACTTGGGGATCCAGGCCGGGATCATGGCCTGGTCTTCCAATGAGTAGAAAAATAATAATTTTTAAACATTTTTAAATGGCCCTCAGTGTCTTTCCAGGAGCCCTGAAAACCCTTCCTCCCCGCCTGGCTTGAGCCCTTACGTCAAGATTTCTGGCTGGGTTAGGTTGCGAGGGGGAGGTCCTGGATACGCCCCTAGTGGCACAAACCTGCCATTTGCAAGTGAATTAGAGAACCTCCCTTAATCCTAGAAAGTTTTCTGGAGTCAGCAGCAGAAGTTCATAGTGGTCACGATCCTGGTGTAAGTGCTGGAATTGCTGCCCAGTGGATTTCCGGGGCCGATGTATGCTTGCCACGGTTTGAGTGACACACGGTGCTGCAAAGTGTGTGCGAAAGGGCAGACCTTGCTGTCTGGGGTATCTTCCTCATGGGCAGCTATAGGATCAGAAGGAATGCTGCCAGTCAGACACCCCTTAAAACAGAGCTTGCATATTAGAGCTAATTCCTCGATGTAAGACACAAGAAGCAGGCCCACGCCTGCAGCACAGAAATGGTTGGGCAGACCCAAGCACCGGCAGCACCACATGCCATTTATGGCAATCTCAAATGTCTACAGAATTTCAAAGACTCCTAATTAATGTGAATATACGTTAATGGTTCCTACATCAAGCTCCCCTGAGTCCCTGCAGCTCTGCTCTTTATTCACTGTGCATTCATTTGAAACAGTTAGGACAGTGTGAGGAGTGCTTGAAATAGAGCTCTTTTAAAGCTGTGACTGACTACTTTAGTTAGAGTTATAGTTCCAACTTATCTTACGTGCCATACTGCTGACTTTGCACAGTTGCTTGTGCAATATATTTCCCCCCACTGTTTGCTGAAGATTTTTTACAATACAAGACTCCTTCAGCACAAACTTCCAGCCACACACAGCATTGTTGCTACCACCGACTGCTAATGTCATCACTGCACAGCGCGGGCATTCCATTGCATCAGCCAATGGCTGTCCTAGATTTGGAGCGGGAAGCAAAGTTCAGGTAGAGGGAAGAAAGGCAGGTGCATTTGCACCTCAGGGGTTTTCAGCCTATCAGCAATTGGCCGAGAAACTGCATTCTCCAACCCAGACCCTTGGTTGCCACTAAGGAGGGTGAAGCCTGCCTTTTCAAGGTCAGAAAGGAGAATCTCCTTCAAATTGGAGCTCTTGGTCTCAATAGTGTCACACAGCACTGGCGAGCAAAATTGATTCTGCACTTGGACCCTCTGTCCTTGGGGGCTGCCTGTAGATCACCCTTAAGCTGTCAAAATGGCACTGCTGCGTATTCTCTGCCATCCAAGGAGCTGTAAAGGTTCAATGGACTCATGAAGTGCTGCTGCTGATTAATCAGTTTGGCTCACTCGGCAGCCACTGTTTGGTATGAATCGTGGAATCATCGAATGGTTACATCAAAGGAGGCCATTTGGCCCATCGAGCCCCTGCCAGCTCTCTGCAAGAGCACATCAGCTAGTCCCACTCCCCTGCCCTTTCTCTGTAGCCCTGCAAATTTGTTTCCTTCAGGTATTTATCCAATCCCCTTTTGAAAGCCACAAATGAATCTGCCTCCACCACCCTCTCAGGCAGTGCATTCCAGATCGTAACCACTCGCTGCATAAAAAAGTTATTCCTCATGCCGCCTTTGGTTCTTCTGCCAATCACCTTAAATCTGTGTCCTCTGGTTCTCGACCCTTCTGCCAATGGGAACAGTTTCTCTCCATCTACTCATGATTTTGAACACCTCTTTCAAATCTCCTCTTAACCTTCTCTGCTCTAAGGAGAACAACCCCAGCTTCTCCAGTCTATCCATGTAACTGAAGTCCCTCATCCCTGGAATCATTCTTGTAAATCTTTTCTGCACTCTCTCTAAGGCCTTCACATCCTTCCTAAAGTGCAGTGCCCGGAATTGGACACAATACTCCAGTTGAGGCCGGACCAGTGATTTATAAAGGTTCATCATTACTTCCTTGCTTTTGTACTCTATGCCTCTATTTATGAAGCTCAGGATCCTGTATGCTTTTTTAACCGCTTTCTCAACCTGCCCCGCCACCTTCAACAATTTGTGCACATATACCCCCAGGTCTCTCTGGGTGACCGCCAGACAGAGTAAAAGAACTAGGAAGGTAGTGCAGGAGTCCCCTGGGTCCATCTCCCTCTCCAACAGATTTTCTGTTTTGGACACTGCTGGGGAAGATGGTTTCTCAGGGGAATGCAGCAAGAGCCAAGTCCGTGACACTAGTGTGGCTCAGCTGCACAGGAGGGGAGTGTAAGGGATGGTGTGTGTGGTCAGCTTTTCCTCTCTGACTACCTGAGCGGTTCGAATCGCTCCCACTCCCTTGGTTCTAGACTTTGGACTTCTTTGGGGGTTGTAATGAAATTGCAACAGACACCTGAGTTGGTCAAAAGAATTGAGATTTTTATTTTTGAGACAGGAAAATATACAATACAATAAATCTTATACTCTAAAAGGGGGAACACTTTGGAATATGCGAGGGAGAATTACAATAGACAAAAATACCTTACCCTCCCAACCCCACTATCCTAACTAGGTTGAATTCCAGAGGACCAGGAAATGCTCACCAAACAACTTTCTTGACAGATTGTAGAGGTCCGCGATTTCGGGGTTCTCTTTAGTTGTGGCGGAGGGGGCCTGCCATACCCCAGACGTGGTGGAAGACTGCACCAGTCTTTGCCTGTCCGCTGATGCAGTTAGATGCGTAGTTGGATTTATCGGGTAAGTACCCAATTTTCTTTGGTTAGGTATAGTTTTTAGAGTCTTTTGTGTCAAATCTTACCCAGGGTTAAGTCAGGCTAGCTTGTAGAGTGGAAACAAGTTTGTGATTTTTCAATTTCTCGGTGGTTGGTTTCTTGTTGGTCGCAGTGGCCCAATATTACCTGGTTGGTGGTAATATGGTTAGTTGTTGGTTTCTTGAGGCCTTTGGTTGCTGTGATTTCCCTTTTTGTCCGTTTCGTTCTTCTTTCTTCAAGACTCCGATCTTGATGATCTTGATGATATCTTTATTCCTGAACCGTACTTTCTCTCCTGTACTGAACTTGAGCCTTCTCTCTAATCTGATCTCATCTGCTCTCCAACGCAACGCAACGCCTGTACAATACTGTCTGTTTCACTGAACAAGCAGGCCTTAATTGTACTGTTTTTGAGGCCTGGCTTATCTGACTGCCAAATCTCTGGTTCTTTTGTTAATTTTTGGCGGGCTCGTTAATTTTAATATGTTTTAATTCTCAACGAGTTTCGGGGATGGTCCCATCTATTTTTAATTGGCTTTTAACTGGTTTTGGGATTGCCTTGAAATCAGTTTAAAATGTAAAGTGTTTTGGAAATCTTTCTGATTGGTTTTAAGCAGTTGTTTGATTGTCTTTTTCCTGCTGGGGCCAGGTTCTCTTTTGTTGACTATTGGCATGTATTGTATTATTCATGTTCTTAATGGCCCTGTGGGTCTTCGGTGGGAACAGTCTTTCCGTGGGCTTATTGTCTTTATGTAGAATGGCTGGGATGGCGTAGAACATTCCCAGATCATCTGGCCTTTCCAATACTCAAACTGTCTGTATTTCGGGGGCCCATCCCACCTCCATTTGTCACAGCCTTTTCCTCAGGCCTGAACATGCCTTTTAAACTAGCCAAATCTTTCTGGGGTTTTGATTTTAGGTCCCCTTTGGCCCAATATTATTTCAAACAGTCCAATATCTCTTCTCTTCTTACTTTGGGGGGATTTGTATAATTTTGCGAGCCTTACACACCCCCCTGTAATACTTTAGTCCTATAGTATCATGCAGTTGTGATCAAAATGTTCTGATCCTCGGGAGCCAACCTTCCCCTGTATTGTCTAAGCTAAAACCCCAAAACAAAACACTCTCTCCTGTTCCCTTTAGGTGTAGTGTTTAACAAATATATACAAGGTACGAAAAATTCAATCACATTTACATCCAAGCACGGAGGGGGTCCAACACCCCTGCACCACTTGGCAAAAAATTACATACACATAGGAAAAAAAATAAAGACACACACACTCATCAAACTTTATTTTTAATAACGGTCAAGTTTGGTTTTATACCTGGTCACAGACTTTGTTTTTGTCCCATGCTCCCTCATGTTGAGAGCGGAACATCTGGTCCCTTCCTTTGCACTTTATACACAACAGGTAGAAAACTATGCCGAGCTGGGAAACCACTAACAGATGTGAAGCCATTCGAATCCAAGCAGGGACCTCTATATTTTCAAAAATGTCCCACCAGTGTGGAACTACAATATCCAAGATTTTGGCCCCTATCTCGACTGTCTTCTGCTCTAATGTATAGAAATGTTTCTATGAGATGACCACTGCTTTTAATAGGGCGGTAAGATGTTCTGGTAGAGGGAGAATTTCATAGCCGAAATGTGTTATGTAATTTTGCAGGTTGGTGATGTTTTCCCTGACAGTGAGGTGAACAGTTGAGGGTTCAGGGATGGGTGCAATCCATTCCTGGGCCACTTGAACTTCTGCCTCGGGTTTAAAACAGAAACTGCTGTCACTCACCGGACACCAGATGTACTGTCCATGCCGGTAGTGGGGCGCACTTGTGGTGACACAATATGTCCCACCCCCTATGAATGCTACCTGTGGGGAAACATGGCCTTCTGCCATTACCTCCATGGTACAGTTCACAGGTCGTGCGCCAGCAGCTTTAAACCCGTACTGTGGTCTCAAATAGGCATTCAAGTGCTGGGGACACAGTATTATGTGTGCTCCCTGGCTCTGGCACCCAGAGAGGTCTGTACCTGTCATAGCTTGCTCCCACTTTATGACATAAGGTGGGATCTCTGCAAAGCGGACATGTGCACCCCCTTGAATGATCCCAATGTTCTCTGTGTTGTATACCGGTGCTGGTCGGGCAGTCCCACCCATGACCGGCATCCTCATTACTATCCCCATGATAGTGTGATTGGAACATCCACAATCCACTGGGACAGGGTAGGCTTCAGAGGCTAGGCAGAGCTGACACGGGCTCAGCGAATTACTAAACGGGTGGAGGGCTGTGAGATGCTTGTTGCTAATCCAGGAGGGGACTAAACCATGTTTTAAATCCTTCAGGTTGCTGCGGCCCTCGCCCAGCAACCATGCCCCGTATAGCATGCACACCTCATTCTGTGCAGCTTGATCCGAAGCATTCCTGTCCTCCCGTATAAGTACATTTACTGTTTTGGCGTGTCTTTCCAGCTCAGCAATAACCTCTTTTAAATGGACCGTCATGGCCTGGTCCTCATGTAGCTCTGAGCCCACCACTGTGTTCTCCTCTGTTAGGAGTTTTCTTGACTGGGTCTTGTAAAGTCTGTGAGTTATATGGTGAATTAATACACAGACTACAAGAGTAACTTTAACAGGACTTTACGATTCGAAGGTCAGGGCGAATCTGCCCAATAAATCCTTACACAGCACTTATATACCGGTGTGGTCACCACCGGTATTACAGTATACAGCAGCCAAGATAAAGTAGTGCAACACCTAAAATAGTTCTCTTAAAGGTGGACGGTTACATACAATAGTTCTCTTAAAGGTAGAACGGTTACATACACTACAATCCTCCCTTTTTAGCTTACAACATACTTATTCCCCATTAAACATAACATCATAACATCTATCCAACTTCATTTAAAAACAGTTCACAGATGTAGTCTCTGCGGAAAACAGTTCACAGATGTAGTCTCTGCGGAAAACAGTTCACAGATTCAGTCTCTGCAGAAAACAGTTCACAGATTCAGTCTCTGTGGAGGCGCCTCCTGTGCTTCTTGACTCGGTCCGGACAACGCCTCGGTGGTGTAGCAGTTTCCTGTGGTGTAGTCGGTTCACGTTGCTGGAGTGACTCATCCAATAGTCCTTCACTGGACTTAACAGCTTGAACTTCCGTCACTTCTGAACCAGCATTGTTGACTTCTAAAAGCTTGAGTACCTTGGGAAGTTTTTCTACTTCCAAACTGATTTGGCTCCGTTCGGAGGGACCACGTGCGTGATCTGGTAGAGGTGATAATGGTTCAGATGGGACATCTTCTTCTGTTTCGTCTTTTCCTTTCCTGCTTCTTGGAGACTCTCTGTGCTCCGCTGCCAGCCGCATGCACAGTTCCTCCTCCTCTTTCTCCTGTTGCCTTAGCAGCGCCACCATCTCCCGGTGTTTCTTAGACTTTTTGTGATTCTTCAGGGTTTGTGCACTTCGGAAGATTTCCCCACAAGCTGGGCAGAACAGGTCATCGTTATATTCGGTGTCGTTCAACAGGACATGGTAATAATCGGTGTCGTCCTGAGCTAGGCCAGCGAGAGGGTCTTTTATTTCCTCCATGCCCAGCTGGACGTTAGCCAGCTTTTGTTCCAAGTCCCGACATCTCTCCTGAAGAGACTTCTTCATGTGTTCAGCTTCCTCCAGCTTTTTCTGGGCTTCCTGCAAGTCTTTTATTAATGACCTCATTCTTGATTTCAATGCTTCAACTTCCTTCGGAGATTGATTGATCGTACTATTCAATCCCTCTACTGGAGCAGCTGTTTCAGCATTTTGTTGTTCGACATTGACGTGAGTCAGCGTACTTTTGGCATCCAAGGGTTGCTCTGCTGCCATCTTCTCAGTCTGTGTTGCAACCTCAGCTATTTCAATAACTTTTGAGAGCTCCGAACCCCTTTCCTTTGAAGATTGAAGCTCGTGTTGAAATTGTTCCCATTTCAGAGTCTTGTCCCTCAGCATATGAAGGAGTTGGCTGACCGTTAACTCTTCTGACCTCATCCGTTTCCCAGTAGCTGCAGGGCTGTTTATAACCTTGCCCTGGGGCTCCTTTGCTGTTTCTACTTCGCCATCATCTGCAGCCTCCCCCATTCGAATTTCCACAAATGAATCGTCCGGTGATGCTGCACCCAACTTCAGTAGTAGCTCGGAATTCATGGCGACCAACTCAGCCTTTTCTGCCTGCAATCTGCTAACAAGCGCCTTCAGTTGCTGAACATCTTGCTCCACCAGATTAGAGCACGCACCTTCAGAAACCGAATCAGCTTTGATTCGTTTGGCCTCCTTGCGCAGACGGTTTGTGTGCTCCTGCTCCCTTTTCTCCCTCAGCTGTTTCTGTTGTCTTTCCAGATTCTCCCACTCTGTGTCAAAGAACGTTTTCATTGCTTTTATCTCTTGCTCGAGACGGCAACTCAATTGTTCTAATTGCTGTTGTAATTTGAAATGGAGTTGAGTTCGAGCCCGGTGTTCCTCAGACTTGTGCATGTCTGTAAACTGGACAGACTCAGAATTCTCTGCCAAACTATGTTGTTGTTGTTCAGTGGAATTCTGTTCTGAAACTTTGTTCTCCTTTGAAGCATCAGTATTTATGCACTCCTTTGTTTTTCCAACCTTAGTCAGCAAGTCCATTTTAGACTTGTCTTTCGCACCTGGGCTGGTCTTGTCGTCATCCGTTTCAGAGTCTGAGCTGATTGTCTTCACCGAGTTCTCACTCGTTATTGCTTTTAGGTAGTGCCATTCCATGTTTATTTCCCTGATCCACTCCCGTCCCAGAAGTGGTGGACCTCCCTCAGGTAGTACATATAAGTCCATTCCTTGGTGTTCTTTGCCCCTGTCTCTCACCTGGACTTGTATCTTTCCCATGGGGTATACTTTATGCCCCGTGTATGTCTGCAATACGATCTTGGTATCTCTCAAGGGTATATGTGAGAATAGCCGGTTGTAATCCCTTCGATTTATGACTGATAGGGCTGATCCTGTGTCCAATTCCATTTTCACTTGGACTCCGGCTACTTTTAGTGTGACCCAGATAGTTTGTAGGTCGGTTTCTTTACTCACATTGTGAATTCTCAGACTACCCAGTTCCTGGCCGTTCGGGTCTGAATCCGAATTCTGTTCATCTGAACTCTTCTCAGCCACCTTGTGTACCTTGCTGTACTTTCCCTGCGGTGACTTTTTTCTGTTGTTGGTCTTCTTTCCTGACCGGCATACTTTAGCTATGTGACCAAGCTTGCCACATTTTCTACATTCCTGGTTTTTAAACCAGCATTGGTTCTGGTCGTGTGTTGTCTTCCCACAACGATAACATTTTGTTGTACCCGAAGTAATTTGATCCACGCTGAGTACCGCTGCCTTCAGCTGCATTTCCGCAGTGCCTCTCGCGGCTGCTTCGTGTGATGCTGCAATAAGGACAGCCTTGTCAAGTGTAAGATCGTTCTCTTCGAGCAGTCGCTTTTGTGTTCCTTCCACACGAACTTGTCTCTCAATGCCTCTGTCAGATTTTCCCCAAACTGGCAGTATTTCGCTAGTCTACGCAGTTCGACCAAGTATTCCGCGTTGCTTTCCTCTTTCCGTTGCGTTCTCACATAAAATTTGAATCGTTCCGCCAACATCAGCGGTGTGGGGTTCAAATGATCCTTCAGGACAGCAACAATATCAGCGAAAGTCTGATCCGCCGGTTTAGCTGGTGATAGAAGATGCTTCAATAGCCCGTATGTCTTCGCCCCCATTGCGTTTAATAAGGTGAGAGCTTTATCATCATCTGCTATTTTATTGGCCTCACAATATATCTCGATGCGTTCTACGTACGTGGCCCAATCTTCCACCTCGGAATCGAAGTTGTTGATGTTACCATGCTTAGGCATCTTCACTATCTTTTTGAGAACCCACAACGAATTTGTTCGTTACTTTTTTTTTCCCAAAAATGGCGGTTTCCCGCGCTTGTCTTCTTCCCCGCCCACTTTCAAAATGGCGGTTTCCCGCTTCTGTCTTCTTCCCCGCCTACTGGCGACTTCCCGCATTTCTTCCCCTGGCGGGAGGGGTAAGCTTTCCTTCGGGCGACGACCGCTGGCTTTCGGAGTTCGCAGCCTGCGCGTCGGCTTCAGTGCGTTCCTTGTTCCCTTTTCTCGGCCGGCAACCGGCGCTGGGGACAACCCGTTGGCGGCGAACAGTTCCAGCCGCTGGGCGGAATCTCGCTCGGACTCCCTCACTCGGTCCCATTCCCCCTTCACTCGGGCTCTGTCTCTCCCTCAGCGGCTTCCAATCGCGCCTCCCAGCCCTCTCGCAGTCCGGTCCTTTCCTCCCCCGGCTGCAGCTGAGTTCTCCGCGGTTTTATTTATTTTTATATCTTCCCGCGCCTTACGATCCCGGTCGCAGCGCCTCGTGGCCTCGGTAGCTGCCCGGCCTTTTTCGCCGGTCGCGGTCTAGCTGTCTCACGACGCTGTTGCGTCTCCCAGCCCGCTTGTAGCCCGGTCTCTCACACCGGCTGCGTTCCCGCTTGTAGCCCGGTCTCTCACACCGGCTGCGTTCCCGCTTGTACCGCGGCTTCCGTGCCCTACGCTGCCCCAGTCTCAGCGCCTCTGGGCCCGACTTCTGTCCGGCTCCTTTCCCCCGACCGTGGTCGAGTTCACCGCCCTTATCCTCCGTTTCTTTTTATTTTCCCCCTACTCACAGTCAACGTGGCCGACTTGCTTCTCTTGGCTGATCGGCTCACTCACCGCCGTGGCAGAAGGGACAATAACAGCCTGTTGCTGATGGAAGGCTTCGTGTCTGAATCCTTCCTTCTTCCTTGCTCTGCAGACTCGAGTCTTCTCTCAGCAGAACGACGAGGGCGGGTGCCTCTTCTCGACGCTCGTTAACTGCTTCGGGTGTGTCGCTGCCGCAGGGTAAGATCGAACCCGTCGCCACTGTAAAGTCTGTGAGTTATATGGTGAATTAATACACAGACTACAAGAGTAACTTTAACAGGACTTTACTATTCGAAGGTCAGGGCGAATCTGCCCAATAAATCCTTACACAGCACTTATATACCGGTGTGGTCACCACCGGTATTACAGTATACAGCAGCCAAGATAAAGTAGTGCAACACCTAAAATAGTTCTCTTAAAGGTGGACGGTTACATACAATAGTTCTCTTAAAGGTAGAACGGTTACATACACTACAGGTCTTTAAATCATCTATCTGAGTTTGTAACTCTATATCATCTAGGCTGTTTATCACTGAGGATCCTGTACTATAAGCTGTAAAAATATCATTCCAGGTTCCCCTTCTTTGTCTCCCCGCACCCATATTATGTTCAGGATGCAAACTGTACAGTTCCGCTTTGTCTACACTGGCAAAGTCGAATTCATAAAATTTTCTAAACATTTCCTTCAGCAGTGCTTGGTACAACCATTCTGCCTCCTTAGGGCACCACTCAGGTAAGTGCACCTCGATCAGGTTCAGGATCACTGAGGCCACTGCATAGTGTGCCCCCTGGTACAGTAACTTGTCAGTTGGCACTAGGACTAACCCAGTCCCTGGTCCCTTGGTGGTGGTAGGACACCACTGGACTATAGTTCGTGATGTCGTGGTCGTGGGCAGGGGCTTTCGGGGGTGGGTTACGAGTTCGGTGGCATTGACTGGAATCGGGGAATGTGGGATCGTGCACGCATGCAGGCTGGAATCCCACTCTATCCCCTCCCTGGCATATTGCCATTGCCGGTGGAAAATGATGGATATACCTGTGGGGCAGACTTTCTCTGACCCCCACATACAAACATAAATCCCTTGATCCGGTTCCCACCATTTGTTCCAGCACACACTCACTCCCCCTCGGGTCCCTGTAATCATCCGATGGGTATTTTTCCCCAATCATTCCCAATCGACTGCGGGGTTTCCTATGTCCTTGCTCAGCTTTCTGAGCCACCACCACCTATCGAAAGGAATCTGTCCCTTACATGTCAAACACACACGTTTCTCCTCAGTGACACTGACCCTTGTAGCAGCGACCTGTACCCTGGGGCACGGGATGGAGGCCTCCCCGTACGTGAACCCGGTCTGGCTGGAGTACTGAGTCGAGTTCGATCCCAGCCACCCTGGCCACCTTCCCTCATGGAAGTAGATGGTGAGTTCCTCCACACCCCATTCGCCACCCACTGCGGTAACGATCGGTGCTCTCTCTCCTGAGCACCCGTAGATGTGGGAGTCCTCCACGTCTCCTCGGTCACCGATGCTCACCCCTACCAGGGCAAGCAGGAGCAGAACCTTTCTCATCCTGATTTCCTTTCTGTAGGGACACACAAACAAAATAGCCATGTCCCGAGAAGGTTCTCTGGCCTGACACAGTTATCAAAATTCAAAACTTAAACTTATCCTATCCACTAAAAATTAAACTACTAAGAATTCCAAACTACCAAACTGTAAAAACACACTTAAAATACTTCAGAAAGCTATATACATCCGCCGCCCATCTCCGGACGGCCAGGCTAATTCCTGTTAGGCCTGTACCTTTTATGGAATCTGGGCAGCTTGTACGCCTGGGCGTAAGGTGACCTGTGCCACCGGACCCGCAGAGTCCTTCTTAAAACAACTGGGAGTTTCCCTGTTTCCCAGTTAATTGGGGGAGTGTGCCCTCCTGTGCTGCAGCACACTACCCCTTTCTGTGTGGCTGCCGAGTCCCTATCCTGTCCTGTGGGTGCCCCGCAGCCTGATGCTGCAGGCTGGGGACCCTTCTCTCTCTCTCTTTGCCCAACACTACCTCTCCTGCGAGTCCCTCACCTTTGGAGGCTGTAGGCTGGGGATCTGTGTCCTTAGACTGGTCCCTGACCTTGGTTTTTCCCTTTCTGTTAAGGGTTCTCCTGGGGCTGGACCGTTTAAACTGATACTTGGGTGACCATGGTGGTTTAGGCTGTGGTATGCGAGGAGACCTTCTTAAGGCTCCGGCTACTGGGGGTGCACCTGAGTCCCACTTAATCGGTGGGAGGGCCTCTCCAGTCACACACGTCACTGCCCCCACCTTTGCGGTCTGTGAGTCTGTCACAGCTGCAGGCTGCTGCTCTCTAACTTTAGTGCGGTTAACCCTTGCTGGCCGTTCTCCACTCTCAGTCTTAAACAGCTTGCATTGATTAATGTGGAACCATTTTGTGCGGCGGGGCATCTTGATGGCATACACCATGGGGCTTGCCTTGTCCACAATACTGTACGGCCCCATATACAATGGTTTGAAACTTCCCAACCGGGCAAAGTTCCTTACCATGACCTGATCCCCTATCTCCCACTCGTGGTGCCTGTTGGGGTCCAGCAGCAATCGGTTACTCCGATGCTGCTTTCCCATGTTGCTAGCAGCCTGCCAGTGAATCTGTTTAAGGTGTTCAAACAGATTCCTGACAAAACTGTCCTGGTTCCCCTCTCTGAGCTGGCCTTCCATGAGCACTGGGGCTAGTACATGGGTGGGGGTTCGCATAACGCTGCCAGTCATCAGCTCGTGTGGGGAATACCCCGTGCTTTTTGACTGGCTGGTTCGGATCCCCATTAGGACCAACGGTAAGACTTCCACCCACTTCTTGGGTGAGTCTCCCGTCTCCTTGCGCAGCTTTTCTTTTATGATGCAGTTTAATCGCTCCACAGGACCCGATGACTGTGGGTTGTAGGCGACGTGCCATTTCCCTTCAATGCCGAGTACCATGAGGGTCTCTTGCATGACCTGTCCGGTAAAGTGACTCCCTTGGTCGGACTCCACATACTGCGGTAGTCCCCATCGTGAGAACACTTCCCTGACCACGATCTTAGCTGTACCCAATGCGGTAGCTGTACGGCAGGGAAAAGCTTCTACCCACTTTGAGAACACATCCCCCAGGACTAGGCAGTACTTGTAGCCTCCCTTGGCGGTGGGTAGGGGCCCGATGTAATCGATCTGGATCGACTGCCATGGTCCCTCTACCCTCCTGGTGTGTCCCAAAGATACCTTCCATTTCTGGGGGTCAGGGTTATTGGCAGCACACACCAGACAGCTGGCACAGAACTCGCGGACCTGTTCCCTCAGTCCTGGCCACCATCCTGCCTGTTCCACCCGCTGCCAGGTGGCCTCAGGCCCGGGATGCCTCGCTCCTGGACCCTCATGGGCCAGTTGGAGGAATTCCCTTTGGTGCTGCTGCGGCACTACCCATTGCTCCCCCCTGAACAGCATGCCTTCCTTGACGATGATGGCTGCTGTACTGTACGGGCCCTCTACTTTCTCCCCTTTTGTGAGCGCGTTCAGGACGGCTCTGAGGACGGGATCCCATACCTGGGCCTGCTTTAGGTCCGGGACCAAAGCTACCCCTTGTGTACCTCCCTTGTCCCGGATTGCGGCTACCGAACCTGTCTGGTAGGGGTCCCAAAACTCTCCTTCCATAGCTCCCTGCTTGGCCAATTCATCTGCCCTTTGATTTCCCTCCCTCATGGGTTCTGTCTTCGAATGGGCCTCAACCTTATGGATATAGACCTTCCCTTCCTCCCCTACGGCTGTCATGATTTTCTCCAGCAGAGGCTTGATTGCCAGTGGTCTCCCGTCGGCGGAGGTGTATCCCCGACAGGACCAGATGGCCAGGTATTCCGTACATGAATTGCACGTGAACATGCTGTCCGAGCAAATCGTGTATAGGGTAGGGAATTTCTCTGGGTGTGTAACCACGTACAGTACCGCGGACAGTTCAGCCTGCTGGGCGCTCATGGTGCTGGGGAGTTTAATTGCCAGGGCAATGTCTGCCCCTGGGTCATAAACTCCGCACCCAGTGAGTCGTTTCCCAGCAGATACTGTGCTGGAATCATCCACGTAGATTTTGCAGCCTGTGGGGTGTGTCCCGGCCCGAAAACCTATGTTGACTTCCCATACTCCTTCAATGGAACACCGGTGGGCCGTCCCTGGGTAAATCATGCTGGCTGCGAGCTTTGGCTCGCAGAGACCTTTCACCCTTAGGTCCATCTGGGAGAGAAGCAGGGTCCAGCGAGCAATGCGGGCACTGCTCACTGTCCCATCTTTAATTCTCCCATCTAGGAGCATTTGGGTGGGCGTGTGATGGATGAGGAGGGTGATGGGCGAGGTGCCTGTGAAGATCAATGGTCTTTTCACAGCCCAGTAAGTGGCGAGGAGGTGCCTCTCACAGTTGGAATAGCCCTTTTCCACATCCGTGAGTATCCTGGAGGAGTAAACCACTGGTCTCAGTTGGCTGTGCCGCTCCTGGAGCAGCACTGCACTCAGACTGTCCCCGCTGGCTGCTACCTCCAAGAAAAACTCTTTCTCCCCATCAATGGCCCCTAGAGCTGGCGTGGTCTGCAGATTTTGCTTGAGGCTTACAAATGCTGCCTGGCAACCCTCATCCCAAACCCACTCCACTCCCTTGTGTAGGAGTCGGAGCAGAGGGGCTGCTATGGCGGCGTAATCTTCAATAAAATCTCTGCAGTACCCTGTCAGCCCTAGAAAAGATCTCACTCCTGTCACTGTATTGGGGGCTGGTAACTCCTGCACTGCTTCCCTTTTGGCTTTATCTATGGCCCTTTCCCCTGCTCATACAGCCAGCCCTAGGCACTTTACTTCCTTGTGGCCAATCTGTACCTTCTTGGGGTTTACCTTGAAACCTTCCTGCTTGAGCAACTCCAGCAGTTCAGCCAGTAGTGGACCGTGTTCCTCTCCTTCATCAGTGAATAGGAGTAGGTCATCCACATACTGGACTAACTGTCGGGGTCGGCTGAAGCCTTTTAAGCAATCTGCCATACACCGGTGGAAGATGCTGGGGCTATTGTGGAACCCCTGTGGTAGGCAGTTCCAGGTGTATTGTTGGCCCTTAAACGTAAAGGCGAACTTGTACTGGTCCGCTCTCCGTAGAGGGATGGACCAAAACCTGTTGGAAATATCCAGCACCGTGAAGGTGGTCGCGGAGGCTGGAATACTGCCAATGAGGTCGGCGACAGCTGCGACCGTGGGTGCACAGGCGGGGATGTTTCTATTGCGTACTCGATAGTCCACCGTGGCTCTCCAGGAGTTGTCCAGTTTCCTAACCGGCCACAGCGGAGAGTTTACATGGGTGGCTATTGGCCTCAATACCCCCTGTTTGACCAGAGAGGTCATGGCCGTTCCCATGTCTGCCTCCGCCTCTTTGGGGAAATTATACTGCTTTTGTGGTCGGGTCATGGGGTCCCCATCTACACTTACTTTGACCCCGTTCACCCTCCCACAATCATGCCTGTGAGTGGCAAATACGCCGAGGTGTGCTCGCACAAATGCCTGGTACTCCACTAGAGTGTCACTGACCATTTGCTCGAGGTCATAACCCTCCTTGGGTTTTAGGGTACACAAGGTCCCCTTTCCCTGTTTTTCTGGGATAACTGCCACTTCACTTTCTTTGCCGGTGCATGCTCCCCACAGGCAGTGGTTCCTGAGATCCACTAGAATCCTGTGGCCTATGATGAAATCAGCCCCCAGGATCCCTTTCCCTTCCTGCTACCACTTCATTAGATCACAAGTTCACTTTGTGTTGAGTGCTCCTAAATGAATGGACAGCGGGATAGAGAACGAGCCAGCCTGCTCATTACCTGTGAACCCCACTAAGCTGTATGGGACCCCGTTAGACAGAGGTGAGGCAGCGGGGTTATCTGAGTAGAGTATGGTGCTCGATACTCCCGTGTCCAACAGATAGGTCCCTTTTACCTTTTCCACTTCCATCTTAACAAGCGGTCGCTTCCATAAATCGTACTCAAGGGGACACAGATAGACAGGCTGCACTGGCTCCAGTCATAAGTCTGTGTTAGGTGGGGCAGATGGAGTTAAAGCACCCGTGGCTGTGGATACCTTCCCTGGGCCAGCCAACAAAACTCGAAGTGCAGCTACTAATGAATCAACTGTGGGGGTGTTTCGTGTTTCTGGTGTTTCTGTCTTTGGGGCAGGAGCTGGGGAGTTTTTCCCCACACTATCCTTCCAAGGATTTCTACAGTCCCTTCTCCAATGCCCACTCTTCCCACACCCGAAGCAGTTACGCCTCGTATCGGAAGGGTTACCCCCTTCCTGGTGCCATTCCTTCTTACTCTGGCTAGGCTTTAACTCGTGAACCGTTCCTTTAGTTTGTGGTTCTTCTACCCCTCTACCGTTACGGTAAGCCAGGGTCAGTTGTCTGACTACTGTCTCCTCAGTGACTTGGGGGCCCTTTGGGTCGAACCACAGCTCGGCCTTGGCTCTGATCCGTGGCAAGCTGTTTGTCACCAGACTTCGGAGCCAGTGAGCCAGCTCATCCTGGTTCAAGTTAGCCTGGTCAAGATCCCCATTATAGGCACTCCTGTACACAGGCCACAGCCTTTCTGCGAAAGCCTGTGGGGTCTCACCTACTAACTGTGTAGTCTTTTCCACCCGGGAGAATGGACTACCATCATTCATCCCCATCGCCTCCAGAACTTGATCCCGGATGGCAGCGTACCCTCCCTGTCCCTTCTTGCACTCAGCAGAGAGGGACTGGTACAGTTAGACATCTAAGGTGAACAGAAGCATCTTGGCCATTTCTGAGTCGCGCACTCATTAATGCCTGCTGCTTGTTCCACTTCCATAAAGTGGACTGAGGGGTCTCCCTTTTGGGTGAGCTTGCTCGGGTGGCTTACCATAGCCCTAAGCTGTTGGATCCCATGGGGAATCACGAATTGGCTTTCAAGGGGCCCCTGGCCCCCACCACCCCCGGGTGGGCCAAACTTTTGCTGTCGAGCCGGGCACATCGGCCCCGGTTCCGACCTTTCCTGCATTTGTTTGCCCACTTCACCCTGCTGCCAAACTGAGTTAAAACCCAGCGCCACAGGTGGTGGTGGTGTGCACTCCTCCCTGTCCTCCCTACAGATTGCTTGTCCCTCCTGCTGCCCAACCGAGTTGTTCCCCGGCGCCACAGGTGACGTCTGCACAGTTTCTACTTCTACTTTCAGGTCTACCCGGGCCGCACCCGGGCTCACTGGGCATAGCATGCCTTTTGCCCTGGACAGAGCAAGTTTTAAACTGTCTATCTGCTTTTGACAGGGGCCGTGATCTCCCGCTTCAAAGTCCCTAGTGCTTGCTACTTTATAAGCTGCCTTCACATCACTGAACTTTTCCTCCTGTTCTTTTAACTGTCTGGTTAGGTGAGCGTTCTCCTCTTTCAGTACTAGCTCATTGTTTTTTGCTTCAGTGACTTGACACCGAAAATACCCATGCCTGTTCCTGTGTTTCTCTCCCAGCTGTAACTTCTCTTGATTTTGGGCTTGTAATTCCTGCAATAGGTCTTCCCCTGCTATAGCTCTTGCCTGGGACAGTTTGGCTGCCTCCTGCAGCTCTGCTGTCAACACTCTAATATGCTAATCTAAAAGCTGGATCTGTCGTAGGGCGCAGACCAACCAAATGGCCTTCTCTACCGACTTCTTATGATCCTTGCTCTCAGTCCATTTGGCTGCAGCATCCATGGGACACTCAGCACGCAAAAGACTGGTCACCCATTTCTTGGTGATATTCACCTTCTCAAAAACGTAAGAGGAAATCCTGTCTTCCATCTTCGTTCTTTCATCAAACACAGGGTCTTTTGCATTACATCCCTTTTGCCAAAGTCCTGCCGTGGTCGCCATTCTGTAAGGGGTGGTGTGTGTGGTCAGCTTTACCTCTGACTCCCTGAGCGGTTTGAATCGCTCCCACTCCCTTGGTTCTAGACTTTGGACGTCTTTGGAGTTGTAATGAAATTGCAACAGACACCCGAGTTGGTCAAAAGAATTGAGATTTTTATTTTTGAGACAGGAAAATATACAATACAATAAATCTTATACTCTAAAAGGGGGAACACTTCGGAATATGCGAGGGAGAATTATAATAGACAAAAATACCTTACCCTCCCAACCCCACTATCCTATCCTAACTAGGTTGAATTCCAGAGGACCAGGAAATACTCACCAAACGACTTTCTTGACAGATTGTAGAGGTTCGCGATTTCGGGGTTCTCTTTAGTTGTGGTGGTGGGGGCCTGCTGTACCCCAGACATGGTGGAAGACTGCACCTGCATTGGGTCTTCAGTCTTCGCATGTCCGCTGATGCAGTTAGATGCGTAGTTGGATTTATCGGGTAAGTACCCAATTTTTTTTGGTTAGGTATAGTTTTTAGAGTCTTTTGTGTCAAATCTTACCCAGGGGTAAGTCAGGCTAGCTTGTAGAGTGGAAACAAGTTTGTGATTTTTTGATTTCTTGGTGGTTGGTTTCTTGTTGGTCGCAGTGGCCCAATATTACCTGGTTGGTGGTAATATGGTTAGTTGTTGGTTTCTTGAGGCCTTTGGTTGCCGCGATTTCCCTTTTTTTCCATTTCGTTCTTCTTTCTTCAAGACTTCGATCCTCCAACTGAGTACGGTGATGATGATATCTTTTTTTCCTGAACCGTACTTTCTCTCCTGTACTGAACTTGAGCCTTCTCTCTAATCTGATCTCATCTGCTCTCCAACGCAATGCCTGTACCATACTGTCTGTTTCACTGAACAAGCAGGCCTTAATTATACTGTTTTTGAGGCCTGGCTTATCTGACCGCCAAATCTCTGGTTCTTTTGTTAATTTTTGGCGGGCTCGTTAATTTTAATATGTTTTAATTCTCAACGAGTTTCGGGGATGGTCCCATCTATTTTTAATTGGCTTTTAACTGGTTTTGGGATTGCCTTGAAATCAGTTTAAAATGTAAAGTGTTTTGGAAATCTTTCTGATTGGTTTTAAACAGCTGTTTGATTGTCTTTTTCCTGCTGGGGCTAGGTTCTCTTTTGTTGACTGTTGGCATGTATTGTATTATCCATGTTCTTAATGGCCCTGTGGGTCTTTGGTGGGAACAGTCTTTCCGTGGCCCATTGTCTTTATGTAGAATGGCTGGGATGGCGTAGAACATTCCCAGATGATCTGGCCTTTCCAATACTCAAACTGTCTGTATTTCGGGGGCCCATCCCACCTCCTTTTGTCACAAACTTTTCCACAGGCCTGAACATGCCTTTTAAACTAGCCAAATCTTCCTGGGGTTTTGATTTTAGGTCCCCTTTGGCCCAATATTATTTCAAACAGTCCAATATCTCTTCTCTTCTTACTTTGGGGGAATTTGTATAATTTTGCGAGCCTTACAGGAAGAAAAAGAGTGGGAGAGCAATAGTGATAGGGGATTCTATCGTAAGGGGAACAGATAGACGTTTCTGTGGCCACAGACGTGACTCCAGGATGCTATGTTGCCTCCCAGGTGCCAGGGTCAAGGATTTCCCTGAGCGGCTGCAGGACATTCTGAAGGGGGAGGTTGAACAGCCAGAGGTCGTGGTCCATATCAGTACCAACGACATAGGTAGAAAGAGGGATGAGGTCCTGCAAGCAGAACATAGGGAGCTAGGAAATAAATTAAAAAGCAGAACCTCAAAGGTAGTAATCTCAGGATTACTCCCAGTCGCACGTGCTAGCGAGAGCTGAAATAGGAGAATAGACCAGCTGAATGAGTGGCTGGAAAGATGGTGTAGGAGGGAGGGATTTACATTCCTGAGGCATTGGGACTGATTCTGGGGAAGGTGGGACCTGTACAAGCTGGACGGGTTACACCTCGGCAGAAACGGGACCAACATCCTCGCAGGGGGGTTTGCTAGTGCTGTTGGGAAGGATTTAAACTAGTTTGTCAGGGGGCTGGGAACCTAAGTGTGGGCCCAGAATGGAGAGAAACAAAGCTGGAAGTGCAAGTTAGAAAAGTAGACAGCAAAACTAGTAGGGAGCAGAAACAAAGGCCAACAGTAAAGAGGGTCAAAGTGCAGAAAAATATTAAACAGGCAAAGTTGAAGGCACTTTATCTAAATGCACATAGCATTTGCAACAAGGTGGATGAATTAATGGCAATAATAGAAGTAAATGGGTTACAGAGACATGGTTGCAGAGTAACCAAAGCTGGAAACTGAATGTTCCTGGGTACTCAACATTTAGGAAGGACAGACAAAAAGGAAAAGGAGGTGGCGTAGTGCTGTTGATAAGGGATGAGATCGGTATGGTAGAGATAAAAGATCTTGGCTTGGCAGATCGTGATGTAGAACTGGAATCAGTTTGGGTGGAGCTAAGAAACAGCAAAGGGTGGAAAACATTGGTGGGAGTTGTGTATAGGCCACCAAACAGTAATGGTAATGCAGGGCACAGTATCAATCAAGAGATTAGAAGTGCATGTAACAACAGCAATACGGTAATCATGGGGGAGTTTAATCTACATATTGACTGGGCAAATCAAATTACCACTAATGGTGTGGAGGACGAATTCTTGGAATGCATGCGAGATGGTTTCCTGGATCAGTATGTGGAGGAACCAACCAGGGAACAGGCTATTCTGGATCTGGTACTGTGTAATGAGAAAGGGCTAATCAATAATCTTGTGGTAAAGGGGCCTTTAGGGACAAGTGACCATAATATGATTGAATTTTACATTAAGTTTGAGAGTGATGTAGTCCAATCTGAAACTAAGGTCTTCAATCTAAACAAAGGAAACTACAAGGGTATGAGGGACAAGTTGGCCATGGTAGATTGGGAGACTACACTATAAGGTATGAAGGTGGACATACAATGGCTAACATTCAAGGAAATAATGCATAATTTGCAACAAACTAGGGCATAAAAACCCAAAAGGAAAAGTGATCCAACCATGGCTAACAAAATAAATTAAAGCTAGTATTAAGTCAAAGGAGGAAGCTTATGAAGTTGCCAGAAAAAGCAGTCAGCCTGAGGATTGGGATCTTTTCAGAAATCAGCAAAGGGGGACCAAGAAATTGATAAAGAAAGGGAAAATGGAGTATGAGCACAAACTAGCAAAAAATATAAAAATGGATTGTAAAAGCTTCTATAGGTATGTGAACAGGAAAAGACTGGCGAAGGTAAATGTAGGTCCTTTACAGTCAGAGACGGGAGAATTTATAATGGGGAATGAGGAAATGGCTGAGAAAGTAAATAAATACTTTGTTTCTGTCTTCATGGAGGAAGACACAAAAAACCTCCCAGAAATACGAGAAAACCAAGGGTGTGGCGAGAATGAGGAACTTAAAGAAATTATTATTAGTTAAAAAACAGTACTAGCAAAATTAATGGGACTAAAAGTCAATAAATCCCAAGGACCGGATGACCTACATCCTAGGGTTTTGAAAGGGGTAGCCATTGGAATAGTGGATGCATTGGTTGTCATCTTCCAAAATTCTATAGATTCTGGAATGGTTCCTGCAGATTGAAGGATAGAAAATGTAACCCCGCTATTTAAGAAAGGAGAGAGAAAACGGGGAACTACAGACCTGTTAGCCTCACATCAGTAGTTGGGAAAATGCTGGAATCTATTATAAAGGATGCAATAACTGGGCACTTAGAAACTAATAGTAAGATTGGGCAGAGTCAACATGGATTTATGAAAGGGAAATCCTGTTTGACAAACCTATTGGATTTCTTTGAGGATGTAACTAGTGGGGTAGACAAAGGGGAACTGGTAGATGTGGTGTATCTGGATTTTCAGAAGGCCTTCAATAAGGTCCCACACAAGAGGTTGGTGAACAAAATTAGGGCACATGGAATTGGGGGTAATATACTAGCATGGATTGAGAATTGGTTAACAGACAGAAAACAAAGAGTAGGGATAAACGAGTCTTTTTCAGGATGGCAGGCTGTGACTAGTGGGGTACCGCAAGGATCATTGCTTGGGCCCCAGCTATTCACAATCTATATCAATGATTTGGATGAGGGGACTAAATGTAATATTTCCAAATTTGCTGATGATACAAAGCTAGGTGGCAGTGTCAGTTGCGAAGAGGATGCGAAGAGGTTTCAAGGGAATCTCGACAGGCTCAGTGAACATAAGAACATAAGAACATAAGAAATAGGAGCAGGAGTAGGCCAATCGGCCCCTCGAGCCTTCTCCACCATTCAATAAGATCATGGCTGATCTGATCCTAACCTCGAATCTACTATCACTCTACATCCCTCCCAAACCCATGTGATCTCCTGGGAGAGGCAAAAAACCAGCTAAAAAACCCAGTGGGCGAGAACATGGCAGATGGAATATAATGTGGATAAATGTGAAGTTATTCACTTTGGTAGAAAAAACAGAAAGGCAGAGCATTTCCTAAATGGTGAAAGATTGGGGAATGCAGATGCTCAAAGGGACCTGGGTGTCCTTGTACATGAGTCACTGAAAGTGAATGTGCAGGTGCAGCAAGCCATTAGGAAGGCAAATGGCATGCTGGCCTTCATTACAAGAGGATTTGAGTACAGGAGTAAAGAAGTCTTACTCCAATTATATAGGGCCTTGGTGAGACCACACCTGGAGTACTGTGTACAATTTTGGTCTCCTTACCTAAGGAAGGATATACTTGCCATAGAGGGAGTGCAACGAAGGTTCATGAGATTGATTCCTGGGATGGTGGGACTGTCATATGAGAAGAGATTGAGTAAGCTAGGCCTGTATTCTCTTGAATTCAGAAGAATGAGAGGGGATCTCATTGAAGCATACAAAATTATTACAGAGCTTGATAGGATGGATGCTGGAAGAATGTTTCCCTTGGCTGGGGAGTCTAGAACCAAGGGCCACAGCCTCAAGATAAAGGGTAGGCCATTCAGGACTGAGATGAAAAGTAATTTCTTCACACAGGTGATGAATCTTTGGAATTCTCTACCCTAGAGGGCTGTGGAGGCTCAGTCATTGGGTATATTCAAAACAGAAGTCGATAGATTTCTGACTAGTAAGGGCATCAAGGGATATGGCGATACGGCTGGTGAATGGAGTTGAGGCAGAAGATCAGCCATGATCTCATTGAATGGCGGAGCAGGGCCGAAGGGCTGAATGGCCTACTCCTGCTCCTATTTCTTATGTTCTTATGTTCATGCACCCCCTTTAGAATTGTACCCTTTAGTTTATATTGCCTCTCCTTGTTCTTCCTACCAAAATGTATCACTTTGCACTGTTCTACGTTAAATTTCATCTGCCATGTATCCGCCCACTCTACCAGCCTGTCTATGCCCTCTTGCACTCTATCACTATCCTCATCACTGTTCACTATACTTCCAAGTTTTGAATTGATGTGACCCCCAGCAGCTGCCCCGAGCCCTCACTTCATAAGAACGTAAGAATTAGGAGCAGGGGTAGGCCATTCAGCCCCTCGAGGCTGCTCTGCCATTCAATAAGATCATGGCTGATCTTCGACCTCAACTCTACTTTCCCACCCGATCCCCAACCGGAAAATGACCCGTTTATCCCTACTCTATGTTTTCTGTCCATTAACCAACCATTATTCAAGAAGGGTAGCAGGGATAAACCAGGGAATTACAGGCCAGTGAGTCTAACATCTGTGGTGGGGAAATTATTGGAAAAAATTCTGAGGGACAAAATTAATCTCCACTTGGAGAGGCAAGGATTAATCGGGGATAGTCAGCATGGCTTTGTTAAGGGTAAATCATGTCTAACAAATCTGATCGAATTTTTCGAGGGGGTGACTAGTGGGGTGGATGAGGGAAATGCTGTGGATGTGGTGTACATGGACTTCAGTAAAGCTTTTGACAAAGTCCCGCATAGGAGACTGGTCAAGAAGGTAAGAGCCCATGGGATCCAGGGTGCCTTGGCGCGTTGGATCCTAAACTGGCTGAGTGGCAGGAGGCAGAGGGTGATGGTCGAAGGTTGCTTTTGTGACTGGAAGCCTGTGTCCAGTGGGGTACCTCAGGGATCGGTGCTGGGTCCCTTGTTGTTTGTGATCTACATAAATGATTTGGATGAAAATGTAAAAGGTATGATCAGTAAGTTCGCAGATGACACGAAAATTGGTGGGGTGGTAAATTGCAAGGAGGAAAGCCTCCGGCTACAGGACGATATAAACGGGTTGGTCAGATGGGCGGAAAAGTGGCAAATGGAATTTAACCCTGAAAAGTGCGAGGTGATGCATTTTGGACGGACAAATAAGGCAAGGGAATACACAATGAGTGGTAGGACCCTAGGAAGTACAGAGGGTCAGAGGGACCTTGGTGTACATGTACATAGATCCCTGAAGGCAGCGGAGCAGGTAGATAAGGTGGTTAAAAAGGCATATGGGATACTTGCCTTCATTAGCCGAGGCATAGAATATAAGAGCAGGGAGGTTATGATGGAGCTGTACAAAACGCTGGTGAGGCCACAGCTGGGGTACTGTGTGCAGTTCTGGTCGCCTCACTATAGGAAGGATGTGATTGCTTTGGAGAGGGTGCAGAGGAGATTCACCAGGATGTTACCTGGGATGGAGCGCCTCAGCTATGAAGAGAGGCTGGACAGGCTGGAGTTGTTTTCCTTGGAGCAGAGAAGGCTGAGGGGGGACCTGATTGAGGTGTACAAAATAATGAGGGGCATAGATAGGGTAGATAAAGAGGAACTTTTCCCCTTAGTGGGGGGGTCAATAACAAGGGGGCATAGATTCAGGGTAAGGGGCAGGAGATTTAGAGGGGATTTGAGGAGGAACTTTTTCACCCAGAGGGTGGTTGGAATGTGGAACTCAATGCCTGAAAGGGTGGTGGAGGCAGGAACCCTCACAACATTCAAGAAGCATTTGGATGAGCACTTGAAATGCCATTGCATACAAGGCTATGGACCAAATGCTGGAAAATGGGATTAGACTGGACAGGGATGGATGGGCGGTGCAGACACGATGGGCCGAAGGGCCTCTTTCTGTGCTGTAAAACTCTATGACTCTATGACTCTGTGACTCTATCCATGCTAATATATTATCCCCAAAGCCATGAGCTTTAACCTTGCGTAGCAATCTTTTATGTGGCACCTTATCAAATGCCTTTTGGAAATCCAAGTATACTAAATTCGCTGGTTCCTCTTTATCTAACCTGTAGTTACATCCTCAAAAAATTCTAATATGTTTGTTAAACACGATTTACCTTTCATAAAACCATGTTGACTCTGCCTAATCATATGATTTTCTAAAGGCCCTGTTACCACTTCCTTGATAATGGGCTCCAGCATTTTCCCGACGACGGATGTCAGGCTGACTGACCTGTAAAACCTGTTTTCTCTCTCCCTCCTTTCTTGAGTAGTGGGGTTACATTTGCTGCCTTCCAATCCACTGGGACCGTTCTAGAATCTAGGGAATTTTGGAAGATCATAACCAATGCATCCACTATCTCTGCAGCCAACTCTTTTAGAACTCTAGGATGTAGGCCATCAGGTCCAGTGGATTTGTTGGCCTTTAGTCCCATTATTTTCTCAAGTACTTTTTGTTATAAATCTCATCATCAAGAAACTACCTATGAAATAACACTGGACGGCCAGCTGGTGGCGCCATCCAAGGAGTATAAATACTCGGGCGTTGGCCCCAGCTATCCAGGGACATTTTGTAAGACAAGGAGCTAGTGGATACAACTAGACCTCCATGTTCTGAAATAAGTTGATTAAAGCCTTGCTTTATGCTCAAACCAAGTGCGTAGTGAGTTTTATTCCGTCAATTTAATCAACTTAATATCGACTCCACGCTTTGGGTGATTTCGGGAACAGCCAGCTACGACTCGAACCATAGAAGGGAACTCAGACAAGTAATCGATCCATCATGGAGAAACTACTCAGACCCACCCGTCTTGACCTGGACCCAAATTCACTTACAGCTGCTAAAGTATGGAAACACTGGTATCGTACTTTCAGCAACTTCCTCAGGGTGTGTGGTGAAAATGTTCCTGATAAATTAGAAATACTTGCTAATTACGTATCCCCTCATGTGTTTGATTATATCGAAGACTGTGTAGACTATGACGCCGCTATCCAAATACTACAGCAGCTATATGTCAAGTCCCCAAATGAAATTTTTTCTCGGCATCTACTGGCCACAACTCGACAACAACCCGAGGAATCACTTGACGAATTCCTTCAGAAACTTCGCAGGCTCAGCAAGGATTGTAACCTTAAAGCTGTTACAGCTGAGCAGTACCAGGAGGAGTTAATTCGTGATTCCTTTATTAATGGGATTGCATCTCCCTTCGTACATCAGCGTCTGTTGGAGAATAAAACCCTCAAGTTACAGGCTGCCTATGACCAGGCATGTTCTCTGGACTTAGCAAAGAGGAATGCAGACACCACGTGCGCGGGCTGCTGCTATCTCTTTTAGTGACTCCTTCGATAGGCCTCGGGCGGAAGCCCTCACGGATGACGACTCCAACCCGGCTGATGACAACCCTACTCTAGAAACCTACACTGATGACGACCCCGCCCTAGCGGCATCTTGGCAATCTGGAAGGAAGTGTTTCTTCAGTGGAGGTGCATTCCATTATAGGAAATTTTGTCCTGCTCGTAACGCGACCTGCAATCATTGCAGCAAGAAAGGTCACTTTTCTAAGGTATGCCAGTCAAGAGCCGCTGTTAGTAAGAAAGGCCACTTTTCTAAGGTATACCGGTTGAGAGCTCCTGTTAGTTTTGCAGCTACTATATATAAAACTGCTCCTCCCCCAAGAGCCACTACTAAGGTTACAACTGCAATCTATAAAACTGCTCCTCCCCCAAGAACCACTACTAAGGTTGCAGCTGTCAAGGGTAAAACTGCCCCTCCTCCCATCACAGCTGTTTTTCCCCAAAGTTTGTCCCATGCAGTCATGAAGGTTTCGGTAAATGGACACATTTTGAGTGCACTAATCGACTCATGCAGCTCTGACAGCTTCATTAGTGAGCGGGCTGTCAGTAAGTTAAAACTGCGTATTTACCCCTCGGACAGGGAAATTGCAATGGCTCTGATGACACTGACCACCAATTCTTCCGGCTTTTGTCTTGTCGACCTTATTCTCAATGGCCGCACTTATTTCTCCACCCGGCTCGGGGTGCTCAAGAACCTATGCAGTGATGTGCTCCTGGGACAGGATTTCCAGAAACAGCACAAAAGACTCACTTTCGAGTTTGGAGGGTCAAAGCCGGAGCTTACTATTTCCAAAGTACCGTTTTGTGCGCTATCGGCGGCTTCACTCAACGAGCCCTCCTTGTTTGCCAATCTTTCCCCCCAATGTAAGCCCATAGTCACTAAATCACGATGTTTCAGCCAAGATGATCGAGCCTTTATCGAAGCAGAAATTTCTCGCCTTCTAGCTGACGGTATCATTGAGCCATGTTCATCTTCCTGGCGGGCTCAAGTCGTCATTGTTAAAAATCCTCTGAAGCTACATAAGAAATGACTTTCAATCGCTTACTCGCAAACTATTAACCAGTATACCGACCTGGATGCCCACCCACTACCACGCATCGATGACATGGTCAATAACCTTGCCAACTACAAGGTATTTTCAACTTTTGATTTAAAGGGCACATATCATCAAGTACCATTAAAGGACTCTGACAAAAAGTATACAGCCTTTGAGGCCAATGGTCGGCTTTACCAGTTTTGTCGCCTTCCATTTGGGGTCACCAATGGGGTGGCCGTCTTTCAACGGGCAATGGATAGCTTAGTCAAACAGGAGAACTTAACAGACACTTTTCCATATCTGGATAATATCACCATTGCTGGTCATGACCAGAAGGAGCATGATGCCAACCTCCAGAAATTTTTTGACGTTCTCCGTCGTCGCAACATAACCTTAAATGAGTCCAAATCTGTGAAATCAGTACCATCAGTCAACATCCTTGGCTACTGGGTGGGCAACGGTGTCATCAAACCGGATCCGGAGTGACTTCATCCGCTTCAGGAGCTCCCTCCCCCTACGAATCTCGGCTCTCTTCGTCGGGCACTCGGCATGTTCGCCTATTATGCGAAGTGGATACCCCACTTCTCCGACAAGATCCAGCCCCTGCTTCACGCAAAGTCATTTCCATTGGAGGCAACGGCTATTTCAGCTTTCAAACTCCTCAAGCGACAACTGGAAAAAGCCACGCTTCGTTGCATTGATGAAAATCTTCCTTTCATGGTCGAGTGCGATGCATCGGATGTGACGATCTGCTATCTTGAATCAAGGTGGTCGACCCATTGCAATTCTGTCCAGAACTTTGCAGGGTAGCAAGCTCCATTATCCTCCTGTCAAGAAGGAGGCTACGGCTATCATCGAAGCAGTATGTAAATGGAGTCATTTTCTCGCTCGTCGCCATTTCACACTTATAACCGATCAGTGCTCCGTGGCCTTTATGCTGGATAACCGGAAACGCACTAAGATCAAGAATAACAAAATACAACTCTGGAGGATGGAATTGGCTGCCTTTGGATACATCATACATTATCGACCCGGCAAAGAGAATGTGGCCCCGGATACCCTCACGTGGGTATTCTGCTCTTCTATGTCAGCTTCGACTCTGGCGGATCTTCATACTGACTTATGCCATCCTGGCGTTACCCGTATGTTGCACTTTGTGCGATCTAAAAATCTCCTATTTTCTACGGAAGATGTGAAAAGAACATGCTCCTCCTGTAAAATTTGTGTGGAGTTAAAACCGCAATTCTTGTCCATCAGATGGCTCGCTCATACACGCTATGCAGCTTATGCAGTGACTCAGCATTGACTTTAAAGGGCCATTGCCTTCCTCAACGCGGAACACCTACTTACTGACTATGGTGGACGAATATTCACGCTTTCCCTTTGCTTTCCCCTGTCCCAATATGCTTACTTCCACAGTGATCAAATGCCTTGATCAAGTCTTTTCCCTTTGCGGTACGGCCAATTTCATCCACTCTGATCGGGGTCCCTCCTTCATGTCAAGCAAACTCAAAAGTTATCTCTCCCAATGGCGAATCGCCACAAGTAAAATGACACCGTACCATCCCATCGGTAACGGACAGGTTGAGAGATACAAACCTTTTAGGCAGGAAGAATGTTATAAATCTCATAGTGCTCAATGGATGCTGGTGCACTGAGACAGTGTTCTGCTCCTTCTTGGCACTAATTTCTTGTGCATTTCAATGTGATTATTTCATCTGTTTGTAAACAAAGAAAAACGCATTTTTATTCAGGGGGCCAGCAAGCTCTCAGAGCCCCACAATATTGATGTCTCTTGGAAAATTAGAACATATCGATCGTAGTTTCCCTACCCCACCTCCGCTTTGACACAGGTCTAGGAGTTGACACCTGGGGCTCGATTTTCATTGAGCCGTGGAGGCGGGCTTGGAGGCATGCGGGGGGGGTTAAAATCGCAAAAACTGGCGGGCGGGACCCCCCCCGCCAGTCTGGTTCCCGAATCCGAGCAATTTAACTCAGTCGCATCTGATGGTTCCGACTCCGTCCTGCATCCAACAGGCGGGACTGGTCGTTAAGGCCCTTAACAACCACTAAATGGCCTCTATAATCCTATTTTGAAAGACCCTTGCGATTTTAACCCTTTTCCCACGTGAAACACGCCTGGTGGGAAACACAAATGTGAAACCTGGCGGGAGCACTATTGGATTGCTGACTATCAACTGCAGGTCAACCATTAAAGAGGAGATTTGATCAGCCATCATTTGCAGGTGGCAGGACTTAGTGGTCTCAGGTCTGGGGCAACTTTTACATGGCTTAACCACACCTGTGGAAGGTTGGAGCCTCACACCCATCTCCAGTGTGGCCTGCTGGGAAACCCCTCTCGCCACCTTCACTCAGCGCTTCCTCAATGGAGGCATATACCAGAAGCATGGGAGCCATTTATTTCCTTCCCATCTGGGCATTAGAGGAGCTCGAGCACCAGCCGCGGCAGCAGCAGAATCAGGAACAACAGCAGCACCGGCAACAGCAGCAGCAGCAGGAGCACCAGGCTGCTGCTCACCTACCTGAAGCTGCACAGGCCATAAGGGGCCAGCGCCTGGAAGTGGCTGGAGAGCACCTTGCTGCACATCAGGGGGGCCATGGGGACCCGTATCTGCAATGGCAGTCCTACTCAAAAGGACTTCCATGAAGGTCTGGTTTCTCTGTTCAATAGATGCTCATCGCTCCTCAAGAGATGTGATTCTATTCTGAACAATGACCATGGTTTCCATACCCTGGCGACTAAGCTCCTCCATGGCTGTAGCCATCCTCTCCTCTACTGTCGACATGCTGCTGAGCCGAGCTGGCAGAGTCCTGCGCCCTCCGACTAGGACTCTCCACTGCTGTCCTGTCTCCACAATCTGCTGATGCTCACTTGTGAGCTGTGATACACCAGGTGACAACACTACTCTATGTCCCGAAAGTCCCACCCCGAGGTATGAGTGTCTGCGCTGGTGCTGGGTGTGCTGAATTCTGCTGAATCTGCTGACGCTGCGCCCTCAGAGGTTGCAGCTTCCTCTGAGGAGTCTGGCTGCTCAGCCTCTTCTTCCTGGCTAGGGGGGACGGATGCTTGTGATGGTCCTGTGGGGGAGTAAAGGAAAGAGTCAGAGATGTGATGCAAAGGCTACATGCATATAGCTTTTTGCAGATGCTCATAAGTCCATCTGTTACAGCTTCACAATCATTATCAGCGACTCATGCAATGTCAAAGAGAGAGATGGGAAACTTTTCTGTCACCAGCTTGCTGTGTTACACCCATCTGTCCGTCCCCCATGCGCGAATCATCCTCTATTCCCATAATTTCCAGGACGGCCTCCTCCCAGGGGTCAGGTGGGCTATTGAGGCTGTCCCTCCTCCTGTCCTGGCTCGCTCTCTTTTGTTGTGAGCTCTCTTTTCCTGCAATGAGGGAGACAAGTGGAGAATGAAGGAGTGAGTGTAGAGATTGCATAGCATAGATACTTAGAAGGAGACAAAGATGGAGTGAGGTTGCAAGACCAAGGGCCCTCCCTGTGTGTTGTCAGTTGTGTTCAAAGCATCAGAGTGATCGGGAGTGTGAGGGCTGCATGGTCGAATAGTTATGTGAATGTGAGCATAGAGAGAGAGGGAATGGGTAAGGGTGCATGGATGTCAGTGTCAAGTGGGATGTGGAGGAAGAGATTGCTAAAGCTGAGTGCTGGTGAGGAAAGGCAATGGGGATCAAATTGAGGGTGATGGGAAATTCATACTCACTTTTCGAGTGCGCTGAAGGTCATGAAATCTTTTCCTGCACTGTATCCAGGGTCTGCGGGTGACTCCCAAGGAGTTGAACTCCTCAGCCACCTGCATCCACACTGCCTTAGTCTGAGTGGGAGGGCTTTTTTTTCCCTGATGAAGGGAAGAGCACCTCCCTGTTGGTCCTAGCCCCATCCACTAATGCCTGCAGTGCCACCTCGTCAAAGCGAGGAGCTGATCTGGCCCTCCCGCTTGTCATTTTTGCTGCAGCTCCCTCACACTGCACAGTCAAGAAGCTTGGCAGTCTGCAGAAGAAGCAAGGTTTGCTGTGGACCTTAAATGCAGCAGCAATGATGACGTCATCGGAGGGGACTTTCAGTCATGAAAACCCTATTTGCAAAGGCTTCCCACACGTTAGAAATCAATTGGCCAATTGAGTTAAAATTGCATCAATCTCCCACATCCATTTAGGTTCGTGTGGGAAACACAAAATTCGGATAACACGACACCATACCGCACCTGAGTTAAAATCCCTCCCCTGAAGTGCAGTCCGCCTGATGCAATCTAACCGCACCAAGAATTCTGTGTTCACTTTATTCGCAGAGGCCCGTAGAGGAAAGTTTGCCCCTTGCCCAGAATCGAGGGCAAAAATCCAACTGTTGTTGCAGGGCTGCAGTGGTGGAGCCAGTGGACAAACAAACCCTTTGAAGTCTCCCTGGCCTCACTGCCTGTCCGCCTCAGGTCTGAGGGGGCCCAGGCACCAAGTCATTCACCACCTTCTTCAGGCACCTCCAGATGGAGTGTACCTGGAGGAAATTGAGCCAGGAAGGCTTGTTAGGACTCCCCCAGCCACAATTCATTTCCATGGTTGGTCAAAGCTTGTGCCTCTTTCAATGCAAGCATTGCACCAACTCCCCCTCAGGAAGAAGCCCAGGGCAATACAAAAGGGGCAGAAACTTGTTATAATGGGTACCTCTGCTGTGTGTTATAAAAATAGACATACCTGGGGCCTAGGAATATTAACCCCGTCATATCTATTTTAAAAATTGAAGGCTAGAAATTATTGTGGATGATAGTAGTGGGCAAACTGCAACAGGGATTAGCACGACTTATTCCATCCATTATCTTAGTGGGGGGTGGTGGAGGGGGGGAGGTGGTAATACAATTTAAAATAAACAGGTTAACACCGGCACTCAAATAGTGGAAAGTCATGTCAATGTGTTAAACTTCGTCTGCTCATATTTATGTTATCATAAAAGCTGCACAGGGGCGTTCTCAATTACTTCTGATATTACACAGGCAGTAAGAATCTTAGGGATGGGCAATAAATGCTGGCCTTGCCAGCGACGCCCAGATCCCATAAGCGAATAAAAAAAAAAATTAATTTTAAAAATCTTAGCCTTTAGGCAGGTGACCCTGACTGCACAGGTGCAGCCCGATCGACGCTCCTTCCAGTAAACCTCTTACAGTATCTTTGCGCTGGTGTCAGCACAGTAGCTCTATGAACCTAAGAGGTGGAGTGACAACAGGGAGCCAGAGCTCCTCTACTCCTGCTCGGACATATTGACCATCTGCAGCATGGCTCTTCATGGCTGACACTCTCTTGTATATCAGCAAACAACACACAATAACAAGAACCATGCATTTTATTCAATATCACTTTAATCATCGAAGAAAGTACATTTTGCATCAGTGTAGTAAGTAAACAATATAACCGAACCATCAACCGGGAAATCATTCTTGGCACTTGATAAGAGTTGCTTTGTCACGACGTTGCCTCAACATTCACTTTTGGAACAGTGCTGATACAGATCATGGCAGGCTAGCACTTGGAAGCAGAAACACAACTACTAGATGACGACTTGGAGTCCCTTTTGATTTAAGAACCAACTGGCCAAGCCAGTTGCAGGGGGTACGCATGGCAGATGCCAGCTGCACCAACACACTGGGATCTTGTTCTGGAGGAACAAAGGGACGAGAAAGCACTAGTGTGAAACAGTTAAAAGCACCGAAAAATTACTTCTTAGTGTCAGAGTTACATTTTCAAAGAAACTAAAAGGGCCTTATTGAGGCCTTTGCAACAGTTTAAAAGGTTAGCAAAACAGATTTGAATTCTTTGAGCTTAGGTTACAGGCAATGTTGGGAAATAAAAGGAGGAGACTGTCTTTTTAAAGAGTCAACAGACATTTTTATGAAACTGATTTTGGAAGAACAGTATCTTCAATTCAGTTGAGTATAAATATCAGGAATTTTACAAGACACTTGAAATAAATAAAAGAATATATTTTTAGATTCCAGCAGATCTGATTATACTCTTGCAGGTCAGCACAAACTTTTCTACTTTAAACAATGTTCAATTCAAATGCTTCAGCTGTAATGCTTTGGCACTTACCAATAACCTGCTCGCCGATACTCAGTTTGGATTCTGCCAGAACCACTCAGGTCAAGACCTCATTACAGCCTTGGTCCAATCATGGACACAAGCAGAATTCCAGAGGTGAGGTGAGAGTGACTGCTCTTGACATCACGGCAGAATTTGACAAGTGACACCAAGGAGCCCGAGTAGGACTGAAGTCAATGGGGATCAGGGGAAACCTTTCTAGTCACTGGAGTCATACCCAGCACAAAGGAAGATGGTTGTGGTCATTGGAGGCCAATCATCTCAGCCTCAGGACATTGTTGCAGGAGTTCCTCAGGGCAGCATCCTAGGCCCAACTATCTTCAGCTACTTCATCAATGACCTTCCCTCCATCATAAGGTCAGACATGGGACTTTTTGCTGATGATTGCAGTGTTCAGCTCCATTTGTAATACCTCAGATAATGAAACAGTCCATGTCTGTATGTAGCAAGACCTGGACAACATCCAGGGTTGGGCTGATAAGTGGCAAATATCATTTACACCACACAAGAGTCAGGCAATGACTATCTCCAATAAGAGAGAGTCTGATCACCTCCGTTTGACATTCAATGGCAGTACCATCGCCAAATTCCACTCCATCAACATCCTGGGGGTTACAATTAACCAGAAACCTAACTGGATCAGCTATATAAATTCCATGGCTACAAGAGCAGGTCAGAGGCTGGGTATTCAAGTGCCAAGTGGCTCACCTCCTGACTCCCCAAAGCCTCTCCACCAGTTACAAGGCTCAAGTCTGGAGTATTATGGAAGACTCTCCACTTGCCTGGTTGAGTGCAACTCCAACAACACTCAAGAAGCTTGACTCTATCAAGGACAAAACAATCGTTTCAATCGGCACTCCATCCATTGGCTAAAACATCCACTCCCTCCACTATCGGTGCACAGTGGCTGAAGTGTGTACCATCTACAGGATTCACAGCAGCGTCTCACCAAGGCATGTTCGGTAGCACCACCCAAACCCGCAACCTCCACCACCTTAGAAGAACAAGGGTAGCAGGTACATAGGAACACCTGTAGGGGGATGGGGCTCTGCTCTGCCCAATTGCAGGGGTCTTTAGTGCCTGTTGATGTATTGGGCCTCGGTCTCCTTTATACCCTTGCAGCTTATGTTAGCCTGCAGGTCGGGTGTCACTAAACACCCTCTAAGGAGATAGAGAACAACAGCTTATAGAGGAGGACTAAAATACGGTGGCAACCCGCACAGTTTATACCTAATCTGTGGGGTACTCCTGAGCCCAAGTGCTCCTGGAGTCCTCTCTCTTTTCCTTAGTCTGCTGTTCCCTTGTTTGGTGGGTTCGAAGCGCCCTAATGCCCCTATCTGGTTCTAACTCCAGAATTTGGGTGGAGAACGATGCACTTTAAATAGACACTCGGAGACAAGTAGTCCTTGGAAAAAGAACAGGTGACAACCAATTTTATTTGCCAAGGTAAGTTCTACCACAAACGTAATAAACACACACACACATTTATAACTATAAATAAAATATGAGAGAGAACGGACACAATGAGAATGTTTACACAGTTTTATCTTTACCAAGTCCAATCCCACCAACCCACTTTCCTACCTAAACTAGACTGACAGTTGCAGGCCCTTGGATTATACTCACAGCCTCCTCCCTTGACAGATGGTTGCTGTCGTCATCAGAATTCGACCTGTGCCTCGGGGTTCGCCGTACCCCGAACCTCGGAGAGGACCTTGCTGCGTCTGGTCGGGTTTTCTCGAAGGTTGGTTTTGTTGATTGCGCTTTCAGTCGGTTGTCGTTGGTTGGTTTGTGCTTGATGGAAAAGGTTCCCGAAATGACTGGAGTGAATGCCGTCTTCCACAGCCACTTCGGTCGTTGGTGTCCTCTTGTCGAGGTCCCCGGAACGGGAGTCGGTATACGGTACGGCTTCTTGCGGCGATGTTGCGCCGTCTGGTAGCGGAGTAAACCTTCAGTATACCGATTGAGCTTGGGGCCTGATGGTGGACCTTCTCCTCAGCGCAGTTGGAGTTCTTTAGATGTTAGTTCGCCCCAGCTCGTCCCTCCCGGGCTCATCTTTTCCCTCAGCGTCTTAACTCGCTCTCCTGTTCGTTCTTCTGGTAATAGTTCTCTCTCAGCGTTGGTCCTTCTTGTGTTCCATATTTATACAGGTAGGTGTGAGGACAGGGGTATTGTTTTGAGTGCACATCAGCTCCTCCAAGTCTGCTGCCCCATTGTGTCAGTCCTGGGACTTGATTAGTTTGGGCCACCTCTTAACTGTAGTGATCCCAAGACTATTGTCCCTAGTCTGAGTTGATTAAGGTGATGATGGCTTGTATTCATAGCCCGATTAGGGGTGAGTCACATATTCAAACCCGGACTGGGTGGTCCCCATTGGCCGGGGGTTTCCTCGCTTCAGGTCTGACTCAGTTCCCTGATTGGCCTTTGAGAATGCACTTTGCTTCGATTGGCCGACATCTATGGCTCACCTCTGAGCCACAGCCCCCTGTATTCGGATGTCCCAGGCATATCCCAGCCTGCTTGTCGGGACCTCTGCCTTGGCTGAAAATGTTGGTTTTAAACTGTATAGGGCAATCCAATTTTTGGTAAAACGTGGTTGTGGATTTTCAAACCCTACAGTCCCCCATCTTGACACAACCAGGTATAGCTGGGATGTGTCAATTGGCATGTAAGAAAATCCAAAGGCCTACCAAGTGTCAGTCATCCCCGTTGTTTACTCTAACTAATAACCCTTACAAAATTAGTGTAAAAACAAACAAAAAATAATCATATTCCCTTTCAGGTATACATCAAAACAAGGTATTACATTTTTCCAATACATAGAGCATAACAAAATACCCCATGCCGCGTGTGTTCCTTGCATCCTTTCCTGCAAAGTTGTACAGCTTTCACCATATCCATACAGTATAAAATATATATCTGTGATGGCGTAAGTTCGTACTGTGTGATCTGCCGTACATAAGTTTTGACAGCTTACGTAGTGTATGGTATTAGCCAGCTCCGGGTGCGAGTAGTGCTGCGATACAGTGCATCAGAATGGTCCTCTTTGTTTCCGACACGGAAAGAATGCCTGGAAACAAAAGGGCATTCTTCTCATGGTTATACTGGGCTGTCCTTCTGTTGCTGCTTGTTGAATAATTTCAGATACCGGTGTGCTTTCAGGGCTCTTCTGGCTTTGCAGGTGTTTATAATGAGATACACTACAATGACCAGTTGTACAATTACCAGCGTGTGGGAGGCCACGCGAAGCCAGACAGAGATATCTACCCTTGTTCCCCATTCCCACCACGCGGGTGACTGTATGTCTGCAATCCCAAGAGCTATGTCTTTGTTTTTCTGTTCAAGGGTGAAGTAATGTTTTTGACTGAGGTCCACTGTCTTCAATAAGGCAGTGAGTTTCTCAGGTAAGAGTGGTATAGAGTACCCAAACCGGGCAACATAGTTCTGCAAGTCACTTACATTGTGCTGTACCGTGAGGTGAATTGTGGAGGGTTCCGGGGCCACTTGAACTTCTGCCCTAGGTTTAAAGCAAAAGCTGCCATCCGGTATATCACACCACTCACTCGGGCCGTGCCTATACCGGTGGGCAGCCGTGGCGACACAATATGTCCCACCACCTACATATGCTATCTGTGGAGGCACATGGCCAGGCGCCATTACCTCCATCGTGCAATTTATAGGTTCTGCCCCAGCAGTGCTAAACCCGCATTGTGACCTCCTCAAGGCGTTCAAGTGCTGGGGACACAGCATCACCTGTGCTCCCCGGCTACGGCAACCAGACAGGTCAGTACCCGTCACTGTGTGCTCCCGCACAATGACGGACGTGTACCCCCCCACGAATGACCCCGACATTCTCCACACGATACAGGGGTGCTGGTCTGGCGGGTGACCCCATCACTGGCATTTGCACAACCACACCCACAATCGTGTGGTTGGATTTCCCACAGTCAACCGGGACAGGATAGGCCTCCGACGCCACTCGGAGCTGGCATGGGCTGCGGGTATGGCTATAGGGGTGTAGTGCCTCCAGGTGCCGGTTGCTGATCCAGGAGGGGACCCAACCTTGCCTAAGGTCTTCCAAGTTACTGCGGCCCTCTCCCAGCAACCAGGCCCCATAGAGCACACACACCTCATTGTGTGCCGCCTGATCGGAGGCCAGCCGGTCCTCCTTAATCAAGGTGTTTATCGTCCGAGCATGAGCCTCTAGCTGGGCGACAATCTCCTTCAGGTACACAGTCATAGCCACCCCCTCGTGAAGCGTGGAGCCCAAAACATCATTCTCCTTCCCTAGGATGCTGCGCAGCTGAGGCTTTAGCCCATTAATCTGTAGGGCCAGCTGCATATCATCCAGGCTGTTCATAACTGAGGCCCCGGTATTAAACCCAGTGAAAACATCGTTCATAACCCCCCTGCGCTGCCTGCCCCTCTTGGTCGTGTCTTCTTTTGTGTACAGGTCTGCCACACTGATGTCCCCGAAATCCAGCTCATAGAAGCTTCGGAACATCTCCCTCAGCAGAGCCTGATACAGCAACTCGGTTTTCCGGGGGCAGAACGCAGGTAGGCGAACTTCTGTTAGGTTAAGGACCACAGATGCAACTGCGTAGTGCACTCCCTGGTACACCAACTTACCCGTCGGTACTAATAGCAACCCATTAACCCATTCCCTGGTCCCCTAGTGGTGGTCGGACATCTTGACGTGGGTAGGGGTTTGGGCGTGGGTAGGGGTTTCCTCACCTGAGCCAGGAGCTCGGTGGCATTGATGGGCACTCGGATACGAGGGGTGACGCAAGTTTCCCCGCTTCTATCCCACTCCATCCCGTACCCCGTGTCCTGCCACCACCTGGCAAAGGCGATGGACAGCCCCGCTGGGCATACTTGGGCTGATCCCCATAGGCATACGTACATCCCTTCGTCGTAGGCCCACCATTTTTCCCAACACACAGTGACTTCCCCTGGTGACCCCGTGATGATCCGGTAGGTATCGTTGCTCAGACGTTCCCAGTCTGAGCTCCTGTCCTCGATGTCCGTGCTCAATTTCCTGAGCCACCACCAGCGTCCTAAAGGTACATCCCCCTTACATGTCAACCACACCCTTTTCCCCTCTGTCACCCTAACCCGGGAAGTGGCCACCTCGATGTTCGGACAGGGGATGGAGGCCTCTCCGTAAGTAAAGCTCTTGTAGCTCAAATACCGGGTGGAATTCGAGCCCAACCACCCAGGCCATCTTCCCTCGTGGAAGTAGGTGGCCTGGTCTTCTGCCTCCATGATCCCTTCTCCCGTGGTTACGGTTGGCGCCCTGCCCCCGGAACACCCGTACACCAGGGACTTCTCGGTGTCCCCTCGGCGTCCGGTGCAGGTCCCCATGTAGGTGAGTATCATCACGATGGTCCAGAGCATCTTCTGGAACACAAATTGAGAAACACAGTCTTGCCTGAGACTTCTTCAGGCCCGACTGGAGTAGCACCAAGTTTTGTTTTCCTTGCTTAACCAAAACACCATCACCTCACTGCAAAATCACCCCAGCTATCAAAAAGGTGCTATGTACAACGCCACCCATCTCCGGGTGGCCAGGTCAGTCTCTGTAACTGCCTCCCCTTTCCTGGTCATCCTGTTGACCTTGTCCAGGGGATCGAGATACCCCCTTCCGTAGGGCTTGCAGGAGGACCTCCTTCAACTGTCCCCCTGTGTCTGGTGCTCGTTCTGGGGATTGTGATGGGGACTTACCCCTCACAGTACAGAGTTTACCCTTCCGGCGCTTCCTCTGCTTTTGAACCCTTGTATTTGGGGAAGGATACATGGGGGACCAAGTCACCCTGGGTCGGACCGCCCGGGAACTACACCTCACCGGCGGCACAAAGTCCCACATCATGGGCAGTATCCCTTCGTCCTCCCACTGATCCTCCCCTTCCTTTGCTTTTCCGGTTGCTATGCTTAACACAATTCCCTTCTCTGCTGCGGGCCACAGGGCTTCCCTCGGCTGCGCGTCGGTTTCACACTGAGCTCCAGCCTCCCTGTGACCTTGACTTTGAACTTCCTGTCCTATCCTTCCTGCCTGTCTGTCAAGTTGTGTGATGTCTCCACAGTGGCAGAGGACCATCCCGGGCGGCATAGCTTTCGGGCCGACATCGACCTCTGTCAAAGCTGCCACCTCCACCGGGGCGTCCTCTGTCACTTCTGGGGGTTCTCTGGGTTTGGGGACCTTCTTCCTTCCTGCCCTAGTGGGGTCAAACCGCTTACATTGGTTGATGTGGTACCACTTCACCCGACAGGGTAATTGGACCGCATAAACCATTGAGCTGGCCTTATCGACGATACTATAAGGACCCATGTACAATGGTTCGAACACCCCCACTCTGGCGAAGCTGCGGACCATGACCTGGTCGCCGACTTCCCAGTCCTGCTGCTTGTGGGGTTCCAGCAGCAGTTTGTTGCTGCGGTGCTGTTTCCCCATATTGGTGGCCGCTTGCCAGTGAATCTGCTGCAGTCGTTCCAGCAGATTCCCAGCAAAGCGGTCCCAGTCTGTTTCCCGAAGCTGTCCTTCGGTGAGGCCGGGCACCAATACGTGTACCGGGGTCCTCATGGGCCGTCCGGTCATCAGCTCATGGGGCGAGTACCCTGTGCTCTTCGATCGACTGGCTCGAATTCCCATGAGGACCAGAGGCAAGACCTCTACCCATTTGTTCGGTGAGTCCCCCGTCTACTTGTGGAGTCTTTCTTTAATGGTGCGGTTCAGGCGTTCCACAGGACCTGAGGACTGGGGGTTGTGGGCAACATGCCATTTTGCCCTAATTCCCAGTACCTTTAGGGTGGCCTGCATCACCTGGCCGGTGAAGTGACTCCCCTGGTCGGACTCCACAAACTGTAGCAGTCCCCACCTTGAAAACACCTCCCTGACCAGGATCCTGGCCGTCCCTATTGCGGTGGCTGTTCAGCAGGGGAAGGCCTCCACCCACTTGGAGAATACGTCTACCAACACCAGGCAGTACTTGTATCCTCCCTGGGCGGTCGGTAGGGGTCCTATGTAGTCGACCTGGATTGACTGCCATGGTCCCTCTACCCGCCTTATGTGCCCCATGGATGCCTTTCTTTTCTGGGGGTCTGGGTTGTTTGCTGCACACACCAGGCAGGCTGCACAGGAGTCGCGGACGTCAGTCCGGAGATCTGGCCACCACACTGCCTGTTCCACCTTCTGCCAGGTGGACTCTGGCCCGGGATGTCCTGCACCTGGGCCCTCATGGGCCAGTTGTAGGAACTCCCGCTGGTGTTGCACTGGGACCACCCACTTGTCCCCCTTGAACAGCATCCCTTCCTTCACAGCTACGTCCGCAGTATCATAAGGGCCCTCTGCTTTTCCTCCATCAAGGATGGTTGTTATGGCCGCCTTGAGGACGGGATCCTGCGCCTGGACCATTCTCAGGTCCGGGGCCAATCCTACCCCTGCGCTCCCTGGTGCCCTCGGCTGGCCTCTGACAGCTACTACACTGCCTTTCTCGTACGGGTCCCAGAAGCGACTGGTCTGTGCTCCCTCTCTGGCTAGCAGGTTGGCTCGCTGGTTACCCTCTGCGCGTGGCTCGGTCTTAGAGTGGGCTTTTACTTTATGGATGTAGACGTCCCTACTACTCCCTAGGGCTGCCACTATCCTCACTAGCAGGGGCTTGGTGACCAGGGATCTCCCATCCGTGGAGGTGTACCCCCTGCGGGACCAAATCGCCAGATACTCTGTACACGAATTGCATGTGAACATACTGTCCTAGCAAATCGTGTATGGGGTGGGGAATTCCTCGGGGTGAGTGACCACGTACATCACCGCCGAGAGTTCAGCCTGCTGGGCGCTCAGGGTGCTGGGGAGTTTAAGTGCCAAGGCTATGCCTGCCTTGGGGTCCCAAACTCCGCAACCCGTGAGTCTTGTACCCGCGGACACTGAACTTGACCCATCGACGTAGATCTCGCGGCCTGTGGGATGTATACCTGCCCGAAATCCGAAGTCGATGTCCCACACCCCCTCTACTGAGCATCTATGCGGTTCCCCTGCATAAGTATGGTTGGCTGCGAGCTTTGGCTCACAGAGGCCTCTGACCCTGATCGCCATCTGGGAGAGGAGGAGGGTCCAGCGAGTGATCCTTGCACTGCTGACCATCCCATCTTTTATCCTCCCATCAAGCAGCATCTGGGTCGGGGTATGATGGGTGAGGAGTGTGATAGGGGATACTCCTGTGAAGACTTGTGACCTCGTCACTGCCCAGTGAGTAGCCAACAGATGTCTCTCACAGTTCGAGTACCCCTTCTCCACATCCGTGAGGACCCTAGAGGAGTACACCACCGGTCTCAGCCGTCCGTGCCTTTCCTGTAAAAGCACGGCACTCAGGCTGTCCCCACTGGCTGCCACTTCCAAAAAGAAATCCTCACCCCCATCAATTGCCCCCAGTGCAAGTGCTTTTTGCAAATCTTGCTTCAATCGAAGGAATGCAGCCTGACAGCCGTCATCCCATTCCCACTCAACCCCCTTGTGGAGGAGCCTGAGCAGGGGGGCTGCCGTGGCTGCATAATCCTCGATGAAGTCCCTGCAATAGCCCGTGATCCCCAGAAAGGATCGAACTCCGGACACGTTGGTCAGTACCGGGAGTTCCTGCACTGTCTCTCTTCGGGCCTCATCAATGCACCTTTCTCCTGCCCTTAAGGTTAAACCCAGGAACTTGACTTCCCTCAACCCTATCTGGGCCTTCTTGGGGTTTATTTTAAACCCGCCGTCTTTCAGCGCAGCCAACAGCTCAGCCAGCAGTGGACCGTGTTGTTCCCTGCTCTCTGTGAAGAGCAGCAGGTCGTCCACGTACTGCACCAGCTGTCTTGGCTGGCTCAAACCCTTTAGACAACTGGCCATGCACTGGTGGAAGATGCTAGGGCTATTGTGGAATCCCTGTGGGAGGCAGGTCCAAGTATACTGTTGCTCCCTAAACGTGAAAGCAAACTTGTATTAGTCCTCTCTCCTCACAGGGATCGACCAGAAGCCGTTTGAAATGTCTAGCACCGTAAACGTGGTGGCGGAAGCAGGGATCTCTCGGATCAGGTCTGCAACCGCCGCCACCATGGGAGCGCAAGCCGGGATGTTCTTATTGAGCACCCGATAGTCCACCGTGGCTCTCCACGAGTTGTCCAGTTTCCTGACCGGCCAAAGGGGAGAGTTTACGTGGGTGGCTATGGGCCTCAGAACACCCTGCTCGACTAGCGAACCCAGCGCCACCTCTAAATCGGCTTCCGCCTCTCTCGGGAAGTTGTATTGTCTTTGGGGCCTAGACATGGGATCCCCATCTATTCTGACCTCCACACCTGTGACTCTCCCACAGTCATGCTTGTGGGTGGCAAATGCTGCGAGATTGGCTCGCACATAGGCCCTGTACTCGGCTGGAGTGCCACTGGCCAGAAGCTCCAGGTCGTAGCCCCCCTTTGGCTTCACTGTACAGAGAGTCCCCTTATCCTGCACCTTGTCAATCATCATAACTCCCTTCTTGGTCCCCGAGTCTACGGTTCCCCACAGACAATGGTTCCGCAAGTCCACCAGGATCTGGTGGGCGATTACAAAGTCAGCCCCCAGTATCCCCTTGTCAGCCTGCTCCCACTTCATCAGGACACACTTCCACTTTGCAGTAAGTGCGCCTAACTGAAGCGTAAGTGGGAGTGAGAAGTACCCTGTCTTCTCATTCCCCGTGAATCCCATTAGTTCATGGGGCACCCCGCTGGATAGAGGCGAAGCCCCCGGATCCTCCGCATGGACGATGGTGTTGGAAGCACCCGTGGCCAACAGGTAGGTTCCCCGTGCTCCCTCCACCTCCATCTTCACCCACGGTCTACCCCATGAGTCATAATCTAGTGGGCACAAGTAAGCAGGCTGCGTGGGCTCTAGTCATTGTTCCCGTGGTTGTGGAGCCGTGGGGATTTCCCTTCCTACGGCTACATCTATGCGTCCGTCCCTGCCATCAGCTGTCGGAGTGCTACCACTGTGTTTTCAAAAACTTCTTTTGCCTGTCCTTTCTTTCCTCCGGACGGGGCAGTCGCGGGAGGGTTCCTTCCTCCCTGCGCCTGGGGTGGATTGCTCCTACAACTACTTCGGTAGTGGCCGGGCTTCCCACACCCGTAACACACTCCCCTCTTATCGGACGGGTGCTTGCCCTCCTGATACCATTCCCTTTTTGGATTAGGGTTTGAGTGCACTTCGTGCACTCGCCCCTTTGTGGGTTTATCCAGCTTTTCATCTGGGGTTTCCCCGTTACGCTGGGTATCCGACATCCTTTCCGCCACTGCCTCTTCGGTGAGGTTAGGGTCTCTGGGGTTGAACCAGAGATCTGCCCGGGTCTTAATACAGGGCAGACTGTTTGCGATAATCATCCGGAACCACGCTTCACGCTGGTCCACTGTAAGTGCCTCTCTATCCAGGATATTGCCACAGGCTGCACGGTACACTGTCCACAGCCTGTCCACGTATACCTGCGGGGCTTCCCCAGATAACTGGCTGGCCTTGTTGAGCCTGTCAAGGGGGTTCCCATCGTTACACCCCAGGGCTTCTAAGATGGCCCATTGTAACCGCTCTGGGGTGACCTGCCCCTTTCTACAGGCTGTTGGGAGGGCCTGGTACACCCTCCCCTCTATTGAGAATAGCAGCATCTTTACTGCTTCTTGGTCGTCACAATTGTTCATTTCTACCGCCTGTGCGATGTTAGAGAAATGTACAGATGGATCTCCCCCCCCTCTGGTGAGCGTGGGGATATGTGCAATCATGGCCTTCAGAGCTGGAGCTGCGTGCGGGACTACAAACTCACTGTCCAGTGGCCCACGGGCCTGTGCACCTTGTGGAGGCCCGTACCTTTTCTGGACCACTGGACACATAGGTCCCGCCGCAGACTCCGTAGCTGGGGTCCCTATTTCCTCTACCTCCTCTTCCTCTGCCTCGGATTCCGATCCTACAGACCCAACTCCTTCCGTGGGTGACCCATACCCCTTGGGCTGGACCGGATCTACCTGTCCGGTCCCATACCCTTTTGGCTGGGCCGGACCTCCCTGTTCGGTCCCCTGCCCTGTGGGCTCCCTGGTCTGCACCCTTGGTTCCCCCCATGGCTCGACCGGACCTACTGGTGCTTGGGGAGGCGGTTGGCTGTCCTTCGCAGCCGGGTCCTCTACTATTCCCCAATGCTCCGATCTGTTGTCAGCCCTCTTTGGCTCTAGCAAACAGATCGTGCCCTTCGCCTGGGCAAGAGATTGGAGCAGCGACTGAACCCGTTCTCTGCAAGGCCCGTGATCTGTTTTCTCAAAACCCTCCTTGCAGTTAACTCTATATGCCGCCTGCAAATCTTTCAGCTGGCCTTCCAGCTCTTCGATTTTCTGCGCATAAGTAACGTTCAACTTCTTAACCTTGCGCTCCCCAGCCTTAGCCTTGGTCACCTGCCCCTGCAGGTATTGTTGCTGGCTGCAGGAGGCTTCCTCCTCTTTGGCCTTTTTCTCCCTTTCCTCAAACAGCTCTAACATGATCCTCTGACCTGTGGCTTCCCGAGCTTCTGAGGTGAGCAGCACCTCTCGCAGCTCCTCGCTAATCCTGGCTATCTCGCAGTCCGATGCCCGGACCTGCCTTGTCAGGCATATGAGCCAGATTGCCTTTTCTACCTTCCTATTATGCTTTGATCCTGCTGTCCACTGGGCCGTCGCGTCCACGGGACGTGGTGCCCTGCTTAGGTTCTGTACCCACTCTTTTGTGAAGTTTACCTTGGAGATAGCGTAGGCGGAGATTCTCTTCTCCATCTTAGATTTACCAAAAACCACTGTTTCCAAGGTCGTGCATTCATTCTCCCACTGGAGTCCTGCTGCGGTGGCCATTGTGTAGGGGGATAGGGCTCTGCTCTGCCCAATTGCAGGGGTCTTTAGTGCCTGTTGATGTATTGGGCCTCGGTCTCCTTTATACCCTTGCAGCTTATGTTAGTCTGCAGTTCGGGTGTCACTAAACACCCTCTAAGGAGATAGAGAACAACAGCTTATAGAGGAGGACTAAAATACGGTGGCGACCCGCACAGTTTATACCTAATCTGTGGGGTACTCCTGAGCCCAAGTGCTCCTGGAGTCCTCTCTCTTTTCCCTAGTCTGCTGTTCCCTTGTTTGGTGGGTTCGAAGCACCCTAATGCCCCTATCTGGTTCTAACTCCAGAATTTGGGTGGAGAACGATGCACTTTAAATAGACACTCGGAGACAAGTAGTCCTTGGAAAAAGAACAGGTGACAACCAATTTTATTTGCCAAGGTAAGTTCTACCACAAACGTAATAAACACACACAAACATTTATAACTATAAATAAAATATGAGAGAGAACGGACACAACGAGAATGTTTACACAGTTTTATCTTTTACCAAGTCCAATCCCACCAACCCACTTTCCTACCTAAACTAGACTGACAGTTGCAGGCCCTTGGATTATACTCACAGCCTCCTCCCTTGACAGATGGTTGCTGTCGTCGTCGGAACTTGACCTGTGCCTCGGGGTTCACCGTACCCCGAACCTCGGAGAGGACCTTGCTGCGTCTGGTCGGGTTTTCTCGAAGTTTGGTTTTGTTGATTGCGCTTTCGGTCGGTGTCGTTGGTTGGTTTGTGCTTGATGGAAAAGGTTCCCGAAATGACTGGAGTGAATGCCGTCTTCCACAGCCACTTCGGTCATTGGTGTCTTCTTGTCGAGGTCCCCGGAATGGGAGTCGGTATACGATACGGCTTCTTGCGGCGATGTTGCGCCGTCTGGTAGCAGAGTAAACCTTCAGTCACAGATCACAGAAATCACAGAAACCCCACAGTGCAGATAGAGGCCATTTTGGCCCATCGAGCCTGCACATATCCCACCCGATCCCCGTAACCCCACCTATTTAATCCCCCTAACGCTAAGGGTCAATTTATCATAGCCAATCAACCTAACCCGCACATCTTTGGACTGTGGGAGGAAACTGGAGCACCCGGAGGAAACCCACGCAAACA